>NC_090266.1:525991548-527191548 GCF_040414725.1 Anabrus simplex
AGATTCGAACAAGTTGCCGGTTTAAAGCGATTCAATTCGGGCATCTAAGTGAATCATCATGCAATAAAGGAAGAAACCTTGTTGTCAGTGGCCACGTGAACGGCGTTGAAGAGTTAATTTCGAATGCTTTCGGATATATCACAGGAAAAGTCACCCGACAAACGTCTGTCACTTTGCCGCCTTATATCGTGAAACTTGAGGTAGGCAGCGTGTAGTTAGGTAACAATTTATTAAGTTTATTTAGTAACGATTACTTAATGCATGTTTGCTAAGTTGTACGCATTTTTATTTTGTGTTCAGGTTGATCAGAATCGTAATGTCTCTACCAGCGAATGTTCCTGTCCTGCCGGCGCCAGAGAAACTTGCAAACATGTGGCTGCGGTAGTGTATTATATAAATAATGAAAGTGTTGTCTCCAAAACAAACCGTCCGCAACAATGGGGAAAACCGAGCCCGAAAACAATGTCAACAGAAAAATATCGAAAAGGCAAACGCGTAGAAGAACTGTTCGGTAAAAAGACTTTGACGACACCTCTTCCCCTCTTCGAATTAACTGAGAATATTTTAAAACACATCCCTTGCAGTTTTCGTACAAAGCATTAAGCAGAAGCAAGTACTGAAATCGAACAATCGTGCAGGGCCGTAGTCATCTCATTGATAGACAGGGTAGTGAATGATGTGGAGAGAGAAGAATGTGAGGAAATTGTGACACAGCTATTACATTTACAAGTCTCTAACGACGCTCTTGCCAGACAAATACACCTTTCACACTGTGAGTGACGAAATGTTTTTTACCAGCAAAGTGCAGGTTGATACAGATCATATAATTAACATCTCCCTGGATACTCTATCTCAATCAGGAAGCCCTCTGTGGTTTCAAGAAAGAAAGATACGAATATCTGCTAGCACGAAAGCACATCGGATCAAAACTAGGCGACATAATTTTGATACTTTAGCTCTCGCATTTGTAACTGAATCTCCAATTGGGAGAGCTGCTTTGAACAATCTTTCTTACGGAAGTGAAATGGAAAGTGAAGCAATAGAATGCTATGGAAGTTCATTTGGTTTTCGTGTTATTCAATGTGGGTTAATAATCCACAAGAAACAACCTTGGATTTGTGGATCTCCAGATGGCATAGTTCTCAGAGGAAATGTAGCTGACAGAGTGTTAGAAGTTAAGTGTCCATCTTCGTGTAAAGATAAACCAATAGTAGATGAGTCAGGAAATGTGCGAGTACGTTATCTTTACTTTGACGAGCAAAATAACACACAGTTAAAGACAAGTCATATGTATTACACACAAATACAAATACTGATGTACATAACTGGCTTGGAAAAATGTGATCTATATGTATATAGCAAAGCACAACAGTTGACAATACCTATTTATCAGGACAATAAGTATGTCGAGGAATGTCTCACCAAAATGACAAAGTTCTATTTCAATAATTACTTGCCAAACATTAGCGGTATTCCTAATAATAATAATAATGATAAAAATAATTAAGTATTTATTTGTCAATTCTTGTTTTTTGAACGTTGAACAGATCAAAATGTAAACAAAGAATATATAAAACAAACTGATGGTAGAACAATTCTTAAACTATTCTTTAATTATTGGAGGTTGCAAATTCGTTAACACGCAACACATATGCACGATGTCATCCACGTGTGGAAAAAGTTCTGTTGGCAATTTCTGTAATATATTGTATATTTTAATTCTTTGAATACACCTTCCTACGTGAATTCTAACACTCGCAATATTGTAAGTACTCTCAACTTCCTCAGCTGTTAATCTCCCGTCATGTAACAATAGTGGTGTCACGGTTACGACGCCGCGGCCAGGTAAGTTAGTTCTGATGCCAGAAAATCCTTTATCAGCCACGAACTCATCGCCAGGTTGAAGAAAAGTTAATAAACCACTGTCGGTTGTTATGAATGAGTCGCTAGCTCTTCCACCGTAACAACATTTAGACTTAAAGGCTATCATACCACTAGGCGTGATTACAATTAAAACTTTTGCAGTGTAGCAACCCTTGTATTGAGTATAGAAATACACTCTCTGATCTACTTGAGGAGGCTGTTTAACCCTAAATTCCGTGCAGTCAATAATGACTCGACAATTACCGTAATTTCTCTTAAATGCTGGAGGCATTGTTTCTTGAACACTTTCCTTACTAGGCCAGAATATGAAATGTTTCGTACGCAGTGTCAGTTGCATAAGCACGGTCGTATAAATACGTGAAATTGTTGTCCTGTGAACACCGAACAGCACTCTCAAAGCAGAATAGGACAGTCCGGTTTTCATTTTCACTAGGAAAAACAGTAATCTGGTTTCTTTACATAATTTCGAAACATTACAGTTTGGTAATAACGCAAGCAGCAAGGCAAGTTCACACCTGTTAAATCGCGCATTTGTGTATTGTTCCTTATGGAACTGTAGCCTTGGAAACCTGGACCCTGATCGTCTTCCGTTCCACACAGTTTATCACGTTTCGCAATGTCCCCTCCCAGACCGAAATTAAGTGGAATAGGACAGTGTATTTACGTCGTTTTCATTTATTGAACAAGAAAACATGAAGTCTGAACAATGAAAATCAGATGCCTCTGTTTCCACGGATGCGTCCTTGGTTATATTACTTGGGCAAACTGTTCTCGAAAATTTTCCGTCTGATTCTTCCTTTTTTAATCGCTTGAGTTGTCTGTGAAAGCGCTGTAAGCTGGGTCGCAGCGACACATTCCTCTTCTTGTATTCATCTGGAAATATTGTCGGAACATAGGCTGGACTTAGTGGGTGTCCAGATCTTCTGTTTCCGATGAAATGTGCACTACATATTCTTGAATAAGTCGTAGGTTGCCAAAGTGATCCATCAGTAAACCAAAATGAAATTAAATCGGATCAATTGAACTTATTGCAAACATGTGCAGTACGTATGTGTAGACCTACTTACTTCGTTCGGTTAACTACTTGTATCCATCGCCTCCTTCGGTCCACTTCTATCGCTTGTTTTGGAAAACATTAAAATTGTAGTTCACTTCCTGTATTTGCGTAAGTATTGGAACATCCGACAACACAACGATTGCGTTTACTTGATCTCCTTTTCTCTGCCATTTTCATCGGAGTAACTACACGCTCACTCATAACAGAACAGCTACTGCGAGTCTGGACTCTGTCTCACTTGTTGTTCTCCGCCCGGCCGCTAGAGCGACACGCACGGTGCCTATAGGCAGACCATGAGGATGCTGGCATAAATTGTAGAATAGATATATCTATTAATTTTATATCATGAATAACCAATTTATCCTATCTTCAGTAAGCACATTTTCAGGTGTGGGAGCGGTGAGGCCTACACTAAAGTTGGATGTGTGAATCATCAGACATGATGTGAGATAGTTAACTTTACAGTAAGTATGACATTAAGTACCCCCATGGCACTACAGCCCTGAAGGTCCTTGGCCTACCAAGCGACCACTGATCAGCCTGAAGGTCTGCAGATTACGAGCTGTCATGTGATCAGCACCACAAATCCTCTCGGCAGTTATTCTTGGCTTTCTAGACGAGGGCCACTATCTCACTGTCAGATAGCTCCTCAATTCTAATCACATAGGCTTAGTGGATCTCAAACCAGCCCTCAGTTCCAAGGTAAAAATCCCTGAACCTGGCCAGAAATTGAATCCAGGGCCTCCAGGTAAGAGGCAGACACACAACCCCTACACCACAGGGCGAACAAATATGACATAGATAACTTTATTTTTGAATTTATACCTAATAATAAAAATAATCGTATGGCCTCAGCTACCGTTTGCAGACATTTCGATTTGACGCCATCTGGCTGTCTGCTCGTCAATTTCGACGTTCTGGTTTACTCTGTCTGCCATCTAGCGGACCTAGAGTAAACCGGATCTCTCTTGGGCGTCTATGGCTGAGATTTAATTAATTTTGTCGGGTAAATACCAAATGTATCACCAGAGATCTTTTACATGCCGACATCGTACGACATGGAGTGTCGAATGGACTTTTTTCCGCCCTTCAAAAATCCGACTACCTCTGCCGGGTTTGAACCCGCTATCTTGGGATCCTAATAATAACAATGTTATTGGTTAGATGTCTCACTAACTACTTTTACAGTTTTTGGAGATGCTAAGATACCAGAATTTTGTCCCGTAGGAGTTCTTCATCATGACAGTAAATCTACCAACATCAGACCGACGTATTTGAGCACTCTTAAATATCATCGGACTGAGCCAGGATCGAACCCACTAACTTGAGTTCAGAAGGCCGCGCTCTACTGCCTGAGCTATTCAGCCAGGCTGAATTTATACTTAATCAGATGTTTGTCTTCCCGGCGCCTCACATTCATTTTCTATTTTGTACAGCCACCTGTTGGAGAAACATGGCAGTAGCTCAGATCTGTGGTACAAAAAAGGTATGATAGCACTCACTGATAAATGTGAAATAACATCTAATAAGAAGATCAGTTCAAGAAAATTTATAATTTGAGTAGAGGAAAAGAGATTTAATATTATAGGATTATACTTACTAACTAGAAGGTAACTGACACAAAAGCAGTTTCAGACTTAAAAATATGTTCAGAATCCTATCATTGTCTGGACAGTAAGTGGGAATCTTATAAAGAAAATATTCATAGCAGAACTGCAATAGAACATATCACTAGTAAGCAAGGTACCGTGATACATTTTATGCACATCTTGGATTATTGATGATTGAAAGCATGATATATGGTCAAGATAATTGTTTATTCATTGTTCTTCATTACAAATAGAGAACCTTATGATATGAACTGCCTAATTTTGACAAATATTAATGAAGGAGAAGAATCCATATAGGTATGATTGTGAGCATTCATTTTGTGTATTTCTAGCCTACTAATCTTGTTAACACCCTGAGTAACTGCCAAGGAATAATCCATAAAGGTATGATTGTAACCATTCATTTTGTGTATATCTATTAAAATCATTAATACTCTCAGTAACTGCCAAGGACTATGAAGGCATTTTGGACCATTGGGTCCATCCAGTGAAATGAGCATGTTTTCTGAAGAAAATGGCATTATTCCTGTATCCATACGGCTAGAAATGATCAATGATGGTCTCATGGGCATGAGAACAGAGTTAATGTAATCTCCTTCCATGGTCACTAGAAATCACCAGAGCTAACTTTGTCAGTTTGGGTTGTACTGGAAAACAGAGTTAGATGCTGGTGCAGTGGCAGCATATATCAAAATCAAAATTAAAATCTCTTTATTTGTAAATGAGGTGTCTACCTTGGTGGCAAATGGTGCACTAAAATACATTATTGTCAAGCACTAAATTTTAAATTAACAAGAGAAGAAAATTTTTCTAGAATAAAATCATATACAATTTACGCTAATAATTTTTCTATTAAACAAACAGATCACCCTTAATAAATTTATATTGTTTACGAAATTCTACTTATAATATCTCCTATACTTATAAACATAGTCAACTCACATGCAGTATGTGGAATTACTTCAAATAATACTATGCAACTGGTATAAGATTAAAATTTACATTGCATTTATTTACTTTTTTTAAGATACCCATTTTGGAACCTAAGTAGCATAACGACCTGCTGCGTCTTAACCAGAGCCCCTTTTGTCACCACTTTTCACTGTTCCTGAAGGGCCTTCACAGCTACCGTAGTGGTCCCAGGGCCATCAAAGTCCCCACTGTACTTCACCCCTACAGGCAGTCCCCTACTTTGGCTGTCCATACTCCTTAGACTAGGGGATGGAATTAATTTTTTCACACACATTTTTTATTTACAATAGCCTGCACTGGTCGAATGCTCTCTAACATTTCATTTATTTGCCCTGTTGCTATTTATTCTCTTCTTGAATATCTGTACATATTTTGGAAAAGGATCAACACTACCCCTGGTAAACTGTTCCACTCCTTCACACCCTTCCCAATGAATGAAAATTTACCCCAGTCGCTTCTGCTAAAATTCCTTCTAATTTTATACTTGTGGTCAGTTCTGCCAATATAATTATTTTCCAACTGAAGCCTCTCACGGATTTCTACCCATGCTTCTTCTCTTTTATAGGCTCTATATAATCCTATAAGTCTAGTTTTCTCCCTTCTCTTACTTAAAGTTTCCCACCCAAGTTCCTCTAACATATCTGATACACTACTCTTTCTCCTGAAATCCCCTGTTACAAATCTTGCTGCTTTCCTCTGCACACTATCTATTTCTTTTATTAGGTATTCTTGGTGAGGATTCCCAAACACTGTTTGCATATTCCAATAATGGACGAACCAATCTTAAGTAACTTTTTCTTTTATTTCTTTGTTGCATCCTTTAAGTAGCCTCATTGTGACATGTAACAATCTGTATGCTTTCCCAACAATGTCATCAACATGATCCTTCCAGTGCAAATTACTTTCAAATCTCACACCTAAGTATTTGCACTTGCCATCTTTTGGGATAACTACCCCATCCAAAGTATATTCAAATTCAGTTTTAAACCTCCTGTTTGTAAATGTTGTAACAGTTGATTTGCCTCCATTAACCTTCATATTATTTTCTTCAACCCATTGTTAGATACTCTCAAGGTCCCTTTGTAATTCAGAACAATCCTCAATATTATTTATTTCCCTATAAACAATTATGTCATCTGCATACAATCTTACTTTTGATGTTATATTGTTCCCTAAATCACTTGTATATATTAAGAAAAGTAACAGATCGATCATATTACCCTGTGCAATTCTCTTCCCAACTTTCTCTTCCTGTGATATATTATTTCATACTTTGACTTTCTGAACCCTTGAATTTAGAAATGTTCTTATCCAATGTATAACCCTTATATCCAATCCTATTCCCTCCAATTTCTTTAATAGTATTCCACGTTCCACTCTATCAAAGGCTTTGGAAAGATCTATGGCTATGCAATCTAAGTGGCCTCCTGAATCGAACTGATCTGATACGTCCTGCTGAAATTCCACCAGTTGTGCCTCATAAGAACATTTCTTTCTAAATCCATACTGGCACCTCATGAACCAGTTTTTATCATCACATATCCCTCTGATGTACTTTGCTATTAAACTCTCCAGTATTTTACAAACTATACTGGTCAGTTCTCTGGTTTCCTTTTATCACCCTTTCCTTTATAAATTGGTGTTATTATAGATTCCTTCCATTCTTTTGGTATTACAGTATTATTTATGACATAGTCAAAGAGAAATTTTACATAAGGCACTATGTACCACCCCATTGTCTTTAATACCTCCCCAGTAATTTGATCACCTCCTGCTGCTTTTCCTTGCTGAAGCAGTTGGATTTCTCTGAAAATATCTTCATTTGTGGATGAGATGCTTCTTGTTTCCCTATGTGTCTCTCCCTCTCTATCTCTTGTTACAGTTTCCAACTCCTGACAATCTTCTACTGAATCTCTGAATTCCCTACTAAATAGATTTGCTTTCTCAATATCTGTTAAATAGTGTTCACCCCCTTTTCCCACCATTGTAGGAATTTGGATTCCTTTTCTTTTTTGATTCCTAATATATGAACACGGCTTTTTCCATTTCCCTTTGTGGTCATTACCCTCTTGAAGTATGCCGTTCATTTATTTCTCTTTTGCTTCCTTTTTCACTCTATTCAGTTCCCTCATTAGCTGTTTTCTCTTTCCTCTATTCTCCCTGCCATCTTTGATTTTCCTGTTTACTATTCTACATTTTCTTTTTAATTTTCTTATTTCCCTCGTATAATAAACAGGGTCTGAGGCCATATTAGCCTTCTTAACAGGTACAAATCTCTTCTCTCCTTCCCAAATGATTCCTTTAAATTTAGCTCAAAGTGTATCCACATTACTCCCTTCACTTATCCAACAACTGAGTTGTGATTTAAGGTAAGTCCCAAATTCATCAACTTTAGTTTTTCTGTATAATTTCTTGTCTTGTGTGACCCTCTTATTAAGCATTTTTGGTATGAGTCCTACATCCATTATTACAGCCTTATGGTCACCTATTCCTTCAATTGCCTCAGTTTCATCTACAATTTCCCATGGTTTAACCAAGAATACATCTAGCAAGTTATTGAGACAAGTCGGTTCTTGTACTACTTGTGTAAATCCTCCCTCCCAAATTAGCTTATTTGCCAGTTTCTGTTCATGGGCTTCACTTGCAGCTCCATTCCATTCAACTTCAGGCAAGTTTAGATCTCCCCCAATTATTACCATATCATTATTATTGTTTTTGTGAGTTTAATCTATTATTTTCTCAAATATTTCTTCAGGTAGTGCCACATTTAATCCTGAACAGGTTAAATATTTATCAAGTTCTAGTATGCAGGACTTCTTAAATTCTGTCATTGTACAGATGGTGGTAGCACACTAGTTTGTAGAAACATGGATAAAGATAGCTTATGGGTATTAAAACCTAAATAGACACATGCATTTTTAAACTTACACACATCAATCTTCCCCATACACCTGTATATATTACATTTTGTATCACATCTCTATCCAGTAAGTTCTGGCAAGCAAATATGCCTGTAACAGAATCATGAATCCCCGGATTCTTTTTACAGCTTTTCAGGAGGTTCTTCAATTGAAATGAATGACAATTTTGGTAAACTCTCCTGTGTTTGCATACTTCTTAAATAAGATTTTATCTGTTTCATACTCGAGAAAGATCGTTCGACAGAGGCACTAATAGCAGGAATAGTCAAAATTAAAGAACAGAGTTTGGTTACTTCAGGTAGTGCCACATTTATTCGTAAACAGGTTAAATATATATCAAGTTCTAGTATGTAGGACTTCTTAAATTCTGTCATTGTACAGATGGCGGACAACTCGGTTTTGAGTACAAGAACACTGAAGTAGCTACCATATCATTTAAAGAGGGACTCAAATGACTGAGCAATTAATGTGTCTATGTTTGTTTCAAATAAGTAAAAATACAAAAGAGCAAGACATTCAAACTTATTCAATTCAGAAAGACAGTTGGTTATATCTCCAACCATTGTATCAAGTACAGTACTTCACAATACAGTCTGCAGCATGATTTCTTTTTGTCAATTTCCATATCACCAATGCACTGCCTTTTAGCTGTAACTTCGTTTTCATTTGTTGAAACTGATGAATGTTTGTCTGTGTAATGTTTCCAAAACAAATCAAATTTATCACATTTGTCATTCAGAAATCTCTTGAATTCATTGGCCTTATCTGCAAAATATCTTATCATTAATTTTGGTTTGTAAAATATTGAAAAAGAATTTTGCTTGAGGCAGTATGGATGAGAATACATTTAAAATTAAAATAAATTCAAAATCTTGTAAAGTAGCAAAGAAACCTCTTGAAAATATTCTTGTTTCACTGTCCCATTCTTCAGTGCTGCCTATGACTGACTTAAAGAATTTCTTCAGATCCTCTTATGCTTCTGACAATACTTCAACCAAACACTCTGCATATATCCAGTGGGTCAGGGCAATTGATGCCAAATGCTTAATAATAAACACCCCAAATGCAGCTTCTCTGTTTGATGATCTGAGGAAAATAGTTCTGAACCCAGATAGAGTTCCAAAAAATACTTTACATTCCTTAATGGCTGTAACAGATTGTTTTGGTTCTAGGTTTAGCTTGTGTGCATAGCAGTGTACAAATAAGGCTGACTAATATTTGGCAAGAAGAATCTGT
Source organism: Anabrus simplex (assembly GCF_040414725.1). Classification (NCBI taxonomy): domain Eukaryota; kingdom Metazoa; phylum Arthropoda; class Insecta; order Orthoptera; family Tettigoniidae; genus Anabrus; species Anabrus simplex. The sequence goes on from NC_090266.1 coordinate 526,001,229, forward strand.
TGAAGACCATTATGTGCTCCAGCGATAACAGAACACTCTTTGTATGTTTCAGTGGCTAATTGGTCACAAATCTGAACTTTCATGATTAAACTAAACCATGCCCAGCCAGAGAAACAGCACAGCAATCAGTACTCACATCAAGGAACCTAATAAATTTCTCTTGAATATTACCATTGTAACATAACAAAGCACAGAAAAAGCTGGGGTGTTTGTGTTAAGTCAGTGGCCTCATTATACAGTATATCAGAGGTACAAACTTCTTTGATTTATTTTATTTTATTTAACAAAACAGCTGAGAATGAATCAATTAAGTCATTTTGGATATCATGGGAACTGCCAAGGAAAAGAGCCAAGGTTTCTAAATGTTTCTATAATCTTTCGCCAAAACTTCCTCCATTAACTGAGTCAAGGTTTACAGAACAGTCCCTAAAAGGCAGCTCTTTCTCTGCCAGGAAACAAACAGCATCTATTAGATAATAAAAATGTTTTATTGTTGTCAATAAAACTTATTTTCAGCAAAAGAAAAACATTTTCACATCTTCTGTACCAAAATGTGGACTTACACTATATTTGTAATAATGTTTTTATTATTGCATATTTCCATCCCCTTTCCCTCTTCAGCATAAACACACATTTACATTGAACAATTTGCATTAGAGTAATATGTGTAATAAGCTAACTTCAAGGGAAATGTTTTTCCTAATTATAAGACAAGAATCACCTCCAGGTTATTTGGAGCTATGTCAATCTACAATGAGAACTTGCACTATTTTTTGAGACACAACATGTTTATAGAGCTTTACAGGTTTCTATAACATCCTGTCACATAATACCACATGTCATGTTAACATCTTATTGTATTTACTATAATATTTAGCTCAATATTATTACTGTTCCAATGTAACATGACAAAAATAACTGCACAACATCTCTACTAAGCAATTTCTAATTTAAAAAAGCCAAAATGTAATTCTACTGTATCATACTATTTTTTACAAGGTCATCTGCTAAGTATTTATATTAAAGAAGAGTTAGGCCTATCTCTAATGAAGCTGTCTTTACTACTGCTTCATTTCCCAGCAAAAGTATAGTGCTAGAACATGCTTTAGCTCAAACTACACTAACTATAAAACCAGAATAATAAGATAGCAGAACCATAGTCTTAACTCATTGGATTTCTTTGTTGTCTTCTTCTCCTCTTGAACAGGAGAGATGCCAATCAGCAAAATGATTCGTTACTGCTAGGTAACCATCCAAACCTGCTCCTGAAATTTTAATTACTGTATATTCCTTTGCTTTCATGAATGACTTTCCAGAATTGTTTCAGCACCATTATAACATCTACTTACTCTGTTTAAGAAAAGTATTAAAATTAGGCATGGAAGTGCTTGTGGCTGATTGAAGAAAGATATATCGGTATTTGTATTTTGACAACTACATAGCCATATACCTCATTCAAATGTAATGAAACAAAATACAACAAATTCATTCAACTGTCAATGGTGATTATTCATTTTCATTTGATATGTATATTAATAGTCTATACCATGTCAAGAATGTAAAATTTTGTATTATGTAGCAATATCAATAAGATGAAGCAGATACAGTAAATATTCAATAAGTTTCTCACCTACATGCATATATATATCCTTGGCAATTGCGCATAAGCCTTGCACTACTACTGGGACGTTATTTTATCTATTCAGGGGACTGTCATTTGCCCGTTTGCCTGCGCTGCGAGCCTGACTCCCGCCAAACACTTTGCCGTAATGAGGCTAGCCTCACCCAGTACTGAGTCATACAGTGTTTTTGCACAAGATTTCCAGTATTGTATGCAGGTATTATGTATATACACTTCCTCATTTAATAAAAATGGTGTTAGAACAACATATCGAGCACCAAACTTGTGAACAATTGACTAAACTGAACCTTAAGCTGAGAAAGCTCTCCACAGACTGTAATGGAGGGGGACTTGTGGTGACAAGCAGCACATTATGGCAATGTGCTTGGTGGGAGATGGGCTCTCAGTGCAGGTGACAGGGAGAGCAACAATCCCCTGAAAAATTTGTTAAGAATGAAGCCATACTTTTCAGTGTTGACTTAGTTAAATGTAAAAAAAAAAAAAAAAAAACCTTTCAGTCTGTCAAACACACTGCAGTTACAATATAAATTATAACACTATAAACATACCTGTAAAAATACACAATATTATACAAAGTATGACATGTTTCTTTCTACAAGAACATCCTCAGATTCTATCATATCACTTAAAACATTCTTATATATGTACAGTATTTTTTACGTTGCATAAACTTGTCAACGATAGAGAGTTTAGTGAGAGTCTGTCATCACCAAACACTATTTCAGGATTTAGCATCAGCAGTCTAGATAAACACATAAGTTTTTCATTATATTAATACTTGTAAATTTATTTTTTGTCATTACTGGTTCATGTTATAGTACTATAATTTATAATTTATATGCTAATTGCAGTGTGTTTGACAGACTGAAAAGTTTTTGTTACATTTTACAATCTACTGAATAGATAAAATAATGTCCCTGTAATTATAATTAAAAATTGACCATTGTCTAGTTTCCCTCTCCCTTCCATTGTACACTGTTGCCTCCAAAAGGTAGGAAGACTACATTGACTAAATTCACATGATCATTCTAACAAACGATCATGGACTCATCTCAGTGTCAAATTCAACCAAGTCATCAACAACAATATGTCATTGCATTCTTCATTGTTTAAAACTGACAATACTGATATTTCAAGATATAATTTAAACTAAATTACTTATTGTATCAATTGTAAAGCTGATCTGTGAATATGTAGTTTACAACAACTCCTCTCTCATACATGTTCTGTCTCTTAAAACTCTTACTGCGGAGAACACAAGTTATATCTTGTTCGAATTATCAATTTTTGCAGAGGAATGACAGTGTTTTGTTCCATTTGTGTTAGGCCCTATGTAGTTCCCTTGGTTGTAGTTTTGAAGATGATGTTGATTTGCATGAATAAAATTGTGATTATACTAATGTAAATGATTTGTTATTGTAGAGAACACTTACTTTTCTTTAACCTTATTCTATTCATATTATTTTATTTATAGCCTATTATTCATTTATTATTATTTATTATTCATTTATTATAATATTATTATTCACATTATTTTATTTTTGAATCACCAACATTTTTACAGATGATTTCAAATTCCTATTACACACTTGTTGAAAGGTTATTGTGTGAACCTGGTAAAATAAGTTTTGAATAGGAACCCATGTATGGAATCTATGCCACAAGAAAAACGAAATCAAATCAAATTTTCAGTTTCCTGCTTCACATACACTATAAACACAGCTTGATATGGCGACCACCAAGTTTGGAAAACACATTGTATTTATACACCATAGTAGGGTAACAGTGAGAGCTCACGCACAATTTTTATCTACGCCACTGCCACCTCTAGTAGTGTAGCAAGGATGGGTCTGACTCGAGGTCATTGACCCCTAGTATAGTAGTATCATTAGGCCGATTTGCGAATTTGCGTAAGAGAGCGAGCCTAACCTCACGGACGTCATCTTGGAGGGGCCTAACCTCAGTTTTACGGCCAGTTGCCCTTCCCGACGTGAATTTTGCATATAAGAGAACAAGCCTGACCTCACAGTCGCCATCTTGGAGGGGCTAACCTCAGTTTTACGGGCAGACGCCCTTCCCGACGTGGACAGTTGCCATCTTGGAGGGGCCTAACTTCACTTAACAGTCAGATGCCCTCCCCGACGTGGGCAGTCGCCATCTTGGAGGGGCGAAACCTCACAGGACCTAGTTTCACGGCTAGATGCCCTTCCCGACGTGGACAGTCGCTATCTTAGTGGGGCCTAACCTCCCTGTTCCTCCTTAGCAGGCTGCACTTCTCGACGACAATTGCACAATATGGCTGCTATACACGGGCTCTTATGGAGAAAGCTGGGTCAGGGGAGACACAGGATTTAAGGAGATGGTTTAGGGGCGATTGCGCAAGACGGCGACTATATGCGGACTCTTATTGAGAAAGCTGGTCGAGAGGCTACTGCGCAAGATGTTGGCTATATATTGGCTCTTATAGAGAAAGCTGGTCTAGGGGGGACATAGGACTTGAGGAGATGGCCTAAGGGTGATTGCGCAAGATGGCAACATACACGGGCTATTATGGAGAAAGCTGGTTTAGAGGCTCCTGCACAAGATGGCAGCTATATACAGGCTCTTATGGAGAAAGCCGTTCTTGGGGTGACATAGGACTTAATGAGATGGCCAAAAGGCGATTGCGCAAGATGGCTGCTATACACGGGCTCTTATAGAGAAAGCTAGCCCCAGAGGCTACTGTGCAAGATGGCAGCTATACCGGTACATAGGCTCTTATGGAGAAAGCTGGCTCAGGGGAGACATAGGATTTAAGGAGACAGCCTAGGGGTGATGGCGCAAGATGGCGGCTGCGTACAACTTCCTAGTGCTAGGGCTCCCGAGGTAAGGAGATGGATCAGGAGCTAATGGCGATACATTGTTCTTATAGGCCTATCTCTACAGAGCTGCCTCAGGAGCTTACAACTTGTAACTTATAACCTATTACTTTGATCAGCCTGACAATCGATAACTGAGGCAAGGGCTACTATGCAAGATAGCTGCTATACTCTATTTGTATAGACCTAACTAGAGGGCTGCCTTAGGGGCTCACAACTTGTAACTTATGACCCATTAGTTTTACCGGCTTTGGGGACTGAGGTAAGGACTACCATGCAAGATGGTTGCTATACTCCATTCGTATAGACCTTAACTAGAGGGTCGCCTCAGGGGCTCACAACTTGTAACTTACAACCTGTTAGTTTTATCAGCCTGAAATTCGAGAAATGAGGCAAGGGCTACTATGCAAGGTAACTGCTATACAGTATAGTATAGACCTTAACTAGTGGGCTGTCTCAGGGGCTCACAACTTGTTACTTATAACCTATTATTTTAATCGGCCTGACATTCGAGAACTGAGACAAGGGCTGCTATGCAAGATAGCTGATATACTCTATTCGTACAGACCTGACTAGAAAGCTGCCTCAGGGACTCACAACTTGTAACTTATGACCCATTACTTTTATTACCTAACGTTTGTGAACTGAGGCAGGGGCTACTAGGCAAGATAGCCGCTGTACATCGGTTATATTGGACTAATTTTAAGGAGCTAGACTATTGCTCATCGTTCTCACCAGCTGCCCTTTATAACTTTAGTCTATCACAGGAGCTAGTGGTGATACATGAGCTTTATTACACTAACTTGGGGAGAGCTGTGCTAGAGCTTTTCGAGTATGGGGCTAATGCAGGGGTTTTCCTCCTCCTAACCAGATACCCCTCCTAACATCAGGATAGCGCAGGGGCTCTTGCGTATACATAGGCTCTTATGGGACTAATCCTGGGGGATGGGGAGCAGCACTAGGGCTCTCGAGGAAGGATAGTCACTTAAAGCTAAAGGCATAATCAGAATGATGAGATGTAGATAAACATAGAATGATATTATAACCTAACTTTGTAATCTGGGAATGTAGGAAAGTGTTTACGCTGTTGTACTGTCGAGAGAGAGCTTACAGGTAAGGTCTTCGCTTTGAAGAGCTATTACTCACTAATAACCACACGACTTAACTTGCGTAATTGGAAAATGCTGAACCAAAAAAATTCGGGCTACACACATGATAGGGAATGGAACCCAGTGGTCATGTCTTATCAGAAGGGCAAAAGAACGAAAGAATTCTTCCTCCTCCTCCGCCTCCTCCTCACCGAGCCCTCCTCCTAGGGATAAAGGGCTAAAGGGCTAGTGGGCTAAAGATCTAAAGGGCTAATGGGTTAAAGGGCTAAAGGGCTAATGCGCTAAAGGGTAAACGGGCAAAGGGGCTAAAGGACAAAGGGGCTTACATTTTTGTAGTATTTATATTGCCTCTCCTCTCTTTATCCGGGCTTGAGACTGGCTCTACATCTAGAGGCGGAGTTAACACCTTAATGAAGGGAGAATGTTGGAAAATAATCTGTACTAATATAGCTACTCGATCCAGTAAATACTACAGAAGGATGACTTAGGTGAGGGTGAGGGCTGGGAATGTAGGAAGGTGTTTACGCTGTTGTACTGTCGAGAGAGAGCTTACAGGTAAGGTCTTCACATTATCTTATGTCTACATGGGGTAACAGAGGCTTGTTGTGAACTTTGAACCTATATGTAGACAGTTGATGTGTAGGGACTTGTTTTAATGTAATACGTGCTTCTGCAGTAGCGTTTCCAGGTACAAACTTGTTTCGATAGCAAAGAAGTGTTGAAATTTTCTTCTACTTCATTTTGCATCTCTTCTTGAGATGTTTACATGGCGACAGAACGTGTACTAGGCTTAGAAAATGAAGTAAAATCATAAAGCTCTAATGGCAAAGAAACATTGAGACCTTCTTTTACTGCTTTTTCTCTTTTTCCTTTATTATCACTATTATTATTAGCATCCTGATCCTTATCATCATCATATTCATATTGCTTCTGTTTATCTCGAAATATGTGCTTAGTAACAGAACTTGTAGCAGGCCTAGACAACAAGGGAGAATTAAATATATCTCGCATAGGTGTACTTTTTATAAATAAATTAGTGTTTGCTTGACTGTGATTGAGCTCTTTGTATTTTCTTCTCTATGAAGGTACATTACATGTGGCTTCGTGACGTTGAGCGTTGTATGCGTTCTTGAACTCTCTTCTACAATGTCTGCATTGAAAAAAAGTCCTACAAGATATCTCGTGACGTCTCTTGTGATATCCATGGGAAAACGCTTTTCCACACTCTTTGCAAATACAGTAGAGTCTCATTAATCCGAACTAATTGGACCGGAGTCTGTTCGGATTACGAAATTTTTGGATTAACCGGAAAATATTTTCTAATAATAATGTTATTGTTTTTAAGTCCCGCTAACTACTTTTACAATTCCGGAGATGCCTACGTGCTGGAATTTTCTCCCGCAGGAGTTCTTTTACGTGCCAGTAAATCTACATACACTAGGCTGTCGTATTTGAGCACCTTCAAATACCACCGGACTGAGCCAGGATCGAACTTGTCAAGTTGGAGTCAAAAGGCCAGCGCCTCAACCGTCTGAGGAAAATAGTTTCTACAATACAGTACAGTACATACTGTAATTTGAATGTCCATTCTTTAGCAGTTACATCAATAAAATACTGTATAAATTACAGTAGGATAGTTAAGAACCCATAGAGGAGAAAATGGGAATAAAAATCACATTAGCGAGTGGATGGAAGCTGACTGTCATCAGTTACAAACAGACCAAGAAATTTTAGCTATGGTGGAGAAAGAATCTGGAGTTATGAGGACCAGAGTGACGGTGAAGAAGACCACAATGAACAACCAGTGTCACATTCACATGCCGTAGCCGCCTTAGAACTTGCCATACACTACGTCGAGCAACACTCCGCTGCTACGCGCACTGATGTGATGTTTATCAGACGCTGGTTTAACACTGCATCTTCGAGTAGGTTCCAATCACCACGGCAAAAGAAACTAACAGACTTTGTAAAGATAAACGACCAATGATTGATGGTTTATGATGTGTAATTATATTTACATTAAGTTATTCTAGTAAAATATGACTAATAAAATGCAAGTAAATCTTCATTCTATAATAATATGTTCTTTTTATCAATAAGGAGGTTTAAAAAAATGAATATATCTGTTCGGATTAACCGGACTTTCGGGCTAACGGGGTTCGGATTAACGGGACTCTACTGTATAGCTAGAAATGGGTTGTTCCATGATGGACTTTATCTTCTGCCAACAGATTCTCCTTTAAAAGATTGAATTAATGGCATGCAAGGTGATGACAGTATCGGAAGCAGGAAAGCAAATAAGGATAACATGAAATTGTTGGTGTTAAACTGTAGAAGCGTTGTAATGAAGGAAATAGAATTAAGTAACATAATAGATATGCAGTACAGTTACCAGATATTGTAATAGGATTTGAATGAAGGCTGAGAAGAGATATTATGGATGCAGAAACTTTCCCCGGAACTGGAGTGTTTATTGTAGGGACAGGTTAGGAATCATAGGAGGAGGAGTATTCATACTGGTGAAAGAAAAATTTGTAGCTACAAAAAATTAAGGATGACAAACATGGAATTCTAGATGTAAGACTTATCTCTAAAGATAATAGGTAACTTTATATTTTTGGGGTGTACAGGCCTGACAAGGCTGGTGCTGATGCTGATTCAGAATGACTTGAATAAAATAATCAGCTACATGTGGAGTGACATAGAAAGGAATATTACTGTAGCAAGTGATCTAAAGTTACCAAATGTGGATGGCAGAAAGACAGCTGAATGAGAAAGTGACAGCACCAACTAAAGGGAAAAGTTATTCTAAATATGGTGTTGATAAAACCAGATGAGTTATATATAGAAACTGAAGTGATAGATCTTTTAAGTGATTGTGAAGCTCTTTTTATAATAGTTAAATGTGATAGAAAGGAATGTTATAAAAGTAGGACTATTATGCAATACCGTATGACTGATAAAAGGGTCATGAGAGGATTTATGAACAGCAATTATGATGAACGGAAAATGGTAAATAAAGAAATAATCAGCCTGTGAGATGTGTTTCAAGCAATTGTTGAGGAGTGTAAAAACAGGAAGGTACCGGTATGTTCCTTCAAAAAAGTGGTAAGAACCCATTATATTATAACAGAGAAATAAAGAGGTTAAGGAGGAGGTGCATATTAGAATGGAATTGAGTTAGGAATCATTTGGGAGCAAGGAGAGATTGAAATAACTTACTAGAAAACTGAATTTTGCAGAAAAAGTTCAGCTAAAGATAATATAGTGGCAAACATAATAGACAGCCATATGAATTTTAGGGAGCATTGGAAGGGTATATATATTTTAAGGCAAGAACAGGTTCCAGGAATAATGATTCAGGGATAATGAATGAATAAAGGCATGGGCGCCCGCAAGGGGGGGCAAGGGGGGGCACTTGCCCCCCCCCTGGAATTCTAAAGATGTTGATGTTCAATTGTTTAATATCATACTAGATTATTTCATAAACTGAAATTACTGACAGTCAGCTAGCATATGTTATAACTGGAAGTTTCTGTAAACAATTTAATGTTGCTGACGTTATATTGGATTTTATATTCAAGAAAATTGTTAATGTGCCCCCCCTGGAAAATATCCTGCGGGCGCCCAAGAATAAAGGGAGTGTATACATGAGGACTTATAGAAAGCCAAAGCATTCAGTCAGCAGTACATAAAGGTAGTTAGCTATAAGAATAATGTCCAGATAGAGGAGGTGACTCATAATGACAAATTGCTGAAATTACCTATGATAAAGACATTTACAAAAAGATACAAAATTTGAAAGCTAGAAAAGCAATTGGACTTGACAAGATTTCTAGGGATATATTAAAGGCAGTGAGTTGGGATATAGCACCATATCTGAAATACTTATTTGCATACTGTTTGCATGAAGGAGCAATACCAAATGAATGGACAGTTTCAGTAGTAGCCTGAGTATACAAGCGAAAGAGAAACAAACATAAAGAGGATAATTACATGCCAGTGAGCTTGACATGTGTTGTTTGTAAGCTCTGGGAAAACATTCTTTCTCGTTACATTAGGCATGTTTACACAATTACAAGTTGGTTTGACAGAAGGCAGTTTGTGTTTAGGAAGGGTTATTCCAGTGAGGCTAAACTTGTAGGATTCCAGCAAGATACAGTAGATATTTTAGATTCAGGAGGTCAAATGGTCTGTATTGCTATAGACCTTTCCAAGGCTTTTGAAAGGGCAGATCATGGGAGATTACTGACAAAACTGACCTTTTGAGCAGACTAAAGCAGAAGTGACGTCATTGTCTCCTCACACTGGCCGTGGTTGCCAAATGAGCCGGCGCGCGATTCAAAGTTGTACTCCACCACTATAATACAGCACAGCTCACGGATTGAATCTCGAATGAATGTAAAATAATTAATACATTAATGTATGCGCGTTAGAATCCCATACAGTTTTTTAACAGCTTACATCTTTAAACAATTAATTTACTGAATTGCATTTTAAATGTGAAAACTTACTATCTGTTTTCCAGTCAATGACCGGGTCAGGGATGGAATAAATAAAGTCCCATCTTGCGGCGAGGATAGGAATTGAGGTGGCTGCCGAAGCCTGTCTCACTCATCTGGGGCAATGATTAATGACTGGCAGATGGGATTAAATGATACTGGAGAGTGGTGCTGGAATGAAAGATGACAGGGAAAACCAGAGTACCCGGAGAAAAACCTGTCCCGCCTCCGCTTTGTCTCACATGGAGTGACCGGGATTTGAACCACGGAACCCAGCGGTGAGAGGCCTGAGCCATGGAGGCTTTCACAATTTTAAAGTACTAACTACAATTTCACGCTTAAAGCACTGCAAACAAATTCTTTTGACATAAACAGTAAGCATTACATTCATTAAATCATTACTATTATTATTATTTTTGAGTATATATATATAAAATATTTCATTAATTATTATTCACTATTATTATCTAAATACATGGCCTGATTCCTGATTGAAATGAGCTGCTACTCACGGGCAATTTGTGAATAAGCAAGAGAAGTGAAGATTATGTACTACAAATTATTATTATTATTATTATTATTATTATTATTATTATTATTATTATTATTATTATTATTATTATTATTATTATTATTATTATTATTATTATTATTTGCTTTACGTCCCACTAACTACTCTTTTACGGTTATCGGAGACGCCGAGGTGCCGGAATTTAGTCCTGCAGAAGTTCTTTTACGTGCCAGTAAATCTACCGACACGAAGCTGTCGTGTTTGAGCACCTTCAAATACCATCGGACTGAGCCAGGATCGAACCTGCCAAGTTGGGGTCAGAAGGCCAGTGCCTTAACCATCTGAGCCACTCAGCCCAGCATTTTTATTATTATTATCATTACAATCGTCATGCAGGAGGTTTCAGCGTCAGCTTTCCTTGTGCAGCAGTAATTAATCTGTGTAACTATCGAGTGGCTGCACACTCAAGTCGGAATCAGAGCCGGGGTTAGCACACGAGGTAAACTAATCCCACCATCAATACTATTCGCTCGCAAATGGTTATAAACAGACAGAATCATATTTCTCTAGCCGGACGTAAAAATCTTGCGTTTCTTCTTCAACTAGTGAATTTTTGTTCGGATCCATTGCACAATAATATCCAATAACGAGTAAGAAGAAACCTACAAACGTACAACAGACTACAAGAATTATGAATTAGCACACAATACGCACATACACTGTTTTTGTAAAAGCGAAGCACATTGATAAATTTCTCTCACTGCTGTTTTAAACAGACTATGTTTGGAACTGCACCCACGTGTTCAGGACATCCACTGAGTGAGTAAGTATGGCAGCTCCACATTGACTGCACCATTGCCAAAACTCGCTCTGAGTTGCGTAACCCCCCTTGCCCCCTCACCTACCGTGTGACAACACCGTAGGTGCTGCCCCTGTCGCCCGCGCCATCCCCTCGTCTATACACTCACTTCCGCTTTAGTCTGCTCAAAAGGTGGTCTGGAGAATAGACAAAAGAGTGGTTGAATGGGTGGCTGCATTTCTAGAAAATTACTGTTGGTGGCAGTGGCCGATACTCATATCCGAGTTTTCATTTCTCACCTGCAGTTCCATAATCCTTAGTCCACACGATGAAGGTGGTGCTGATGGCTTATCAGACCAATTCTTGCATAAAACATGTGGCCACACATCTTGCATCTGATGGAAGGTGGGGGACATGGCAGTGTTTGACGTAGCTTCTTTCTCTGGCGAAATTCCTCTTTCTGTCCTTAACGTTCGTGCTCAACCTGTGCAACTGCAGCTGAGATGGTATCACGCCAGCGAATGCGATCTAATGTGAGAGTATACCCAGTATTTGGGTTTATATCTGTGCTTCTCATGGTCTGCTTAAGTTGGTCTTTATATTGCTTCAGAGGAGTACCACGAGTCATCTTGCCAGTGCTGAGTTCACCATACAGGATTTTCTGGGGGATTCTACTGTCACTCATATGCTAGACAAGGCCTGCCCATCTAAGCCGATGACCAACGGTGGTGGCTTCAAAACTGTTTAGCTTTGCTTTCTCAAGAACTGCTATAATAGTTATATAGTCATCCCATTTGATATTTTTGTTAATGAAAGCGTTCCACTTTCTTGATGTCCCAGCAATATAGGATCCAGGTTTCACAGCCATAGAGTAACATAGAAATAACAACAGTGTGGTATTAGACTAGTTGAAGTGTTACCTGATCCTGTAATGATTAATAGGGGGCCCACAGGGTTGTATTATTGCAACTTTATGTTTTCTTATATATATAAATGATGTGAGTGAGAATTGGATTCACAGATAAGGCTATTTGCGGATGATGTTATACTGTATAGAGTAGTAAATAAGTTACAGGTTTGTGAGCAATTACAAAAAGACCTAGACATAATTGTGAGATGGACAGCAAACAATGGTATGATGGTAAATGGGATGAAATGTCAGGTTGTATGTTTCACGAAGAGGAAAGTCCTCTCAGTTTTAATTACTGTGTTGATGGGGTGATAGTACCTCATGGGATCACTATATGGACCTAGGTATTAATATAAGGAATGACCTTCACTGGGGTAACCATATTAACAAGATTGTGGGAAAAGGTTACAAATCTCTTCACTTAGTTGCGAGGGTATTTAAGGGTTGTAGTAAGTATGTATAAGATGGGGCATATAAATTTCTGGCAAGACCCCAATTAGAGAATGATTCCAGTGTATGGGACCCACACCAGGACTACTTGGCACAAGAACTGGAGAAGATCCAAAGGAAAGCAGTGAGATTTATTTTGGTGATTTCTGACTGAAGAGTACTGCTAGTTTTACACAAATATTGCTAACTTTGGGCTGAGAAGACTTAGGAGTAACAAGATGAGCTGCTTGTCTTAGTTGTATGTTCCAAACTGTCATTGGAGAGATGGTGTGGAATGACATCAGTAGACAAATAATTTTGAGCGGAGCTTCTAAAAGTGGAACAATCATAATTTATGAGGATACAGTTGGAATTTAAGAGGACAAATTGAGGCAACTATGCATTTATAGGATGAGGAGCAATGGATTGGGATAATTTATGAAGGGAAATGTTACATTAATTTCCAAGTCCTCTGAAAAAATTCAAGAGAAAGCCAGGTACTGATATATAATCTGCCTGGGTGACACTCTTAAAAGCACATAATTGATTGATTGATTGATTGATTGATTGATTGATTGATTGATTGATTGATTGATTGATTGATTGATTGATTGATGTATAAGGTTTGAAGCAGTAAGTCAGCTTGTAAAGAGAATACGTGTGATATAGCCCTGCACATGTTAAGACATAGTTGGATGATTTCAAATCAAATGAAATGAAATCAAAATAGTTTATTTGCAAATGAGGTGTCTACCTCAGTGGCAAATGATACACAAAAATTCACTGTTCTCAACAACTAAATTCCAAATTAAAAAAGAAAAGAATACGTTTTCCTAAAATACAGTATTATACAATTTATGCATCAACAATTTTTCTATTAAACACACAGCTCATCCTTAATAAATTTACTGTATGTTATTCACAAAATTCTACTCATAATATTTCTGTACTTACACACATAATCAACTCATCTACAATATGTGGAATCTTCAAAAATTTAAATTTACATTGCTTTTTTAACCCAGTTTGGTATGTAATGTGTATAACGACCTGCTGCGTCTTAACAAGAGCCCTTTTTGCCACTGCTTTTCAGAATTCCTGAAGGACTTTCACAGCTACCATAGGATCCCAGGGCCTTCAAAGTACCCACTGTACTTCACCCCTACAGGCAGTACCCTACTTCAGCTGTCCAATCTCCATAGAAAAGGAGAAAGAATTAATTTATTGACAAAAATTCTTTACGTAAAATAACCTGCACAGGTTGAATGCCCTCTAACTTTTCTTCTCTCTGTTATTGTTTATTCTTTTCTTGATTATCTGTACAAATTTTGGAAAAGGATCAAACACTTCCCCAGGTGAACTGCTCCACACCGTCCCAATGAATGAAATATACCCCAATTGTGTCTGCTAAAATCCCATCTAATTTTATACTTGCGGTCAGCCCTGCCGATATAATTATTTTTAAACTGAAGCCTCTCATGGATACCCTCGATGCTTCCTCTCCTCTATAGGCTCTATATAATCCTATAAGTCAGGTTTTCTCCCTTCTCTTACTTAAAATTTCCCACCCAAGTTTCTCTAACATTTCTGATACACTACTTTTTCTCCTGAAATCCCCTGTTACAAATCTTGCTGCTTTCCTCTGCACACCATCTATTTCTTTTATTAGGTATTCATGGTGAGGATCCCAAACACTGTTTGCATATTCTAATACTGGACGAACCATACTTAAATAACTTTTCTCTTTTAATTCTTTGTTGCAACCTTTAAGTTGCACTGCACTGCACGCACGGCTGGACTGAACTGAGAGAACAGAGGAAACAACAACACTGGTGCTGTCTCAAGGTCAAGAAGACCTGCCAACTGCATGGGAGCCAAACTTGGAGAGTTGATGAATCAAACACCAAAAACTAGAATAGTGTATGTCACTTTGTACAGATTCTAGGACACATTAAAACTAGGAAGTCCTTTTTCAAACACCCCATATATTTAAAGTCAGTTTTTAAGCTCCTGTTCGTAAATGTTGTGACAATTGAATTGCCTCCGTTAATCTTCATATTATTCTCTTCAACCCATTGCTGGATACCGTCAAGGTCCTTTCATAAATCTGTACAGTCCTCTACGTTATTTATTTCCCTATAATCAATTATGTCATCTACATACAATCTTATTTTTGATGTTATATTGTTCCCTAAATTATTTGTATATATTAAGAAAAGTTACCTCACCCTCTCTCAATCTCTCTCTCTGTTGCTGTATATCAAGACAGTAAGGGAGGGGATGGAGACATTCTTTATGACTTCTTGGTAACAGGTGTGTCTTAACAGTCCGGACTATATCAGTTAATAACAATATGAAGTATACACTTCATCCGCTATGATAATGGTGTGTGGCCTCCAAGGAGGCCTGGTGCAGGTCTTTCAAGTTGGGGCTGGCCTTCTGACCCCAACTTGGCAAGTTCGATCCTGGCTTAGCCCTGTGGTATTTGAGGGTGCTCAAATACGCCAGCTTTGTGTCGGTAGATTTAATGGCATGTGAAAAAAGAACTCCCAAGGGACTAAATTCTGGCACCTCAGGGCATCTCTGAAAACTGTAACAAGTATTTAGTGAGATGTAAAGCACATAACATTATTATTATTATTATTATTATTATTATTATTATTATTATGCTTGTAGTTGTAGTTGAGGGTGAACACAACACTCACTCCAACAATAAAGGTAAACTCGTGTCCTCATCCTGAGGTGGTGCAGCTCTTTTCAGGCACACCCCCATTGGAGGTGAGGTGCATGTACCATTTCAACCACATACCAGCCCTCCTGCCATTCTTAAATTTCTGGCAGTACCGGGAATCGAACCCGGACCCCCGAGGACGGTAGCTAATAATACTAACCGTTACGCTACGGAACTGCCAGGAATTTAAGAATGGCAGGAGGGCTGGTATGTGGTTGAAATGGCACATGCAGCTCACCTCCAATGGGGGTGTGCCTAAAAAGAGCTGCACCACCTCGGGATGAGGACACGAGTTTACTTTACTCCAACAATACAATTCACAGAAACAGGTTCTAACTAAATATGAGGGTCAAGCTTTTTCCACTCTTACAACCTTCTTGTCCAGGCTAATCCTGTGTGGAGGAATGTATTCACTACTGCATGGTTTGTTGATAGTGTTAAAGTAATGTATTACAGCAAGAGAATAAGTGTTTGCCTTGCTGCCTTGAAAGCCTTAATTGGCAAGGTAATATAATGTTTATAAGTGAAGATGTGTATTACTGTAAAACAAACACAAACACGCAGTCCTCAAGCCAGAGAAATTATCTGTATGTGGGTAAAATTCCTGATCCAGTGGGGAATCTAACTCCAAGCCATCTGAACTGAAGGCCACTACACTGATCATTCAGCCAAAGAACCAAACTGTCATTATTCTGCAATTTGTATTTAAATACTACTCAATCAGGAGTTATGTTCATGAAAAGTATTTCTATCTCAAGTATATCATCATTTTATTCCATATCCTCTTCATTTTACAAGTCAAAGACATACACACATACAGTAACAGCAGTCATGGAATTGAGATATATTACAAAAGAGGTTAACATTAAAGAGACTGGCATACTTCATTCAGCCCAGATTATTTTCTGGTGAGATGTAGTGGTATACAATGCGCTATGTATTCTGGTATGGGCTAGAACAAATTTGTAACTTTTGTTCAACTGGCTCATTCTCAACATTGACTTTGACAAGATGAAAGTGATTGAGGCATGAGGAATGCTAGCATTGGGTTCTTTATGCATGGTGTGAAACGTTTGCCCATAGGATCAGTTAGTGTATGAATTTGAGTGAACTTGATGGACTGATATGTAGTAACATCTTTTGGCTTAGTGAGGAAATTAATGGGAAACTACCTCTCTCCTCATTTCCCTCTTCAGTGACACCCAGGCTATTCATGACAACTGGTGGTGGAGCTGTTAGTAATCCAACCAACTTCATGCTAAGGACTCAACGTTAGCTGTGCAGGAATGTGTCAGTTCCCCTGTGTTCAGAATGGGTCTGCATTATCTATGAGTGAAATGAAATGAAGTGCCGGGAGTGTCCGAGGACATGTTCGGCTCGCCTGGTGGAGGTCTTTTGATCTGACTCCCATAGGCGACCTGCGCATCATGATGAGGATGAAATGATGATGAAGATGACACATACACCCAGCCCTCGAGCCGGCGAAATTAACCAATGATGGTTAAAATTCCCGACCCTACCGGGAATCGAACCTGGGACCCCTCTGACCAAAGGCCAGCACGCTAACCATATAGCCATGGAGCCGGACATTATCCATGAGTCGTACCACTATATGAAGAACACCACAGATCCATATTTACTCTGATTAGTACCACTATGTGCGGAGCACCACAGGTTTGGCTGTTGCCAGTGATTAGTATCACTATGTGAGGAACACCATGTGTCTGTACCATTATGTGAGGGATACCACGTCTCTGTGTTGCTTGAGAGTAGTACCACTATGTGTGGAACACCATGGGTTTGTGTTGCCTGAGAGTAGTACCATTATGTGAGGAACACCATGGGTCTGTGTTGCCTGTGTGTGGTTTCAAAACCAGCACTGTGTTTTAATGTGATTGAAATATTTTAGATATATAATAAAGTGTTGATTATGTGGAAAACTCTCATTCTTTGTACTTGTGTGCTCAAACTATCAATACAGACAATGAAGCTGATAGATTATAGCATGACTATCAACTTTTCATTAATTAATACAATTACTTTCATTAACATAGTGAGAATACAAGAAGTGCATTATGTAAATCATTTTGAACAAGAATAGATCCCCTTAATTATGATATTAATCTTAGAGTAAAGAGTTACAAATGGCAAATTCCTTTGGACATTATCTATATTGTTGCTTAAGAACCAGTACCACATAAGGACACAATTTTAATTATGCACCTGAAGGAATTTTAAAAGTGGTCCAGAAGTCTTAGGAGTTAGTCTCTTATAATGAAATAGCTCAGGTAAATTGTATGTAAGAGAAAAAACTTTATTACTGTGTGTATTTATCCTTGTTAATTTCATGATATTGAACCATTGCGTTTGGCTGTATTCTGTTACCTACGCAGTGTCGTTTCATAATCGATGGCATATTCAGGGGCAAGACCAGTTCACTATGAAATATTTGACTAAGTAATTGCCATTGCATTATGTTTGCTGACTGGTCAAAGTTGAACCCAGCATAAACTAGTTTATGCAAACATTCAATGCACAAATTTAGACTGCAATGGACAGACTTCATTAAATGGCACTGTAAGATTGTGTCTGATTCTTCATTTTCTTGCTTTTCATATTTTTTTCACTCATTCATAATCACTTTTACCCCCTGTGGGTGGGAGATGCAGATGAAGAATACAACCATGGTACCCCTCCCTGTCATATGAAGTGACTAAAAGAGACTACTTGTGATTAGTACCATTTTGTGAGGAACACCACGGGTCAATGTTACTTGCAATTAGTATCACCATGTGAGGAAGACCGTGGATCTATATTTCCTAGGAGTAGTACCCATATGTGAGGAACACCATGGGTCTGGGCATTGCCTGTAGTTAGTACCATCATGTGTGTCCCACTGAGGCAGGGAAGGGGTGAGGGCACTTGGCTGCATGGACTAATGTCTATGCGAGAAAAGGTGCCATATGCTGCGCTGGAATATTTCGGTTCCCTGTGTTCAGAATGGGTCAGCATTACCTATGAGTAGTACCACTATATGAAGAACACCACAGATCTATGTTTACTCTGATTAGTACCACTATGTGAGGAGCACCACAGGTTTGGCTGTTGCCAATGTTTATTACCACTATGTGAGGAACTCCATGGGTCTGTGTTGCCTGAGAGTAGTACCAATCTGTGAGGAACACCGTGGGTCTGTGTTGCCTGTGTGTGGTACTATAATGTGTGATATGCCAAGGGTTTGCATTGCATATGATTTGTACCACTAGGTGAGCGGCACCAAGAGTGCACGTGGCCTGTGATTGGTTCCACTATGTGAGGAACACCACGGGAATGCTGGCGCCCGTGATTAGTCCCACTATGTGAGGAACACCATGGGTCTGCGTTGCTTGCGAGTGGTGACCTTATGTGAGGAACACCAAGGGTCCATGTTGCCTGCAAGTGGTACTATTATGTGGGATACCATGGGTCTACATTACCTGTGATTAGTACCACCATGCAAGGAACACCATGAGTCTACATTACCTGTGATTAGTGCACTACAGGAGGGAAATCATGGTTTTGCTTTACCACTGATTAGTGCCATTATGAGGGGCCTATGACCTGGATTTTGGCCCCCTTTTTTATAACAAGGATCATCTCAGAAAAGAAGGCATTGTTACATGGATCCACTGATAGTTTTGGATTCATAGTCATTTTTTCGTCATAATTTGTTTTAAAATTTAGTCATAGAATACATTTTGAAGTCTTAATTATCGTTTCATTTCGTTGCACCTCGTACCATTAGGGGCTGATGACCTAGCTGTTAGGCCCCTTTAAACAACAATCATCATCATCATCATCATAATCATAATCATATTCAGTTTTATTTCCATGGCATATTCATTTTATTCCATAACAATAAAAGAAATTGATACTTTGTATCCTAAACTTGTCACAATACAGGCTTCACAGTGCCAAATGTTGTTATTCCCCCAGGAACCAAACTTACACTCTTAAAAGGAGGTGCTATGGTGCCTTTCTCTGGATGCTAGTATGATTATATAGTAAAATCTTAGATTGCAAGCAACTTAGTCTGATAGTCTGAGAGTGTTCTGCAAGTTGAGCAAAAATTTTAAATGAATTCTTACTTGATAAATGAACAAGGTTTTGTACTACAAGTATTACTGATCTGCTGCTGAGCATCACTATTTTCCCCCTGCGTCTCGTTGTGGTATTGTGGATAATTTTCTCCCATGCTTGAGTTCAGTTAGCGTGCCTCAGCATAGTCAACATCCATACGAGCGTATACGTATTGTATTGTAATCACATGTGTGGATGAAGCAGTTCTCCATTTGTGTCCAAGTGTCGTGAATGTTATTTAGTAACTTTACTGCAGCTATGGGGTCTGTGAAAAAAGGTTGAAAAAGAAGGCACTAAGAAACAAAGAAGAAGATGATTATAGTGAAAGTTAAAAAGGAAATCATCGAGAAAGATGAACATCATATGCATGTGGCACACTATTGCAAGATTTTATACAAAATCTACATCAACTCTTTGCTAAATTTTACAATTTACTTTACATCACATCAACAAAGGTAGGTCTTATGGCAGTGATGGTATAGGAATGAGCTAGAAGTGGGAAGGAAGCAGCCACGGTATCAATTAAGGTATAGCCCCAGCATTTGCCTGGTGTGAAAATGGGAAAACACAGAAAACCATCTTCAGGGCTACCAACAGTGGGATACAAACCTGAATGCAAACTCACAGCTATGTGACCTAAACTGCATGTCTACTTGCTCGGTATTGCTAATCATTAAAAACAAAAGAAGAACAAAAAGTTATAGATGGATTAGAGTATCAAATTAATGCCCACATGTTCTAGAGAATGTAGAAAAATTGCTTCTTGTGTGTATCATTTTACATCGATACATATTTTTGGGTTGTGAAATTAATCATCTGCATTTTACTTATTTCTTATGGGAAAATATGCCTTGAGATATGAACACTTTGGATCACAAGCATGTTTACAGAACAAATTATGATTGCAATCCAACGTTGTAATATAATACCCTATGTATTAGTGTTTAACTATAAACTCAATGTTATCAGAAATACAGTATGCTATAGGGATCAGGGGAAAAGAATATAACTCAGCAGGTAGGAAGATACCAAACTCTACTCTGGAATGTAAATGTGAAATGCGTAACTATGGGGAATTTAAGGGTGTGTACATTTGGCCAGTCAGTACCAAACATCTATGGTTAAATTCACAACACTGGAGAGATTCTCCAATAAAATGTTATAGACTATATTTGCACTTATGAAGATCAAGATAACCACTTACTAGAGTTCCACTCACCCTGTGTGTTTCATCTTGGTAATGTTGAGGTAACAGTGAACAGGTTCAGAGAATGTTTTGATGAACGAGATATGAGAAATCCTAGAATCCATACCATACTCTGATACCTAGACCAATCATCTCAAAGTCACCATAAAGAGAACATGTAGCACAAACAGAATCTGTGAGAGTCATATAGTGGCATTTCAAGGGGAAAGAGGTTGACATCATAGCATTAATAACACTCCTTCCCTTTATCACAGTCAAACAAAGCTGGATGAAGATGAAAGAGGCTGCTGATAACAATGACTATAGACTCTCAGTATGCAGTATTTTATGGAATAATGAACAAGTGTGAAGTGAGTGTGACGTCTACTAATTCATCAAATCAGGGGATTGAAGAATGGAGGACATTCAACAAGTCTACACCATCAAGGACAAAACAGGTAATTTGCTGGCAGATTGGAAGAAAGCACGGGAATATAGATGAAGCTGTTTTCTAGAGATCTCAGCTGAGGAAATCCTTCTCCAGCAAATCCCAAACACCAGAGCTGTAGAAGGACCCATCAAACAAATCAGTGTCGGTAAAGTCAAAACTTCTGTGAAGAGAAAGTATTCATGAAAAGCCACTTACTCAGATGACTAGCAGTAGAGGTGGGATGCAGATAACTGGTTAACATCACTTTTAAACCAACTCAATAAAGAAGGATGAATACCTACTGAACCTACTGAATACCTACTGAACTGCAACAGAGCATCATTGCCTCTATCCCATTTTTAGTCTTAAAATATAACTGAAATAGTCCTGCATGCATAAGAAGAGTTAAAAGAAAAACTTAATTTCTCTTTCTTTCAGCATCAGTTATTGTCCATGTTTCACTTCCATACAACTACACAGCAGTCTTCATAAATATCCTTCTATTATGGAATTCTTGTTTGAGATGAGCAAAGTTGCTTTCTTGAGAAAAACCTTCCTTACTCAGTCTCCAACAAGAGAGGGATCTGCACTCTGATGGCCTTCACTTGAATTACAATGGTATGAATAATTTAGGAGATTCATTTAGAAGAGTTGTAGGCAGATATATTCAGATAAGTGTGGTAGACTAGGGACCGGTGATGAGAGTATGGGAGGCTGAAAGTCAAATAAGGATGATATAAATTTGTTAGGCCAAACTGTAGAAGCCTTACAAGTAAAGGAATAGAATGAAGTAATTTAATAGATATATATTTACTAGATATTGTAATAGGAGCTGAACAGAGTGGCCACAGATGTAAATGTGCTACAGCTATGAGGCTAAGCTCTGTATTTTGAAGACACAGGCATTTGAACCCCACTATCAGCTCTGTCCTTAGAATGGTTTCCTGTAGTTTCCCATTTTCACTTCCAAAAGAATTCCAGGACAGTTCCTACTTATTGGCCACAGCTGATTCCTTCCACCTCCTTATCCAATTTAATTCACCATCATTTACTTCATCTTCATTATCTCTTCAACTAAGGTTGGCATTGGGAAGGGCATAATTCATAATTCATTTTATCTCATCCCCAAACCCATATCAAGAAACGTGATTAAGCAGTACACCAGTGGTGGTTTCTGATATACTGCAATGGAGCAGTGAACCTCCTACCTCCAGTTTATGTCAAATTGTAATTAACTACTTAATTTTCACAGCTACCATATTAATCCCATCCATCGGTGATGTACTTGTAAGGACTCTCAATTCATGCAAGCTGCGCAAAGTCTGTGACTAGATAGTTGTCTGAAATGCACCTCCTTGCAAGGCAAGCTCTCCACCCATACCTAGGTGAGGAGAGTGGTGAAGTGGGGGAAGACTTATATACAGTTGTAATAGGAGGTGAATCATCACTGAGAAGTGATAGTATGAACATGGAAATTTTCTTCTGGAACTAGAATATATATAATAGAAACAGGATCGGTGCAAAAGTAGGGGGAGTATTCATATTAGTGAAAGAAGAATTTGTAAGATATGACAAATTGAAGTATGAGAAACATGACATGAAGGAGAGCTGATTCAGAATGCGGTAGAACCAACTACAGGGATGAATATTCCAGATGTGTAAGTGATAAAACCAGAAGAACTCTACAGAGAAAGTGAAGTTATAGATGGTACAAGTGATCATGAAGCTATTTTTTGTCATAGTTAGAAATAAACTTAATAGTAAGGAAGTTGTACAAGTAGGTTGTTTTTCCCACAGTGGCACAATAGATCAGTGCATAGTACTTATAAGGACTCTCCGAGGCGGTACCATAGGTTGATAAGTTGGGGATGACAGAGTCTTAATAAAGTGATTATGATCAGTTAAAAATTGTAAATTAATATGTAAACTGCCTGTTGGATGAGTTTAAAGCAGGATTCTCATTCATCCCATTTTTCCTGGGACAATCCAGTTTTTTATGAAACGTTCCCATGTCCCAACATTTTTCTTCCGAATGTCCCACTTTTCTCTTTTGTAAGTATGGTATCCTTCATAAATATAGTGGATCAGTCTTATACAATTTATTCCATTTTAAATATGCGGCACTCCTCGTGCCAAATTGATGAAACTTCGATGTAGTATATTAGAAGTTGGTCATTCTAATAATGATGCTCTCTTTTACTTTCCTCCTTGCTTCTGTTCGAACTGTTAGATACACACAGAGGCTGGTTGCTTCTCAGTGTTTCACATTGCTTGTATCATGCTGAACCATGAGTGTAGATTTAAGAATAGTATTAGAAGAGAATTTCCATTCATCAAAAGATTAGTAGACAAGAACATGGACTGTACATTATGCAATATGACATTTTTCGGTTCACATGGAGGTCGGTCAGACATAGTCAATCACAGGGAAACAAAAAACATTAAAATGCTGTTCACAATGAAGCTTCCAACAGCAGCAGAAGGCACGATAGGTTTGCAAAAACTGGAAGTGAACTGGACAAACAGTTATCATTGGCAGCACAGGAAGCAACCTTTGCTTAACATACTTCTGTGCACAATCACAGGACTGCACAATAGAAATCTTGAAAAACATTTTCAATGATAAATTATTCAAATGTTCTCAAATGAAGTGCAAGGCAACAATCACACATATTATTGCGCCATTTGCAGCAAATCAGAACAATGAAAAGGTAAAAGAAGTATACTTCATATTGCGCCGTTTGCAGCAAGTCAGAACAATGAAAAGTTAAAAGAAGCATACTTCATATTGTGCTGTTTGCAGCAAATCAGAACAATGAAAAGTTAAGAAAAGTATACTTCATATTGTGCCATTTGCAGCAAATCAGAACAATGAAAAGTTAAAATAAGCATACTTCATATCAGTAATAACTGACTTGTCCAACTATTTAGATAAAATGTTTGGAGAAAAAGATGTGAGAGTGAAGTTGTTGGAGTTAGTAAATGTAGGTGGTGAAGCTTTAGAAATTCTGTTTTATTACATTTTTGAGGTGTTACAGAAGTTAAGTGTCCTTGAGAAGGTTATCGCTCTATCAGCAGACAAATCAAATATGAAATTTGATGGAAAGAAGAGGAAGGGAAAGAATAATTTGTATTCTAAGATGCAAGAGGAAATAGTGAATAATTTAACAGGCATTGGCAAGACCCGAAGATGTTTGCACTAGAGTCTGCTAAAAACAGAAAGCAGAAGTGGTCTCGTTGTTCCGCATACTCAAAACAGGACAGTCCATTTACTTCCTGTCTGGCAACCCAAACGTAGACAAGTGACTTCTCGGTACCATCGCAGCTCCAATCCGAGATCTATATTATGAGATCAACCACGAGGGAATATGAATAAAGTGCTACATTGACCAAATTAGGCCATTTTCAGGAACAGAATGAAATGCAGAGAACCAGTAACCGACTGGTGACCAACCTGTTGAAATTCCAACTACTTTGTAGGTCATGGCGTGTTCGGTTCTTCCAAGCACCAGATACCACAGTACCAGCCCAGAGGATTCCACAAGTGATCCGTGGGAACCAAATACCAATACCACCTACATCAGCTAGCCCAGTTATACCGTGCATGTCTACATGCACATATCACAGACCATTAAGATTTTCACCATAGACATAACAAGTACAATTTAAAAGAGGGAGGAAATGTTGTGTATTCAAACTCACAACAAAAAAATAAATAAAAAATAAACATGATTATATTCTAAAGTAATTTCATACTCAACAGTTGGTAATACACACACATATAGACACATCAAAAACTTGCAGTTACCATTGGCTAGTTTTTGTTCCTCCTGTGTGCTGTCTGTATGCTGTTGCACTTAACTCTACATTTGTTCTCTAAATATATTAGTATATAGCTAATTGGATTGCATTATTAATTACCAATGCACAATACAAAATATGCTTTTATACCTTTCAGCTTTTGTACCTTTTCTTATATACGTCTCTATTATCATAGGTAAATTTCAGTACTTTGCCAGAATTAGCCACCTCCTCTACCTGAACACTGTCCTTAGATCCAACTATCCAATCATACTGCTGACTAATTATTTCTATCTTCTGTAAGTCCTCACATACAAACTCTCTCAGTTTCTACCATCTGCTAAGTGCGAGAATAATACAGTGATTCAGAGAGGACCATTGTGGAGCTCCTAGACCACGTACTGTACAACAGAGCTTCGAAATCCATCTCCATAGCAGTTAAAGGGAAGAAATGCGATGCTTCATATAATCCTGATGACCAATTTGACCTGCAGGAGGAATCTTATGAAGATAAGTGTATCTTTCCCTTCATGGTGTAATTCTTACCTGCACTCAATTACCCCAACATAGCACAATGAAATCTAATACCATGCTTTCCTTCCCTAGGAGCTTTGTCCATATCTGCCGAGAAGTTCAAAGACTAAGAACAGTTAAAGAGCTTCTGTAGTGATGAGGCAAGGGATTATTTCTTAAAAATTCCCTAAGGATGATGAACTGTGACTGTGTTACAGGATGTAGTTACTTAAGCATTTGGTAAATTAATATAAATATTGTAAAATGTGATTTTCAGCTTGTCATAGGCTTTAAAAAATGTCATAATTTATATATTGCGTGTGTTATGTTACAAATGACAGTGAAAATAACCAATAATACAGAGACTTAAGATAATAGTTCAGCGCAATAAGCACATTTTTCCATACATATATACGTAGCTACAAAATATTAATTTATGTGCCTTATTGTAACTTAAAATTCCATAATGAAAGTAAGTTAAACATTTAGGGTGTGTGTACCAAGATCTGAAAATTTCTGGATTCAAAATCTATAGAAGAACAGGTTCTGCAACATTTTGAAGTTTAAAATGCTTCTACTGAAAAGTTAGTAAAATGATGATGAGCCCCGTCTTTCCATGTACCCTTCAGTTATTATTCACTATGGAAAAATCAGCTTCATGATCACTTTTACCATCTATGTTTAAAATATTCTTCCCTCTAGTTGGTTCCACAGCTTTCTGATTCAGCTGTCCTTCCCAGATTTACTAATTTATCATTTGCCTTCCTGTCATTTGTATTACCTTCACCTTCACAGATCACCTGCTACAATCGTTCTCTTTTCTGTATCATTTCCTACAAAGCTTCAACATCATCTTGAACATCATCCCTTCCAGGTCCTTACAGCCAAAAAGTATCAAGTTGCCTATTGCCATGAGAGATGAGTCTTACACCTTGAATTTCATGTTTCTTATCTTAACTTTTTCATAGCTTACAAATTCCTCTTTTACCAGTATAAATATTTCCCTTCCTATCAAATCTATCCAGTCTGTATGATATAGGCATACTCTTCAGTTCCAATAGAAAATTTCAGCATCCATAATATCACTTCTTAGCCATGAATCAACTCCTATTACAATATCTGTTGTATATCCATTGAATTACTTAATTCTATTCCTATCCTTATAATACTTCTTAATTTTGATACTAATGGCTTTATGACATCCTTGTTTGACTTTCAACTTCCTGCACTCTCATTGCCATTCCCTAGTCCCTCGCACTTCCCTGAATGTTCCTTCTCATAACCCATCTAAACAAACCCCCTGACTTATATGTACCTATGCTGTTCAAGTGAGGGCCATGAGAGCACTAATCACTATCCCCTACCTACCCATTAAGATCAACAAATCTCACTCCCAGTTTCCTGTATACCCACTCCATAGCCTCATGTAATTATCCAATCATCCTCCAGTCAGTATCCCTCATACACAGTATCTCACTGATGACAATGTCTACTCCCATAAACTTCTCCTGCTCTCCATTGACCAGACTCCTCGCATCCCAAGCTATGCTGGTAGTTATTCCTGTTTCCCTTCCTTTGTTGTTACCAATATTGAAAAACTACCATATTCCCATTACCCTCCTTCCTCTCTTCTATTTTCATTAACATGTATCTTAATCTAATTCCTGGATAACATTCAACTCCAGTTCCCTTTCCTCACATGCATAACAGTAGAGTCACTATGACTAGAGACTCCTCAACCCCACCCACCTCAATAGAACCCCTGTCCTTCTGGTCTCCCTTATCTCCATAATGGCTGCAGAACCTACATCTTCCCCATTTTCTCCCTCTCTTGACCCTGTTCTAGCTCTAATTTATACTATAAAATTAAATCTGGCTTCTTGAATCTAAAATATCTGCTACATCTTGCTGGAATCCTGCCAGTTGAACTTAACTGAGCTAACCTTTCCTAAAACCAAACTGCCTTCTATCCAACCAGCTGGTAAATTTGCAAACATGTCTTATGTAATTGGAAAGAATGCTTTCTCAGAGCTTATATGCAACATATGTCAAGCTAACTGGCCTGTAATGATCCACTATGTTTACCACCCTTTCCTTTGTACAAGGGTGCTACTAAAGCAACTTTCCATTAATCAGCACCATGGCTAAAATATCCTTCCCTCTATAAGGTTCCACCACTTTCTGATACAGATGTCCTTCCTAGATCCTTCTCTGCCTTTCCTACCTTTCCCCGTTTCCCATCTTTCCTTTGCTGTTCTACCAGCAGTGATTTATACTGATTCCTCACCAATACACCTCCTGAAATCACCATCTACCTATATCCCTTTGACCTCAATTTCCTTCCCTTTAATTAGCCTACCTGTCTTCTACAACTGCTCCAATTCATTCCCCTCCCTCTTGTCAACCTACTATACCCTGCACATTCTTTGAGGGAGACCTACCTTAATTCCTGTCCGTTCCTGTAACAGTCAGACTCCCTTCCAAATATTCTTAAACATCTTCAAAACATGTAGCTTTTTAATTGCTGTGTTCAAATTCGAGGACAAAAAAGCACACGAGTGCGCACACACTCACACACATGATATTGAGTGGCAGGAATTATTACTGAGTAATACAGGGTCTCTCTTATAAACCCAGACCGAGCGCGCGGTGTTTGTACTCTGCGCTAAGGCAGCTGCCTCAGCCCAACTTACGTCGCACGCGGCCGCCTTACTTTAAGCGTGTATACAATCTTATATGAAATCTTACCTTATAAAAGGCGCTGGAAGTGATATCCTTCATAATGAAGGACTTCATAAACACCGCTAGGATTTCCTGCACACCAATAGCGAGAGTTATGACTGTTCACACGACCATTGAGACGAAACGAGTCCTCATCCGAAAAGAACGCAAGCTGTGAGTCGAATAAACGATCATTCAATGATGCAAGATACCGCTCACAATATCGCACTGTTGTGGCTGGATCAGCAGGTTTTAAACAATGGGCCCGTGTAAACCTCTATGGTTTGATGTGTAACACCTTTGTCGCTCTGGGTGCAGAAGAAACCGAAACCCCTACGTGTGCTCACTTTGTGAGTGATATATTCGGTGACTGTTCAAGATTCGCACCAATGTCCTCTAGCTTTTCCTCTGTTAAAACTATTCATGTGGAGGCATGTTCTTTATTGAGCACTGAGTCAGTAGTTTCAAATTTATTCACAACTAGCATTCGTAGTCGTTCTCCGCATGGGAATTTACATTGGATTACATGTTACCTTCAGGAATTTGTTCGAAGTAACATGGCTCTATCCACACGTTTAATGCGACATGTTAAAGTGATATTTTTCTACGAAAGCGCGTGGCAGTAACGTGAAATATGATGAAGCTGAGCAAAGTCGAAAGAGAATGATGGCGATTTCCGAATTTATTGTACGGTACAGTTCCTGGTCCGAAGTTGTGCGAAATTCCCCATGATTCTCAGGTTGCATATTGTATCCCTGACCACTGGTGTGGCGCTCTGACATTGGTGATACCTCCCTTAATATTTGTCCTATCGAAAAGAGTAAAATGGCTCTTTAGTTTTTTCCTGTTGCCCATCTTGAAGTGACATGCACATGCCCCATGGGACTTGGACTAAAAATGCAAATTTTCGTAATCATCTCCGTTATTATGCGTCGTACGATAAATACGTGCATGACATAAAGGAAGGGAAATAACAAATTCTCAAACGTTTATTGTATACAGTCTTTTGATAGACCTAATGTCAAAGAAAATATTTGAGAATTATCTTTCTATAAATACCAACTCCATGTGATAACCATGACATCATATGCACCTGATAACACAATCCTGAGTGAGGAGAATCCAAAATATGTACCTTGGTTGAAATAACTCCAGCAGTTTCCCACTTTTAAGAACAGACAGACAGACAGACAGACAGACAGACAGACAGACAGACAGACAGACAGACAGACAGACACCAAAGAGAAAAGCTCTACCTCATGTCACCTCGGTGTTCAAATACATTACGTGGGGTTAATTTTCAAGCCGAGCGAAATATTATGCATTCTCCAATTTTCTCATGTTAGGGATCCTTCAAATAATTGTACTTCTGCGAGGGTGTCAGGCACAGGGTGCAGAGCATGAAGCCCGCGGAAAGTAATAATTTTCTCCGTCATTTGAAGAGTAAGCGAAATTATGTAGATAACAAAAATTATTTAAAATGAACAGCCGTTTCATATATAGTCTTCAGATTTTTCATATAATCAATAGTATAAGAGAAAATTGAAAAAAAAAAAGCTTCTCTTACACCCATAAACTCCCAGTCTCTTCAGTGATTTTTAAATGATATGCATATCGGAACCTGCTCCTGGATGAGTAGACTCTAAATATGAAGTTTGGTCAAGATGTAATCGATAGTGTAAGAGAAAATTGAAAAAAAACCTCTTCTACTCTTCCTATAAAACCCCAGTCTATTGAGTGATTTTTAAATTATATGCAAATCAAAACCTGCCCTTGGATGAGTATGATGTTTGGTCGAGATGTAATCAATAGTGAAAGAAAAAAACAAAATCCTCTTCTGTCTTCGTATAAACCCCCAGTCCATTCAGTGATTTTTAAATGATATGCATATCGATACCTGTTCCTGGATGAATAGACTCTGAATATGAAGTTTGGTCGAGCCCTATTCACCCTCGATGGTGGAATAAACAGAGAAACAAACAGACAAACGGACAAACAAACAGACACGAAAGCTAAAAACTACTGATACGATCTTGAATTGAACTGAAACGGATGAATATGTCAAAATTTGGCAAAATAAATGACATTACAGACAACGAACCCCTATTATATTTATTACGTTAATCTGTGCTCGTGAAGGTGACACTTCACCAGGAAATTGCTGAACAAATGCATCGCGTACCCGTCGAGCCGACTCGTACTTAAAATGAATTTTACATACGAAAATACGGTGTTGCTATGATAACTGTCTCACCATGTTAACGGCTGAGATTCAGACATGCTGTTGATGCTAGGTCGAACACGTGCACGCTCAAGCACTAAGCGCGCGCCTCTCGTACAGCTGAAACGGCGCTGGACGGTCTGGGTTTGTGAGAGGCCCTGTGTTCTTCTCATCTCACTCTATGGATCAGTGGTATAGTACCGGTCTCTAGATCCCAATATCGCAGTTTCAAACATGGCAGAGGCAGTCGTATTTTTGAAGGGTGGAAAAAAAAAAAAATGCATGCAGCACTCCGCGTTACACAATGTAGCCATATAAACACACTTGGTGTTCACCTATCAAAATTCATTAAATCTCAGCCACAGAGCACCGAAGAGAGATCTGGTTTACTCTGACATCTGATAAGAGTAAAACTTAACATCGACATTGACGCGCAAGCGGCCTAAATGGCATCAGGTTAAAATGCTTATACACGCTTGCTCAGGCCGTATTGTTATTATTATCATGTTATTTTCCCAACAGACGTAGTTCGATGCCAACCCCATTGTGTTTATTTACTTCATGTCACATCCTCTTGATGACAGGAAATTTTTCCAATCGTGGCTGCGGTAGGATTTCGTATCCTGGTTTTGGTTCCTTTTGTTGTGTCAATTTTCGCACTTGTGGCGTTTTCCTTAACCATCCTTCCTCTTCGCTAAGGATACGTGTTTGACATGCGACTTCTGGTAGGCCCTATATTCGTTCAACTTCGTCACAGCACTCTTTCACCCGCATTCAGGAACGTGTAGGCCTAATGTAGCCTTTAACTCCACACACAGTTTAACTCTGTCACTA
Organism: Anabrus simplex; assembly: GCF_040414725.1. Lineage (NCBI taxonomy): Eukaryota > Metazoa > Arthropoda > Insecta > Orthoptera > Tettigoniidae > Anabrus > Anabrus simplex. The sequence goes on from NC_090266.1 coordinate 526,032,545, forward strand.
TAACTTGCTGTAAAACCTTAGTTGGAGGCTCTTTTTTTGTTTGTTCAAGGTTCAGCTACAGTCGAAATTATTTCTAGTTGTCATATTCTATAATAATAATAATAATAATAACGTTATTTGTTTTACGTCCCACTAACTACTTTTACTATCTCTCGGAGACGCCGAGATGCCACAATTTAGTCCCGCAGGAGTTATTTTAAGGGCCAGTAAATCTACCAACACGAGGCTGACGTATCAGAGCACCTTCAAATACCAACGGACTGAGCCAGGATCGAACCTACCAAGTTGGCCAGACGGCCAGCGCCTCAACGGTCTGAGCCAATCAGCCCGGCTCTCATATTCCTTTCCCTACTGTACTTGCTTCGATGTGACCGTGTAATGGCCTTCCTTCGTCGCAAAGTAGAAGTCTGTGACAAATCCTACAGGAATATTTATTTTTTAATAGGTACTCTAGTACTTAATAACATTTTTGTATCGACCTTCTTCACGTAAGCATTAGTGGAAATGTTCAGAAGAAGCTGGCAGTAAGGTGAGAATGTGGGTCGAAAGAACATCTCCAACATCTTATTGAATGATAATATCGATTTAGAGAAAATAAAGATCGTATTTTTTTGGGTTAAGAATGAAGCCATTCAGTGTCGACTTAGTTAAATGAAACAAAAGAACTTTCAGTCTGTCAAACACACAGCAATTACAATATAAATTATAACACTATAAACATTCCCGTGAAAATGCACACTAATATACAAAGAATGACGTTTTTCGTTCTACAAGAACATCCTCAGATTCTGTCATATCAGTTACAACATGCTTATATACGTACGTACACAACGTAAGCAACGTAAACAATACTGTACATATATAAGCATGTTTTAAGTGATTTGATAGAATCTGAGGATGTTCTTGTAGAACGAAACATGTCATTCTTTGTATAATAGTGTGTATTTTTACAGGTATGATTATAGTGTTATAATTTATATTGTAATTGCTGTGTGTTTGACAGACAGAAAAGGTTTTGTTACATTCATTAAGAAGCAAAATTGCGACACCCTCGAGCTTGGAAATTCAATAGCATGATCAGTAGTTAGAATAAGAGTTGACGAAGGGAAATCTCAAATGAAGAAAGGCGAAGCTTCGTTCAAGTAAGTGAACCAATGGCGGATTCAGTATCGAATCTCAATGATTTTATACATACCTTCGATAGCTGTGAGCCCTTGTGGAGAAGTATGGTCTTACTGAGTTGTAGGCATATCATGGATCACATAACGTGAAAGTAGCCTATACATTATTCGTCGTTTTGTAGCGACGCTGAATTTTACACAATGTGCCTAGGAATATTTTGCTTTCCTCATGTTAAAACATTAATTACTTTCGTATTGTAGTCCATCTACTATTCTGATTCATGCAGGACTACTCACCCCTGGCCGAGTCACGATTGCTACCATGGGAGAGGATTTAAGAAGCTACATACATACATACATACACACACACACACACACACACACACACACACACACACACACACACACACACACAAAAAGCAAAGTCATCTCCGTACATGCCATGAAGGCCTTGGGAGTCGTGGAATGTAAAGGCTTCCACTATCCGTAACCTCGGCACTTGATGGGGTAGAATGGTTAGCTCTCTGCTCGGCCGCCTTTCTCCCAGGAATTAACCTGGTATTTGTTTTTCGTGTAGGCTGAGTGAACCTTAGAACCATATGCACCTCAGGAAGTGGGAATCTCGTTTCTCAAATTTTTCAACTGGCGGGGAATCCAACCAGGTCCTTCCGGGTGAACCGAGAACGCCTTTACCGCCACGGCCAGGCAGCCCATACATACATACATACATACATACATACATACATACATACATACATACATACATACATACATACATACATACATACATACATACATACATACATACATACATACATACATACATACATACATACATATATATACCCATTTCATTTTCATTATACTTCAAACAATATCCTAGTGCTCCGAAACATGACAGACGTTCGTTCACTGTGTTCGCGACTGTTCCAATATAAAGGCCTACTTCTGGATATAAGCTATACTAATAAAATCTTGGGGCCGATGACCTTCGATGTTAGGCCCCTTAAAACAACAAGCATCAATAAAATCTTGTACGAGAATGTTTCCATTTCTCTGTTCTCTTATTACAGTTACAACTGGTAAATTCATTAATATAGTATGCTAATCTCTCTCCATGGCCGCACGTGCCAATACATTTAAAAACCTTGAGAAGACCAAGAGGCCAAGTTTAAATGAGTCGGTCCATGACTCGGGGCAGCAGACGGTAGAATCCCAAGCACGCTATGGATTTTCGACACACCATTCTACATTCCTATCAGACAAATGTTGAGAAACAGCGCTATTTCAAGCCCATACCCCCAGTTCCACCCCAATAATCGGATAACAGTCATTGCACATAGGCTAGTACTGGACAGCCATGAACAGCACGGGTCTGCAAACACATGAGTACACAGAAATTATGATTATGGTACCCATTGTCTCTGTTATAAAATAATATAGAGAACAATCACATGTCTTTTTCGTAAAGAGTAATATAGCTATACATAGACTTCGGTGTATTATTCGACAAAGGCTACGCAACAACGCACGAATATAACATGCCGATATATAACTTGCATTGTTTATTCTGGTCAAGCAAGAGAGGTATAGATCCGAAAATTGTCTTAAGCACACAAACTTGTGCCTCTTCTACCTAATATTTCATTTAAATTCATACTATGAGGGCCTTGGAGGGCTAGCTGAAGTCAGGAATTATGTATGAATCTAATTTATTTTAAAGCCGAGAAATATGGTACCGTAGTTCCCGGGAAGAGTGTGGATTCAAACCACTCAACTTCTCACGCAGCAACTTAGAAACATTGTACGTATTGACAGAGTTGTTAATGGCACATAGAAATAAGATGATTTCCTCCAAAAATACATAACCTCACAACAATTGCAAAATAGGCTACATGTAATGATAGTTCATATCCGAGTTAAATATTAGGCCAGCATGCTAAATCTTAATCATTTAAATTGACAGCATATATTGTAACATAAATTTAAACAATTCAATAACCGTTTAGTACGAAAACATTCTCCCGTTAACTGCTATTACATTTTCAGTAGGAAACGTCTTGTATTAACGAAAGTTGAGAAGTAATGAATGTATCATTTACCTGTTGATTCAACATCTGCCCTTCTAACATGTATGTTGTTTCATCAGCTTCCTTGGCAGGTTGTTCACTCGTCATTTTTAAAATAAACAATCCGTCGACACGTTAAACAATTTAAAAAATTATTTATCCTTTATTTTTGTATTAAACGTCGTCCTTCGTCGGCTTTCTTCAAGCACACGGCCACAGAATACGTTCTCTTGGTCATAATCCCGGCTCATACGGCGATATTGATTGTAGCATCACGCGTCGTTCCCGGTAGATGGCAGACGATTCAGCTCTTAAACGGTATCGTTCTATGACGAGAGCGGGCGTTTAACTAATAGCTTCAGGAAGTGATATGTATTCCTTCACCATGCGTTTGATACATTTAACACAATAGATTCATCAAATGAACTCCAAGGCATATATTATTTGGAATTGTGTCTCCCAATTCACTTTTTTTTTGGTTTTGCTAGTGGTTTAACGTCGCAGTAATACATCGAAGGTTTTCGGCGACGCAAGGATAGGAAACAGATTTTAATGATAAAAAATCTTGAATGATTTAATGAGAAATCTCTCTGAAAGTTATCAATGTTCAGTCACGAAGAGGAAAAATATAACGATAGAAAACTACAGCTTTCATTAAAATTGTATTACTGACAAAATAATATATGTCCATATCTAAGTAGGAGTGAGTTCGAGTCTCTGAACACGTTAAATAGGTAAACTAAATATATTCATCCAATTTCTGCACAAATGTGGTTTTACTTGTGTGATCTATTGAACGTGGTCTGTTCATACTAAATGCTTTACATATTAAATTACAAAGGCAATTTCTATCGATTCAGTCTTTTCTGTACCACTCACTCGTATTGTGTTTGGTTTCGAATATGAACTAAAATAATAATACATGGGTATTTTATTAATAATGCGAATGATTTTCAGGATTTTGACTTCTGACTTGGACTTACTGTATTTTAGTCTGTTTCCCTCACGATTTCAGTACCAGTAAACAGTTAAAAGGAAGAAAGGCAGAGATGTGTAAAACTACAGCTTTCGTTGAATTGTATTACTGATTAAGTAACTGGGATACTGTAGTCACGTTCTAGTTCGCGAATCATGGGCAACGGTTGAGTGGCCTAGTAAGTGGTCCTGAGAGTCGGGATACCAGATGCTATGGAATGGGAGTGGGCATCTCGAACATATTCTGAGTCATGGCTCTCCTTGTGCTCAGGCGGCTAGGACTAAACAATCCACCGTGGTCCCTAACCCGTCAGATGGGAGATCTTCACTTGGACTGTGTGTAAGCAGGGTAGCATCCTGCTTCACACAGTTTTCACCGAGCACGCTCAGAACGTTTTAAGCAAGCCTCAGACCTATGGGAGTAACGGAGTTCCACTCCCATTTGATAGGCGAGGGACTTCTTCGAAGCAACTTGGCGAACGAAATGGAATTCGAAGAGGAGTTATCAAAATTAATGGCGCTTATGGAAGAAAGATAGTAGAACTGACTGAGTCTGCAAAGAGGATACATCTGGATGTGTTAGTAGTAAGTGATATTCGGGTAAAGGTAGATAACGAGGAAGAGGTAGGTTATTAAAAAGTGTACTTGACGGGTGTTAAAAAGGGAAGGGCAGAGTGTGGGGTTGGACTGTTCATTAGGAATACTATTGCTCGCAAAATACTTTCTGTTAGGCAAGTAAATGAATTAATGATGTGGGTAGATTTGGCAGATGGAAAAATTAGGACGAGAATTGTCTCAGTAAATTCACCATGTGAGGGCACAGATGAGGATGAAGTTGAAGGGCAAGGATAGGATAGTGTCAAAGGGCGATTTCCATGCGAGAGTTGGAAATAAAACTGAAGAATGCGAAAGGGTGGTTGGTAAAAGTAAGGAAGAAATGGAGGCTAATAGGAATGGGAATCGTTTGCTGGACTTCTGTGCTAGTATGGGTTTGGCAGTTACGAACACATTCTTCAAGCATAAAGCTATTCACCGCTACACATGGGAGAGTCGGGGCACCAGATCCATAATTGACCATATCTTAACCGACTTCGAATTCAGGAAATATGTTACGAATGTTCGAGCTTTCCGGGGATTTTCCGCTGATACAGACCACTATCTGATCTGTAGTGAACTAAGTATCTCCAAGCCTAGGATAGAGAAAGTGAAATCTGTCTGCAGACGAATAAGGGAAGAAAATCTCCAGGAGGAGCAAATTGACAGAAGCAGATGGATATGATTAGCGAACAATTCCAAAAATGGACAGTAAGCAGGTTCAGGATATAGAAAGAGAATGGGTGGCATACAGGAATGCTGTAGTAGTAACAGCAAGGAAATGCCTAGGAACAACTGTATGTAAAGATGGGGAAAAGCCAAGTTCGTGCTGGAATTGTGAAGTGAAAGCAGTTTGTAAACGTCAAAAGAAGGCCCATCAGAAATGGCTCCAAACAAGGGCCGATGCAGACAGGGAATTGTACGTTGATGAAAGAAACAGAGCAAAGATTTTTGTAATAACTTGGAAAGGCTAGGTCAAGCAGCATGGAAACCTATCTGGACAGCAATAAAGAATCATAGGAATGGGGAGAAAGAGGAAATGAATACTGTTTTCGGTAAATCAGGTGAACTCATAATTCATTCCAGAGAATCACTGGACAGGTGGAAGGAATATTTTGAAAATATTCACAACATAAAAGGAAATCTTCCTGGTGACGTCGCGAACAACCAAGCTCATGGGGAGGACGACAGTGATATTGATGAAATTACGCTTGATGAAGTGGGTGGAAGGGAGGGTGCGATTGGTGCTTGAGAGGAAGTTGGATGAAAACCAGTGTGGTTTCAGACCACAATGGGGCGTCAGGATCAGATTTTCAGTATGCGGCAGGCAACTGAAGAATGCTAGGAGAGGGGTAGACGATTATATTTATGTTTCGTAGATCTAGATAAAGCATATGACAGAGTACCGAGAGAAAAAGATGTTCGCCGTACTAGGTGACTATGGGATTAAGTGCGGATTATTTAATTCAATCAAAGTAATTTATGTTGACAATTGGGCTGCAGTAAAAATTGATGGTAGAATGAGTTCTTGGTTCAAGGTACTTACAGGGGTTAGAAAAGGCTGTAATCTTTCACCTTTGTTGTCAGGAAGTCAGCTCCCGGACGAAACTATCTTTACATCGGTCTGTTTTCTGACCAGCTTTGCTTTACTGGAGCGAAAGCTGGATGGACTCAGGATATCTTATTCATAAGTTAGATGTAACAGACATGAAAGTAGCGAGAATGATTGCTGGTACAAACAGGTGGGAACAGTGGCAGGAGGGTCCTCGGAATGAAGAGATAAAGGCTAAGTTAGGAATGAAGTCGATGGATGAAGCTGTACGCATTAACCGGCTTCGATGGTGGTACCGTGTGAGGCGAATGGAGGAGCATAGGTTAACTAAGAAAATAATGGACTCTGTTATGGAGGAGTAGAGGGAGACCAAGACGACGATGGTTAGACTCAGTGTCCAACGCACGGGTGGCCCAGATTGGCTGCGCAGTAGATGTTAGTTTTCCCTCGTCCTGCTCGTGACGTCATCACAGGAGCACCGTGACTGTGTAGCATACAACCGCACGTGTATCTCATTTCGTTGTTTATATATGTCTGTCTTATAAAGAAAGGATTTCCACGTAATAACTATACGTAATTTATTTCCGTATATTGCTGTTGGTTTATATAGTGGCCTATTGTATTTTGCGTAGTGTATGTGTGTCGTAGTTCGTTTCTGTGAGATCTCTGTTAAGTTGCTGTGTTTCGTGCAGTAAGGTGCACTTATTTTGTTTTCGTTAGTTGCGTGAACAGCGTAATAGTAGCTGGAATGAAATTTATGTGTTCATTGTACAGTATCATTGCGATAGAAAACTGTGCCGTAAATGATTCACCGACCGAGCTCGAAAGCTGCAGACGCTTAAGTGCGGCCAGTATCCAGTATTCGGGAGATAGTGGTTTCGAGCCCCACTGTTGGCAGCCTTGAAGATGGTTTTCCGTGGTTTCCCATTTTCACATCAGGCACATGCTGGGGCTGTACCTTAGGCCTAATTAAGGCCACGTACGCTTCATTCCTATTCCTAGGCCTTTCCTGTCCCATCGTCGCCATAGGACCCATCTGTGTCGGTGCGACGTAAAGCAAATAGCAACAACAACAAAAAAAAAAGATTCACAGCAATCTACAGCGACACCTGATTGTGCAGCAGAGGGATTTCGGTACCTCGCTGACCGTGAAAGAAAATATGACAGGTCAATGCGAAGTCCCACTGGGGAAATGCTCTCAGTTTCTTCCGGTACAGCCCCTGTGGGATGGATAGAAATGTTATCTCGGGGAGGTCTACTCGTTCCATCGTTACAATGGTAAACCAAGTAAAGGAATTTGAGTTAATTTTCAGGGACACTCACGGACGTGCTGAACTGAGACGCAAAGTGTGTCAAATAATTAGCAGTAAATTCTCCGCTGTACCACCAGAAATATTAAAAATGTATGTTAGAACGAGCATATTTATATGCATACGACAAATGCACATTCGGACAAGAATTGAAAAATCCATAGCAGCTCATCGGCGAAAGGCACGACAGTGGATTTCATCTTCGAAAGCAACCACTTCATGATATCTAAACTCACAGGTAGGACTGTGTTCTAATGAAGTGTTTTTCCTGTTCTTTCTTATTGTTTAATTTTTAAAAAGTAGACTGTCTATGCGGACTCCGTGGCTCAGACGGCAGGGCGTCGGCTTCAACCACTGTATATCGTGGTTCAAATCCCGGTCACTCCATGTGAGATTTGTGCTGGTCAAAGCGGAGGCGGGACAGGTTTTTCTCCGGGTACTCCGGTTTTCCCTGTCATCTTTCATTCCAGCAACACTCTCCATTATCATTTCATAGCATTTATCAGTCATTGTCATTAATAAATCACTTTGCGAGTGGCGACCCCATTGTAATAATAGCCTGTATATGGTTCATTCATTACATCCCTGACCCGGTCAATGACTTGAAAACAGGTTGTAGGTTTTCCAGGACTACCTATGCATGGTTTCGAATATGAACTTACTTCTGCTGCTGTTATAATATGTGTTAAACTTTAAAGTCGATACCTGCGGAAGTGAGTCAGTATATCGTATGTAACATACGGTAGTTCCATCACAGAATTTCTGCTGTAAAGATTGAATATGACAAAGATTTCATATCTCTAAATATTTATATTTACAGATTTGAAAGCGCGTAACCTTCCTCAAACTAAATAGAGGAACTTGGAAATGTTAATAAATTTCAAGCGTTGGTCAGTGCGCCGTCACGTTACATTTACGCCTTATTCGTAATGGAAATAATGAAAAGTTACTATGCTGTACTCCTTTTCAATCTTATAACAGCAGTAATCTTTATGTCTGATCTGCAGTTAGTTCTGAGAAACTATAATGTTTGCTGATATTATGAGATTCCTACTGATTCGCGCGCTCTTGGCTCGGCTGCTTTGCTCCTACTGTGACGTCATTTCGCTAACCAACACCTGCTCGGCTCGCGTTGGCCCCCCCCCCCCCAAAAAATAAATGTGTCATTAATCGCTATAGTTAGTGAGTGTGTGAAATCCAGCTTAGGAATAGTCGGATATAGAATTTATGAGTGAATTTGATGTCATTCGCTAGGTATATTTTGTAGACGCCATCTTGTCAAAGAAACAAAATATCCGAGAACGACGTTAGTAAGTAAATACACGTGAATCCCGCGGCTTTGATATACGCATCTCATCAAGGAGTAAAGGTGAAATAAATCCCCAAACATGAACAAAACAAAAGAAGATGGATCGTCGTGCAAGAAATGTGACAGAGCTTTCAACAGCACGGACAATGCAGTCGGATGCGATGGAGGATGCAATCAATGGTACCATAGAGATTGCACAAATATAACAACCACTGAATTTAATGCATTAAAAGGGAAGAAAGGCTCCTTGCTTTGGATGTGTAGCAACTGCCGTCATATGCTAGAAACATACGGAATCAACTCAGCACCGCCAGAACACACGAATTTTATCAAGCAAATGAGAGACGCTACAACCGCAAATACTAAAATGTGTGAAGTATTAAATGAAAAAATAAACATGATTAACGAAAATATGTTGCAGAAAATGCAACTACTATTGGACACACAACTTCAACTGGCAGCAACTAAAGCATGCACAAAAATAGAAAGGAACAAAGAAAATGAAGAATCTAAAGAGGATAGACTCAATGTAATAAGAACGGGAGAACTAGGGAAAGTATGGAATGACTTGGGGAAACAGCTTGAAGAAAAAGAAAAGGAAGAAAGAGAAGAAGCAGAAGAAGAAGAAAGGGGAAAGGAAAACAAAATATCATATGTTCAGGCAATAAGAAAAAATACATCATCAGCGATGAAAAAGGTTACAATTGGGTCGAAAGAAACGCCTGACGAAGGAGCCGAGCTGCAGGCTGCAGTGAAACGAGCATGGCTATACATAGGTAGGTTAGACAATTCTACAACTCTAGTAAAAGTGAAAGAGTTCTTGCAAAAAAATGGAATAGATGGTGAAATAGAAGCCGAAGAACTAAGTATTATGGGAAGAAACAAAGCCTTCAAGGTTGGAATAGACTTTAAACATCACAAAATAACAGAAGACCCAACATTCTGGCCGAAAGGAGTCGTCGTTAGGCCTTTTCGTTTCTCAAGACAAAGAACAGGCATTCAGTTATAAACATATAGGAGGAAGAGGCACAATAAAGACACTATTGTGGAATATAGAAGGTTTGAAAAACGCAGTAAACATGATACCAGAAAACACATTTGAAGAATACGACTTAGTATCACTCACAGAAACGTTCCTGACAACTCAATGGAGTATAGAAAATTTCTACTGTATTCACTCATATGCCAGTCAAGGAGAAAGAGGAAGACCTACAGGAGGCATAACTATGTTGATAAAACCAAAACTGTCCCCTTTTCAGATATTGCTCAACTCAAAGAATATTCTGTTAGTAAAAACCAAATTATGTACAGTTATGAATGTATATTTCCAACCAGAATACAAAGCAGATGAAATACTAGAAGAGATTACTTACGCCCTTAGCTTGACAAAAGAAACAGATACCATGATTATAATGGGAGACTTAAATTGCAGGATAGATACACCAACACAAAAGACGAATATCGTGATTAGCCACTTAGAAATGGAAGGTCTAACGTTGCTGAACGACAGAAAAGAAAAAACTTACCTCAGTCCAAATGGAACCAGCACTATTGACTTAGTATTCACGAATAGCGACAAGACCTATCAGGAGATCCGAAGAGACATTCCAGCAAGAAAACATCTACCAGTACATACCGTCATAAATGTTGGAAACACGCTCCAAGGGAAAACGTGCAAGAAAACAAACATTCTATCGCGAGAAATCGATAAAGACAAACTAAACATGGAAATGATGATCCTGGCATCGAGAGAAATCAAGGAAGGAAAATTAAACGAAGCATTAAACATAATCGAAGAACAGTTAATGCATGCTGTAGTAAAGAAAGATAGAAAACAAAGGAGGGCAAAACCTTGGTTCAACCAAGAGTGCTACAAGGCAAGAAAAGACGCGTTAAAAGCACTTCATAAAGCAAGAACCTCACAAACACAAGAGGACTTAGAGGAATATAATAAGGCCAGAAGATGCTACAAACGAACACTAAACGAGCATAAAAACAACTATCAGGCAGAAGAAGAAAAGAAACTCATCCAACAAGCCGAACAAAAATGGTACAAGGTCTTAATGCCGAAGCAACCCCATTTTCCTAGGGACCTCCCACTCGAAATTTGGGAAGAACACTTCAGGAAAGTCCTTCAGGACAGAGAAACACGTCCAGGAAAAGAAGACCAAGAAGAAGTAGAGTCAGTGGTTCCATTTTCAATAGACGAAGTACGGAAACAAATCACCGACTCAAAGAATGGTAAAGCATGCGGACCAGATGATATTTTTTACGAGCATCTAAAAGAAACAGCACCAGAACTCACGAAAACATGGACAGAGCTCTTCAATGAATGTCTGCGACAAGGAAAAATCCCGGATAAATGGAGGATATCTACATTGAAGGTATTATACAAAGGAAAAGGGGATTCCAGGGACCCGAACTCCTACAGAGGGATAGCTCTGGAATGCTCTTCACTGAAAATTCTGACAGGCCTCCTGGCCAAAAGAGTTAGCAAAATGACATCTCACGCAATCCCTGAACAACAATTTGGTTTCACCAAACAGAAATCCACAATCCAAGCAGTAAGTTGCTTGCAGAAAGACATAGAAACAGCGTTGGAACTGCCAAGAGGGAAACTTCATGCAATATTTATAGACTTCACAAAAGCCTTTGACTTGTTAAATAGAAAACTTATAATAGAGAAATTAGAAAGAATAGTTGGAAAGAACCAAGTAACAAGATTGATACAAAATATCCTATCAAACAATCAAATAATAATAGACAATAGAGCATCCACAACAGACCCTATGAATCAAACAAATGGAGTTCTACAAGGCGATCCCTTGAGTCCTCTACTTTTCATAATTGCCACCGCAGAAGTACCTAGAGAAATAGACACAGAAAATGTGAAAATCTACGTTTACGCAGACGACATGGTCATTGTATCACAAAACTTGGAAAATATTCGAACAGCCTTCAGCAAACTTACCACATGGGCAGAAAAGAATGAGCTTACTATAAATATTAACAAAACGGTAAAAATGACATTCAGAAGAGGAGGCAGACTATCAGCAAATGACGTCATCATGTATATGAATATTCCGATGAAGAACGTACCGCATTTCAAATACTTAGGAATCACACTTCAGACGAGTGGAGATGTCTATGACCTTCACATAAAAGAACGAACCATCGCAGCAAAGACGGCAATTAATAGCATAAAGAACCTAAGACAACTATCCTTGCCCACAGCTACCACACTGTTTCGCTTAAAAATTGCTCCCATCATAACATATGGACTGGAAACCATCTGGACACACCTAAAGAAAAAAACTTCGAAGACATAGAAAAGGTCAAAGCCAACTTCCTCAAAAGAGCACTGTGTCTGTCAAAGTACACATTATCCCGACTTACATATGTACTAGCAAGAGAGCAATTTTTCATCGAAGACCTCCGCCTCGACCTGCTTCTACCAGCTACCAAAGCCTACTTGGATGTACTGCAGGAACTCAATAAGAAGAGACAAGAGATATGGCCAGAGTTTTATTCAACGGATGCGATGATATATAGGGAATGGACACAAGCCAGTTATGATCTACGTCATGTATTGACAAGATATGCCGTACACGGTTTCCATCATCGGATATGCCTTACAGATAAATTCCATGACCCGGACGATAACTGCAAGTGTAAATTATGCGGAGCCTACTGTGACCGATATCATCTGATGTTGTGCAACAAAAGACAAAACTCTTTGACAAGTTTCTGTAACAACTAAATGCACATTGTGCGAAATTTATCATATTATTTAGTAGTGTTTAAGAACCTTGTGTCCAACGATTTCAAGATAAGACTTATGGAAGTAAACGAGGCCACAGTACTAATTACAAATAGAGGATTGTCACGGCGTTTAGTAAATTCACTGAGGCTTGCAGACTGAACGCTGAAAGGCATAGCAGTCCATTATGAAGGTGTATGTAGTCTGTCTCCCTCACGCTTACGGTACCAGTAATCAGTCACAAAGAAGAATCACAATGAGGTTTAAAACTACAGTTTTGGTTGAATTGTATTACTGATTAAGTAACTGAGTTACTGTAATTACGTCGGTGTGACGTAAAGCAAATAGAAAAAATTATACTTCCAGGCTGTATCTGAACACACAGGTCTATTCCTGGCTACATGTTTCCAAAACATTGTGACCAGCTGAGTGGTGAGGGAAACGAAAGTAAGGTTTGTTTCGTGGCCGGGTCATCGCCTTTGAATGTCACTCGAGGATTAACGATACCGTGAGTATACACACGTTCATTCAAGATCCACTCCTTCATTTTAGAAATATCTCTGTTACCTGAAATGGCCGTCTGTAGCAGACAGCTTTCACGCCTCTCTGGCCTCGTTAAAATATTCTTTTAAAGACCTGGACTAGGTACACACTCGATGTCTATCGTATTAAAATCAGACCTCAGGCAACATTTAAAATCTCACACAAATATTTATGGCACATCACGGCCTCACACTCTATATTCCCAAGTTCAAATCCCACGTACAATCAAAGTTTTCCCCACCACTCTCTGTAAATTACCCTCACTGAATTCAACGGTCGGAATTATCCCTCTGCACACGTCATCAGCTAAAAAACATGCTACTGTATGCACATCCTGACTATATATTAGATCTTCTCATCTCTAAGTTCCCGTTCGATTCTGATGAGGTGCAATGCCCTCAAATTTGCATAGATGAATTTGACATCGCTTATTCATTAATATCTGCATGACATAAGCGAAACTGTCCTAATAAACACACACTACACTAACTCCTGGCATAGCCCTCATATCCCAACTCTAAATAACAGTAAAATAAACTTGGGTATAGCATGCCTCCAGACCCAAACGTATTTACAAAGAAAATGAAAGCAAAGCAAATGACACTCTTGCTTACATTACAATTACTATTTACATTGAACGAATGGCTCTAATATGAAACTGATCACTCATTCCATGCATATAAGCAGTTCAACTTATCTTTGTTTCCATTTGCCATCTCGCAATGCATTTGGGACCGCTCAATGGATAGAATTTAGTACATGACAGCGGTGCTGTCTATAGGTCTAGAAGTCTACTGGTTTGGTCCTCTTGGGTCCATGGTTTGCTGCCTTCAGGCTCATACTGCTGATGTGTGCATGTAAACTCGAAACTGTGTTCAATCCCGATTCTCTTCACCGCTTCGTTTGTGCACGAATACATTGTCGAAACAAGGTAAAGATACAATTGCCAATACCCACTATCCAGGCATTAGTCCGGTCAAACAATTGTTACGAAATTAAAGGATATTTTCCCGGATTTGATCAAGTCCTTGACAGTGATTTACCGTCGCTTGCCGCACTCGAATTGTTTCACACCGCCAACCCGCATTGAAATAATTATTAATGGTACTCACACAAGTGTGTCTATCATCTTGTCACGGAAGATACGCACTGCACGACGGAGTTTTCAAGATTAAGACACTGGCTTCACTCACGCTTTCTCTTTACAGTTTGTAGGGACTTACGCTCCCAACAGTACTTCCCGTGGATACAGCAAGCTCCCATTTGTGAGAGGTCAGCCACCTCGCAATGGATATTCCAAGTGATTGAAGGATACACAAAACAGGCACAATTACTTAGTTTTAAGGGTTTATGATTCTTTATTAGTATATACAGGGATTATCACCGTTGTATATTTGCGGAAACTAGCTCTCCGGATGAAATACGGGATCATATTCAGATGATTACAAACCTGAATTCCTAGTTTTTGTGTCTAACGTGTTGCTGGTCGGTACTTCCCCGAACAAAATCTCTCGCTCTGTCATTCCCTGGCAGTTTCTTTTCTCTCTTACCTCCTTGCGTACCCAAGCCTTCGATGGGGTCTACACCAGTAAATCTCGGGTCATTGCCGGGGTTCTCATTAATGAAAACACGGCACTGTACGTGATACGGGGTTGTCACGTTGGACTCACGGTGATCCAGCTTTCCCTTATTCGATCTTGGCGATTACTTCAAATATATCCACAGCGTTCATTTATCTCTATGGCGTTGTGGTAAGTAGTTGTGGCGGTGAGGCTCCCTCAAACTGTGTAATTTCAGTGTGTTATACCTTGTGTATGCAGCTAGAAAAGTATGTAATTATAACAATTAGCATTTTACTATTAGACTGATAAATAAGCGTGCATCGAAATTCTGAAAGAACAGTAAAATTCCAAATAAAGTGAGTACGAATTGTGCAGGCTAAATAGTGGCTAATAGTGGTGAATACACTGTTACCAACAGACCATTTCAAACTAAGGGAGTTCTATTGTCGTTGAACTATCGATTCACCGTTTCACAAATTCTCCGCTATGAATTAATGTGTAAACTGTGGTAAAACTATTGGCAAACGGAATAGTTTACAGAAAATTAAGTGCAGAACATGTCAGGGTTGGTACCATAGTAAATGTGTTGATTTAACAGAACACGACTGGGACGTAATAGAATCGGAGGGCGGTTATGGAAGTGTAAGACATGCCAGCGGGTGGCAGTGGTGATAAAGCGCATGCGCCATCTGTTAGTGATATCTACCAACTACTGAGTTGAAGAATGAAGTACCCAAAATTGAAACAGTGATGAAAAGTGT
Organism: Anabrus simplex; assembly: GCF_040414725.1. NCBI lineage: Eukaryota > Metazoa > Arthropoda > Insecta > Orthoptera > Tettigoniidae > Anabrus > Anabrus simplex. The sequence goes on from NC_090266.1 coordinate 526,048,101, forward strand.
AAAGACTGAACTAGACAACGTTAAAATAAAGAACATGGAAACCGAACGGGAACTGGGCAAGAATTTAGAATTAACTCACGAGAAACTTGATACCGCCGCGGAGTTAATTAAGCTACAATCAAAAGAAATAACGTTGTGCTTAGAAAACACTGACAAACTGAAAAAGGAGAACCTTCAAATTAAAACACAGCTTGACGATGTAACATTGCAGCTTGACGATTCAGACCAGTAGGGTAGGAGGAATTCCATCGAAATTCATGGAATTCCTGAAACGAAAATAGAAGACACGCTGGAATTGGTGAAGGTATTAGGTCGACCATTGGACATTGGAGTAAACAACGACATGATACACACCTGCCACCGATTAAAGAAACAACCCCATCAGACGTAAAGTGAAGAGGAATCTTGGCTTTCCAAGTAATGGAATAATTTACATAAACCAGAACTTAACTCCTTATCGTAAGGAGATTCTTGGGCATGCGGGCAGATTGAAGAATAAGAAGAATTACGCGTATTTGTGGGTTGATCCTTCAACAAACATAAAGCTTCACAAGCGGGAAGAGGACCAGCACGTGTATAATCTAAAAACACTTGAAGACGTCAGTAAGTTAAACTAAAATGACTTATCTTTCAAGCTCATAATGGATTCTAATACAGTACTAAATGAATTTTACGTAAAAGGTTCCGAATCAGAATATGATGCATTGTTAATTTCCGAGACATACTTAAGTAGTGACTTAAGCAACAGTGAACTCTTAGAAAATTATGCATATCGTAGAGATAGAATGGTTACCAAGAGGGTAGGAGGGGTACTTATTGCTGTCAATAAGGAGATTATGTCACAGCAACTAGATTTAAAATTTAAAATTTAAATTACTTTAATTTTAAAATTTAAGGATGTTGGGACAGTATGTGTTAAAATAGTGTTACATTATCATACATACTTCCTTGTATCTGTGTACTTTTCACCTGCCAGTGATCTAGAAACATACATAATAGTGTTACATTATCATACATACTGCCGTGTATGTATATACTTTCCACCTGCCAGTGATCTAGGAACTTACTTCACATCTTATAATTTATTTGAAACTAATGAAAAAATTCAAAGCCAGGATATCATACTTGTAGACGATTTCAAACTTCCATTAATAGTTGGTTCAGATTATGGTATGTGAAATGGTGAAATCGCATACAGTACCCCTAGCTAATTTTATGTCTCTGTATCAATTGAAATCCCTCAATAAAGTTTTTAACATTAATGATAGAACTCTTGATCTCGTTTTAACTAATGTAAGTGGTGTAACTGTGAGCAGAGAGCAATATCCATTAGTCCCAGAAGATGCACACCAACCTGCACTAACACTTCTTCAAGATCCAAAATGTGAACTCCATAGAATAGAGCAAATTCGTACTATAGCGTATGATTTTCAGAAAGCAAATTATCTTGGTATAAATAACATGTTTCAAGAAACAGACTGGTCTGAGTTGGAAAAAATGAAGATGTAGATGAAGCAGTAAAACATTTTTACGTAAAAGTAAATTCTATCTTTGAAGCCACGGTCCCAAAAAGAGCATTTTTTTCGAGAACTAAATACCCGGTTTGGTTTACTTCGGAAATAAACCATAACATTAAGTTGAACGAACTGCGTAGAAGACGTCAACAATTTTCTGATCACAGTAAACATATAAAAAACTCAGGAAATATGTTAAAACCTTGATCAACAAGACGTACAATTGTTATATCTCTGAAATTAAAAAAAAACATTAGGAAATATACTAAATCATTATGAAATTTTATTAAAATCTAGCAATTAACCCCGGCTTCGCTCGCATGGATTTCGTAATTTGACCAAAGTAATCGTTCCTCGGCATTGTACTAAGACATTACCTGAAAATTCCTGAACTATAAAAACTCAACGAAAAATTGAGTTTCATTTACCCCAGAAATTCTTTGTAAAGCACGTTCGTGGTGTTACCTTTTAGGGCTAAGAAGACCATGCGACATAGAAATGCACATGTGAGAAGCAGTCTTCTCTCAAGTTAAAAAATGAATACATGTTTCTTTATTTTTAAAGGATATTCCAAATACCTATTTACACCTCTGTAACATCTTCAGTTTTTTGAGATATACATAAGTATCCCCATAAAAAGAATTCCACCCCTTGATCAGTCCTTCTCCCATCCCGACTCCCATCGAAGCGTACTTTCCGGAAACAAAAATACATGCTTCTTTATTTTAAAAAGAGACACCAAATACCTAATTTTACGTCTGTAACACCTTCAGTTATTAAGATATAAGTATCCTCATTAAAAAATTCAACAATTTTTCACTTCTTTTCACCTCCGTTAAGTGACTTCTCCGAAAACAAAGGGGTACATGTTCCTGTATTTTTAAAGGACTTTCCAAATACCAAGTTTTTTGTCTCTAAAATGTAAGGTTTTTGACATACAATGTAGATATACCGGTACTCATTAAAAAATCACTCGATTTTCCAATTCTTTTCAGCCCCTTTTATGGATTTTCCGAAAAAAATACATGATCAATAGTTTTTAAAGGAGATTCCAAATACCAGTTTTCACGTCTGTACGTCTGTAACACCTACAGCTTTTGAGATAAATGTATACTCATAAAAATAGTTCAACTTTTTATTCACTTCTTTCCACCCCTCTCCCGCCTTCAGTGGATTTTCCGAAAACAAAAAATACGTGTTTATTTTGAAAAGAAATTCAAAATACCACCTTTCACGTCTGTAGCAGCTTCAGTTTTTAATATATAAGTATCCTCATAGACATTTCTTATTTACATCTTATTTACTTCTTATTCTTACTTAAGTCGATTTTCCGAAAACAAACAAATGCTTGTTTCTTTATATTTAAAGGAAATTCCAAATAGTAATTTTCACGTCTGTAACATTCAGTTTTGAGATATGAGTTTCTCCATAAAAATAATTCAAAATTTTCACTTCCTTTTACACTCCCCACTTGAGTGAGTTTCTTTAAAAGAGCTTCCAAATGCCAATTATCACGACTGTACCATCTTCAATTTTTGAGATATATGTATCTTCGTAAAAATAATTCAACTCCTTTTTCACCCCCCCATCCCTAACCGATAAGTTGATTCCCTCCTCCCTAAAAGTGCGTGTTCCATTATTTTTAAAGGAGATTCCAAATACCAATTTTCACGTCTTTAACATCGTTAGTTTTTCAGATATAAGTATCCACATATAAAAATTATCTAATTTTTCAATTCATTCACCCCCTATAAGTGGATTGTATGGCCTACTGCCATTTCTTGACGGATGCAGTATTTTTGTATCCATCTCTTGGCACAGGCCAGAGCAAAGTGTAGCTTCCACCGAAGTTCCAGTCTCATCCATGGCTGTGACAATATGGAAGCTGCTGGGGTATGGTGGTGCTGATTAATGACATTTGGAGCACAACTAGTGTCTGAGTGTTATGAAAGGTGTTGCTCATAGGATCAGTCGTGCTGCAGTAGCACCTTCTGGTCCAGTGAGGAAAGCAATGGCAAACTAGCTCACTCCTCATCTTGCCTAGTACGCCTCATTTGGGCTCTACCATTGGTTTTTGCGGTTTCCCTATAACTGCATAGTCTTTGGCGGTGCTATTTGAGGATCCAACCAGCCTCTGTGCTGATGACTTGACAGACAAGTGGATTTTACGAGGACAGAAGGACACGTGTTTCTTTACTTTGAAAGAAGATTCCAAATACAAATGTTCATGTATGTAACATCTTCAGTTTATGAGATATACGTATTTTCATGAAAAGAATTCAACTCCTTTTTCACACCACCCCCACCCGTTAAGTTGGTTTCACTCCACCCAAAAAAATGCGTGTTACTTTATTTTTAAAGGAGATTACAAATACTAATTTTCACGCCTGTAACCTTCAGTTTTGATAGATAAGCTCTTCCATAAAAAGAATTCAATTTTTTTCACTTCGTTTTACACTCTCCAATTTAGTGAATTTTCAAAAAAAAAAAAAACGAACAATGCGCGTTTTTTTAAAAGAGCTTCCAAATACCAATTTTCACGTTTGAAACATCTTTAGAGTTTTTGGTATATATTATATATTCATATACAAATAATTCAAGTAATTTTTCAATTCCTTCCCCCCGCTTAAGTTAATTTTCAGAAAAAACAAAAGAATGGGTGTTTCTTTGTTTTTAAAGATTTCAAATACCAATTTTCACGTCCACAAAATTTTAAGTTTTTGAGATATACTGTAGATATGCTAATTGTGAAAATTCACCCAATTTTTCAGTTCCCCTTAAGTGGATTTTCCGCAAATAATTATGTTCCTTTACTTTTACAGGAAATTCCAAATTCCAATTTTCAAATCTGTAATACGTTACGTGTCTGAGACAACGAGTCGCACGTTGGCCAGGCCGAAGGGGTGGACGCTGAAAAGAAGTCAGTTTACCAGCCAACTGTAAACTACTATAAAGATAAATATCACCTAGACAATATTTCCGTCCATGGACTCATGATCGCAGCTCGAGGCACAATCCCTAAATTTCTCTCACAGCTATGGGATTCTCTCGGTCTCAGCCGGACACGACTTCACGACATCGCTATCGCCGCAATACGAGGTTCAGTGACCATACTCCGCAATCATCTATATAATATCTGAAGAACCGTATTGCAAATTTATTCCTGAGCCTTGTGGTGATTTTTCTACCTGGCACACTAGCAAAGTCAACAGTAACTTAGAAGGCAATATACTGTGTAGTCGACATACTTTGTCCTTGTGGCAGCCTCCGCATGGGGGTAATTGTAATAATAATAATAATAATAATAATAATAATAATAATAATAATAATAATAATAATAATAATAATAATAGATAAATAGATAAGCGAACTCAAAAATCCGCTCTTACAGAGTAAGAAATTTAATAAAATAACGTTAGATAATGGTCAAAGTATTTCCAGTGGTTTTGCAACGTTCTTTAAATCTGTATATTTTGTTCTTATGCTATTTCGGATACACCGCGATTATTGTTAAACGATTCCCTAGGAGTAGAATTTATAGACACAAGTGAATATAAAGCAGCTATTATGAAATTAACGTTCGAAAATCATGTGGTCCTGATGAGATACCTCGCTATATACTAAATTCATGTTCTGAAGTGTTACTCATTCTTCTTCTTAGAGTGTATAATTTGATACTTAATTAAGAAGCAGACATTTCCCAAAGCCTGTCCAATCTTTAAATCTGGGGACAATAAGATTTTTGAAAATTACCGACCTCCCTGTATTTTATGCGCTCCGTGGAAAATCCTAGAACAGATTTTATATTGTGGTATTTTCGCTCATGTAAATAGGGCTATACGTGAATATCAGCACTGAAAATCCCCTAAAGAACAACACGTGTACTCCATCAACAATGAATTACTGATGCAGATATACCAATTAATTATCTTTGAGTACGCATGACAAACAATTTGTCGTTTAACCCACACATTTATAACACAATTAATGATGCCTACAAAAAACTGGACTTCTTAATCCGACACACCAGAGTCCTGAGTAATATGTAAGCCCTCAAACGTTTGTTCAATACACTTGCGAGGTCCAAACTTGAGTACGCGTCGGTAATTTTGTCTCCCCTTTATAAATATTATCAAAACCGTGTGGAGAATGATCAAAAACTTTTCTTACGTTATCTTTACTTTAAAAATATAACAGGTTTGTCCCTAACAGCATTATTCACCATAAATATCTCCTGAATGAATTTAACTTCACTTCGTTAATAAATAGATGTATAACAAATGATCAAAAATATCTCCATAGAGTTATCAACAATGTGGTAGATAACAATTCCTTTCTACAACAATTCTCGTTCAATATCCGGAAAGAAAGTTTAAGACAGACATCTCTTGTTTCTTCCGAATTCTAAAACAGTATTTTATAGAAGCTCACCACTGTTTAGAATGTACACTACATATAACGTCACAGTTCATAAATTTCCTGATCTTGATTTAGACTTTGCTGTTAGAAACAATTATTATTTAAAATTATTGAAGAAGGCACACTGTTAAAGTAATGGTCGCACTATTCTGGGTACTTTGAGTTCAGTTAAAGCACTATTTCTGAAGATATACCCTGTATGTGTATATACGTACTATGTTTATACTTATTTCGTGGTTAGTTTGTGTTTTATTTTATTATTTTATTTTACTTACATTTATTTAATTTAAATGTAGATAAACAAAATGTAGGGAAAACTGCAAACAAATTTTCATTACTAACGTCTATTCGTACTTAAGATTTAATGTGATCTTCATACTGATTGCCACAACCCATCTCTTATCAAACGTAGGCCTATGTATTTCATGCCTTACTTTCCATGATTTTCTTTTTATATGTCAATTGCTTTAACTGGTGCCTGTTTAAGTCTAGAGTTATTCCTTTTGTAGATACTAATTCTTAATTTATTTGATATTTCTGTATTTATACTTTTATTTTATTTATGTTTACATATAAAGTACCGGTGTTTTAGGTCATAAGTCCACTTCGAACTTGAAAAAGTACGAATGTACTGTAAATTCCGTTTGCTGCTTTACTCCTTAATAATGTTAATAATGTTGTATATTTTTAAATATTAAGTTCTTTCTGATATTTGTTATCTTTAATAATTAATGTATAGTGACGAAACCACCTGCAATTTGAGAAACATCTCTGTTAGTGGTATGAAAGAAATAAAATAAATAAATAAATCTCAATTGGATCGTGATATTATACGGTTCAATATGTACGCGAATTTGGAGTCAACTGACGGAAGTATTTTGTTATTGTAAATATTATGGAAAAGCCATAACAGCAACTAAAATTTATCAAGTTCAACATCTTCAAACTACAAAAAGCAATCAATTATAAATGGTAAACATGAAAACAAGCCACCAGCCTCTTGTAACCACAGCTCTAGTTCAACCTGGACCAACACGAAATAAATTCAGTGAAGAATTGTATAAAGCGTTTGTCTCGGCATTCATACAACGATACGAACGTAGTTCGGTTTCTGGAGGAGGATACGAAACCGCCAGTCCCAGATGAATCAGAAATTAGGGGGAATTACGTTCCTGGGCTTTATAAAGTAGCATTACGTGAACTATGGAAAAAGGGTCTCGCTAGACGAAACAACGGACGTAGATCAAGGATCTGTAATTAACTTCGTGTTTGGAATTTGAGGTGAGAAAGAAGAGAGGGAGATATCATACCTACTTACTACGGATGTGTTACCTACCAATAAGGTGAATCACTGAAGAGTTGCAGCATTTTTCGATTATGTACTTAATTTATTGTGGCCATCACGCATTCTCTATGATCATGTTTTCGTGGCCTGCACTGATGCTGCTCCTTACATGTGAAGAGCTATGGGAGGTCTTGGGATAATAGATCCCAAGATGATACGCTTTGCTTTACGTCGCACTGACACAGATAGGTCTTATGGCGACGATGAGATAGGAAAGGCCTAGGAGTGGGAAGGAAGCGGCCATGACCGTAATTAAGGTACAGCCCCAACATTTGTCTGGTATGAAAACGGGAAACCACGGGAAACCATTTTAAGGACTGCCAACAGTGGGGTTGGAACCCACTATATCCTGGATGCAAACTCACAGCTGCGCGCCCCTAACTGCACGGCCAACTTGCCCGGTCCCAAGATGATACGCGTCACGTGTGTAGCACATGAACTTTATCGAGTAGCTGAAGCAGTCCGGGCTCCTTTTCCTCAAGTAAATATTTTGATCTCTACAGTGCAAATAGTATTTCTGAAGGCTCTTCGTCGAAAGAATAAGTTTTCGAATACAGCTGGTAGTGCCGCTCCCTTCTTCACCAGTTCATGCAAGATGAGGAACGTTGTTTGAAGCTGCTGCTTAATATGCCGATTAATATGAAGTAGTAATAGAGTTAGTTGAAGGTCTCGATTCTGAAGAAGCTGCTTCTATTAAAGAAACGCAAGAAGTCCTCAGCAAAGACGGTATTCGTGAGTAATTCCTTCGTTCCAATTTTATGTGCATAGGCCTACCTCTAGCCATCAAGAAATGGCAATAAAAAGGTCTGTCCCTTCACGTCAGTACTGCAATTGGTGAAGAAATTAAACGATCACCAATGAACCTAACAAATCAACTTTTCTCGAAAGAATGGAGAGTGTAGTGTTAAAAATCTTCGGTCTCCGCGAAGTTAACAAAATTCTTTTGTTCTCCTAGGCCAAGAAAATATTGACGGTGCGTCGATACTAGCTCTGATTTCATTAAGCTAGAATATACTCCAGTTGTGGCATGTAGTGTAGAGAGAGTGTTTTCTGAGTGCAAAACCATTTAAAGTGAAAATAGGCGCAAGTTTGTGTTTGAGCACCTCTTGCATTATGCTGTGATTAAATGTAATAAAGACTTGTGAATTCCATTGAAAACTTAAGCATTTTATTGTGGTACGGTATGTTATGTTATTTATTTTGGCTGTGTTTAAAATGTAACATTTATTTTTATAACATACATTTAATCTTAATTGATATCTTATTTATGTTTTTTCAATACATATTTCAACATTTTAGTGACATTTTTTACACTTTTGTTGTGCATATTTGCATGCATATATTGGCATTTTAAAATGCATAATTTTCCGAAACCTGGTCATTAGCCTTCAAGGAATGCAACGTCTGAACTCCAACAACGATACGCCACCAAACAATTTGCAATATATAACATACGCATCAACAAAGGATATTTCAGTCATTCCCCAAAACAATCTGGGCCACCATTTTGATAGTTAAATATTTTGCAGGGGCAACGTAAATAAATATATATTTCTATCCTTTGTCTTTTAATTTTTTAAACTTTACTGTACTCACATTTGATTCTAAAGAAAATTGACTATGGAGTGTACACGCAGGCACAGAAATGGTGTGTCCCGACATAAACAATCAACATTGTCCCACTCCAGTAATGAAGAGGAGGGATAGGAAGACAAGGGGTAGTGTTGAAGGCCACTTCAGTACCGTAAAGTTTGGTGGGGGAGTGAAGGGGTAGTGTTGAAGGCCACTCCAGTACCGTAAAGGTGTGAAAGGGGGGAGTGGAGGGGTATTGTTGAAGGCATAGTGTGTGTATTGCTATTCTGATTCCGTTGCGGCCTGGATTTCGTTATCATGAGAAAACACTGTAAGATGGCTCTTATGTTATCACAAGTGAATCGAGGCCGTAAACATGTAACCAAAGCTTTCTTCGAACAGCATCATGACGTTCACGTGACTGACTGGCCTGTCAAGTCGGCTGACTTAAACATAATAGAACATGTTTGGACACGAATAGTAAGCATGTGGGTTCCAGGTCAGGAGAGGATAAGAGCGGCAGTATGAATGCTTTGCCGTTGAGTTTGGGATAATCTGAGGAATAAACCAGACTTTCCCAGCATCTTATAGATTACATTCTCAAGCGGTTGGAGCAAGAAACGAACAGGAATGGGGCATGGACTGATTATTAATATTCTGAAAGAGAGAAGGAACTCTGCCCTACTAAGCACGAAGGGGGTAACTGCAATTAAAAATAACTATGGACACCTTTTGATACCTACTATCAAATATAGTCACTTAAAAGTAAAAACGCAAAAATAACTATTTTTTCACATTGGTGACAGTCGCAGTGGAGTGCATCGGCAAGTTTCCGGGAGTAAACACTTCACAGTCCGCCTCTGTGGTGTAGTGGTTAGTGTGATTAGCTGCCATCCCCGGAGGCCCGGGTTCGATTCCCGGCTCTGCCACGAAATTTGGAAAGTGGTACGAGGGCTGGAACGTGGTCCGCTCAGCCTCAGGAGGTCAACTGAGTAGAGGTGGGTTCGATTTCCACACCAGCCATCCTGGAAGTGGTTTTCCGTGGTTTCGCACTTCTCCTCCAGGCAAATGCCGGGATGGTACCTAAGGCCACGGCCGTTTCCTTCCCTCTTCCTTGTCTATCCCTTGAAAACTTCCCATCCCCCACCGCAAGGCCCCTGTTCAGCATAGCAGGTGAGGTACTGGTCATACTCCCCAGTTGTATCCCCCGACCCAGAGTATGAAGCTCCAAGACACTGGCCTTGATTCGGTAGAGGTGGGAACCCTCGTTGAGTCCGAGGGAAAAACCGATCCTGGAGGGTAAACAGATTAAGAAGAAGAAACACTTCACAAACTTTAATCAAAATAAAATAAAATAAAATAAAATAAAATAAAATAAAATAAAATAAAATAAAATAAAGTAAAATAAAATAAAATAAAATAAAATACAGTAGGTGGTACTTTAAAGTACCGTCAGACAACAAAGGGATATATATCTTTGAAATGAGATGTTAAGGAAGAATTACTGAACTTTAAGGTGGTAACGTTGTATCATAAATTATGGTACTGAATCAAGCTGGTAAGAGGAGAACAATAAGATGAAATTCGTGTAGAATATACAAACGATAGGGCATCTACGGTTCGTTCACATAGTTTTAGACGGACGTGTTTAAGGTGAAACGAGAAAAGGAAAGGTATGATAAACAGAAATGAGTAGGTGTAAGCTGTAACCATGGTCGGCTCCGCGGTGTAGGGGTAGCGTGGTTGCCTCTTACCGGGAGGCCCCGGGTTCTTTTTGCTAGTGGCTTTACGTCGCACCGACACAGATAAGTCTTATGGCGAAGATGGGATAGGAAAGGCCTAGGAGTGGGAAGGAAGCAGTCCTGGCCTTAATGAAAGTAGAGCCTAAGCATTTGCTTGGTGTGAAAATGGGAAACCACGGAAGACCTTCTCCTGGGCTGCCGACAGTGGGGTTCGAACCCACTATTTCCCGGATGCAAGCTCACAGCTACGTGGCCCTGACCGCACGGCCAACTCGCCCGGAAATAATAATCATTATATTATATTATATTATATTATATTATATTATATTATATTATATTATATTATATTATATTATATTATATTATTTCGAGTAGCTATTTTAGCCATGGTGGTGGTGGTGATTATTGCTTTAAGAGGCAGTACAACTGGGCAAATATCCTAATCACTCGTGAGGTAGACGCTCCAATGAAGGTGGTCAGGTCAGTATGTGTCGTCTATTCCTCCTGTCCAACCTACTTGACTCAAGGACAGAACACCTGATGACTTTGGACTGTCGATAATTGACCATCTGTGGACTACTGCTCTGACAAGTGGCTAGTATTTAAAGTTAATTACATCGTGAAGCTGACGAGGCGATCCATCGTTCACCCCGGCAGATACTCTTCATCTGTTGAAGTGATGTGAAGGACTGCAATTGACTAGGCTAATAAGCGATCTGGAATTGCCTAACGATCCTCTTTAATGGCTTGAAAGCTTCCCGCACAAAGCACCTGACCACATGTGGACTACTTAACTATTGCATACTATTGCTTTGTGAGTGCGGAAGCATGAAAGGTGAGTGACATCGTGATGGCTTCTCACTAAAGCAACCACGGTTCGATTCTCAAGCAAAGCACACGAAAGTATATCACGTTCCTGCAGTTTGGCCAACTTTTCGGAAGTCCAACCCGGAATAAAGGCCTATTATTACTTTTCAAGATATCAATGCAGGGCAATAATAATAATAATAATAATAATAATAATAATAATAATAATAATAATAATAATAATAATAATAATAATAATAATAATAATCATAATAATAATATAAACAACTACCGTGGCATATTCATACTTTCGAAAGCCCTTCAGACCCGGGCAACAGAACAACTCGATTTACGATTGGGTTAATATCAAGGAGGGTTTAGGAAAAGACGATCATGAGTACCGAGCTCGATAGCTGCAGTCGCTTAGGTGCGGCCAGTATCCAGTATTCGGGAGATAGTAGGTTCGAACCCCACTGTCGGCAGCCCTGAAAATGGTTTTCCGTGGTTTCCCATTTTCACACCAGGCAAATGCTGGGGCTGTACCTTAATTAAGGCCACGGCCGCTTCCTTCCCACTCCTAGCCCTTCCCTGTCCCATCATCGCCATGAAACCTGTCTGTGTGGGTGCGACGTAAAGCAACTAGCAAAAAGAAATTACATTTACGTTTTCAAACAAAGGAAATCATAATTTTGCATTCATTATCAATACAATTGAAGAGCTATCTAATGTCGATCCCGGTCTAAATCGCAAAGAATAACGGTTGAGAGGATCTGTCATGCTGACTACAAGTCACCACGTAATCTGTCGACATGGGTATGCATGTTTAGACTTGTTCGTTATCAACGTCACACTCTAGAAAAGTCAAGCCTTTATAGATGGTATGAGTGTAAATACAAGTACGAAAATGGAAATTGCAACACCATGAAGGCATTGGTCGTTTGTGTTGATTTTCAAGATATGGAACGATGCCATGTAGGTATGTAAACGATCTAAGTTTCAGACCCATTGGATTGTTGCTACAGGTCTCCCCACGTGATTGGTCGCGAAGGAATCAACTTCAGTATACGGACTCTGGTGTAGCGTAGTTGACTTGCAGTCTATGCAGTGAAGTGTTCCCCGTCAAACATGCATCGACGACAGAGAAGAGCACGCTATCAACAACTGTCGCCGTTTGAGAGGGCTCGGATTATTGGCCTGTGTGAGGCTGGATTATCGCTAAGGGTTGTCGCTGCACGTGCTGGCCGACAGGCATCTACGGTACAACGTGTATGGCAGCAGTGTTCAAATGAAGGTACCCACACTCGTAGACCTGGCACAGGCCCAGCGCGACAGACAACTGCGAGAGAGGATCGCCGCATCATTCGGATGGCCCGGATGGAACCCCATGCAACAGCAGCGCAAATTCGAGCAGCTGTGGCACCCTACTTTACACAACAAACAGTTGGTAATCGCCTGCGTGCAGCTGGCTTACGAGCCCGTGCCCTGCAGAAGGTGTTTCATTGACCCCACAACAGCGTCGTGTAAGGCTGGCCTGGTGTCGAGAAAGATCGACGTAGGTCGACGAATGGCATAAGGTCGTCTTTAGTGATGAATCGCGCTTCTGTCTTGCCCGCAGTGATCGCCGGAATCGTGTGCGCCGACGTACCGGGGAGAGGGGACGCCCAGATCTTATTGTCGAGAGGCATACAGGGCCAACACCAAGCATTATAGTCTGGGGAGCTATTGGCTTTAATGTGAAATCACAATTAGTGCTTGTTGAGGGCACTATGACTGCTCGACAGTACGTTGATAGGGTACTCAATCCAGTGGTTGTCCCTATGATGGCGAACATTGCTAATGGGATGTTTCAGCAGGACAATGCCCGGGTTCACACTGCACGCATCTCCAGAGAAGCTCTCCACGACAGAACAACCTTAGAATGGCCCTTCAGATCCCAGGACCTCAGTCCTATTGAGCATGTGTGGGACATGATGGGTTGACAACTGGCCAATCGTCCTCAGCCACCCACAACTCTGGAACAACTGACCCGTTCAGTGCAGCAAGCATGGGCCATAATTCCTCAGGAAGCGATCCAGGGCCTTATTGACTTCATGCCTCGACGAATTCGTCAATATATTGCAGCTCGTGGTGGGCACATCCTGTATTGATTGTTGTCCAAACTTGCAGTCAGAGGGACCTGAAAGTGTAATCATCGAATCACAACCGAACACTCGTCCTGCATGTTCAATTGCAACAATGTAGCACCACTCCTTCTGGGTATTGCATTTTCTATTTTCTTCAGTGTATTTTCGATAGGTGTGAGGTGGCGAAGGGAATGCAATAAGTAGAACATTTTCAATTTAATGAAATGCTTATTGTGTAATTATTTACAAAATTAAACAAACTACTACCGGTTATACAACAGTCTTGGTTATGATGCCGACAAGGTTGCTGTACTACTTACTGTATCAGCTTATTGCGATGAGGTAGCATGCTTCCAAAATCGTCATGCTCCTGCAACATTCAAATTAAACAAAACATTTAGTGTTTATGAATTTAAAAAAAATATACGTATTATACTATGTATGCTATGCTTTACAAAGAAGGTAATGCAGTTCTTACCTTGTTGTTGTTCATGTGTTTTGTTCCTTTCTGAATCATTATCAGGTACTGTAATGAAGGGGAACACATCCTGTATTGATTGTTGTCCAAACTTGCAGTCAGAGGGACCTGAAAGTGTAATCATCGAATCACAACCGAACACTCGTCCTGCATGTTCAATTGCAACAATGTAGCACCACTCCTTCTGAGTATTGCATTTTCCATACACTGTGTACAGTTTACAATCTCCGGATTAGGTCCATCCCAATCATCCGAACCATTTTTATCTCGATGCTTGTAATGTTGTCGACAGGGTCTGCATAACGCTACATCGATTGACATATTACTGTGGAGAGGAAGGATGTCCCGAAAAGCATCTACGAAAGAAGCAGCGTACGTAGATAAAAATCCTGGTGGTAAACATTGAATCAGATGTTTTGGCATCTGATATAAGGTTCTATGTTTATAGAACATCTTAATAGCCTCACTTACTTCTGTGAGATAAATAAGATGTTGCGTATTAGTTACGCTGGTAGGCGAACAGGATGCACATTCACAGTGTTGTTTGTTATCAAGACGATTGTCTGTGACCGTGCAGCCTTTTCCTTCCTTCTGTTCCATAGTGTTCGATATAGAAGCCCACATTAATTTTTATGATTAAGGGCTATCTATATTTATAGTCTTGTAACAATATTCGTTAGTGGATGGTGACATCACTCATATGAATAATACGACAATAGGCTGTTGTGTTAGCAGAAATGTTTCCAGATGTTTCAAATTCTAAATGAATATCAACAGGAGATTCTTTTATAGACTCTTCATGATAAGATCAGTCTATAACTACAACCGGTACTTTATTTTTAAATTCTTCAGGCGAAATTAGCGGACGATCTTCTTTCTGATAATACGATGATTGGAATTTACAAAACATGTCATAGAGAAACCCAAGTTTATTTTTCTCAAAATTAATGTCTATGTTTTCGTATGGATACGTAAATCAGATGAGATATAGTCTAATATTTCTTAATTTACAGTGATCAAACTGTGAGCTACCTTTTTCATGGTTGAATTTACGATGGATATGAAATACAAAAATAATATACAAAGGCTTTTCAGTAAATCGTGACATTTTAACAGCCCTGCTATGCTTGTTTGTAGGTGGTAACACTGGATATCCATGTAGGCCCCAACTTCGAAAACGTATATGTAATGGAGTATCATTTTCGACAATCTTGATCAATCGAAGTTTTCCTCGATCAGATACAGTTACATGTGGAATCCTGCACAATATACGATTAAGTGTAGTTTTCGAGTCTACTGGTGTTGCTGCTGCTTTAAGAGAACTGTAATCACTTCGATCACGGATAAGAATTAACTCTTGTTTTGCGTTGAATATAATACGTCTAAATTCTTCTGCGAAGCCAGAATATGTTTCAGTAATAACATACCTGTGAAAGTTCCGTCCTCATTAATCATCCAGTTGCTAGTAGCTTTTGGACACTATCCTGCCATCCGTAAAATATTACTTTCTTCAACACTAAAAGAAAGGTCGAGTTTCATTGCACTTATAATACCAATATTCTTCGATCTATCTAGTTCCACATTATTTACTTCATATCGTGATTCAGAAAAGAGAAAAGCTAGACCATGGTTGTTTAGTTGAAGTGTGCTTGGTTCACTTCCATCTGACTTATCTAGTCGTCCTTCAATATAGAGGTAGCTGTCGTGTGGCAGGGTGTATACATCTTGCTAATTAATGATAAACCGAATTTCATGATTGTTATTGAGTCCAAACGTAAATGCTTGATAATAATGAAGCTCACTTCGTACAACACCTTTATGAGTTTGTACTGTGTTCATAATGTCTAGCATTTCTTCCATTTCGTTGTAGTAGCGTATAACGTAAATCTTGGAGTATCTGCTTATGGGCATCTGTTAACTCGTTGAGACTTCCAAACATGTAGTATGTCTCCGGAATGTACACCGTGTTATTTAGATTTCTTCCTACTGGTTTAAGATGAAGTTTGCAAGCTACATACGTGTGCCGATCTAAATTAATAAGCTGATTATGTGTATTGACAAGCCTAAGGGTGATGTTAGTAATGTGTGTTACAGACATGAGATGAAAAAGAAATTCTGACGGTTTCTCACGAACAGTATAAACACTTTCCTCTGTAATAATAAAGTCTTGCAGGACGCGTGAAGTATGTTGATTACTATTCAAGTATTAATAATATTACAGGTAATGTTTACATGATTATCACCGAAGTGTTATAGGTTGATCAGACTCGTAACATACGTTCAGTATGAGCTCTCTTGCTGAAAATCCAAGCAATGGTTCAATCGAATTGGGTTGTGATTTGAAGTTAATCTTAAATGATGACTCAATAACACACTTATGTGCGATGTTGCTCACAGTAATTGAGAACTTGCAACTATTATTACTAAAAGTCTCTTCTCTAAACTGTTCAATTAACGTACTTTCAATGTAGTCATGAATATCGTCTACTCAGTAACTGCCTGATGGTAGCGATAGCACATACTCATCGTAATAGAACTTGTTTATGCAATCACGCACATTATAGATTTTATTGTAGCTTTCAAATGACACAAGTTCAAGACTATGTAGCTGTTGACCGAGTTCGATCGGTGGATTAAAGTAGACGGTTGTTTCAGGTCCTTCTCCGCGTACAGTGAACGTTCTTTCACGGTTAGTCATCACGTGCACACTGTTGCTTTTCGACTACTGTCTGGATTTGATATAAGAACATAAGACATAACCACCCACACATGCATGTATTGAATTTTTGCACACGTTTTTTCATTGTAAACAATGTCTGCACTGCTTTCGAATTAACATATGAGCGCGAATGGAGGAGGTAAGTCTCCATAGCTATCGAAATACCATACTTTAGAATTACGTTTTACGTAGGCAACGTAATGTTTCCAGGTCCATGACTATTGTCTGTCTAAGATAATTAGAGCACTCTCACGTTCACTTGGGCATGCTGCTAGTTGATCGCGTATATAAACACTTCGAAAACAATGAATTCCTAGTTGTTTAGCAAACGTAAGTCTTCTGCGTGGGTTAGAGCTCGATGTGGCAGTTCATTCAGTAGACGTTTTTTGGAGATATGTAGATGCCAAGCCCTTTTTTGTATGGCGTTAGTTTCATGTGTACGCCTTTGACTCGAAATGCAATTGCATCCGTTGTCTTGTTATGCCGTTCACTCTCTTTCATCTGTTGCTTCGTTCTTATACAGCCTAAACAGTTCTTGCTACAGCACAATCACCACCCAGAAAAGACCCTAAATCTGCTAGTCCAACAAACAGCGCAGAAAGAAAGCCTCCTCGTTTTGGTACAGAAATAATTCGTGCACGTTTACAAAACATTGCTCTGCATTTCGGAGAAATTCTCGCTCTTGCTGCGCGTAGTACCTTAGTTATAGCTACACGCCGATTGTACTCCCCACGAATAGCTTTTGTGCAGCCTTTACATCAGTTTTCAATCAAACAGTTTTAGTTTTCTTCTTCATATCATTTGAATATCGTCGTTTTACCATTCTGTATACGACTTTACTCGTGAAGAGCAAATTATGAACTGGTGTTGTTTGATATATGTATATATATTGTACCGGGAAATGATTAGGGATCCGGGCATGAGAATCTTTACGTAGGGGTGGACGGCTCTTAAGGAGCAGGTACAGAGAGGCGTACGCAGAGCCAAATAATAGTTGGGCTTAAAGCTCAATTTATTCGTTATCATGTATTTATGGGCAATGTTTCCTACTGTATTATTTCTGCTCCTTTTCACGAAACATTTGTTTCGTTGGCAAATTATTTAAACATTAAAGCAAGTTATTTTACAAAATTTTCGTAATGCAATGTTTGCTTGATTTTAAAAAAACATGATATCCACAAAAGATTGCCATTATCTTGAGGTTTTGAAAATAATTTGTTTTTACGTAAGTCACCATAAACTAACTGAAATGATTGTCCTTCGCCAGAAGATCAAATTCCAAATTCCAAATAATGAATTGTTTCCCTACAGTCTTTTTAAATAATAAATTTCTCTTCTTTCCTAAAGTCTTTTTAAATAATAAATATCACTTGCTTCCTACAGTCTTTTTAAATAATAAATATCACTTTAAAATAAATACTTTTTCACTTTCAAAGTTTGTGAAGTTCTCCCTAAACGTTTTTTATACGTATGAAAAATTTAACACTTCGAAAATAACGTAAACTAGAATTTAGTAAAAGTCTAGTTTCCAATGAGCGTTGTAATAATTGTTCGTAAAGCCGCTAAACGAAGTCACTGATTTTACTATTCCACTTGGCAAGAAGAAAGTTTGTTTTGTGGAATTTTATGCACTTGTTTTGAAAGTGGTTTAAAATACACTTCATATCACCTGTTTTTACTGGAACTCAGGACTGGAATGTTGACAGCTGCTGGTCAGCGAACAGCAAGTGGTCACCATAGCCAGCCGGTGTCGTGAAGTCATCACCATAGCACCACGCTCCATATCCCATGTGATACTGCAGTTCCATTCCCTTGTTGACACGTCCCAAGTCGACTCGAGATTCAGCTTGTATAGCGGCAGGCAGATATGATAATTACGAGAAATAGGCACTTGTCAGGATTTCGCGCGTCACTGTGTAATGTAGCGAACACGAGAAAGTTCAACTGACTGTGATTGCTAGGTAGTGTCCCATTCAAAATAAGTCGTAGTTTCACTTCATAAATGTATGCACGGTATTTTGTTATGTGCACTTGTTCACTGTTCTTAACACTAGCAGCAAAATTACGAAAGCTCATTTATTGGAATAACTGTTCAGAGGAAAAACACAGTTCTAATATAATCGTTGGTATGAATAAAAGGTATATTTACAACAGTAGAAGTGTTCTAAACACATGCATGTTCGTATGTTCAAACAGCTACAGTGTTTTGGAGAAGTCGTCTAATGCGGCACTGTCTTGTTCACCCGAGACGAATGCTTTAATGCTGTTTAGAGTTAACCACACTTGTATTAAATATCAATTCTTTAAACACTTTCGTTGCGTTACTTGCTTTAAAAGACTAAGTATTTATGTATTTCACTGGAAAATTGCGTTAATATGCACCCGATTTTAAATTATAAATATTCCAAGTTAAAGATAAATCTGGTATGAGTACAAGTTCTACATACTTGCTTTCGACTGAGTTGAAGTTCAAACACATTATACCACAGTTTAAGTTACTGTCACACATTCTCGAAATAGACCTATTAGTTCGTTAAAACTAGGTCCGTATTTTAATTTTCGAAAATTTGTAAGTCCAAAAGTAGCACTTTGAATACAAGTCTTTTGACGACAATTACGGCAGAGTTCTTACCGGCGAACCTCACTCGTAGCGGCTATGTTCGAACCTCGGCGTAGTCACTCGCGTACAACATCGTGTTGTTCCTTCAGCTGCGAGTTATGAACTGACTTACTTGGCGAATCCCTGTCCTTTTATACTATTCCTTTCCATGCCCTCACGCGCTGTACACGTGATCGGCGCGTCATAGTAATGTCACTTCCTTGCGTGAAGCTCGGGACGTAGTTACTCGCTCTCTCTCTCGAAAGTTCCAGCTGTGACTTTGTTTACTTCGCAGTACCTCACGCTGAAATAAATTATGTTCCAGACCGCTGGCGGTTCCTGGTACATGTTCCTCTCTCCTTGGAAAAAGAAAATTCGAAGGATTTTCTTGTCTTAATTACCTACTGTCCTTGTGGAACATATTTCTTGGGGTTAGAGGCATTATAAATTCCTTCTGGGGTTCCATCCAGTTTCGCGACCTGGTATGCTCCATTCCTAAGAACAGTCTCTACTTTGTATGGGCCTATAAACAAAGGGCAGAACTTTGCATATATTCTTTGTTCAGGGTGAGAAATAGCAGGCTTGCGAATTAATACTAGGTCTTCCTGTTGAAGGGGTTGTCTACATTTTCGATTGCGCTGGCGACGTTCCCTGATGGTGGCAGCGTGCCTCAATCGTCTCAAAGCATTATCAATTTTCTCTTCCTGAGGGACGACATTATCCGGAGGGATTTGCAGGAAGTTATCCCGCGGGCGTTCGGGCGTTATCCCACGATGCAGAACCATGGGAAGGTCACTTGTGGATTCATGGATGGTGGAGTTCAATATGTGCTGCATGACAGGTAGGACTTCAATCCACTTCCAATGCCTGTCACTGCAGTAGATTCTGCAGAACTTGGCTAATTCGCGCATAACGCGTTCCGCTGGATTTGCCTCAGGATGCTTGATGGAATTCATAATGTGACGAATTCCCATGTCTTCCAAGGCTTGCTGAAATTCTGCGGATGTGAATTGCGTGCCATGATCGGTTAGAAGGTACTCAGGACGTCTCATTTCCGGAAAGATATTCTTCCGCAATCGCCTTAAGATACTACCAGCATTGGCCTTCTCTATCGGTGACAGCATCGTGTATTTAGAGAATACGTCAATCACTACAATTACGTGTCTGTTTCCCCTGGTCACCTTGGGGAGTTGACCATATAAGTCCAAAGCCATAATTTCCCTTGGTTTCTCTGGGATCAGAGGTCTGGGAAACTCCCTTAGCAAAGAATTGTTGGGTTTTATCCTTTGGCATAAATCACAAGATCTTAAAATCCTTCTGACATACTTTCGAATGTATTCCCATGTAAATTTTTCCTTGATGCCAGCGGTGACCTTATCTGTACCGGCATGTCCTGACAATGAATGACAATGCCATACTATAGCACTGCGGATTTTAGGAGGTGCATGAATGCGACACTTGTTTTTGTCAGTATCAATATATTTTAAAAGTAACCCATTTCTGAAGCAGAAGTTCTGGGCTAATCGAGCGACGCGTGGAAAATTGGCATCAGTTATATGAATGGATCCCTCGAAATACCGAATGAGCTCTCTACTTTTCTCGTCTCTTCGTTGCATTTGTGGCAGATATCGCATTTTCCTCAAGAATTCCTCATCAGCATCGCTGAGTATTTCTATCGGATAGGCCGAAATTGTTTCTGTTGGGTTTCGACTTAAAGCATCGGCCAACAGATTTCTTTTGCCTGGTTTATGCTTTACAGATAAGTTAAACTGTTGAATAAACAGAGCCCATCTGGTCAACCTTTCACTAGTTAGATCCGATGACATGATAAAAGTCAAAGCTTTGTGGTCCGTAAACAGGGTTATCGGAAAACCGTAAATGATTTTCTTCCAGTATTGAAGCGAGAAAACTATTGCCAAAGCCTCTAATTCAGTAATGGTGTATGACCGTTCATGCGATCGCAGCTTCCGGCTTGCAAAAGAGATGAAAAGTTTAAGTTCCGGCTGTTCCGGATCAATTTGATATAGGACTGCTCCAATCCCAACGGTGCTGGCATCACACTCGATGAAAAAGGGCCATAAAAGGTTAGGGTAGACCAACTTTACATAATTTTTCAACATGTCCTTTGTTTGATTAAAGGCCACCTCGCACTCATCCGTCCATTTCCAACGGTTGTTTTTACTCAACAATTGTTGCAAGGGTGCCACTGTTTCTGTATATTTTGGACAATGTTGGGCAAAAAATTGGCAAAGACCCAGAAATTGTCGTACTTGTTTGACCCGTACAGGCCTTGGAAATTCAAAAATACACTGGATTTTAGCGGGATTGGGTTGAATTCCGCTGCCGCTGATGACATGGCCTAAGAAAAGGACAGAAGTTTTAAAAAGCTGACTTTTGTCGGCGTTAATCTTAAAATGTTTACTTTCTAATTCTTGCAACACCAAATGCACATCCTTGACGTGTTGCTCTAAAGTGTCGGAGGCTAGTAAGATGTCGTCCACATAAATGGTAGTTATGGCTTTGACTTCTTCGGAAAGCTGGCTCTCCAATGCTCTAATGAGCACAGCTCCCGAGTTCTTAACGCCGAAGGGAAACCGTTTGAAAACATAAGTGACATTGTCGAACAAGAATCCAGTAAATAATCGGCTCTCAGCATCTAAATTAATGTGGTAGTATGAAGAAGTACCATCTAAACAACTGTAGAAATTCTTCCCATTGAAGCCCCGTATAATATCCTTTAGAAGAGGAGGACGGTCATACTCTAACACAAGGCTTTCATTGAGGGCACGTGCGTCTAGGCACAGCCTTATAGTACCATTAGGTTTTCGGACTATTGCCAATGGGTTGATATATGGGGTGACACAGGGCGAAATTATGCCATCATTCTTCATCTGACTAATCAGTGCTCTTGCCTCATCTCGATATTTCTCAGGATTGAATATGCCTTCCGTTTATAAGAAGAACTATCATTAACGTTGAGGTGATACTCAAAACCTTGAATTTCCCCTGGTTTCTCATCAAAGACATTGGGGTATAATTTAAAAACTCTTGTCTAGCCGAATTAAGCTTTGCTTGGAGTTCTGGCTCTTCAATTTCACTGGTTAAGGATCCTAATAAAGAAGCGCCGATAACGGAACATTCGTCAAATACGTCCGTTCCAGGGTTTCCCATCTTCAATAGCTTTACCGCTGCTAGCGCATCCTCGCATTCAGCGGGTTTATCCATATTGCTACCGGGTTCTTCAGCAGGGGTTCCCTCTTCACGAATTTCCTCATCATAATGATCCACCAGCTGCAATTCTACAGTCTCAGCGTTGCTTAAACTGACAAGGTTAGATTTGTAATTTATAGTCCCCTTATATTGGATCATGAAGTCAGATCCCAAAACAACATTGAAATGGAGACGTGAGATGACAAGAAAAATATGTTGAAAATGTCTTCCACTGATATATATAATTCTACAAATGCTTGTAGTTTACATTTAATGTTGCGATCAGGTACCACACCTCGAACCTTTAGTTGAGCTACAGGTACAAGTAAGACAGTGTCTCTCCCCAAACAGTTGATAAGCTTGTCTGAAATAAGCGAAGATTGTGCGCCAGAGTCAACCAAAGTCATTACCTTAAGGTTCTCGACTCGTATAGATATGACGGGTAAGGATCTCTTAATTATGGGCCTATTCTGATGTTCATCCTCAAATAATAGTTCGGTATCATCAATGTGCCAATATTGTACTTCTGTGAAACAAATAATTTTATGATCGTCCCCTTCTTCGTTTTCAGGAAATCTCCAACTTAGTTGATCGGAGTTTTTTTAATAGCACCATTTGATTTGGAGTCCTTGTCCTTTTCTTCTTGAATTCGCACATGTTTTTGGTATTCCAGTGATGTGGCTCCTAAGTCCTCATTAGTTCTGTTTCTATCTCGAATGTATTCTCTGGTTTCTTTCCATCTATTTTCAAGATCTTCCCTCCGAGCGCTTCTGGCTTCTTCGGAAGTTATCTCCGGCTTTCTCCATGGTGGTCTCGTCCTGTACGTAGGCTGTCGCTGATCCGGTTGTCTTTGCAATTTCCTAACCCTAGGAGGAGGAATACGTGAACTATTCACAATGTTTTCCCTTGGTGTTACTTCTTTTTCTGTAGTCTGCTCCTCGGCTGAATTGCTAGATACCCTTTTCGGTTTAGTACTCCTTGGAGATGACTGCGTATTAGCCGTGTCCAGTCGTCTTAATATAGCATCCAAATGTTCAAGTGTTTGAATGCTTGCTGCCACTGATATTTCCTGTACGTGAGATGGAAATTGAAGGGTCATTATTTGAATAAGTTCTGGAACCTGTAGTGGCGGATTCAGATACTGCATCTTCTTTAATTGCATCAAACAGTAATCTGAATATCTCGACGTATTCACTGATGTATTATATTTCCGGGAATACAACTGCATTTTTACAAGATGCTGTGTCACTGTATCCCAAAAACGATTTAATAATGCCTTTTTAAAATCATTATATGTCTTGAAATTATTCTTAAAGGCTATAAACCAAGATAATGCTCTGCCTTCCAATAATTTAGATACTGTGCGCAATTGCCTATCTGGTCCTATGCGGTTTTCTTGAAAACAATCTTCAACATTTTGAAGAAATTCCCTAGCAGTATACTCATCTCTACCTGAAAATTTAGTGGGTTTGTCATCCTGAATTTTAATGAGTGTCGTGGTGTTAACTGACTCTCTAGATGTACCCGGACTGGAAATAAATGATAAATTTTCTCTTAACTTAATTGAAGAGACTTCTTCAGTAGGGGTATCTACTTTCATCTGAAATGAGTTGTCAAGAGTTTTGATTTCAGATTGTAAATCAGTTTTCAAAGCTTGAACATCCTTACAAAAAGTGTTAAGTTGTGTATGTGTACTATCCATTTGACTCGTGAAACGCTTGTCCATCTCGGCTTGTGTGCATTTCATAAGTCCCATTTCAGCATTGAGTTTGTTTACATCCGATTTGTACGAGTCCCTAAGGCTCTCTTGGATTTGTGCCATTTTTATTTGAGCCTGTGAAATATGTCCATGAGACTCTTGGAATTCGGCTCGAAGTTCTTTTAAATCCGTAGAAAGGGATTGAACATTTTTGAACACTTGACCAAAGGATTGAATAACTTGACTTTTAACTTCTTCCTTCAATGTTTCAAGATTTTCTACGAACTGAGTTTTTATTTCTCCTAATTTAGATTCGACTTTGTCACTGGAATCCTTGCGCCTCTTTTCTAAATTCGTATTTGTTTCGCGAAATCTTTGTTCAAGATTAGCATTTGATTCAGCAAATCGCTTATTAATGGATTTATCTGCCTCCGTAAATCTTTTTTCTAAAGAAGCTTGTGCTTCATCGAACCTTGAGTTGAGGTTGTTAGCTACCTCTTGCATTTTGTCATAAGTGGTTTTTATCTGTTGACCTAATTGTTGACTAAGTTCTTTGTTAGTCTGATCAGCCTTAGCATTTGACTGATCTATTTTTGCAATCAATTGAGCACTCGATTCCTGAATTTGAGTGCGAAGAGCTTCAATTACTGCTACTAAATTTTCCATGATGAAAAAAATGTTTATGAGGGACTTGAAAATTAATTATTCTGAGGATTCAAATGGTAAACAAATGTGCGTAATCTGACAATGCCTGCGTCTCCTAGCGTTGTCTAAACAGATTCGCATGTTATTTCGAATATGGTATTTAAAAGTACGTTGTTATGCTTTGTATTTTTTTAAGCCTAACTAGAACTTTGTTCAATATTCCATTATTTTTCGTGCTATAGTATCTTGCACAGTTCCTTTCGAAATTCCTAAGTTGGTCTTCATTTATTATTACATGCGGGGTATCGCTACGCATTTGTTGCTAGCGTGGTATATCTCCTTTCGAGGCCCCTTAAGTTGGCCGCCATGAATTATAGCTCTCTCTGTACCAGGAAATGACTAGGGATCTGGGCATGAGACGGCTCTTATTGAGCAGGTACAGAGAGGCGTACGCAGAGCCAAATAATAGTTGGGCTTAAAGCTCAATTTATTCGTTATCATGTATTTATGGGCAATGTTTCCTACTGTATTATTTCTGCTCCTTTTCACGAAATATTTGTTTCGTTGGCAAATTATTTAAACATTAAAGCAAGTTATTTTACAAAATTTTCCTAATGCAATGTTTGCTTGATTTAAAAAACATGATATCCACAAAAGATTGCCTTTATCTTGAGGTTTAGAAAATAATTTGTTTTTACGTAAGTCACCATAAACTAACTGAAATGATTGTCTTTCGCCAGAAGATCAAATTCCAAATTCCAAATAATGAATTGTTTCCCTACAGTCTTTTTAAATAATATATTTCTCTTCTTTCCTAAAGTCTTTTTAAATAATAAATATCACTTGTTTCCTACAGTCTTTTTAAATAATAAATATCACTTTAAAATAAATACTTTTTCACTTTCAAAGTTTGTGAAGTTCTCCCTAAAAGTTTTTTATACGCATGAAAAATTTAACACTTCGAAAATAACGTAAACTAGAATTTAGTAAAAGTCTAGTTTCCAATGAGCGTTGTAATAATTGTTCGTAAAGCCGCTAAACGAAGTCACTGATTTTACTATTCCACTTGGCAAGAAGAAAGTTTGTTTTGTGGAATTTTATGCACTTGTTTTGAAAGTGGTTTAAATACACTTCGTATCACCTGTTTTTACTGGAACTCAGGACTGGAATGTTGACAGCTGCTGGTCAGCGAACAGCAAGTGGTCACCATAGCCAGCCGGTGTCGTGAAGTCATCACCATAGCACCACGCTCCATATCCCATGTGATACTGCAGTTCCATTCCCTTGTTGACACGTCCCAAGTCGACTCGAGATTCAGCTTGTATAGCGGCAGGCAGATATGATAATTACGAGAAATAGGCACTTGTCAGGATTTCGCGCGTCACTGTGTAATGTAGCGAACACGAGAAAGTTCAACTGACTGTGATTGCTAGGTAGTGTCCCATTCAAAATAAGTCGTAGTTTCACTTCATAAATGTATGCACGGTATTTTGTTATGTGCACTTGTTCACTGTTCTTAACACTAGCAGCAAAATTACGAAAGCTCATTTATTGGAATAACTGTTCAGAAGAAAAACACAGTTCTAATATAATCGTTGGTATGAATAAAAGGTATATTTACAACAGTAGAAGTGTTCTAAACACATGCATGTTTGTATGTCAAACAGCTACAGTGTTTTGGAGAAGTCGTCTAATGCGGCACTGTCTTGTTCACCCGAGACGAATGCTTTAATGCTGTTTAGAGTTAACCACACTTGTATTAAATATCAATTCTTTAAACACTTTCGTTGCGTTACTTGCTTTAAAAGACTAAGTATTTATGTATTTCACTGGAAAATTGCGTTAATATGCACCCGATTTTAAATTATAAATGTTCCAAGTTAAAGATAAATCTGGTATGAGTACAAGTTCTACACACTTGCTTTCGACTGAGTTGAAGTTCAAACACATTATACCACAGTTTAAGTTACTGTCACACATTCTCGAAATAGTCCTAGTAGTTCGTGAAAACTAAGTCCGTATTTTAATTTTCGAAAATTTGTAAGTCCAAAAGTAGCACTTTGAATACAAGTCTTTTGACGACAATTACGGCAGAGTTCTTACCGGCGAACCTCACTCGTAGCGGCTATGTTCGAACCTCGGCGTACTCACTCGCGTAAAACATCGTGTTGTTCCTTCAGCTGCGAGTTATGAACTGACTTACTTGGCGAATCCCTGTCCTTTTATACTATTCCTTTCCATGCCCTCACGCGCTGTACACGTGATCGGCGCGTCATAGTAATGTCACTTCTTTGCGTGAAGTTCGAGACGTAGTTACTCGCTCTCTCTCGAAAGTTCCAGCTGTGACTTTGTTTACTTCGCAGTACCTCACGCTGAAATAAATTATGTTCCAGACCGCTGGTGGTTCCTGGTACAATATATTGTAACAGAAACGCCCGTACTTTAGCTTAGTGGAGAACATGGATTGACGCCGGGGCGTGTACGGTCCAATGTCAGAGAGTTGGGGAGAGAAGGGTAGTGCAGTAAGTTCATTTTAAGTGGAACTTGCAGTTTATTCAAGGAAAAGAGATAAATCATATCACCTTTAGAGACGAATGGTTGGAGTTTGAGCATCGAGAAGGATGTAGGGAAACGTTGTCGTCGTCGCTCGGCGTTGGCGTCGGTCGTCGTCCCTTAGCGTCGGTGTCGTCCCACGTCGCTGAACTCCTTCCCCACACCGTGGCACCACGTCATCTCACGGCGGTTGTCGACCCTCGATGTTTGAAAGAGACTCGAACCTGAAGTCTGACGTCTCTTGATAGTGCAGCGTGGAACAGTTGATTAGCCCTCGATTCCACTAAAGTCCCATGAAGGGAGTAAGGAAATGTATGGGCTTCTCATAGAATGACAAACTCCTCTACTGCATTGCACTGAAAGTTGTGGCACGACACGGCACAAGTTCCACTGTCAATAGTGTTGGACGAAAACTACTTCGAAGAAATCAATTCAGAATCACATTTCCGTGATGATAATGAATTTCAAATGATAGGCAACACAAAATCTCGAAACCTTCTGAGGTTCAACCGGATGCAACTTCACTTAATCTCAGTTCAAAGAAAAGAAATAAATTCAGTCCCTCGGACACAGTCTTTCGTACTGTTCGTAGTGAACACGGTGAAGTGAATGCAATGATCAAGCACACACAAACTTTGAAATACATTAAAGTTTCTATGAAGGCAGTTTTAATTGATCACAATGCAGTCTCGTGTCTTGAAACCAAGTTTTCGTAAAGGAACAGTTTATGAATTGTAACACGTAGTCTTGAAAAAAAACTAAGTTCCAGTAAGACATAGTCTTTACGAAGTAACTTAACACATTCTCTCGTAAGAAATGTAGGCCCAGTCTTTACGAATAGAGCTCGATAGCTGCAGTCGCTTAAGTGCGGCCAGTATCCAGTAATCGGGAGATAGTGGTTTCGAGCCCTACTGTCGGCAGCCCTGAAGATGGTTTTCCGTGGTTTCCCATTTTCACACCAGGCAAATGCCGGAGCTTTACCTTAAATAAGGCCACGGACGCTTCCTTCCACTTCCTAGGCCTCCCCTATCCCATCGTCGCCATAAGAGTTATCTGTGTCGGTGCGACGTAAAGCAAATAGCAAAAAAATGTCTTTTACGAAGTGAATTAACACAGTTTCTCGAAAAGAAATTGTCTTTTATTAAGGCACAGTCTTTATGCACGAAGTTAATAACACTCTTTATATAAGCAATGTCTACGTGACAGCAATTAATTTGCAGTCTCTGCCAGACGAAATTCACATGTCAAAAGAATGTTAATCAGCTGAACCGATTATATCACTTGCATTACTATTGAACACGTCTTCTGAGGCAACTTATTTCCTTTACACGAAGTTAAAGTCCTACGAGTATACGTTCGACACTTAGAGACTCGAACCGTATCGCGTATCATCTACCATCGGCTCTTATTCGGACAGAATAACAGTCTATACTCCCGCAGCTGGCCCACACAGCGTGGCAGTTGGGACACGACGAAACACTCTCTGCCTTCTAAGGGGCTGGCGAGCTCCTTTTATCCCCACAGGTCGGCTGGCCAGACTGAAAATATGAGGTTATTTAACTTTCCATAACTCGGCCATCCTTCTGCCGATTTGCTTGAAATTTTGTACAGTGATATTTACTATTTATGCCTACAAGTTGACGTGCTTTAAATTACTATCGGACATTCCGCTCTGGCTATAGTGCCATCGAAGGAATGGAACATT
Source organism: Anabrus simplex (assembly GCF_040414725.1). Classification (NCBI taxonomy): domain Eukaryota; kingdom Metazoa; phylum Arthropoda; class Insecta; order Orthoptera; family Tettigoniidae; genus Anabrus; species Anabrus simplex. The sequence continues at coordinate 526,077,231 of NC_090266.1, forward strand.
CGATCGTGACGTCACTCGGCCATGGCTGGTAACCTGCAGCGAGCGATCACCTGCCTGCTCTGTCACACATGATGCCTGCGCGCTCGGCGCTCGTTTCAAATCTTCTCAGACGGGTGTTAGCACGTTTTACACAAGAAATACAAGGACGGTGAATGCTGACAGGGCATTCCCGTTTCATCACATTGTGACCGTTCACAACGTAACCTATAGTATGGCATGATGCACAGGAGGTGAAATATGCCGTTTTCCGCGTCATTCTACGATAACATTTCCCGAGTTAGGATTTTTCCACCCGTTCCGGGATACGAATGACAGTACGCTGACTCGCGCCACCCAACCCCAGTTGTTGGTAATTAGCAGCGAGGCATTGGAGAAGCGCTTGTACTTGAAGTTTTCTCACTCCAAACGCGAGAGAGATGAAAGGAGACGCGTTATCACAGGACTGAGATTCAAGGTCACTAGCAGAGCTCATGGAGGATATCCAACGTAAGGACTAACGTTATACTGTATTTCCTTCATTCATTCACCACTGTCAACTCGCTGAATTCATTTCTTTTTCACCAGACAATTAATACAAATCGCACAGCACTCAACGGATAGTCACGTGTAAACATTCATTTGAATCAGAGAATTTTACACATAATTATGAAGCCCAGAAGTGCTCTACATAATTGAAAGAACGGTAATTAGGCCGTAACAAGGGTGCGCCTTAATTGTTACCAGATGTTGGGTCTTAACCGCGGCAGCGAGCACAGGGATTCCCCTAGCGCTCATCATCCATCGACAGAGACCAAAGGGCGCTTTTGAGATTGATCGAGAATCCACGAAATTTTTTTAATAACATTCACTTAGTGAAAATGGGAGTACAGGGGCTACAACTTGATAGCCCGTTCGTTACTGTACGTTACTTATTACCGAAGCGCATTTTGAGACAGGGGCTTATTTTCCCCCTCTGCCAGCTTCAGGGTATCTTGCCTATATCTTAAGGAGCTGCGAAACAGACACCACCAGTTCATTTTCAGTTCGTCATGAGTTCGTTACCAGTTCGTCGTGACTTGTGTGTTAGTTCTTTGAAAGAAATCATTCTGAAGTGTGAACAGTATACTACAGCGATGTATTGAAGTCTGTGAATTTTATCTAGAAGTAACCACATTCTGATTAAGCTATTTGCGTGTACAGTGTGCCGCACACAAATTTAGTGGAAACGGTGCGAAACCGTGATGATCGTTGTCCGTGTGACGTTGTAACCGTCCAGGCTTCTCCGGCCAGACTAATTTCATATACTATAATTTTACGCGATATCACTCGATATCAAGTTTATCCGCCATCGGCAATTATTCGTAATATTATATTTATTCAACGTCAAGCATTTGTAAATAAGGCTTTTGCAATCATATTGTATATATTATAACATCATTTATTATTTAAATTATTTTATAAGGTAGGATTGGAATTAATTATGTACTGTAAATATGGCCAATATGTTCAGACATAGTTGTTGTCATTTCATCTCATACTTGTGTATACGGAAAAGGTTATTCTTATAGCGGGGGAAAATTACATGATTCATGGGATTAAACTCATGAGCAAGGCAGTACACAGCTACCTGCGTGCAAGGCTAGGCTTGCAGACTACATCATCGCCACGCCTACTGGACTTGTCAAGAAGAAAGAAGAGAGGGAGATGATAATGCGATCTACGAATCAGATGCGTCGTTATATAGAGAATTGATATTGAGCTATTATCAAGAGTGGGGTGAGCCCGGTGATGTATTATGTAGTGCGGAGCAACACTTGAGATACAATACGGAGTTACGGACTGACGAAGTACGGACTGACGGAGTTACGGATTCACGGAGTGACGATACTCACTCTCATCGTTACGAGAACGTCAACTTGTTTATTGATTTTGGAGACAGTGTGTTGTCGCTTCAACATTTTACTCAGCTGCAGTAATGTTATCGGATCTACGTGAGACGAAACAAGCTTACGGCTTGTGTTATATTCAGTAAATCTTCTGGACGAAGAACTACGTTTAGTTCAAGTCCACGGAATTTGGTACAATTCTGTATCGTATCAATAGTATAGCTCAGTTGGATTGAGATTTCTACTAACATGGAAAAATTCATATCTCTGAATTTTCTCCTCATACGATCAACGCTGATCAGTTTTACAAGTATAGGGCCAATGTCTAATTTAAAGACTAGGCAATTAAGGAGTGGTAGTCCAGATAGCCCGTACCATATCAGGGAAGGAAGGATGTCCATGGAGTCAATTCTACAATGAGAAGAAGAGAACGAGTAACCACGGAAACCAGATGACTTCAACGGAAACTGCAATTGGTGAGCTTCAATTAGATAAAGCAAGCAATAGTAATTTGAGTAACGTAAATTCTAAATCCCTCCACGCTTTAAGGAACTTTTCCGATTCATCTCATTATTTTTGTATAATAAATTCATTTGTATTTTATATTGCGTTAATTTTCTTTCTTAAGCGATACTTAATGGTTAATTATTTAAAATCCTACCCCTGCGATTTAAGTATAAGTCTCTATGCTAGTAAATATAAATTTTGCTTTACAGTTTTGTTTAAAACTGTAACGCTGACGCCCATACATCACATAGAGAAATGGTAAACCATGGAATGTTAATTGTTTCTATTTGCGTGGCAATTTGCGGGCAAGCCACATACAGTGGCGGTCAAAATAATAGAGCCATCTCTATTGACGAGATTAAGAACTAGGATATCTGTTAGTTCGCAAAATCTCCACGAGTGGCGTGTTGTCAGTCCCTTTTAGACCATATCAGGGAAGACGTCGCTGCTGTCTGTAGTCGTGCGAAAGGAAGCGTTTGAGCTAGACGTTCGAAAAGAGGCATAAAGGTGAGAATCTTATGGGTCAAAATAATAGAGCCGTTTTACAGAAGTCCCGTTCAAATTGATTTTTTGCGGTTGTTTTTGGGGCTAGCGATATTATTTGTCAACAAACCTAAACTCAATATTATTTTGTATGTAAACTGACGTTTGGTTTTGTTTACATTCTTCTAGATGGGCAGAGCAGAGCATACAAGTGATGATGGTCGTATAGTAATGTTCCGGATGTTCAAAAGTGGGACATCCATGAATCAAATAGCCAAAGATTTACACGTTTCGCGAAAACGAGTCCAGAACGCCATTTGACTGGCAAAACAAACAAAGCAGCAGGTGGGGAACAGGGGGCGACCTCGTGTAACTACTCCTCGCGTAGACAGATTCATCACTAGGGAAGTAAAGAAACCCATTTTTGTCACCACCACGACTGAAAGCCATTTTGTTTAGCGACAAAAATGATGTTCAACCATCAACTTCAACGATTCAAAGACGACTGAGATCCGCAAAATTGAATGGGCGCATTGCGAGACAGGAGCCACATGTTTCAAAAGCTAATGTTCGGAAAAGGTTGGCCTTCGCCCGGAGAAATGGACACAAACCCAATATTTGGTGGAGGAACATCCTTTGGTCCGATGAATCCAAGTATAATAGGTTTGCCTCAGACGAAAAAGTCTATGTGCGCCGCCCACCAAACCAGGAATTTAATTTCAAGTACACTTTAAAAACTGTGAAATACGGTGGCGGAAGTGTTACGGTATGGGGATGTTTTTCATGGTATGGCCTTGGTCCAATACACCGTATCAACGGCATAATGAACGCAGAAATGTACAACGACATCTTAGCAAATGTGATGCTGCCGTATGCTGAAGAGGAGATACCGCTGAAATGGAAATTTCAGCGCGATAACGATCCAAAGCATACTGCAAGGAGCATAAGGCAGTTTTTTCAATATCACCATATCGAAGTATTAGAGTGGCCACCTCAATCCCCTGACGCATCATCCATCGAGAACTTATCGGAGATCGTAGACAAGAGAATTGACCGCTCAAAAGCTACGTCTTTAGATAAACTTTGGGAAGAAATCCAGAGAGCCTTGTATGCGATCAGCAGCGACGAATGCAGGCGTTTAGTCGACTCTATGGGTAAGAGGTGCAGGGAAATCCTCAAAAATAAGGGTTACACCACGAAGTACTAATGCACTCCTATGCAAAAACGACTGTTCCTGTAAATTTCATAAGACTTAGATCAAGTACAAAATATTTGTGTCAACTGGCTCTATTTTTTGATCCTGTGGTCTGGTATTATTTTGAATATTATTGATTACTTTCAGTTGTGTTATCTATATAACTGACTGTGGTACAATGTGACTCTGTTGTAATGGTTCCTGTACAACGTAAAATTTTGTTTCCATCATAGTACAAACATGTCTAGTAATAAATTTGCACTTTATTCTAAACCTTTGCCAGGTGGCTCTATTATTTTGACCACCACTGTATAGTTTATTTGATATTCATGTGTCCCAAGGTATTAACTTTCTTCTCCTCTAGTGAGAAGCTTAGGTTTGAACAGTTACAACGTGGAGGTCATTCATCGAACCTCATATATGCTTAAACTAATACGGATCAATGAACATAAATAGGCACGTGTTTAGCTAAGTGGGTGGAGAGAGTGTATCAGAAATGGACTGAAATATTTAGGAAAGTGAATGAACGGCCCATTTTCTGCAATGTATAAGGGCAGTGTCTCGTCAGATAAATCCCTCACGCAGTAAAATGCTCGACCTATGTTCGACTAAGTGCAGTGGGGTACGCCTAAATTATTGTTATGTAGTACGAGAGTGTTAACACATTAGTAGCGTATCCATTGACATTTCTACGTGAACCAGTGATACTTCAGGGCCTAGAGTAACTGTCAATAAGAAGAATAGGTAGGTGAGGAGGAAATAATATCGGGCTTCAGAGACATAACTGTCATTAGGCTGGGGTGCTCATGTCATTGAACAGATCCAACCATATGTTTAATCTGTGATGTGCGATATAAACTAACGCATTCACATGAAACAACCTCCCGTCATATACATAAGGAGTCTACAAGAACGTCGGAGTGAACGAGATATTTAGCTGTCTGCCGGAATTTCGTCACGGATAGCAGAGAGAGCGAGACATTTAGCTGCCTGCCGGAATTTCGCCTTGTATAGCATTGATTGTCCGGAACTTCGCACGATATCAAGCCGTCATGTTCGTAACCCACCAGTTGGTCATCAAAGTACTTCACATCGCTGAGGGCATCATGAAGACCGAGTAAATATATGGGTGTGCCCTCCTGTAAAGCTGTGTTCGTGGTCGCTGAAGGGCGAGTACATTTCAATCATTATTATTATGATTACTATTATTATTATTATTATTATTATTATTATTTGAATTTCGTATCATAATGTACTGTAAAACACAAATAGTAAATTTGCATGTAGATACAACATAGGTCGCTAGTATACTATTTCAGCTGGATGACAGCATTTTATTTGATGGGTTTTTATAGGATATATTCTTCATGGTTGAGGCAACCATATTTCTTTTCTGCTTATTTATAAGGGTTTATAGTGCATGGCGTAGATTTAAGAACCTCAGATTAACTAAGTGCGAAGTGTAAAATAATTGGGCGCAAATATTCTGTATAAATGACTCAGACCATCACCGATTCACTAGCTAACAGGAGTCATCACAAGCTTCTTTCAACTTGTTGATTGGACACTCCGTATAATGAGATAGAAAGACCCCACTTAGAATTGTAAGACGTCGGAGACAACGAACGAGACATGAAATTGGAATATACATTGGATTCCTATTTAGCTCAGGAGTGGTTGGAATAACTTAACCCGTGTAGTAGATTCATCTTCAAGGTGGCTTGTTTTCGGCGTAAGGAGCGGAAGGAGACAGCTTATTGTCCAAGTCGTGGCTCGGACGTTGTATTGTGAAATGTAGATGAAGCTCCTTTCGAGTTAAACTGATTAGCGCGAAGCGTACGCCGCGCCATGGATAACATATTTAAGGCCGGATGTATATGCAAGGTGTAATGAGTAGGGATAAGCCACCAGGAAAGGAATGATGTATTTTGCTGTGAAGAGACAGATTTAAAGGGCCCATAAGGACGACCCATTTTGTTTTGGAAGTGAACTAGGTCACAGCTGGCGTGATTTACGACACCCGGCAAAAAGGACGAGACGAGCCGAGCGCTCGCTCTGTTGTGAAGGGTAGAGGAGTATTATATGTCGTATTTCCCTCGAAACAACGATTCCAAGCTACCATTTATTACTAACACCGTTGATTAAGCTCCGGTGTTCTGAGATGAGCGATCCCACCCGTTTCTTCTTTAACCATTTAAATCATATAAGGTTACAGCCTAACATATTCGATGTCTCGGGAGACCCAGGTTCACTCCTTGGATACAGTGAACGTTGGTGCTCACTGTTACTACCGACAGATGGATTGAACCTCCTGCAACTTCATCTAGTGTATTTAAAGTGCATATGTTTGACTCTTTATTACAGAAAGTGCAAATTGTGTATTCATAAGATATTGGATGTTTGAAGTCGCTCTAGTGTATTTCCAACTGTCTGGAAAACGGCCCTGGTGCATCCTTTACCAAAGATAAAATCTCCTAGACTAAACAGTGACTACAGACCTATAAATATACTGTCAATAGTAGCCAAGGGACTCGAACACATAGTGCATAATCAAATCACCAACTATCTCAACGACCACGACATATTAGACCCACACCAGCCAGGTTTCCGACGCAATCACAGTACATGTACTGCCTTACTAAGCGTGACTGACGGTATAAGACAGGCTATTGACGAGAAAAAACTGACTATCCTAGTATTATTGGACTTCAGCAAAGCATTTGACTCTGTAGACCATGAGCTGCTCCTATCCAAACTTTATCACCTAGGGTTCTCCTACAGTACTCTGAGATGGTTGGGAGCTTATTTACACGAACGTCAACAACGTGTCACCAATCAAGGTGCATTTTCTTCATGGCAATATGTAAAAAGAGGTGTCCCACAAGGGTCAACCCTTGTTCCTTTGCTATTTTCTGTCTATATCAACGACCTACCTAAACAGCTGACACATTGTAAACGTCACATCTATGCTGACGACGTACAATTGTACATCCATGCAAAACCAACAGACGTTTTGACAGCAATCGAGAAAATTAACATGGATCTAGAGGCCATAAGTAAATGGTCTTACTAGCATGGACTTATTTTGAACCCAAAAAAGTCCCAAACTATAGTAATTGCCCACCCTAGACTTATTTCCGACAATTTCCGCATGTCCATCCCCGACGTACAACTTCAAAATCAAGTTTTGCCCTTTTGCAAGAGCGTAAAAAATCTCGGAGTAACCATTGACCAGCACCTCTCGTGGACGGATCAGATAATATCTGTGAGTAGACGAGTTTTTGCTACGTTGCACACATTAAACAATTTCAAAATTACTTTTCCGTTCAGTTTAAAGAAGAAACTAGTTGAAACCCTCGTTCTTCCAATATTCGATTATTGTGACGTAGTTTACAAAGATGTGAAAACCGAGCTTCGAGATAAACTACAACGTGCACAGAATGCCTGTGTAAGATTTATATGTAATCTGAAATTTTCAGATCATGTTACCCAGTCTTACGTCGACCTCGGATGGCTACGCCTTGAAGACAGACGCAAGCTGCATACCCTGACTTCATTGCACCGAATCCTTACCTTACAATCCCCACCTTACCTGTATGAACGATTTCATAGCCTTTCTGAACACCATGATAAAAACACCAGAACGCTGAGCTCGACATTGCTCGCTATTCCTAAGCATAAATCCTCAACCTACAACAATTCCTTCACTGTTGTGGCCAGCCGTGAATGGAACTTCCTTCCGCAGGAGGTCAGAGGGTTATCAAACCACGGAAGATTTAAAAGTATGTATTCAAAATATCTCTATGAAACGAGCTCGTAGTGCGACAGTCTTCTTCTTCTTCTTCTTCTTCTCCTTCTTCGTCTCCTCATTCTCCTTCTTCTTCTTCCTCTTCTTCTCATTATCATTATTGATTATTATTATTATTATTATTATTATTATTATTATTATTATTATTATTATTATTATTATTATTATTATTCAGTAGTGTTAGAAAGTACTCAGCTGTGGTTTTCCTGCATAGTTATCCTTATCCCTATCCCCATTTTGCAATGTTTTTCACCCACAGTAAACACATGAAAACTGAACATTCGTCAATGTGATATACTTCTGGAATTGGACAAATTAATTGTAAATATTAGTAGGTTTATCTATATTATTATTATTAATATAATTATTAATATTATTATTGAAATTGTAATTCGTTCTTTGTTGTATGTTAATTTCTTCGCAGGAAGCAAAATGTTAATTTATATTGTGTATTATAATAGTTATTTTTATGTACAGCAGGATAGCATAGTACCGTAGTAATTTGTTTCAGTCTCTTTTTCTTTTATTCAGTATGTTATATATTTTTATGTTAATTATGTATTTCAGTGGTTAAGTGTAAGACAGGGACACGTGTCCCTAACTTTGCCAGTTAAAATAAATCATGTCTATCTATCTATCTATTGTTCGTACACAGAATTGCAACGTTGTATATAATGCCATGTTGGGGTATTTTTGGAATCCTCATGAAACAAGCGTGTGTATTATATTGCATATTCAGCAATGATTAATTTAGGGAAATGACGTGATACGACCTTCAAATATTTGGAAATGTAGTCATAGACACATACAATTCACTTCAGTTCATCCGATCTTAGGGAATCGTAACTTGGTATAATTTGAACATATTAATTCTCTAGATAAGCGGAATTATAGTAGGGTATGCCCATACTAATTAAATATGTGTAATCGTCATAGGCAATGCGCAATGTGATAAGTTCAAGAGTAAATTGTAAATAATTCAAATTTAAGATTGAAATAATTGAATGCAGAATGAGGTGTAGAAAGACACTACCAAACATTTAAAACGTCAAGATCACTCTAAATATTATTTGTAAAGTGTATTGTATGGCATATCCATGTGAATAAGATGTGTTTCACTAGTGTAGTATTGGGCCGATGACCTTCGATGTTAGGCCCCTTAAAACAACAAGCAAGCACTAGTGTAGTAAAGTTGTTATATAAGATATAGTTTAACATCTCATTATTAATGAACTAGTATTCCTCTCATAATTAATATTCCCCTACTATAGAGATTGTCAGAAGATTATTGCCCCATCGGACGGTCCATTCAGACCCGTAATGTTCTACCGACTTAGCTAGCGTACAATTCTAGTAGGGGAGATGAGACTTCGATACCGGGCTGAGATTGAAGCTCATCGGAGGTGCTCCATTCCGATACCATGTTTATGAGCCACGATATTTTGTTTACGTACTGAAGCCTTGGAGAGGTACAATATATATCTTTTTTAAATGCTATTTGTTCCGGACGTCGACCTATAGTGACCTTTTGCCTCTACTTGTACCATATGATATTAACCTGCGTGTAATTGGAATTGCGGAAGTGTAGAGTGTTAAATGTTAGGAAATGAACGTTAAAGACGACACAAACACCCAGTCCCCAAGCCACGGATATTAATCATTTACAATTAAAAACCCTGACCCGGCCTGGAATAGAACCCGTGGCCGCCGGTGACAGGCGGACGCGCTGCCCCCTACACCGCAGGGCCGGACTATATATATATATTACTATTGTCTACTTTATTATTCAGTTAGCATGAAGATTGTAAAGCAACAAGACACACAACCTGTTAGTGACAGTGCCACATCTCTTACCTAGTTCTAGTATAAGTACAAAAATTGGTCATGGTACGTTGTTTCCTTTTACTATTCGATGTATTATAACTGGCCCATCGGGATGTGGAAAGACAAATATTTTACCCATACTCGTTATCTTTTTAAATGGCATACGCTTCGAGAATATTTATGTTTTCACCAAGTCACTCTATCAAACGCTATATACTCTTCTACAAATTGTAATGCACGATCTTGTCAAAGATGGTTTGAAATATTTTCACTTTAAATCACATGAGCAATTACCATCACCGGATGATATGTTTCCCAATTCTCTTATGATCTTTGACTACGTCGCAACAGAACAGCAGAAAGTTATTCGTGCATACTTTAATATGGGGCGAAATGAATATGTCGATTGCTTCTATTTATGTCAAACGTACTCTCGGGTGCCTAAGCAGTTGATACGCGAAAACGCAAATATTATTGCGCTTTTTCGGCAAGATGAGCGCAACATGGGTCATGTGTATGATGATCATGTTAACAGTGAAATGACATTCAATGACTTTAAACGTATGTGTGCTACATGTTGGTCATCACATCGTTACGGCTTTTTAGTTATTGATAAAGAAAGTGATGTTCAGTGTGGACGATATCGCATGGGTTTTGTAATTTTATATGCATCAACATGGAGTTACAGGCACCAATTGATCAAGAACCACCATCATGTTATCATCCAGCAAAGAGATTAAAAAACATAATCCGTGCTAGAAACAATATTCGACGGAAATTTAAAGAGGTTGAACGTATTGAAGCAGACACTGATTTATTTTGAAAATCGCAACTAGGTACACCACTGAATTAAGTTTTTAATTGTACTTCAATACCCCAGTCTACCACAAGTTTTGTTTCTATGTAAACATCATATGATAAAGAGAAGCATAAGCAAGAAAAAGCATAAAGAAGAAGGGAAACATGAACAAGAAAAGCATAAAGAAGAAAAGAAACAGGATGAGGAAGAGGAGAAGCAGGATTGAGATAAACTAGAGAATGTGGAAGAAGAAGATGACGAAGAAGAACCTAACGATACTTCGCCATCTAAGCGTGTTAATTTTTAAACTACAGATGTTATTGCTGAAACACCTACTACATCAACACAACCTTCTTTGTCTGAGGTTATGAACACGCCAGAGTATCGTAATCAGTTTAAGACTTTTATTCGAAATACCTATCGATCTCTCTTTGCTCCTGATATAGGAAAACTATTTACAGGACAAACTGACACAACCGAGGGTATTCGCTATGAAGACGACTGTTTCTGGAGAGGTAATGCAAATGTTAGGATTAATAGCAACAGACTCGTCGTTAAAGGTGTTATCTATAAACCTACAAAAGTTCTCTTAGAACTTCTTTTCTTACGAATACCTGACAAGGATATAATTTTACAAGATGGTCTTAAAAATATAAAGCAATACTTTTTGCTACTCACGCAACACGACGTAAGTACAAAAGGACAGAAGCTGCAAATGCAAATAAGAATCACTAGAATCGAGAGTTTATTTCAAAGCTGTTTCCGTCACATCAACCAACTGCAAGTGGTCTTAATTTTATCTACAAAACTGTGTTGCCGTATGTAGACGTAAGATATGGGAATGACACTAACTTACTCGATGAACGATTACAACTTCTAAGAGCTTCACAAAATGCTGATCACACAGGTCACGAATCATAAATTCTAGAAATAGAGAGAGAATTACGACATGCGGATATTATTCAGTAATGGCTCGTCAAGGTAAGACCTCGCCTGTAAAGATAATCATCGCACACGAGTTACAAAAACCATCATATCGCACCTGCTGTCACAGACGCGTTATTACACGCAGAAAGGATGATCTCTGGCAAGCAACCTTAGTAGAAATGATTCCATATGCTCCAGCAACAAGGGGTATAAGTATCTACCTACTGTCATCGATGTGTACTCTAAGTTTGCTTTTGCAGAACCTGTGCGTTTTAATACAGCAACTCAAGTCAAGGACGCATTTACACATGTTGTTGAACAATCGAAACGCTGCCCATGGCTCCTTCAAACCGATGATGGTAAAGAGTTTTAGAACAAGGGTTTTTCTTCTTACCTCAAGTTACTTGGCATTCATCGCTACTCTACATGCAGGATTCTCAATGCAAGTTTTGTAGAATGCTTTTAATCGTACACTCAAAGCAATGATGTGGCGAGAATTTACAGCTCAAGGTTCATATCGTTCATTTTTCTTCCCCCTGCAGAGCTACATTTTTTCTATCCATTGTGTCTGTTTTTGTCTTCATCTGTTTGCAAACAATAAGGGAAAGTTGGGCTAAATATGAAACTAACGAGTTTTGGCGTCCACAACACAATGCTACCTAGACTCGTCTCTATCTACAACGATACATCTCATCGCACTATCTGGGCAAAGCCCCGTCTTGTTACAATGAATACACCATGCTTAGATGCTCTTCATCTTGTAATCATAACGGCTGATTCGCGCCGAAATCGCTTTAAGGGAGGTGATTTCGTTCGGATCAGCAAACCTTAGTCTATTTTTGCAAAACCCACACTGGAGTACAGGAATTTTTCAAATCAGGAGTGTTAAGCTTACTAATCCAGTTACATAGTTACTTCGCGATCTCAGAGGACAGCCTATTGGAGGAGGATTCTACATCGTAGAACTGAAGAAAACAGAATATCACCATTCAATCGAACGTGTTATTCGACGTCGTGGAAGTAAACGAATAGCTTGGTTTTAATAGCAACTTCAATTCTTGGATTGATAATGATGACGTATTTAAATCTGGTGTTTTTTAATCTCTAACCTCTACCTCTCCTTTCATCTACGTCATAAAACAAGATTAAACTTGCAAGTCAACATTAGTACGACTAGTTAATTTAGGACATGCTGTTGGATAGGATCGATATTAAAAAATAACAACTCTTGCAATACGTTTCGCAATTCGTAATTTTTATGAATATATACATTTTTCTTTCTTCAATGAAATCTGTTCTGTCCCTTCTTACATAGATTATTTCTACTGTCCTCGCTGTTTAGTGCCACCACCCAGTAACAGTTTTCCTTTCATTGCACCGGCAACGACAAGTGCTGCTATCTTCTCACAAACTGCAGCATTAGGTCACGACACACGTTGCATAGCTTTACGAAGCAGATTTTCATCAGCTACAAGTCTTAGTTCAGTATTGTTTTGACGATAAGCAATGTCATACTCTTTACAGACAGCATCTAACATATTAATACCAGGATTACCACGTGCCAAGCGGACGTCTAGTCGTTTCCAGGTCCGCAGTACTGGTAACTAGGAAGATGAAGCTCAAAAGGAAGAAATCAATCACCTTATTGATGAGTCCATGCCCAACATGCTTCCTCACCTTTCTCCAAGCACGTTTCTTCACCTTTATCTGCGACAACTTGCTTGCGCTTTTCGCAGCCATGATAAGTGTTTATTAGCGAAGACAACTCGTTAGTTTTAGATGCGGTTTAATGAGTGGAAATGTACGGCACAGTCTCACTGAATGTCTCCTAGATAAAGTCACGTGTTCGTGATGTAAAATACACGTTTAAAGCAATGTCAAGACAGAATAATGAGTCCACTCACGAGGAAACTTCTCCCAGATCTTCTTTACAGAATTCGCAACTACATTGGTCAAAAATGCCTTTGGTAATGCATTCAACTCTTCTTCAGTAAAACTGTTAATTTTTTGCACGCATAACATTTACGATTGCCTTTTCAACTGCGTTACACTTATTATCAGATAGCAATGGCATGATGTCTTCACTGTACAATGTTTATTTCACACTGACGTCTTTTCGACAAGGTAATTTAGTTATGTAGTTCACCTCCCGACATTCACTGCAACACAACCAATCAAAGAGCATGCACACATTTAATTGTTTCTCCGCTATGCTCCGTGTGAAGGGTTTTAAAAGATGGACATTCTAATTCATGCATGTCGATAATTTCACACATTAATGGTAGATACCCACGCAACCATTCCCTCTTTTCACAACCCTTTAAAAAATACAAGGTCTGCTCTTGACAAATGAGCGTTCATGATCATAGATACAAAGCGATGAGGTATTCATTTTTCTTCCCAATTCAGACCTAATTTATTTCTATCCCTTGTGTCTGCTTTTTGTCTTCATCTGTTTGCAAACAATAAGGGAAATGTGAGATAAGTGCGAAACTAACGAGTGTTGGCTCCCCTAACACAGGGCGATCCGTCACAGCCACCTCCTTGAACACAAATTTGTTGCCGTTTACTTTAAAGCCTTGTACATCAACTATTAATGTTCTTGTCGTCATGGAATAAAGCGCTCTATTCACTATCACTCTATCTCAGAGACTAAACAAAAACTCACACTTATACCATCTATAAAGGCTCGAGTTTACTAGAGAGTAACCTTGATAACGAACACGTCTAAGCATGCATAACCATGTCGACATAATCGCTTTGTGTTAAAACGGAATTTTTGGATCGCCCGCGCTTATTACGTCACAGCTCTGTTGCTACTCCTAGGGGGGACTAGGCCAGATGAGAAGAGGAGGAGGAAAGGACATCTGACCGAAAAACTGGGCCCAAGGTGGCGACTGTGTAGTTAGCCCCCTCCAAAATGGCATCTGTAAGGCGGGAAGGATATCTGTCCGTAAGACTGGACCAAACATGGTGACTGTGTGGTTAAGCCCCTCCAAGAATGGCGACGAGTAGGGCATCTATTCATAGAACTGCGCCAAAGAAGGCGACAGTGAAGTTGGGCCACGCCAAAATGTCGTCTGTGAGGAGACAAGGGCATTTGACCGTAAAACTTAGCCCAAGATTGCGAATGCGTATTTATGCCCATCCAAAATGGCTACTGGAAGGGCATCTGATCGTAAAACTAGTCCCTGTGTATTTAGAACCCTTCATGAGATTAGGCATGATCTCTTATGTGAATCCCCCATGGCCCTAATACCCAAGATGGCGTCGCGAGCATCCCCATTGCCCTACTACACAAGATGGCGTCGGGAAGGGTATCTAACCATGAAAGTGAGGTTACGCCCCTCCATGAGGTTAGGCTTGCCCTCTTACGCGAATCTACATTGCCCTGCTACTCAAGATGGCGTCGCGAGAAACCCCATTGTCCAGTATGCAGAATGGCGACGGGATGGGCATCTAGCCGTAAAAGTGAGGTTATACCCCCAAGATGGCTACTGTTGCCGTCGAAAAGGGCATCTGCCCTTAAACTAGGCCCTGTGAGGTTAGGACCCTCCACGATGGCGACAGTGAGATTAGGCTTGCTCTCTTATGCATAATCCTCATTGGTAAGGGCATCTGGCCGTAAAAGTGAGGTTAGACTCCTCCAAGATGGCGACTGTGAGGTTAGGCATGCTCTCTTATGAAAGATCCGCGAATTAGCATTGCACTACTACTACTACTACTACTACTATACTAGGGTTCAATGACCTCGGGTCACAACCCGCATAGGTACACTACTAGGGGTCAACGACCTCGTTGGAAAATACTGATTCAGTATCTGTTGTTTTAGAATATACCTGGCCCTACTACAATCAACCAACTTAAAAACCAATGAGACTGACCTCCAGATCTCATTTGAAAAATCAGGGTCTGTAACCAATATCAAACCGGCTCCTACAGAGTTAATTGTAGAACAGAGGAAGATCAAACGAGCAGAAAAGGTAAAGTACCGGTACTTAAAGGCGAGTGGATAGTAATTAACAACTCTGTCAAAGCAGCATTCACATCTAGTTTCAACAAGACAGAAGTGGTATACCAACTAACGAGACATATCTACAACAAAATATCAATATCCATCAACGTCAAGCTTAGGCATTATTGTTCAGTCATTGGTCCAGAGGACCTGTATGCAGTATTGAATAGAAAGGGTCTGATCGAAAAGTTATAAGTACGGGGCGGAGGTTCTTGAAATATTATCCTTTTGCCCCGTGCATTAGGACGTTGCTCACTGGTAACAAAACTCATTCTGCGATATAACAAACGATAATAACACGTTTTTATTTAGCAATCTTTTGCATATTTTTACGATTTGTGATGTTCAGCCATTATTTCAACATTAAAAATGATTTTTCAATATATAGTATTCCTAAGAATGTTTAGATCATTTGATTTTTCAAATTTATGTTTGTATTTCTTATTGTCATACTGATAAAAGTTCACAGGCGACAACATAAAACATCATAAATGTTTCTTACATGTGGTTAAATTTAATAAATATATTTGCTAGATATATTTATCTCTCTTTCACAACGAAGCAAACTGACCAGCAGTTACCGGTGACAAAGAAATATTAAGCAAATGAATAATAATAATAATAATAATAATAATAATAATAATAATAATAATAATAATAATAATAATAATAATAATAATAATCATACCAGGAGGTACACTCGCCCCGTCCATTTAAATGAAGGGCCTTGGAAAATGCCATCTTAAATCTAAAACATGCAACAACTAGCGCAAGAAGTTTGAACTTATGTCAACGGATGTCCCTACTACAAACTACTGTATGTCTACGCCCACTGGTGTGAAGAGGAATTATTAAAAATGTTAAGTATTTTTTTATTTTAAGGTTTACTACACTGAGTTGATTATTCTTTGTTTTTGGTACGTTAAGGTTGGCAACACTTCTATCTCTTCCCGCCAAATTTGAGTGCTGGCCAATAGAAAATTTTCTATATTTATTTTTCAACCAATCACATATCTTGTATCTATTTAATTACCCCACTGAAATTGGGGTCATATCGGACCCTAGAACAGAGCTTTCTAGAGCCTTCCTCTCGGGTATAAAGTCTGGTCCATTTTCGACAAGATGGTTTTAGTCATCGCTCCAGTCTGGTGTGTGTGTTTATAAAGGAGGCGGGGAGCATCGTCCATCCCCGAGTAATCCAGCAGCTCCAGGTAATGGCAGTCCTATTTAAATGATAGTCGTTGAACGCTATCCCGAGGGGAAGGTTTCCAACCTTTACTAATGTAACTTTAATTTTCTAAAATGTAAACTTCAAACAAGTCAATAGAACTTAGCTGAAATCCGGGAATAGAGAGTGTTATACGCTCTCACGTTCCCAATCAACTTGATTTTGAGGTGACTATGATTTCGTAACCTGTTTCAGTTTGAAATCTTTGTAATTTAAATTTTCTCTCTATCTAGTCACCTCGGTATTTTAGGCTTAGCCTCTGTAACTTCGGGCCAAAATTTCAAATAGAGTTTTAATATTTTAACTGCGGATTTCAAGAAGTGCAAGTGTCTGCCTCCATATCATTTTCATTTTTGGGCCAGTAAATTTAACCTGTGTCCGGTCCCGCGGTGTAGGGGGCAGGGGCTACGCGTCCACCCGTCACCTTGTGGCCCCGGGTTCGATTCCCGGCTGGGTCAGGGGTTTTTAATTATAAATGATTAATATCCCCGGCCTGGGGACTGAGTGTTTCTGTCGTCCTTAACGTTCCTTTCCTCACACTCAACACTCTACACTTCCTCCATTCCAATTACACGCAGGTTCATATCATATGGTGCAAGTAGGGGCAAAAGATCTCTATCGGTCGACGCTCCGAACAAATAGCATTTTAAAAAAATAACCTGTTGTTTTCCACAAAGGCCCGGCAGAATGGGTATGTGATACCCCTGTAAAATTCAATTTCATTCTTTTATGTTAAGAGGTTAGGCTGTTGATTGTCTAAGACAGTGAATATTGAATGAATTTTAAAATGTAGGTTGTGCCTTTGATAGGCTTAGACCTTTCTCGAACTAGGTTTCCAAGTGTAAAATTTTAATAAAGCAAAGACGCTTCTTCTCTGTTATGGTTAAATGGTGACTTTGAAAGGCCGGTGTGGTATAAGGTTTGGAGATTAGTCTCCTAGATAATTTTGTGGAGCAAAAGGTGCTCTTGAAACATTGTGTATTTTGAATACTCTGTAAAAGAATTTGGGAGGTTCGTCTCCTTGACTGTTTTTCTTGAAAGGAGCAGCAGGGCTTATGGAGAATGTATAATTAGGGAGCTTGATGCTCAAGGTTATTGTTATTCGATATTCTAATATTGTTACCCTACCTTATGAACTTTTGTACCTGAATTACACATTTTGTCTTAAAAAACAAAAAAAACATAAAATAACCGAGACAAGAAATATAACCTAATTTTAAAGTTTTAATTACTGTTATCTTTTGACTGTCTTAGATAGACCCATTCATGCCCGCACCTTCTTTCACCTCTGTCCACCACGGTATCCCCATAACAGTAATAATAATAATAATAATAATAATAATAATAATAATAATAATAATAATAATAATAATAATAATAATAATAATAATGTTATTTTTTTGCTTTACGTCCTATTAACTCCTACGGTTTCTGTAGACACCGGGGTGCCGGAATTCAGTCATGCATGAGTTCCTTTACGTGCCAGTAAATCTACCTACACGAGGCTGACGTATATGAGCACCTTTAAGTACCACCGTACTAAGCCACGATCGAACCTGCCGAATTGGAGTCAGAAGGCCAGCGCCTCAGTCTGGCAAGGAAAGGATTTATAACTGTGGGTCATGTGTTTTCAAGATTATAGAATATAGGACTCTGATAATTAGGGGAATGTGTTTCCCAAGGAAAAAAGAATGCACCAATCAATCAATCAATCAATCAATCAATCAATCAATCAATCAATCAATCAATCAATCAATCAATCAATCAATCAATCAATCAATCAATCAATCAATCAATCAATCAATCAATCAATCAATCAATCAATCAATCAATCAATCAATCAATCAATCAATCAATCAATCAATCAATCAATCAATCAATCAATCAATCAATCAATCAATCAATCAATCAATTAATTAATTCTGATCTGATGGGTTGCGACTGGAATCGCAAGGAATCGATTCCATATGCCTGGAGAAAAGGGTACCCGATTCCGGAATCGATTCTGAGGAACTAGTAGCACAATCTATGATGCAGATGCGTAAACACGTGCAACACCAATGTGTTCTGTAGTGTGAGATCGTTTTGGTTTATAAACATCTCACTTTACAAGCCATGCCTGCTCTCGTTATAGTGTCCTGGAGTTATGTTCTCTAATGCGACTGTAATTTGATCAGAAAATATGATTCTCTGTTTGAAACTATTCAAAATGTGTGGATTGTCAACAAATCAAAACTTGTAGGGGGTTTATGACATGGTATAATACTACTATTTCAACAATATACGATTGTACTACATAGACAACCTTAACTAAGGTTAAGCAGTGATGAAAACAAAAATAGTAATTCTAAGAGTTTCTCATAATAATGTTTATCAGTAATATGAAATGTTCTTCTTCTTTTTTTTTATACCAACTTTCCCACACCTGTGCGGTCGCGGGTGCGATCTGTATTGCACATGTGGATTTCGCCCTGTTGTAAGGGTTCAAATCCCGTTACAAGATAATATCTGTATTATTATTATTATTATTATTATTATTATTGTTATTATTATTATTATTATTATTATTATTATTATTGTACCGGGTGGTACACCTCCACGCCGCTAATTCAAATATTGCGCCAGTTGAAACTTCTCTGCAGGAGAAAGCCTGAACTTTAACAAACTGTATTAACTCAACGGTTTCTCGGAAGAGGTCACTACTGTAAATTTGGTAATTTTGAAGTGTTCTGAACTGTGTCTATTTTGATTTGTGTTTGTTTGCTCCGTATCAAGAAGTTTGAACATTCTCCAACAGATGTCGCTACCCAAAACTACGGGAACACACTCTGGTGCAATGGAATGAACTTTCTTGAAGAAATATTGTACAGTATTCCTAATTTTATTTTTACTAAATTTTGTTCTGTGGTTTGTGGGTTGGCAATATAAATCCTTTCTTTCCGCCCGTTTTGAATGTAACCAATCATGAATTTACGTAATTAATTTTTCACCAATAAGGCGTTTCTTCCTCGTCTTGTGTATTAGTTTTTGCTGTTGGCCAATAAAAGTTTGTGGGCGGGTTGTTATCATTCATGAAAGGTCTCGAATGTTCTGCGAGGGTATATAAACTGCTGATTTTCTTGTCTCGGTACCACTTCAGTAACATCTTTCTTAGTGTGTGAATGTGTAGCAGGGGGCGGGAAGCGCCTCTTTCTTCGAGCAGCAGTTCATCTACAAGGTAATGGCCTGTTAACATCTTCATTTCTTGCTAGCTCAGCAGTTTGACTCTCGGGGAGGGTTCGAAACCTTTAACATGTAACCTACCTTTTTAAAATGTAAATTCTTTTCTGTCTATCTATAAATTACAAATCTGTAAAGCGGGGATAGAGGGTGCTTCACCCTCTCGAACTCCCCTTCATTTTTGAAAAAGGAGATAACTACGTTTTCGTAACCGTCTTCTCTTCTGTAATGTAGTAAAGTTTTCTCATACCTGTCACCTCCCTAGCTTGGGATTAGATCCTGTATGCTCGGCCTAGCGCCACATAGGATTGGTGTAGGAGTGCAAGTTATCTCCTCCCTTCAATTTTGTATTTTGGGCCATTTACTTAACCCGTTTTGTTTTCCTTCCTGCGAAGGCCCAGTAGATTGGGTACGATATACCCCTGTTTCTTTATTATGCCTTGATGGCAGGTTGTGTAAGAGTCCGTTATTGCCTTTATAGGCTTGAAAGATCGAGAGCGGGACAGCTCTTTATAGTGTTGTGGTAAAAGTGCCTTAGAGAGGCTTGAGATGTAAAGTTGGGAGCTAATGCTCCATGTAATTAAGGGTGTTCTGCCCTTTGGTATCTTGTTATTGTGAACTGAGAGCTCAGAAATTATATTTGGGGCTCGAAGCGCAGATCTTGTAATAACCCCCTAAATTTTGTGATTTCTTGGTACCTGATTTTGGCTTGTTGTTGACTTGTTAAGTTTACAAATTCTATGTCATTATTTTTAAGTTTTGAAAATATAACCTTTGTTAAAGTTTTAAATTAACTTTAATTTTGTAGTTGAGACGAAACCTATTCCCGCCCGCACATTCTTTCACCTCTAACTACCACGGATATCTCCGTAATAATAATAATAATAATAATAATAATAATAATAATAATAATAATTATTATTATTATTATTATTATTATGTCCGTATTATTATTATTTTATCTGTGAGATTACTATTATTTTGTTATAATCCTTATTCAATTCAATTTTGCAATGCTTGTCGCTTGCAGGATTGTACTTACATGTATGCATATATACGTGTGTGTAAAATAACACTCAATACATGTACAGTGAGAATTGTTATATATCAGATGTTGGATATGGCATCGTTACATTGTGCAATACTGTTGGCGATTCTGTCAAGTCATTGCTACGTCATGGCTACGTCATTGTGAGCTTTTAGCAATACGCTCAGAGACTCAGCCGCCCCAGGGGATTTCAACATTACATGCAACAGTTTGAGGCGTTGTGGGAGTATGTCATTGTTATTTCTGGAGGTTACGTAGCTGTGTCAACCAACGTCATAAAAGGTGGGTGCGTATTGTAGCGTTAGTCAGTATTTAAACGGAAGCAGTACAGTGAAGAAGCCAAAGTGGATAAGTGAACAGTCATTATTTAAACGGAAGCTGAACAGCGAAGAAGTCTACTAGATGAAGAGGCCTCAGTCGGTCAGTCAACGAGTGTGAACGAGAGATTGAGAAGACTCAGCGAGCCATTAATCATTGGTCATTGAGAGAGTGAGGCTAAAGGTTGGTCGGTCACTTAGTTGAAGACACGGACGCAAGGGCTTACCATGGAGTCAGAGAGGGATACCACCTGCAATGAGGTAATACCATATTGACTTACAAAGAAGTCAGATGATATGGAGAAGAAGCAGTCACAAGGATGTATCACAAAGTTAGGAATACGTCTAATTACACTAAAAGTGTTGAAGGTACAGTCAAGTGAATCAGTGAGGGAAATATTTCGTATAAATTGTTAAATGTCCGGTCAAGAAGAATTCAAATTCATGCCTAGCTTTCTTTCAGTTGCAATGTCATAATTTCATATTCTCATCTGTTTTATCGCTACAAGACTCACTATTTTTTATATATTATTTAATGAATATATTTTGTTCCATCAAACGAATTCATAGTTTTATTTCAATGACAGTAAAATATCTTAACTTCAAAATTAATGAGGAAACCGAACGCCAATGTCCTTTTCCAAGAACTTATATGGTATGTTGTCAAAAGTAATCTTATTACCCCACACCCTGTTAGTATTATAAATGTTGTCAATGTGTCGACGCAACGTGGTGCACGAATAAATTCAGAATTTGTTCTGAATGACAGCATATCATAGGTTCATTTTGGGAAGAGTATGCACATTTAAGCCAACGGAATTATTACCGGTAAATGTCAGGAGTGTAATTTTGTGATATATATTTGTATTTTGGGGATGTGTCAAGGGATTTGAAGAGGGAAATTAATTTGAGATCGCGTACTATCACTAGTGAACCAAAGATGGACAAGGAAGACAATAACAAGTCATGTGACGACGAGGTCATTGCTTCTGCGGACATCCAAGGTGAAATTCAGAGTAGGGAACAGGTGAATACGACGGAAGTGTCTGAGGTAATTCAGGAAAGTGCAGAAATTGAGAAGCACACAGAAACTCAGAAGGAAGTCCCAGGGGGGATGAGCCAAGATCAATTTTCCTTGCTGATGGCCACAATAATTAGTAGTAATGAAAGTCAGAAACGAATGGAGGAAAATAATAAAGAGATGAAAGAATTAATTAGTAATAATAATGAAAATTGTAATAAACAGATTAACTCTCTAAGTAATAAAATGGAACAAATGATTGGCATTAGTAATGAAAATAATAAGAAACAAATGGAAGAATTAATTGGCAGTAATAAAGAAAATTTTAATGTGACCATTATTAAAATAGATACTGCGGTATTAGAAATAAATGATCATAAATCTAAGTTAGAAAGTAAGTTAGATGAAGAGAGTGTTGAAATTGAAGGTGAAATGAAGTTGAATCGGAGCAATATTCATATTCAGACCGAGCAAGTCAAAGAAATATGTACAGAGAATATCGTAGAGCTAAGTAATAAGATTTCTAGTAATCGGGAAGAAATTCATGAGGTAGTCGAGAAAAGATTGGACAAGATTTACAATGTAGTTGGGGAAGAGACGAGGGAAAAGATTAGTAGAAATGAACAAATTGAAAGCAAACTTGTGGAGGTCACTGAACTACGGAACGAACAGGAAACGCTAGCACAGCAGGTGAGAGAGAGAGAGAGGGGAAAAATTGCAGGAAGAAGTAAGAATAGAGGAAGAGAATGCTGAGAGAGTAGCGGTAGAAGAAATTTTGAGTTCCCAGGAAGTGATACGGCAGGAAGGTACAGGTGAGATGACGGTAGAGGTGATAGTAGCGAGTGGTTTGTTCAGTAGGGATCGTGATTTAACCAAGTTTTCTGGAAAACTGTTTAATTCTATAGAATTTGTAAAAGTAGTTGAGAAAAGATTTGCAAGTAAGTCGAGGAATAATGTTATTGAATGGGAATACGTGCTGGAAATCTTGTCGAATGTTTTTGTCGGTGAAAGTAAAATATGGATTCGAGTGTACTGGGATAATATGTCTAATTTAAGAGAGATTAAAGAGTTCATTGACATGCCCTGGGAGGAATGTTTACAGGGGCGGGAGAGAGAGCGTAGGATTACTGGGGAAAGTAGTATAGTAGAGAGAGGTGGGAAAATGTTAGCCGTGTATCAGATGAGAATCGAAAGACGGGAGGCGTATGTATTTGAGTTATGAGAGAGAAGGTCAGAAGAGTAATCAGAGAGAATCGGAAGATGGGAGGCGTATGTATTTGAGTTATGAGAGAGAATGTCAGAAGAGTAAGCAGAGAGAATCGGAAGATGGTAGGCGTACGGATTTGAGTTATCAGACAGACTATGATAGTCTTAATATGAATGTTATCCAGGTGTCTTTATCGAGCCAGAGTATCTCAGATTCACAGGGAATCGGGTAAGTTAAGTGGACAGGTTGAAGGTAGTAGATGAACAGGTATTTAGTATAAGTAGTTAAGTAGTGAAAGTAGATTTAAGAGTACAGCGTGATTGTGACCTAAGTAATGTTAAGTGAGATATTTAAGTAATCACATATTCATAAATAATGAAGTAATTAATGGTAGCAGTAAGTTGGACGTAAGAAGTGTTCTGGTAAGTGATGTAAGTACTTGTAATGCTGAGAGTATACTGTGAGTAGTGAGGCAGTCGATGATGGAAATTGTCATATGAAGAAGGTAAGTGAAGGTACTATTATATCTTATAACAGCCGTTGGGTAAGTCACAGTATGATAGCGGTACCAATCACGATAGAAGATAATTGTAATTTTCAGCCATGCCTTGTTGTACGAAAACTTGTGTATTCAGTTGTTTTAGGGGCTGACTTGGTTGCAAATCATGGAAGTAGAATAGACTTTGATTTAGGTAGTGTGTGTTTTTTGTGAGGATACTAGCAAAGAAGTACGTGTTAATTATGATGGGTCTGAGGTAAGTGTTTGGTAACGTGTATTCTTTAAAGATATATGAGAGGTAAGTGAAGGTGTTCCTAGTGAGAGGAAATGTGTTGAAGTGTGTCAGGTGTCTATAACGTCCAGGATCTGAGGGATCGTCGGTATGAGACAGTGACGTGAGGTAATTTGAGTGAATTGCAGGAGGAGTAATTGTGTTCGATGTTAGGTAAGCATCGAGGTGTATTTAGTGGTGAGTGAGGAAGAACACGTATATGAACATAAATTTGTAGTACATGACCATTCATCATTTGTGGGAGGTAAGTACCCCAGTCAACTTAAATATGCTAGTGAAGTCTAAGAACAAATAAGCATTGTGCTGGATTACGGAATAATTGAACCATCTTGTAGTCAGAGTGTTGATCCTTCAATTATTGTTGCCAAGGAGGATGTGATTTATTGAGATATGTAAGTTTATAACGGCAAAATTGATTCAGTTTGGGTGACAGAGTGCTACTCAGAGTTCCATTTCATCATCTGAGGAGGCGGGAAATATGTTGAAGTTATTTTTGTATCCGGGGTATTTCATAATTGTGAACCGTATCGGGAAGTGTGCATATTCCTTAAAAGATCAGGAAGGGAAGATTGTCGGTACTTACAACATTAAGAATTTAAAGAAATACTTCACGTGAGATTTGTTGAGATAAAAATAAGATGATTAATTTTTGTAAGAAACTGGCAAAATAAAATTAACATATATGAATTTGCGTGTGAACCAAGTGTCGTATTGGTGTATTGGAAGAATAAGTGCTACATTGTCATGTATTGGGTGACAAAGCGGAGAACAAGACATTGGACAGTTATCTGTGATGACAAAATGCAAGAAAAGTTCTCTTATAAGTGAATTTTCACAAATTGTTTTGATATGTTAAAAAAGAAGAATGTAGTATAATTAATTAAAATTATTTGTATGTGTTTAATCAAGTGGTATACTCTTGTGTTTTGTATGAGAGAAAAAGAGAATGGGACACTGGACAGTTATCTATGATGGCAATGTGCGAGAAAAATTCTCATATTTGTGATATTTTATAAAATGTATGGGTGTTGAAAAAGAAAGTTATTGTGGTATACTCATTTAAAGTGTTCATATGTGTCAGTGTTATATATATAATTTTGTTCATAAATCAATCGATTCTTTGTTCTTCGATTTATTTATGAGGGAGGCGAATTGTAACGGTTCAAATCCCGTTACAAGATAATATCTGTATTATTATTATTATTAATATTGTTATTGTATTATTATTATTATTATTATTATTATTATTATTATTTCCGTATTATTATTATTTTATCTGTGAGATTACTATTATTTTGTTATAATTCTTATTCAATTCAATTTTGCAATGCTTGTCGCTTGAAGGATTGTACTTAGATGTATGCATATATACGTGTGTGTAAAATAACACTCAATACATGTACAGTGAGAATTGTTATACACTGACTGACAGAGCAAATGCAACACCAAGAAGGAGTGGTCAGAACTTTATGCCAATTGCAGGGTAGACTGACGTCACTGAGGTATGCTCATGATGTGAAATGCGCCGCTGTGCTGCGCACGTAGCGAACGATAAATGGGACACGGCGTTGGCGAATGGCCCACTTCGTACCGTGATTTCTCAGCCGACAGTCATTGTAGAACGTGTTGTCGTGTGCCACAGGACACGTGTATAGCTAAGAGTGCCAGGCCGCCGTCAACGGAGGCATTTCCAGCAGACAGACGACTTTACGAGGGGTATGGTGATCGGGCTGAGAAGGGCAGGTTGGTCGCTTCGTCAAATCGCAGCCGATACCCATAGGGATGTGTCCACGGTGCAGCGCCTGTGGCGAAGATGGTTGGTGCAGGGACATGTGGCACGTGCGAGGGGTCCAGGCGCAGCCCGAGTGACGTCAGCACGCGAGGATCGGCGCATCCGCCGCCAAGCGGTGGCAGCCCCGCACGCCACGACAACCGCCATTCTTCAGCATGTGCAAGACACCCTGGCTGTTCCAATATCGACCAGAACAATTTCCCGTCGATTGGTTGAAGGAGGCCTGCACACCCGGCGCCCGCGCAGAAGACTACCATTGACTCCACAGCATAGACGTGCACGCCTGGCATGGTGCCGGGCTAGAGCGACTTGGATGAGGGAATGGCGGAACGTCGTGTTCTCCGATGAGTCAAGCTTCTGTTCTGTCTGTGATAGTCACCGCAGACGAGTGTGGCGTCGGCGTGGAGAAAGGTCAAATCCGACAGTAACTGTGGAGCGCCCTACCGCTAGACAACGCGGCATCATGGTTTGGGGTGCTATTGCGTATGATTCCACGTCACCTCTAGTGCGTATTCAAGGCACGTTAAATGCCCACCGCTACGTGCATCATGTGCTGCGGCCGGTGGCACTCCCGTACCTTCAGGGGCTGCCCAATGCTCTGTTTCTGCAGGATAATGCCCGCCCACACACTGCTCGCATCTCCCAACAGGCTCTACGAGGTGTACAGATGCTTCCGTGGCCAGCGTACTCTCCGGATCTCTCACCAATCGAACACGTGTGGGATCTCATTGGAGGCCGTTTGCAAACTCTGCCCCAGCCTCGTACGGACGACCAACTGTGGCAAATGGTTGACAGAGAATGGAGAACCATCCCTCAGGACACCATCCGCACTCTTATTGACTCTGTACCTCGAAGTGTTTCTGCGTGCATCGCCGCTCGCGGTGGTCCTACATCCTACTGAGTCGATGCCGTGCCCATTGTGTAACCTGCATATCGGTTTGAAATAAAGCTCAATTATTCGTCTGTGCCGTCTCTGTTTTTTCCCCAACTTTCATCCCTTTCGAACCACTCCTTCTTGGTGTTGCATTTGCTCTGTCAGTCAGTGTATATCAGATGTTGGATATGGCATCGTTACATTGTGCAATACTGTTGGCGATTCTGCCAAGTCATTGCTACGTCATGGCTACGTCATTGTGAGCTTTTAGCAATACGCTCAGAGACTCAGCCGCCCCAGGGAATTTCACCATTACATGCAACAGTTTGAGAGGCGTTGTGGGAGTATGTCATTGTTATTTCTGGAGGTTACGTAGCTGTGTCAACCAACGTCATAAAGGGTGGCTGCATATTGTAGCGTCAGTCAGTATTTAAACGGAAGCAGTACAGTGAAGAAGCCAAAGTGGATAAGTGAACAGTCATTATTTAAACGGAAGCTGAACAGCGAAGAAGTCTACTAGATGAAGAGGCCTCAGTCGGTCAGTCAACGAGTGTGAACGAGAGATTGAGAAGACTCAGCGAGCCATTAATCATTGGTCATTGAGAGAGTGAGGCTAAAGGTTGGTCGGTCACTTATTTGAAGACACGGACGCAAGGGCTTACCATGGAGTCAGAGAGGGATACCACCTGCATTGTGGTAATACCATATTGACTTACAAAGAAGTCAGATGATATGGAGAAGAAGCAGTCACAAGGATGTATCACAAAGTTAGGCGTGACACATCTGCAGTAAACACCAGATCAAAGGAATACGTCGTAATTACACTAAAAGTGTTGAAGGTACAGTCAAGTGAATCAGTGAGGGAAATATTTCTTATAAATTGTTAAATGTCCGGCCAAGAAGAATTCAAATTCTTGCCTAGCTTTCTTCCAGTTGCAATGTCATAATTTCATATTCTGATCTGTTTTATCGCAACGAGACTCACTATTTTTATATATTATTTAAAGAATATATTTTGTTCTATCAAACGAATTCATAGTTTTATTTCAATGACAGTAAAATATCTTAACTTCAAAATTAATGAGGAAACCGAACGCCAATGTCCTTTTCCCAGAACCTATATGGTATGTTGTCAAAAGTAAGCTTATTACCCCACACCCTAGAGATAGCCAAGAGTCTCATTCTATTATAGCTG
Source organism: Anabrus simplex (assembly GCF_040414725.1). Taxonomy (NCBI): domain Eukaryota; kingdom Metazoa; phylum Arthropoda; class Insecta; order Orthoptera; family Tettigoniidae; genus Anabrus; species Anabrus simplex. The sequence continues at coordinate 526,105,346 of NC_090266.1, forward strand.
CACTGAGTGGCAGCTGGCGCCTTTCAAATAACGTATGTGTAAGTAAGCAGGTAACAAGTAAGTGTGAGTACAAGGTCCGACGAGTGTGTATTTTATTTAATGAATGTTAATTTTCATAATTTCCATTTTAAATGCAGATATACAGATTTTTCCATTTAAAAGCAGTTTTATATGTTTGTAAATTTTGTTTAAGAAAATTCTCACTGTTTTACAACCGGATGCCCTTCATGACGCCAACTCTGTATGGAAGGATGTAATCAAAATTGCGTTTTCCTGTGGTGGTTCGTACTATAATGTATTGTCCGAATATGGAGAAGAAAGTGTTGGGACAAACAGAAACACCCAGTCCCAGGGTCAAAACAAGTAATCAGAGGCGATTACACTTCCCCACCCGGCTGTGAATCGAACCCGGACGCTCTAAACCCAAGTCCTCAACGCTGACAATTCGGTCAACGCGCCGGACAGCAGCTCGGCATGTTCATTGCAAATTACATGTAACGGAAGACAGGTATGCTACGAAACAAGTTGTGTACTTATTCAAAATGTGACTTTATTACACAGAATTTACACGTTTATACCAGCGATATTTGAAAACCACATTAGTAAAATACATTATAAGCATACAAGACAATGTCGATTGCTACACCCAGTGTCGAAATGTGTAATGTGATTTCCAGACTCCCAGGTTAAATTGTTACATAATTATTCTGTGGCATAATTAATTCAGTCCGCCTCTTTGGTGTAGTGGTTAGTGTGATTAGCTGCCACCCTCGGAGGCCCGGGTTCGATTCCCGGCTCTGCCACGAAATTTGAAAAGTGGTACGAGGGCTGGAACTGGGTGCACTCAGCCTCTGGAGGACAACTGAGTAGAGGTGGGTTCAATTCCCACCTCAGCCATCCTGGAAGTGGTTTTCCGAGGTTTTCCCACTTCTCCTCCAGGCAAATGCCGGGATGGTAAATAAGTTACGGCCACGGCCGCTTCCTTCCCACTTCCTTGTCTATCCCTTCCAATCTTCCCATCCCCCACAAGGCCCCTGTTCAGCATAGCAGATGAGGCCACCTGGGCTAGGTACTGGTCATCCTCCCCAGTTGTAACCCCCGACCCAGACTCTGATGCTCCTGGACACTGGCCTTGAGGGGGTAGAGGTGGGATCCCTCGCTGAGTCTGAGGGAAAAAACCGACCCTGGAGGTAAACAGATTGCGATACGATACCATACGATACGATACTTCATTCATGACAGCCATTGTCCAGTCTTTGACCGGATCAGGAATGTTATGAATGAACCAAATATAGGCTCTTATTACAATGGAGTCGCCACTCCCAAGGTGATTATTAATGACTGATAAATGCGATGAAATGATAATGGAGAGTGTTGCTGGAATGAAAGATGACAGGGAAAACCGGAGTAGACGGAGAAAAACCTGCCCGGCCTCCGCTTTGACCAGCACAAATCTCACATGGAGGGACCGGGATTTGAACCACCGTATCCAGCGGTGAGAGGCCGACGCACTGCCGTCTGAGCCACGGAGGCTCTCATGACAACCATTAAGACGTGCAATTTAGATGGGCGTTATATCGTACTATACTGTATAAAAAGGTAAGCGTGTTTTCTGCCCGAAGTCAGGTCCGAACCTCCGCAGAGGTGTGCCTCAGCCGGTGTTTACGTACGGTAGGGCGGCCAGCTCCTTTTCGCTCCTCCATTCTCCTACCCCCCACCAACAGCGCGTGGCAACCCATACAAAACTTGTCCACGGCCAATGTTGCTTAACTTCGGAGATCTCATGCGATCCGGTGTTTTAACACGGCTACGGCCGTTGGCACTGTGTAAAAAAGAAATAGTAGATATTGCAGGTTCGAATTTTCCCCACTTATATACGTACGACTCACTCTAGTGAGTGCACCCAGCACACTCTGGTGACGTCATCGGGGAACCGATTCTTCGCATGCTACATTGAGTGCGACCTCGGAGTCGTAGGAACCGATTCTCTTGATTCCACGCGTCATTCGCGCACACCACTAGCAATTAGGGCAGTCACCCACGAGGCAGATTCCCTATACGTTGTTTTCCTAGCCTTTTCTTAAATGATTGCAAATAAATTGGAAATTTATTGAACATCTCCCTTGGTACGGTAAGTTATTACAATCCCTAATTCCCCTTTATGTAAACTAATATTTGCCCCAATTTGTCCTCTTCAATTCCAACTTTATCTTCATGTTGTGATCTTTCCTGCTTTTAAAGACACCACTCAAACTTATTCGTATACCACGTATTCCACGCCATCTTTCCACTGACAGCCCGGAACATACCGCTTAGTCGAGCAGCTCGTCTTCTTTCTTCCACGTCTTCACAGCCCAAACTTTGCAACATTTTCGTAACGCTACTCTTTTGTCGGAAATCACCCAGAAAAATTCGAGCTGCTTTGCTTCGGATTTTTTAGAGTTCTCGAATCAAGTAATCCTGGCGAGGGTCCTGTAGAGGGGAACCATACTCTAGTTGGTTTTTCTTGCTAGTTGCTTTACGTCGCACCGACACAGATAGGTCTTATGGCGACGATGGGATAGGAAAGGCCTAGGAGTTCGAAGGAAGCGGCCGTGGCCTTAATTAAAGTACAGCCCCAGCATTTGCCTGATGTGAAAATGGGAAACCACGGAAAACCATCCTCAGGGCTGCCAACAGTGGGGCTCGAACCCACGATCTTCCGGATGCAAGCTCACAGCCGCGCGCCTCTACGCGCACGGCCAACTCGCCCGGTACTCTAGTTGGGGTCTTACCAGAGACTTATATCCACGCTCCTTTACATCCTTACAACAACACCTAAACTCCCTCACAAGCACGTGGATAGATCTGTACCCTTTATTTACAATCCCATTTATGTGATTATCGCAATGAGGATCTTTCCTTATTTAAACACCTAGGTACTTACAACGATTCCCATAAAGAACTCTCAGCCGATCAACGCAGTAATCAAAACTGAGAGGACTTTTCCTCTTCGTGAAACTCGCAACCTGACTTTTAGTCCCATTTTTCATCATACCATTACGTACTGTCTACCTCACAACATTATTGAGGTCATTTTGCAGTTGCTCACAATATCCTAACTTATTTATTACACTGTACAGAACAACATTATCCGCAAAAAGCCTCATCCCTGATTCGACTTCTTTACTCATCATATATATACATATATACTAGCAAGATACCCGTGCTTCGCTACGGTATTATACTGACATTTATAATTGAATGCTTATTGTTTTATATATAACCAGCGGAAATTCGCGATGTGACTCGTTTTCTGAGAGAATCCGCCAAAATTCGCGATCTGACTCGTTTTCTAATCGATTACGGCAAGTTTCCTCAAATGTTTCAATTTTTCTTTCCAGCAATCGATTTCGTACTTCGCGGGCTAGGTCCAGGTATTCCACCCGGTCAGTTGGGTCCCTAAATCTTTGCCATCTTTTCCTATAAACATTCTTAATATGGATCAAATCCTTCAGAAGATCCGGCGTGGTGTCGTCTTGGGTGCCTTGGCGGTACTGAACCCGCGGCCGGACTGCGTTCAACCCCTTTTTCACCCCATTTCACCCCTCCTATTGGGATTTTCTGAAAACAAGAAAATACGAGTTTCCTTATTTTTAAAGAAGATTCTAAATACCAATTTTTACATCTGTACACTTTTAAAGTTTTGAGATATAGATACACTCATTTTAAAATTTCACTCCCCTCTTCACCCCCTTATCGACGGTATATCCAAAAATCCTCTCTTAGAGAGCACCCACATCTTAATATGAACGTATCCCCAAAATTTCATTTCTTTATGTCCAGTAGTTTTGGCTCGGCGATGATGAATCAGTCAGTCAGTCAGTCAGTCAGTCAGTCAGTCAGTCAGTCAGTCAGTCAGTCAGTCAGTCAGTCAGTCAGTCAGTCAGTCAGTCAGTCAGTCAGTCAGTCAGTCAGTCAGGACAAGTTATTTTATGTATATATAGATTACAATTAGTTTAAAAATGGGGCAATTCTTACTTAGTAATGCTTAAAAGGGAATCACGATTCACGAATGAGTGTCACACTTGTTTAATAAGAAAATTGTTTAATTGTTTTGTGCGATAGAAATCTACAGTATGAATGTCAATGTTTTTGGATTTTGGCACCCCAAATTCCCTTCAATTATTTTTCATTGAAGAGCATATAAATGGCATTCGGGTAAAAGTTATAAAGTCCATTCCTACTTTTTTCTAGGTTAATAGGGGGAATAATAACACTTAAGGTACTTCACTAGTGAGTATAATATCGTAAATTCTTGCACAATTCTTTCACAAGATAGGTCATAGGCGCGTAAGCAGTACAAATGCATAATTTTGATTGAGTATAAAAAGGCCACTTGTACACTCATGCTACTTGCACATAGCTTCACTTATGTATTTTTACCTTGTGCATGGAGCTTGATATTTAGATTTTCCCTTGAGAGAAACTATCATGTTGATTTATTAATGTAGCCTATTCTATGATAAATTTATATACATTGTTTTTAATTTTTTACTGGGGATACCGACAAAGTTCGCTAATGCTGTTTTCCCAGTTACAGCGAAAGCAGTAACAAAGGAAAATAAAACTACTCTCGTGCAATTAATAGCGTGTACCTCCTCCAGTACTTTTTATTAAAAATACATACGTTTTGTATTCCGCACATGTCAATAAAATCGCCATCAGATGTCATTGTTGTATGTTCGTTCCTACTCACAAATTTGCATTGCAAATCACTGTGGTTTTGGAAGTATCTGAATGTTTAACGCCCTCTTCTGAAAAAAAGTACGTGTATACACTTGTAGCGTGAGAAATTCAGTTGTTTGGAAATGTTGTATACAACTTGGCATATGCCGACGATTTGATCCTAAAGGCAGACCGTACAGAAAGCATGCAATCAAATATCTTGGTGCTTTGAAAGGAGGTGCTGCGAGTATGATACGATAATCAACATTTACAAGACCAATGTGATGTCAGTAAGAAATAAAATCATGCGGAATGAATCTCAGGTCGGGAATATTAAACCTGGAACAGGTGGATTATTTCAATTTTTGAGAACGTGTTTTCTCCCAGGATGGTAAAATTGTAAGTGAAATTGAATCATTGTGTAGCAAATATAATATAGTGAGCTCGTAGTAGCGATCAAAGGTATTACATAAGTAAGAAATGAGCTCTCGGCTGAAACTATCTTTTCATCGGTCTGTTCTCAGACCGACTGTACCGACTGTACTTTGCGGGAGTGAAAAATGGGTGGACTCAGCATAACTTATTCATAAATCGATAGTAACAGACAAGAAAGTAGTGATAATTAAACCAAACCCCTTGGCGCAACAGCCCCGAAGGGTTTTGGTCTACCAAGCGACTGCTGCTCAGCCAGAAGGCCTGCAGATTACGAGGTGTCGTGTGGTTAGCACAACCAATCTTCTCGGCCGTTATTTTTAGCTTTCTAGATCGGGGCCGCTATCTCACCTCCAGATAGTTCCACAACTGTAATCACGTAGGATGATTGGATCTCGAAGCAGCACTCAGAACTAGGTAAATATCCCTGACCTGGCCGAGAATCGAAACAGTGGCCTCCGGATAAGAGGCAGGTTTGGTAACCCTACACCGCGGGGCCGGCTGAATTTAGCGAGAATTATAGGAGAAAAAATATTATAGATGAGAAGAGTGGCAGGAGGGTACATAACGGAGATAGAAATAAACTCGATGGGTTAAGCAGTACGCATTTGAGGCATTGCAGGTGGAACCATGTGAGGCGAATGGAGAAGGATAGGTTACCTGGGAGAACAATGGACACGGTCATGTGAGAAGTACAGAAAGACCAAGGCGGTTTTTAACGATTTAATAATAAGAGGTATGAAAGTTCACGAGACCAGAGAGCTGGTTGCATTTAGAGGCCTGCGGGGGCTTATTCACGTTATTTTACTCATTTAGCATTGGCTCCTGATGTCGGGAGTACCCGAGGACATACTCGGCTCGCCTGGTGTAGGTGTTTCTATTTGACTCCCATAGGCGACCTGCGCATCTGGGTGTGTAGTGGTGATGATGACGATGATTATAATGAGATATGGAGAGGTGATATTCGGTTTCGGCACATAGACTACTCTTGTCGAATAACACCAAAGGGGTCTGCCCAAGGCTTAACGTCTCCATCCGACGGCGAATCACCACACAACAACGTCATATGCTCTCACTACATATCAGCTCTGTGGAGAGGTTTGGAATTGAATCCAGGCTTTTGTCACGCAACCTACTGATTAGAAATTGTAAACCACCACCTTTCCTACCCTGCCGGCGAACATTCTGATGGTGAAATATTTTTTCTGCCAGCGGGACTCGAACCGGCTGACCAAGATGTTAGTCCATGAAGATTTGACACCGTAACGAACATGGCCACAAGGTGGGCTAGTTAATTGACAGAGGCTTGAAGACTGAGCGCTGAAAGTCATAACGGTGTAAAATGAAGATTTGTGTATAACGTAGCTTTTGTAAGTATTCTTATCGTGCGTCCACAGATATATCCCCGGTTTCTACGTATGTTTGATTGCTAGTAGCGGCTACAAGAGCTCAGGTGCGAACGGAACATCGACTATAAAGATGTGCAGCTTTCTGCATTGATGCTCCATCGGTATCTAATATCCTTGATTTGACCTCCTCTGCTCATCACCCCTACTTCCTCTCCCTCTCCGTCCATCACCCCTCCCCGCCTAGCCTCCACCCTCTTCCAGTCATTTCGTTAGGCGCCAGCAGGCGTTGGCGTCAACTTAATTGAGCCAAGTCAATTGCCAGTCGGCTCCCAACCACACCCACAATTATGACGTGTACAGCACTTCCCAACAAACAACGCCATCCTCCTCCGGGTAACGAGGAACACGCTCCAAATTTCAATTAGATGTATTGCCTTCCTGCTACAGGTTACAGTGCACCAGTCACACACTACTCTTACACAACAGAAAAGCAAGATGATACGCTTGATCACATGTGGAAACAGTTTATTCATTATTCGTTCACTCGTCATAACTCAGACTGTTAGATGACGACACTACGAAACTGTTCTTCAGATGTTTAGTTTTGGACAGCACAAGTGAAGTTCGTGCTAAACGAAGTAGAAGAAAATCAGGTCTTTATGACAATCTACAGTTTGAGTCATTCCAGTCTTGTTTGAATATGAGCAACATGGGAAATTTACTCGTGGTATCAGAAGTGCAAGTATTTGGGTTTGATCGCGGCTTGGATCAGGGTACTCGAAGGTGTTAAAATAAAATGTTCTATTTTTGTTAAGTTCAACTGTACCTCAAGGAACATTTTAGAGCCAGAATTGGCCCTCCAAGGTCAATGAATACCAACAACAATTGTTTTGACTTAGGCCTAATATTGCAAAAGCTATTACTATTGCTAACAATAATCTTTCATGTTTCTACTCTTACGTTAGCTTCAGGTACGACTTGTCATGAAATTTTGATCGTTTGGTCAAACGCAACTCAGTGATAACAAATGTCTTTATGAGCTAATTCGTATCCTGCAGTCAGTCTGAAGAGTTATTCCCTGGAGATGAATTATACAGGGTGTTAGGTGTATACCTGCAGATATTTCTTCTAGCAATAGAGAACGATGTGACGAACCACTATATATCAAACTTTTAATAATTCTCGGAAGTTATTTTCGAGAGCAAAGAGATACGATGTTTTTAGAATAGGTAGTATGCCTTGTTCTTGTGAATGAATAGCTTCCCTTTGAGAACAGGCGAGTCACGCGCCATGCGTGCCAAACTGGTTTCTGTTTATGTTTACGTGCAACACTGAACGCTACCTATGCAATGCACGAGATGTTACGTAACATACTTGTCAAACTGGTTTTATGTTTAAGAGCAACAGAGCTACGATAACAGCTGAAAGTAGCTACTACAGTAGCGTATGCCTTGTTACGTTACATTCTCGCCAGACTGGTTTCGTAGTTGTCAGTATTCAGTTTCCGTCTTAGGGGCTTCAGACAACCCTGGTCATCGGTTTCGGACCCTGGAGATGTACCGAATTCTCAGCGTTAATACTGGTTCATTTGCTGTTATGTCCTTTAAGGGATTGGGATATGTGTGGTCATCAGCCCCGTGGTCTAGTGAGTATGGAAATGACCTGAAAACCTGAATCGGTGCGGGACCTGTACGAGCGTGTGATATAATTATTGGTTGGGATAGGCGCACCGGGACGTGAAATACAGTAGATCCCCGTTGTGCATTGCTTAAAGGTAGAAGAAAGATGGCAGGTCCTTACGCCAACGAAAGCAGTCATGGGATGCCCATATGAGTAGCATCGGAATTGAATTATCGAAACACATCGAACGTTTAGTTTCAAAGGAATATTGGACATGTTATACAACTAAATAAATTAAACGTACCTACATTTCGTGCCTCCTTCCGGGCTGAGTGGCTCAGGCGGTTGAGGTGCAGGCCTTTTGACTCCAACTTTACAGGTTCGAACCTGGCCCAGTCCGGTGGTATTTGAAGGTGCTCAAATATTGTAGGTCAGCCTCGTGTCGGCAGATTGTCTGGTACATAAAAAGAACTCGTGCGGGACTAAATTCGGGCACCTCAGCGTCTCAGAAAACCGTACAAGTAGTTAGTGGGACTAAAGCACTTAACGTTATTATTATTATTATTATTATTATTATTATTATTATTATTATTATTAGGTCATTAAAAGCTGAAATACGTGGAAGAAAATAGTAAAATATGCGTGGTTTAAGAGGAAACAAGATGAAATGTATGTCACGTGAGTTAGCATCGGTCGCAGTAGTTACCTACAGATTACTATGCGTAAAACGAGAACCAGGTCAAGCTCGTGGGGATGAGTCAGCTGTAATCTCGTATTGTGCATAAACATCAAACATACACATCAACAAATATAAGAAACATAAACAAGGTTACACGTTAGAGACATGTAGCTATTAACCTGAACGCCAGGCCGACGGTCGCTTTCATGAGTACAGATGAGTTATCAAATTATACACAATCCACAGATATCGAACATATCTAAGAAGATTCCGCCACAACTATATTACATTTTACTATGATGGTGCCAATAACAAATCGCAGCAGCTATTGGCTTTACGTCGCACCTACACAGATAGGCCTTATGGCGACGATGGGACTGGAACGGGCTAGGACAGGGAAGGAAGCGGCCGTGGCCTTAATTAAGGTACAGCACCAGCATTTGCCTGATGTGAGAATGGGAAACCACGGAAAACCATCTTCTGGGCTGCCGAGAGTGGGGTTCGAACCCACTATCTCCCGAATAATGGATACTGGCCACACTGAAATGAAATGTCGTATGGCTTTTAGTGCCGGGAGTGTCCGAGGACAAGTTCGGCTCGCCAGATGCAGGTCTTTTGATTTTACTCCCGTAGACGACCTGCGCGTCGTGATGAGGATGAAATGATGATGAAGATGGCACATACACCCAGTTCCCGTGCCAGCAAATTTAACCAATTAAGGTTAAATTTCCGACCCTCCCGGGAATCGAACACGGTACCCCTGTGACCAAAGGCCAGCACGCTAACCATTTAGCCATGGAGCCGGACTTAAGCGACTGCAGCTTTCGAGCTCGGTAAATCGCAGCTGATTACGCTACTGCGTGTTGAGATGATGTCGGTAGAATACAGTATACCTGTTAAGACATAAGGCTGCAGTAGAAGAAGAGGAAGAAGAAGGTAACGAGAGCCACATAGTCAAGCAGCACACAGCTGAACAAAGTGCACATTAGTGACACAGACATAAGAGTGGCGTGGTCGCGGGAACTACAGTCGCATTCGTAACCCTCTGTTGTAGAAAAATAATGAACTAACATACAGTACGGGCTCCGTAATTCCAGGTGGACGGTAACAAGAATATCTCGAATAGAAAAGTACGGATTTACGAACGTACACGAAAACGCTTGTGAACAACATAATGTACCTATGTTAAACATTACAGTACAACAGTTTAGAAAACAAAAACGTACAGATTGCATTAAAAGAAATGTTAAACTTTCTTTTGTAAATTAACAAAACACTCTAGGCAATCTTCTTAAGTTAAATGTTAACTTATAGTTCCTATTTCAGTAATGATGAATATAAAACGATTATTTTATTGAATATTTATACGTGACGACGACGACGACGACGACGATGATGATGATGATGATTGCTGTCTTAATGTCATCGGCCCTGAAAAACGCAAAGTGTCCTATGTTTTAACTCGTAGGGAATAAGAAACAAAATATAAACTGCTGGAAGCCTTTCCCAAGGTCAGACAGACCGGTTTCATGTAGGGGTGGGGAACCCGTCCAGCCACATTTCCGTCGCTAGGAACCGCAGACAACGGGCATGTGACAGGTCTAGTGCTTTTGTCGAACTGCTTACGTGGAATATTCTCCCACAGTACGATTTCAATATCATGGTCTTTTGGGAGTCCATCTCGCCGTATGCAGAAACAACCCGTGTTGACGTGTACGTAAATAAAGTTTATTGCGTCAACGAAAGAATGCATGGGTTAGAATTTCAAAGTGAGTAGTATCGGAATTGAAATGTCAAAACACATTGAACGTTTTACTTCATACCAGTAAGGGACATGTTATAAACATAAATTAATTAAACGTACCTTCCTTTCGTGCTTCCAACCGAAGAGAACATGTTTAAATGTAAATGAGAACCTTCTAGCTTACTGCTGATTTTGCAGTGCCTATTCAACGTATCAAAACAAACGTTGCCAGGCTGAGTGGCTCAGACGGTTCAAGCACTGGTTTCATGAACTTACCAGGCTGGATCTTGGCTCAGTCCGCTGGTATCTGAAGGTGCTCAAATACGACCGCTTCTGATCGGTAGATTTACGGGCACGTTAAAGAATACCTGTGGGCAAAATTCCGACATCGCGCGTCTCCATTGGCACGTGAAGATTTATTATTATTATTATTATTATTATTATTATTATTATTATTATTATTATTATTATTATTATTATTGGGCGAGTTGGCCGTGCGATTAGCTTGCATCCGTCGAAAAGCCACTAACAATATTATTATAAAAACTGTGTTAGTCTATTATTACTGACTATTATGAAAATAAAAGATAATCCCCCCACTCAAACTTCGTAGCTCGTAATCTGTCAGAAAACACTAAAGAAATAGTGAAGTTTTAACAGGTCCGAATTATTATTAATATTATAATTGCAGACATGTCTCCGAAATTACCGAAGCATGTACTTACAAATTGTTTTACGTCGCACCGACACAAATAGGTCTTACGGCGACGATGGGAGAGAAAATGAATACAAGTGGGAAGGAAGCGTTCGAAGTCTAATAAAGGTACAGTTCCAGCATTTCCCTGATGTGAAAATGGGAAACTACGGAAAACCATCTTCCCGGCTACCGACAGTGGAGTTCGAACCCACTATCACCAGAATACAAGCATACAGCTGCGCGCCCCTAACCGCACGATCAACTTACTCTAAGCTCCAATGCCGGTCTGCGTAGCTCGGACGATAGAGCGCTGGTCTTCTGATCCCACCTTGGCAGGTTCGATGGCGGCTCAGTTCGGTGGTATTTGAAGGTGCTGAAATACGCCAGTCTCGTATCTATGGATTTACTTGAATTTAAAAAAGTACTGCTTTAAAAAATTCTGGCACTTCAGCGTCTTCGAAAACCGTGAAAATTAGTTAGTGGAACGTAATGATAGTAGTAGTAGTAGTAACATTATTATTACGGACGTTTTAATTAAACGGGTCCGTTACATTACCTATCGGCACTTACTGTCCAGTAATTAGTCTTCTGTCCACCTCTGTGGTATAGTGGTTAGTGTGATTAGCTGCCAACCCTCGGAGGCCCGTGTTCCATTCCCAGCTCCGCCACGAAATTTGAAAAGTGGTACGAGGGCTGGAACGGGGTCCACTAAGACTCGGGAGGTCAAATGGGTAGAGGTGGTTCGATTCCCACCTCAGCCATCCTGAAAGTGGTTTCCCGTAGTTTCGCACTTCTCCAGGCAAATGCCGGGATGGTACCTAAGTTAAGGCCACGGCCGCTTCCTTCCCTCTTCCTTGTCTATCCCTTCCGATCTCCCCATTCCCCCGCAAGGCCTACACAAGACCCCTGTTCAGCATAGAAGGTGAGGCCGCCTGGGTGAGGTACTGGTCATTCTCCCCAGTTGTATCCCCCGACCCAATGTCTCACGCTCCAGGACACTGCCCTTCAGGCGGTAGAGGTGGGATCCCTCGCTGAGTCCGAGGGAAAACCAACCCTGGAAGGTAAGCAGATTAGGAAAAAGAAGAATAAGCCTTCTATTAGAAATGCCCGGCGGCAATTCCACAGTAGACCGAGCTCGATAACTGCAGTCGCTTAACTGCGGCCAGTATCCAGTATCCAGGTTCGAACCCCACTGTCGGCGGCCCTGAGGATGATTTTCCGTGGTTTCCCATTTTCACACCAGGCAAATGCTGGGGCTGTACCTTAATTAAGGCCACGGCCGCTTCCTTCCCACTCCTAGCCCTTTCCTGTCCCATCGTCGCCATAAAACCTATTTGTGTCGGTGCGACGTAAAGCATCTAGCAAAAGAAATCCACAGTAGCTATTTTTCCTTCGAGCAATGTTCACGCATGGTTGCAACTGCGGTTTTTGAAATCTGTCTCATTAATAACAATATGACTGAATACTTACAGCCTTTTCTTTCAGTGTCCACCGTCCTTTCATTGACCTGAAAAGTTTGTGAATAAGCATAGACAACTCGCATTGTCTATTGTCAGAAATTCATCGTAGACTGTCGCAATAAGAGCACAGAAATGTTGCGCTCATTTTTCATTTACTTATTAACAATTTCCTTTCATTTTGTCAGCTTTGATCACTGAGTAATGCCATTGACGTCTTATAAATCACACACAACTACACAATACTTTATTCGCACGTATGTGCTGTTGCGTATCTTCGAGGTCACTGTAAGGATCCTGTGTACATTTCACACAGAGTACCCTAGACCGGTTTTCGAGTACAGCAAGTGGCCTGGCACGTGAGTCATCCTCTTCTACTTGCCAAGCCTTTAGGGGAAGTGCACAACAACATGTGTTGGCCTGCGATAAGAAACAGGTTCAACAAGCCCTAGACTCTGCTACTGTACTTCCACTACGCGTGGACAGAATGACGTAACCGGCGCATCCTGCTACGGCCGTTCAAAACACATTAGGTCCTGAAATATTTGGCTCAGTTACGGGCAAACTAATAGGACGAGATAAAAAGTACATAGCATATATTGTGAGATGGCTTTTTCTTTGCCGACTAGCTTAATATCTGCACGTATACACCTAACACCCTGTATATTGTTATAGTCGGCACATGTCAAATTAACAAAATATTCTTTCTTTCTTAATATGCTTACCCTCCAGGGTTGATTTTTCCCTCGGACTCAGCGAGGGATTCCACCTCTACCGCCTCAAGGGCAGTGCCCTGGAGCGTGAGACATTGGGTCGGAGGATACACCTGGGGAGAATCACCAGTACCTCGCCCAGGCGGCCTCACCTGCTATGCTGAACAGGGGCCATGGTGGGGGATGGGATTGGAAGGGATAGACAAGGAAGAGGGAAGGAATCCGCCGTGGCCTTAAGTTAGGTACCATCCCGGCATTTGCCTAGAGGAGAAGTGGGAAACCACGGAAAACCACTTCGAGGATGGCTAAGGTGGGAATCGAACCCGCCTCTACTCAGTTGACCTCCCGAGGCTGAGTGGACCCTGTTCCAGCCCTCGTACCACTTTTCAAATTTTGTGACAGAGCCGGGAATCGAACCCGGGCCTCCGGGGATGGCAGCTAATCACACTAACCACTACACCACAGAGGCGGACAACAAAAGATTTATTATTATTATTATTATTATTATTATTATTATTATTATTATTATTATCGAAATTAGATACCGAGACAGAAGGATTATCTACAATCTGTACATAAATCAGTCTGCTGTATCTATCTATCAAATGCTTTCATTCCCCACCCTGAAGGGGTGGGGCGGGCCACCTAGAGGGTGTCGCCCTCTCTCTGACCAAGAGATGCGGGCGGGTTGGGGAGATGTGATGGAAGAAGGAGGTGGGTAAAGGATGTGAAGAGGTAGGAGATTGGAGAGGAAGTGTGCCTATGCCTGGGTATTGCGCAATTGCTTTATTTAGGTCATAATTACAAGATACATAAAGACAAATATGATTTACAAAAGGGTGTGGGGGATAAGGTGATGTGTAAGGGGGAGAGATGAAGCTTAGAAGGAAGTGCCGGGGTAAAGGTGCAAGGAAAGGAGATGGAGGGTGACTGTCATGTGATTAAGAAAGGCGAGGAGAAGACGAAGGAGTTCAAACGTTGGAAGGGTTGGGGGGATGAAACCAGTTGGAGGAAGGGGAGGACAAACTGGTGGAGATGTGTAAACAGGAGGAGGGTCCGGCCGGGGTCGGCGACGAGGAGAGGTAAATCGGGTCGGAGGTTGGGGAGGCGAACGGGAATGTTCCACACGGTGGTGACTTCCATATAGGTGAATCCCATGGGTGATGAGTCGGTTCACGTCTTCGAGCGTCGGCAGGTGGAGGCGAACTAAAAACGTTCGACCATCAGCGATGTGTATCCGAAACGCTCGTTGTACGGGTAGTCCTTTCCGGCGGAGGTGAGTAGTGATGTCTTCAGTAGGAATGCTTGGGTCCACACCGCAAGCAACACAGCTGTAGTTATTAGTGCGGTATCTGCTGTAATTAAAACTCAGGGCTATGAAAAAGAAGCCGCAATACAGAAAGGAGTGAGACAAGGCTGTAGCTTGTCCCATCTCCTTTTCATTGGTTATAGACGGGGTATCAGAATTATACCGACAAAAATATCAGGGATGTTCTTCGTGTTATATTAAGGACGATATTGCAATCAGATTGGCGGAGAAAATGAGGATACTCCGTTACTTCCAGATGAGCGATCCAAATTGTCGAACTTGCCGCATTTGCTATGCCAGAGAGCCAGGCGCAGCCTGTTGATGTGCGTCAGAGGAGGGATGGCAAGGGACGGGGGGTGCCGCCGAGGGGTGGAGGGGAGGGGAAGTGGGAGACAGAGGTAATGCTCGGTGCGAATGGACAAGTTTCTCGTTAGTTTCGCATAGTCGCTTCCCAGCCCAAGTAGGCAGTATACAGATTGTTCTACACAAATTGACTACTGTGCGAACGCCGTACAAAGAGAAGATGAACTTGTACCAAGAATACGGGCAGCTTTCCAGGTTGTTCACGACACATCACACATCATGAACAAAGTCCAAACGTCACTACTACACCGTTGTGAACTTGCATCGAAATGGGATGGGGCATATTGAACATCTACTGTAATCAAACCATTGGGCGTATTGTTTCCTTCGTTCAGTATTTCATTCCATTTACAATGTTGTGAATGAAGGAACACACAATCGTGTGGTGGCAGCGTTGCATCTTCCACCATGCTAAATAATAAAGACTGTTACTGCGACAAACAGACGAGAGGAGAAACGATTTGATGCATTTCTTGACTGACAACTGCGTTTCAATTACAGTGTGTGCAGTTACGGCTGTTTAATACACGAACTGTGGATATTGCCTGTAAGAGACAAGAATAATCCTGTACGAGTCGAACGAGGAAACGTGTGCATACTCGCGGAGCATTACCTCTGTTTCCAACATACACTCCACTTCTCCTCCCTGCCATCCTCTTCCCTGAAGCACGGCAGCGGCTTGTGCTCTGGCACAGCAAACACGGCGAGTTCGTCAGTTTGAATCGCGCGCCCGGAAGTAACAAAGTGACCTCATTTTTTCCGCCAATCAGACTGGACCATTGTTCTTAACATAACACGAAGAGCTTCCCTAAGATTTTTATATAGAACAGGCATTAACGGAAATTAGAGAATAATTTGAAAAGGGAATCGCAATCGAAGGAGAGGATATCAAAACTCTGAGGTTTGCCGTCTATGTTATTAGTTAATCTGAGTCTCCAGAAGATCTCAAGAAATTGCTGAATGGTATGGGCAAAGCCTTGGAGGGGTACAAGATGAAAGTAAGTTAACCTCAAACAAAAATAACGGAGTGCAGTCGAAGGAATTCAGGTGATGCAAAACCAAACCAAACCCAACCCCATGGTGCAACAGCCCCGAAGGGCCTTGGCCTACCAAGGGACCGCTGCTCAGCCCGAAGGCATGTAGATTATGAGGTGTCGTGAGGTCAGGACGACGAAACTTCTCGGCCGTTATTCTTGGTTTTCTAGACCGGGGTCGCCAACTCACCGTCAGTTAGATCCTCACGTAGGCTGAGTAGATCTCGAACCAGCCCTCAGATCCACGTAAAAATCCCTCACCCGGCCGGGAATCGAATCCGGGGCCTCCGGGTAAGAGGGAGGCACGCTACCCCTACACCGTGGAGTCAGGTGATGCAGGAAATGTTAAATTAGGAAATGAAGTCGTAAAGATAGTAGATGAATATTATCACTTGTGCAATAGAATAACTCACTATGGCAGAAGTAAGGAGGAAATAAAATGCAAACCAGCACAATCAAGGACGTTTTTTCTTGTTACATTGATGTAGGAGATATAAAGATGTTTTTGAAGAATTTCGTATGGAGCATGGCATTGCATGGAAGTGAAACATGGACGATACGTAGCTGGGAAAGGAAAGGACTATACGCCTTTGAAATGTGGTGTTACAGAAGTATGCTGAATGCGAGATTAATAGATCGAATCACGAATTAAGAAATACTGAATCGATTGGTGAGAGAAGAAATGTTCGACTAAATTTCACCAGAAGTGATAGAATGATATGCCACATCTGTAAACACACAGGACTTGTCCAGTTAATTTTTGAGGGAAGTGTAGGTGGTAAGAATGGTAGGGATAGACCAAAGCATGAGTATGACAGTCAGATTAGAGTAAATATAGGATAAACTGATTACGTAGAAATGAAAGGTTAGCACTGGACAGGGTGGCATGGAAGGCTGTAATTATTATTATTATTATTATTATTATTATTATTATTATTATTATTATTATTATTATTATTATTATTTCTTTCTTACTCTGTTTGCCCTCCAGAGTCGGATTTTCCCTCGGACTCAGCGAGGGATCCCACCTCTACCACCTCAAGGGCAGTGTCCTGGAGCGTGAGACTTTGCGTCGGGGGTTGAACTGGGGAGAATGACCATTACCTCGCGCAGGCGGCCTCACCTGCTATGCTGAACAGGGGCCTCTTCGGGGGATGGGAAGATTGGAAGGGATAGACAAGGAAGAGGAGAGGAAGCGGCCGTGGCCTTAAGTTAGGTACCATCTCGGCATTTGCCAGAAGGAGAAGTGGGAAACCACGGAAAATCACTTCGAGGATGGCTAAGGAGGAAATCGAACCTCCCTCTACTCAGTTGACCTCCCTAGGCTGAGTGGACCCCGTTTCAGCCCTCGTACCACATTTCAAATTTTGTGGCAGAGCCGGGAATCAAACCCGGGCCTCCGGGGGTGGCAGCTAACCACACTAACCACTACACCACAGAGGCGGACATTATTATTATTATTATTATTATTATTATTATTATTATTATTATTATTATTATTATTATTATTATTATTATTTTCTCCTTAGTGGCAACAGTGAACATCGCAGAGTGGAATTAAATTGAGCTGTACAGTGAATTATGCCGATTACTTTGATACAATGTTGGTGGATTTCGAACACTTGTAATCGAAAAGTTAAGGACTTAAAGGTAGATGTAGCGAGTATAATATTGTATTAAGACAAGTGTTTCTACTAAAATTGTGTTTAGAAAATGGACGATGAAATTTGAATACTTTGTAGAAATTAGGCCTATGAAATTGTAGTTTACAGAGAGGGAAAGAAAGAGTCAACGTGTAGTAAAATTTAAATTGTTCATTCATTGCTGAAATGAGACATATTCGAAAAGAGACGAGTTCTCACATGGAAGGTGCATATAGTTTCTGCTTAGGATGTTGATGTAACACTCACAGTTGAAAGAGATGTATTAGAAGTTAAGGCGCCGGGCTGAGTGGCTCAGTCGGATGAGGTGCTGGACTTCTGACCCCAACTTGGCAGGTTCGATCCTGGCTCATTCCGGTGGTATTGAAGGTGCTCACCTACGTCAGCCTCGTGTCGGTAGATTTATTGGCACGTAAAAGACACGCTGCGGGACTAAATTTCGGCACCTCGGCGCCTCCGAAAACGGTAAAAGTAATTAGTGGGACGTAAAGCAGATAACATTATTAGAAATTAACGTGAAGTCCTACATTTTGCAATCGTATCTAACGGTAGGTAGAAATGCAGTGGAAATCAACTTTCAAAACGTACTAACTCTTTATTACAGAATATGATGGCAGTGCATTTATTGTATGTTTCTTGTGCGATAAACATTTTTTCTTCTCATCCCAGCACTGTGTTGTGACAGTGAACTTACAGTACGGTGCATAAGTTTCTGTTTTACATAGACTTTCCAAGTTCGTTTGTCATCTCATCCACCTTTGTTAGGCCAATAATTAAAATAAGTGTTTTGTCTGTACATTGCTCAGAATGTAAAAAGAATGGTATTTATATATCGATCGTATCCACCCGTGATTTGTACATATGTCTGTATGTACGCGCATCACGAGAAAAAGATAATTTCATGAAGATCGATATGTAAAGTCGGGGATTAAGGCACTGATATCTACGCTGTAAATAATTTTATTCACTCCAATTTAAATGGTAGTTTAGGGGAAGGCCTAACATTTAATTCTCAAATATCTATGTTATAATTGATCCTATCGATAAATACTACATGACTAAAATTATGTATAATTAAATTTACGATAATTTATGTCTTATACATTTTTAGCGTATCGGCTATGATGTATGTATGTATGTTTAGTCCTCAGCCCAAAGGCTGGTTGGATCCTCAACAGCTCTGCCATCAGCTGTCATAGATGGCCTAGGCATCACTGAAGAGGCATACTAGGGAAATGAGGAGTGAGGTAGTTTCCCGTTGCTTTCCTCACCGGGCCAGCTCGCCCGGTCGTATACAGTTTTACCATAGCGGCCATGATAACAGAGATATATGAATTTCTATTTTTGTTGCTAAGTCCATATCAACGCCGTACCACGAGAAAATGGGTGAACATAATTTGATGAATAACTGTATGTAAAGTCAGGGAGTAAGGTACTACGGCCTATGAGATAAATAATTTTTAATTCCCCATGTTCTTGGTCCTATTGAAACTACTAAACAAGAAAAATTAAGGAGAATACAATTTCCGATCATTTATGTCATATAGTGGTTTTAAGTCGCACCGGCACACATAGGATTTATGGCGACGATGGGATAGGAAAGGTCTAGGAGTTGGAAGGAACTGGCCGTGGCCTTAATTAAGGTACGGCCCCATCATTTGCCTGGTGTGAAAATTGGAACCACGGAAAACCATCTTCAGGGCTGCCGACAATGGAATTCGAACCCACTATCTCCCAGGTGCAACCTCACAGCCGCGCGCCCCTAACCGCACGGCCAGCTCGCCCGGTCGTATACAGTTTTACCATATCGGCCATGATAATAGAATTCATGAATTTAGCCTTTTGTCGCCTAGGCCATATCAACGCCGAGCATCGCTTACATGGGAATATTCTTCAATCGTGTTAACTGGTAATGGTTTGCGTCATAATCATCTTAAGGTATAAAAACGCACGGTAATCGGTCAATATCGACAAGGAAATTTGTGAAGATGATTATAAAAATGAAAAAGTCGTAAGAGAACGATCGCTTGAAGAACAAGACAAGGGCGAGTCATGAAGGAAGGACTCCGTTTACATTAGATGCCCTAATATCACAGAGTCGGAAGGAAACTAAATGAGAGTGCGTACAATACCGAAAGCTCAAAAACTGATCAACAATAACATTACATTGACCATGGTTGTGATGTGCTTTGTCTCTTCTGCTGCCACTCATCTCCGATAGATGAGATTACTGTTGCCCCCCGAGTAAAACAGCATGCCTGAATGTTGGCGGAAAGTAGCTGGAGTGTTAGATAACTTTGCACAGGCTATTATGATTGCCCCGTCAACGACGAGTACTAGACCGGGCGAGTTGGCCGTGCGGTTAGGGGCGCGCAGCTATGAGCTTGCATCAGAGAGGTAGTGTGTTCGAATACCACTGTCGTCAGCCCTGAAGATAGTTTTCTGTGGTTTCCCATTTTCACACCGGTCAAATTCTGGGGCTGTACGTTAATTAAGGCCACGGCCACTCCTTCCCGCTCGTAGGATTTTCCTATCCCATCGTCGCCATAAGATCTATCTGTGTCGGTGCGATAAAAAGTAAATTCTAAACAAACAAAAACAAACGAGTACTAGAGTAGTTTATGATATACCGTACCCGGAAATAGTTGTTGGGCAAGAGCATGGGAAGGATCTCAGGCTGTACACGATTGCTGTTGGAGCAGGTACAGAGAAGGATGATTTCGCAGGGCGAATAATGGATGGTAATGAAAATTTTGACAATATTTATTAATAATCTCAAGCAAATCACCCTGATTATCATTCATCGAAAATTAAATCTTCAATTGATCTCTTCAGAATGTAATTAAATGACTGACATATATACGCTGTTATGATTGAAACAAATGGAGTTTTTGTCCTATACATCCACTCGATGGTAATAATGTTCAGAATAAGTACCAACTTTCAATGATTTCAATACACCCTAAAGTTCATCTAAGATTTCACACATAGAATTAAATTCAAAATAACACTTTGATCATGGACCTTCATTCAACCACTTTGTCAATTGACCAAGATTTTTAGAATGCAAAGAAAATTAAATCAATCACTTTTGGTGCAAACCTAAAGTCTGTCTAAAATTATTAAACATAATATTAACTGGCATTTGCTTTAGCAATCCTATAGTTCCAATTAAATATTTTTAATCACTTGCTGAAGAAATCCTGCAGTTCATCTAAATAAATTGAACACGATTTTTAAATTGTGCAATTGTTATAGAAGAAGCCCTACGGTTCAATTAGATTGTTATGAAATGACTTCAGTTTACACAAACTTCGAAAAAGAACATCCTAGTGTTCATTTAAAAATGAATCTCCAGTTTTGCTTACTTTGGAGAGAAACCTGAAGTTCATTTAAATATGACTTGAAGTCTTGTTGAATGACCTCCTACAATTTCTACAAGTGGTAGGATTAGAGTTCACATGATCAAAAATTAGTTTGTTAGACGGGGCACTTTTCATTTGCAAACGTAGCACTGTTGAATATTGAGATTGATCGAGTGCATTATTAAAAAGTCAGTTATTGTCTAAGTGTAATTACTCACTCATGAAAATGTAAAATACACTTATATCACCCGTGCTCATAAGAATGAATGAAGTACGGCTCTGCAGCTTGATGACTGGAACTTCTGCAGCGAACAGCCTGAACTCGATCTAAGCACCAGCAGCGTACCACGTTCCATTCCACGAAGACAACACGTTTTAATCCCTCGTAGATACCACGATCAATCCCTCGCTGGATACCACGAATAATCCCTCGAAGACACCACGAATAATCCCACGCTGGATACAACGTTCAAAGTAGTGTGACATTACGACACTTCGCCAAGATTTCCGGTGTTTTAAAAATAAATGTATAAACACGGGAAAGTTCAATTGGCACTATACAGCAATTCGTAGCACTGTTAATTATCATTAATGAGTTGCATTTCACACTGAAATAAGTTCGAATGCACAGTTGGTACTCGCACTTTTATGACATTAAATAAGTGACTTGAAATAGCACAGTCTATGTCACAGTTCAACTAAACGTTAAGTTTCTGTGGTAATAAAATGAGATCACTTCTGAAGTCGAAGGCACAGTCTTTCACGACAAAGTTTATAAGACATGAAATTTGACACTAGCACAGTTCGTAATATCCACAAATTATGTCGTAAATTCAGTATTAGAGTGACTATCACGGTCCATTAAATACTCGAGTAAAAGCAATGAACACAGTTTCTACAGCAGTCTCTAGAATCCTAATATTCAGTGCTTAATTTGATTTTATGAGTGAGTTTTCATAATAAGTGTTCGTATGACCTAATATCACCATGAAATGTCCTTAAAATTCAATCCTTTTCTCACGACACTGATTGAATATTCGAGAAAATACGTGAAAACTAGCTATACTCAGTCCTATTAATCACTGAATATTCGAGTGGCATAATGCTTCAGATAGTTCACAATCGTAATTATATACGAGAAATATGTCTCAAAGCTAATGAAATTGTCACTAGTTGAAAGTTTAATTTATCACGCACAATTTCCCAATATGCTTATCACCGTAAGTGATTACGACAGCCTTCAAATATATGAGGAATTAACAAAGCCCATAATACTGTCGAATGACAAATTAAACATTGGTATTCTCAGTTCTACCTAAATACAGAGTCTATATCGCGAGATCACTTTTTCAAAAAATTCGTAAATCTTATACGACGAAACTCAGTTTGATAGAACTTTATAATATTCCACACGTCCACGACGCAGTTGAAGTTTCACTTATTACGATCTCGCACAAATTCAAAGTCTTAGACTATGACTTACTCGTATCTCGCGACGAAGCAGCATGATCTTCAGTCATGATCGAGTTGTAGATTTCAACTGACTATCTCCTCGAGTCGTTGATCTATTTATATTCTGCTGGAAGCGAGCTCACTGGGTCAAGCGACAGAGGAGTGGTTACGTATCCCAAACTTCTACTTGTCATATCTTCTAAACTAATAGATGGATTGATCTCAAATTTTAATCGTTGTACATTTGAAACATTGGCTACATGTTAGCGTTTGTTTGATTTTTATCTGTCAAGCCCTTTAGAAGTTACAAAAATACTTTCTGGACGTTTCCACGGGGAGGTGAAATACATGTGGCGCTGACGTCACTTGACCTTGTTCGCCTCTCTCGCTGTCTCCCTCACACTTACACGGAGCAGCAGAGACGAGAACATTCCCTCGTACAGCTGTTTCCGATGTTACAACTCAGCCATTCTTTAATGATTAAAGATTTTATAACACTGATGTGCCACGGTCTATGCCTTCCTGGTGAAATACAGAGGTCTGCAAGACAATTATTGTTACAATTACAACCAATGGTATATTATTTGTATTATTGTAATTTTTGTACACTCATTTGCAAAAAATAATTCCCACCATAAACGAATCGCGTGAGTACAACGAAAGTTGTCACACAGTATCGTCATAAGATAACAAGTGTTACATTTGTATTTAATGCTGATTGCTTGCTTTGTGGTCATATCCCTCCCTTATCCTTATTCATAGATCCCAGACACCGGCGGCACAGGGGGTTTGAGAGAGGCCACATTGTCAGACTAAGAGATTTAGGTTGGACGTTTCAGAGCATTGTTCTCCAGTTGAACCGTTCTGACTAATCTGTGCATCGGTGTTGGACTCAGTGGGAACGTGAGGGTACATACGTCTGTCGAGGAGGTTCAGATCGACACCGGCGGATCACCAGCATAGAGGAACATTTCATCGTGCGATAAGCAGTAAGCACTCCACTGGCGTCGTTACGCACCGTACAGAGACATGTCACGGCAGTTAGTGATACGCCTGTGCCCACCTGTACCTCACCAAGGTGGCCAGCAGAGTAGGATCTGTCGACGCGCCATGCTCATATGATGTTTACCATTAGGATCTGAGCTACGCCGAGTGCATTAGAACTTCCGCCAGGAACGCGCAGCATGGCGGCTTGCTGTTTGGAGACAATTAAGCGAGAGTTGTTGGTCTGTCTGTGTAGAGATGATCGCCGAATTCGAGGCTGGATACGTTCTGGCCAGTGCCATAACCCACGCTTCGTTGTAGAGTGGTACACCACCCCCACGACAGGTGTCATGCTGTGGGGTGCGATTTCCTTCGATTTCAGGCCCCCGTTGAAGGACCTTAACGGCGCAATGACATGTCCAGGAAATTCTGTGATTGTGTAAGTTTCCCTTCATGGTGCAGCCCAAAAAACCCATTTTCAAGTGAATTAATGTCCGGCCTCACACAGCACGGGTATCTCTGATCTGCATTCTTGATGTCAGTGTATTTTCTTGGCCAGCAAGTTCTCCAGACCTCTAGTCCATCGAGAACGTTTAGAACCAGATTAGAGATGACTTCGGCCAGTGGCAAGTACGGCAGATTTGGAGAGTCAGTTGCCCCAGCTGTTCCGGGATCTTCCTCAGCCGAACAGCCAACGTCTTTATACCTCCATACATGACCGTATCACTACCACTATCCAACCTACGTGTGGTCCAACACTGCACTACGTGCATCCTGCGAGTGTTTGTTACCCTACAATTAATGCTTGATGTGATACAATATTTTGATGTTTTCTGTATGCTACCATGTCTTATGCTTTTACCACTTACTTAGGGATAACCCGGCAATAGCTCCTTCATATATTTATACAAAAATAATGTCAAAAGAATGGAATCATAATTTTCTGCCTCCATTTTGGTGAGACGCGGCTTACGGTTCACGGCGGCCTGACTGTAACCAACAGTATAAGTGGCCGTAATACTCGTATCGCGTGTTTCATTAATGCTATCAATTTTGGCGTCAGTGGTCTTGCACCGCAGCTGGTATCTACACTTTATCGTTAGTCCTATTGCTGGTACGAGAGTTACAGCGTATAAACGGGTACGTATTACGCTGTGGGAAGTTATTAAGAAAGGTAGTGCAATCTACAAATACTTACTGATGGATGGTGAGTGCAACACTGAAATATCGGACACCGATTCTTCGGGAGATTCAAATTAAGGACCTCAAACAGGGATCGTGCAAAAAGTAGGAAAGTTTTAAATATCTAAAAATGTGAAAGAGGGAAATCTACCTTTGGTTTCTGGGCCTTCTGATGTTTGTCAAAATGAAGTGGATTCACCTTACATCGGGAACATTTTGCTCTTAATTCGTGAAAATTCCTTACTATAATGCATTCTCTGCATACTTTCATTGCATATAAACCTATTAGTTTTCGCAGAACACTATCCGAAATGTAGACTGATATCATTATTATTGCATTGAGTCATATAGGAATCACAGGAAAGACGTAATTTATATTTCCCCAAATCATATCCCATTGTTGTTTATTTAGAATGATATTTATGCAGGATAAAATCTGTTTTGTGGTCCTTCGGCCATTATGTTTTAAAATTTATAGACATTTATGGGAACGAATCCCTGCCTGCCTTGTCTCCACCGGTAAAGTCATAGTCTACTAAGATACCACATATGCTGAGAACGACTACCGTGCCATGCAGTGGTTAACATACTAAAAACAGACACTCACTTGGTGCAACAGCTCACGATGACCTTGGCCTGCTGAGACGACTGCAGCTCAGCCAGATGGCCTGAATATACTGGAGTACAACGTGACACATCCTCAGCCGTATTCATTGGCCGGGTCTGCTGGCTCTCATAACAAACAGCTCCTCGGTTGACCACACGAGGCTGAGTGAACCCGGTTTCATCGCTCAGTCCTGAATTGAAGTCCGTGGACGGATTTGGAGTCGAACCCGGGGCCTTCGCGTAAGAGACAGGCACGTTACTCCTACACCACGAGGCTGGCATGTACAAGCACATACCGGTATCGCTGCACTTTATATATGGGAGGTGTAACGACAAACTTAGGATGGCTATTACCTCTGACTTATTTAGTAAAGTTTACTATGTGGATTTTTATCCAGAGTTGAAATCCTTAATCTCATGAAAAGTACTAGTGCTGAGTAGTTACTTGATTTAATGACCGCTTGCTACCTCTCTTATGAAATCAAAGTGATCCTGGGTATACCTGAATGCAACGGTTGCCAAAAGTAAAAGTCACGTTGTGAGTTTCACAAATAGGAAAAGATCTCGCAGTTTTAATTATGTGCGTTGATGGGGTGAAACTTCCTTTTGGGGACCATTGTAAGTACCTAGGTGGTAATATACGGAAAGATCTTACCGGGGTAATCACATAAATGGGATTGTAAACAAGGGGTACAGATCTCTGCACATGGTTATGATGGTATTTAGGGGTTGTAGTAAGGATGAAAAGGAGAGGGCATATACGTCTCTGGTAAGAGCCCGACTAGAGTATACTTACAAAGTATGGGACCCTCACCAGGATTGCTTGATTCAAGAACTGGAAAAATCCAATGAAAAACAGCTCGATTTTTTCTGGGTGATTTCCGACAAAAGGGTAGCGTTTCCAGATTGTTGTAAAGTCTGGGCTGGAAATACTTTGGAGAAACGAGACGAGCTGCTCAACTAAGTGGTGTGTTCCAAGCTGTCAGTGGAGAGATAATAATAATAATAATTTCGTATGGCTATTTCTAGCCGAGTGCAGCCTTTATAAGGCAGACCCTCCGATGAGGGTCGGCGACATCTGCCATGTGTAGGTAACTGCGTGTTATTGTGGTGGAGGATAGTGTTATGTGTGGTGTGTGAGTTGCAGGGATGTTGGGGACAGCACAAACACCCAGCCCCCGGGGCATTGGAATTAACCAATGAAGGTTAAAATCCCCGACCCAGCCGGGAATCGAACCCGGGACCCTCTGAACCGAAGGCCAGTACTCTGACCATTCAGCCAACGAGTCGGACTAGTGGAGAGATAGCGTGGAATGACATTAGTATACGAATACGTTTGAGTGGTGTCTTTAAAAGCAGGAAAGATCACAATATGAAGATAAAGTTGGAATTCAAGAGGACACATTGGGGCAAATATTCGTTTATGGGAAGGGGAGTTAGGGATTGGAATAACATACCAAGGGAGATGTTAAATACATTTCCAATGTCTTTGCAATCATTTAAGGAAAGGCTAGGAAAACAACAGATAGGGAATCTGCCACCTGGGCGACTGCCCTACATGCAGATCAGTAGTGACTGATTGGTTGAAAGAAACATAGGCCTACACCAAAGCAGCAAGGCAGCAGCACGCAAGGATAATATAATGTTCAAATCAAATCAAAATACTTTATTTGCAAATTAGGTCTCTACCTCGGTGGCAAATGATACGTCTAAATAACCACATTTACTGTATTCGTAGCCGTCGAGGTGATGGAATTATGTCCCACAGGAGTTCTCTTACGTGGCAGCAAGTCTACTGACACGACGCTGAACGTATTTCATCACCTTTAAATACCACCGGACTACGACGGGTCCCGCCTACTTGGACTCAGAAGGCCAGTGCTCTACCGCCACTCAATTGATTCCCACGTTAAAAGGAATAGCTATCATTCGATAGTAGAATAATAATACAGATGGATTTTTGATTGATCTACCACATTGTTCTTATCTTACAGCTGTTCTGAACTTCAGAGGAGAGCATTGATCCAGATCAGTACATAAAGAAATTAACATACCAGAGAAGACTACCAGAGGGAATCCACAAATCAACACGTCAGAAAGTTAAAATGTTAATCGATAATTATGTGGAAATGATCTGAACGAGTCAGTACTGCGAAATATGATAACGGAAACTTCAAATGAAGTTATTAATAATGAATAAAAAACTAAGGGAAATGGGAAACAAGAAAAAGTGATGGACCGAATGAGCTGAGCGATCACATATTTAGACCTTTTGCGCGAAGAAATAAGTTATTCTTACCATAAAACTGTTTTTAGAATCAATCAATCAATCAATCAATCAATCAATCAATCAATCAATCAATCAATCAATCAATCAATCAATCAATCAATCAATCAATCAATCAATCAATCAATCAATCAATCAATCAATCAATCAATCAATCAATCAATCAATCAATCAATCAATCAATCAATCAATCAATCAATCAATCAATCAATCAATCAATCACTACTGACCTGAATTTGGGGCTGCCGCTTCACAGGCAGATTCCTTATCAGTTCTTTACCTACTCTCTTCTTAAATTATTTCAAAGAACTTCGAAATTTATTGAATGTCTCCCTTGGTGAATTATTCCAGTTCCTAATTCCTCTTCCTATAAATTAATATTTTCCCCAAAGTGTCAATTTGAATTCTAACTTTATTTTCATATTATTATCTATCCTACTTTTAAGAACTTTACAGGCGTATTCGTCTACTAATGTCACTGTACGTCATCTCTCCGTTGAAATTAAATTCGAGTCCTCAACTGGGGATGGTGCAGCTCTTTTCAGGTACGCCTCCAATGGTCGTGAGCTGCACATACGGTTTTAACCACATATCAGCCTTCCTGCCATTTTAAAATTTCTGACAGTACTGGGGATCGAACCCGAGCCCCCCGATGGCGGCAGCTAACAGCTCTAACACTTAGGCTAGGAAGGCGGTATCAAATGTTATAAATTGTGTTCTGTTGAAATGGTTGTATTGAAAATAATCCACTGCAAATCTGCCCGAGTCTGAACACTACACGGCCCTTAAAATCTCTGGCATTTCCCAATGTTCCCCTTGCATTGTTGCTAACAATATGAAAGCTACCCTTCCCCATTCTTCCAATCAACAAATATATGCATATCACTTTTACAACGTGCATATGTAGATGAAATAAATACCAAATACCTCCGCCCAACTTAAACCCTAAATTCAGGTTTGGCAGCATTGGAACATACCGCTTAGTCGAGCCGTACGTTACCTTACTGCAAAGTCTTCCCTGCAGTAAATTAGCAACATTTTTGTAAAAAGAATCTTTTGTCGTAAAATAACCAGAACAAATCGTGCTGTCCGCCTCTGTGGTGTAGTGGTTAGCGTGATTAGCTGCCACCCCTGGAGGCCCGGGTTCGATTCCCGGCTCTGCCACGAAATTTGAAAAGTGGTATGAGGGCTGGAACGGGGTCCACTCAGCCTCGGGAGGTCAACTGAGTAGAGGTGGGTTCGATTTCCACCTCAGCCATCCTGGAAGTGGTTTTCCGTGTTTTCCCACTTCTCCTCCAGGCGAATGCCGGGATGGTACCTAACATAAGGCCACGGCCGCTTCCTTCCCTCTTCCTTGCCTATCCCTTCCAATCTTCCCATCCCTCCACAAGGCCCCTGTTCAGCATAGCAGGTGAGGCGGCTTGGGCGAGGTACTGGTCATTCTCCCCAGTTGTATCCCCGACCAAAAGTCTGAAGCTCCAGGACACTGCCCTTGAGGTGGTAGAGGTGGGATCCCTCGCTGTGTCCGAGGGAAAAGCCGACCCTGGAGGGTAAACAGATGATGATGATGATGATGACAAATCGTGCTGCTTCCAATGGGATCTCTTCAAGTTCTCAAATCAAGTAAACCTGGTAGATACCCATACACCGGAACTACACTCTAATTTGGATCTTAGCAGTGACTTATAAACCTCATCCTTTATATACTTACTACACCAGTAAATACCCTCATAACCATATGAAGAGATCTGTACTCCCGTTTATGTGATTACCACAATGAAGATCATTCCTTATATTAACGCCTAGGTACTTAGAGAGATCCCCTGGAGGTACTTTCACCCCATCAGCTCAGTAATTAAAACTGAGGGGACTTTTCCGCTTAGTGAAACGTACACATTAACTTTACACCCCGTTTACCATCACGCAGTAACAATGTTTGCTGTCCATCTCACAAAATGTGTCGAGGTCTTTTTGCAGTCGCTCATAATCCTGTTTAACTTATTTACTACTCCATACTGTATAGTATCATCCGCAGAAAGCTCTTCCGTATCAGTGTTTCCAATTATTTACTCACAGACGTCAGAGGACACAGATTTTCAGGATAAAGTTGATTCAAACATAGGCCATTTCATTTTCAACTAATGACACAAATCAACATCGGACTAACCTATGAGGAAACTGATTTTTCAGAAATATATAGTACTCATAAGCCTAATACTAGCAGAGGAAACTTCTCTACATCTCACAAAACAAAGTGGCCATGAAGAAATTTAGGACTGAGATCATTTACATTACCAAAGTGCAAATTAATTCTACTGACTGTTTGCAAATTCAGAAAATTAAAGGCAAATTATTACAAACATTATTTTCAACACCGACAGATAGTGACAATATACAATCCAGTTGCATTGAAATGAAATGGCGTATGGTTTTTAGTGCCTGGCGTGTCCGAGGACATGTTCGGCTCGCCAGTTGCAGGTCTTTAGATTTGACACCCGTAGGTGACCTGCGCGTCATTATGATGATGAAATGATGATGAAGACGACACATACACCCAGCTCCGTGCCAGCGAAATTAACCAATGATGGTTAAAATTCCCGACCCTGCCGGGAATCGAACCCGGGAACCCTGCGACCAAAGGCCAGACGCTAACCATTTAGCCATGGAACCGGACATCCAGTTGCACTAAAGAGCATTTATAAACATAAGAATAGAAACCCAATGATGAAAT
Source organism: Anabrus simplex (assembly GCF_040414725.1). NCBI lineage: Eukaryota > Metazoa > Arthropoda > Insecta > Orthoptera > Tettigoniidae > Anabrus > Anabrus simplex. The sequence continues at coordinate 526,135,718 of NC_090266.1, forward strand.
CACATTACAACAGATCACAAATTTTCAAATTTTACTAGGAAATATTGTAACCTGTCCGCCTCTGTGGTGTAGTGGTTAGTGTGATTAGCTGCCACCCCCAGAGGCCCGGGTTCGATTCCCGGCTCTGCCACGAAATTTGAAAAGTGGTACGAGGACTGGAACGGGGTCCACTCAGCCTCGGGAGGTCAACTGTGTAGAGGGTTTCGATTCCCTCCTCAGCCATCCTGGAAGTTGTTTTCCGTGGTTTCCCACTTCTCCTCCAGGCAAATGCCGGGGTGGTACCTAACTTAAGGCAACGGCCGCTTCCTTCCCTCTTCCTTGTCAATCCCTTCCAACCTTCCCATCCCCCCACAAGGCCCCTGTTCAGCATAGCAGGTGTGGCCGCCTGGGCGAGGTACTGGTCACCCTCCCCAGTTGTATCCCCAACCCAGAGTCTGATGCTCCAGGACACTGCCCTTGAGGCGGTAGAGGTGGGATCCCTCGCTGAGTCCGAGGGAAAAACCGATCCTGGAGGGTAAACAGATTACGAACGAACGAACGAACGAACGAACGAACGAACGAACGAACGAACATTGTAACCTTCTACCCATGATTGCCAGTGTTCATAAGTACAGTAATTATTATTGATAGACTGCCTATAGCCCCCACTTTTAAAAGCATGTCCTTATTTGCAAAATGAAGCGTATGAACAGTCAGCAAATTAATCAAATGCCACTCGTATTGTGCCTCGAACTCAATATGAAGACGTTCTCAAATCCAACCTTCGCTCCTAGAAGAAAGCTGCCTGTTTCACGAGCACGTCAGTAATTCAAACAAAAGACGAAAGTGATTCATTCTCACCATTAAGTAAGCATGGAGGTAATATTTACAGGCTTGATTTCGTAAGGTCATAAAGACATTGAAATACCCAGAAATAGCCCCAAAACATACAAGGAGGGATAATAAAGACCGAACGAGAGTGGCCGGCACTAATGCCAGCCAATGGCAATGTTGCCGGAGCCACCGGCGAGCAAAACGGTAGCACCGGCGAATTGTGATTACATTCCTCCACAACAGGGTTGGCGTTTGGAAGAGCATTCGTCTGTAAAATAGGGCCAAATAAAAAAATCCAATCCCGTGACCCCACGTGTTCGAAAAGTGGTAGAAACAAAGGGATAGAGTAGAACCTGAGGATGTTCTCGTACAACGAAACATGTCATTCTTTGTTTATTATTGTGCTATCTTTCACAGGTATTGTGCTCCGTAGCAGACATATCCTAGTTTCGTTGATCAACACCCGGGAAACGGTATGAAAGCAGTCGCAACCAATGCCTACCAACTTCATTCAATGTCCTCTTTCCTTGAACTCGTGAATTTTTTTTTTTTCGTTTTAACCAAATATCCAGTAGTTCGTCCGACGTATTACTTCTTCTTCGAGTAAACTAAAACGAAAAAGAAAATGGGTGCATGAAATGAATAGAAAACGAAAGAAGTGCCTTGCATTAATTTTATTTGAGGACCGGTTTTTCACATATATTATTTCATCTTTACAACGTCATTTCTTTCTTTATTCAATTGAAATACTAAATCAACTCGTATATACATATATATAAAACTAGCAAGACACCTATGCCCGCCTCTATGGTGTAGTGGTTAGTGTGATTAGCTGCCACCCCCGAAGGCCCGGGTTCGATTCCCGGCTCTGCCACGAAATTTGAAAAATGGTACGAGGGCTGGAACGGGGCCACTTAGCCTCGGAGTTCAACTGAGTAGAGGTGGGTTCGATTCCCACCTCAGCCATCCTCGAAATGGTTTTCCGTGGTTTTCCGTGGTTTCCCCAGTTCTCCAGGCAAATGTCGGGATGGTACCTAACTTAAGACCACGGCCGCTTCCTTGTCTATCCCTTCCAATCTTCCCATCCTCCCGTAAGGCCCCTGTTCAGCATAGCAGGTGAGGCCGTTTGGGCGAGGTACTGGTCATTCTCCCCAGTTGTATCCCCCGACCCAGAGTCTGAAGCTCCAGGACACTGCCCTTGATACGGTAGAGGTGGGATCCCTCGCTGAGTCCGAGGGAGAAACCAACCCTGGAGGGTCAGCTTCGCTACGGTTTTAAACGGAAAGTTATTATTCACAGTCACTGTCAGCTGAATCTCTAAAATACGTCCACAGTTCGTACGTCAAACGGTTTTAGGGAATGATAATTTTATTTTCCTTGTTTTTATAAGTTGATTAACGTCGCACCGACGCAGATATGTCTTATGGCGACGATAGGAAGGGAAAGGGTCAGAAATGGGAAGGAAGAGGCTGTGGCCTTAATTGTGTGAGAATGGGAAACCACGAAAAACCATCTTCAGGCATGCCGACAGTGGGGTTCGAACCCACTACCTCCCGGATGTAAGCTCACATCTGCTCGGTCCTAACCGCAAGGCCAAATCGCCCGGTATTTTTTTTTTCTGATCTAACATTAATTTGAACCCATAAGGAAGAATTTGAATGTTTCAAACCCCATCTTATTTAACATCTAGGATGTAAAAGCAAGCAACCTATGAAATTTTGATTTTGTACGTCGAGCAATAATGGAGGAATGACTCATTTTTTAAAAGGGTGGATATTTTCAAATAATTATTAACATCTAGGATATACACGACCACCCTTCATAAAAAATAACATCTTGCCTAAAACGGTTTTGGATGAATGGATGTTGTGTTTTTTAGTCATCTACCGTCCAAACCCCTTAAAGGAGAAATATTTTGAAGTATACGATATTTTACACCTAGAACATAAAGGAAGACCCTTATAATAAAATTACAACTTTGTCAAACGGTATTGGAGGGCTGAATAATTTCGTTTACGGAGCCAACCTCATTTAACACTTTAGGGGTGGAACGTATAAAAATATTTCCTATTTCACATCTATGATTTAAATTATATTCCTCTATTTGGAATGTTGTCTTCGTACGTGAAACCTTTTCGTAGGAGGGAATGAATATATTTGTTTTCGGATATTAACCCCCCTTTAACTCTCTGAGGAGTTACGTTTGCTTCAAACGTTATGTTATGTAACACCTAGGACACCATTTGAAATTTTAACCTGGTAATTCAAACGGTTTCATATAAATGCATATATTTCTGTCATCCTTCCTCACCCCCAGTCGAAAGCTCCTTAGAAGTGTATTGTTTTAAGTCCGCTTGTATTTGTATCATCCTTTCACAACCCCCTTAATTCGACTCCCACCTCAAAATACACGTGTTCCTTTATTTTTAAAGGGAATTCCAAATACCAATTTTCACGTCGAAACATCCTCCATTTTGAGATATAATATCGTCATACAAAGAATTCAACTCATTTTTCAATTCGTTACCCCCCTTCCACTTAATTAAATTTTCCGAAAACAAAAAACCTGTTTCTTTATTTTTTGGAAAGGATTCCAAATACAAATTTTCATGTGTGTAACATCCTCAGTTTTGAGACACCAGTATCCTAAAAAAAAATTCAACCTTTTTTATGTCCATTTTACCCACCCTCACCTTTTAAGTGCTTTATTCGAAAACAAAAAATGCGTGTTACTTTATTTTTAAAAGAGATTAAAATAACAATTTTTACGTCTCTACTGTATTATGTAAAGTTTTTGAGATATTCTGTAGATATGCTCATTTGAAAACCCCCTTAATACATCCCCTTAAGAGTGGATTTTCAGAAAACATATCATGCGTGTTCCTTTACTTTTACAGTACAGGACATTACGAATACGAATTTTCAATTCTGTTTTTTGCTAGTATTTTGCTAATTGTTTTACGTCGCAACGACACAGATACGTTGTGAAGCTCGCATCCGGGAGATACTAGGTTCGAATCCCACTATCGGCAGCCCTGAAAATGGTTTTCCGTGGTTTCCCATTTTCACACCAGGCAAATGCTGGGGCTGTACCTTAATTAAGGCCACGGCCGCTTCCTTCCAACTCCTAGGCCTTTCCTATCCCATCGTCGCCACAAGACCTATCTGTGTCGGTGCGACGTAAAGCCCATAGCAAAAAAAAAGCCCACATCTTATTTTTTGTCCTCATAAAAGTAACTCGCCTCCTTTTACACCCCCCCTTTATGTTGATTCCACCCCCCTCCTCATCACAAAATACGCGTGTATCTATTTTTCAAGGGGATTCCAAGTACCAATTTTCTCTTCCGAATCATCCTTGGTTTTCGAGATGCAAGTATCGTCAAACAAAGAAAGAAACTCATTTTTGAATTGAACTTTATACAAGTACTAATTTACATGTCTGTAACGTCTTCAGTTTTTGAGATATAATATCGTCACAAAAAGATTTCAACCCCCTTTTCTGACCTTTTAAAAACCCCACCTCTAAAGTGCATTTTTCGAAACCATAAATACGCGTTACTTTATTTTTAAAAGATTAAAAGGTTATGTTAATTTTTTGAGATATACTGTAGATATGCTCATTTTTAAAATTCACCACGTTCCATATTTCCCCTTAAGTGGATTTTCTGGAAACAAATTATGCGTGTTCCTATACTTTTACAGGGGATCCCAAATACCAATTTTCACGTCTGTAACATCATCAGTATCCTTATAAAAGGAATTCAATATTTTCTTCATTTCTTTTCAAATACCCCACTCCCTTAAGTGGATTTTCCGAAAAACAAATACGTGTTTCCTTATTTTTAAATGAGATTCCAAATACCAGTTTCGACGTCTTTAGTACCTTCAGTTTTGGAGATACCAGTATCCTAATAAAAATAATTCAACCCCTTTTTCAATCTTTCTATCCCCCTTTAAGGTTTTTCCGAAAACAAAAATACGTGTCACGTTATTTTTAAAAGATATCTAAAATACCAATTATCACGATGTAAGATGTTTAGTTTTTGAGATGAAATGTCGTATGGCTTTTAGTGTCGTATGGCTTTTAGTGCCAGGATATCTCAGGACGGGTTTGGCTTGCCAGATGCAGGTCTTTCTAGTTGACGGCCATAGGCGACTTGCGCGTCGTGATGAGGATGAAATGAGGATGAAGACATCACATACACCCAGCCCCCGTGCCCTAGGAATTAACCAATTAAGGTTAAAATCTCCGACCCGGCCGCGAATCGAACCCGGGATCTTCTGAACCGAAGGCCAGTACGCTGACCGTTCAGCCAACGAGAGTTTTTGAGATATACTGTAGACATGCTCATTTTAGAAATTCACCGCCTTTAACACTTCCCCTTAAGTGGAATTTCAGAAAACAAATCATGCGTGGTCTTTTACTTTTACAGGAGCTTCCAAATATTAATTTTCATATCTGTAGCGTGTTACGTTTTTGAGATATATTGTAGATGTACTCAGCACCCTCGTTTTCACTTCAGTTTCCTTCTCTTAAGTAGATTTTCCAGAAAAAAATACGCGTTTTTTATTTTCAAAGGAGATTCCAAATACCAATTTTCATGACTGTAACATTTTCAGTTTTTGAGATATGAGTATCCCCATAAAAGGTATTCAACCAATTTTTCACTTATTTTCACCCCCTAAAAAGGATTTTCCGAAAACGAAAGCATACCTGTTTCCTTATTTTTAATGGAGATTCCAAATATCAGTTTTTATGTCTTTAAACTGTTAAGTTTTTGACATATAGATACGCACATTTTAAAAATTCACCCCCCTTTTCACCCCCTTAGCGAAGGAATATCCAAAAATCCTCCCTCAGTGAGCACCTACATTATAATATGTATCAAACCCCAGAATTTCACTTCTCTATGTCCAGTAGTTTTGGCTCGGTGATGCTGTGTCAGTCAGTCAATCAGTGAGAACATGTTATTTTATGTATATAGATAACATGTCCTGACCGACTGATGTATCATTGTCGAGCCAAAACAACTGGACATAAAGAAATTAAGTTTTGGGGATAACATTTATATTACTGTGTAGGTGCTCACTAAGAAATGATTCTTGGATATTCCATCGCTAAGGGGGTGAAAGGGGAGATTAATTGTTTGAATGAGTATATCTATGTCCTAACCGTTCAACACCATGCAAATAGGCATGTCATGAAACCCAGCAAGACATATATGCAGTTTTCCGCGTCATTCTACGACATATTTGGTTGTAATAAGCATTTTAAAGCCCCGCCGGAATACGAGCGGCGCTGCGCTAGTTCGAAGGGTGAAGCTCTAATTGCGCGTACCGAGGGAGAGAGCTCTCTGTACAGCGAAACCTTGATATTACGCTCTCTACTCCCTATGAAAGGAGGCGGAATTATATTTACTGGGTTCTAACTTGAAAACTGGATATTCTTAGGGATTTCCCTGCATATTCATGGATACCAACCCAAAAATTCCAAGTGATAATAATAATAATAAAAATAATAATAATAATAATAATAATAATAATAATAATAATAATAATAATAATAATAATAATAATAATAATGAAATTTCCGTACCAGCCTTAGAAATTTAAAAGTAAGGACTCATTGAAATCAGCATAATTTACAATATTTGATAATGTAAGAAGATGTATTACCTAACGAACGTATTATTTATGACGCACATGAGACAGATGTGCGGTGATGGGAATGATCTCTCCTAGCGCTTATCTTAACAGAGATATGGGAGTCCCCACCTCCTACTACTTCGCGCGTTGAAATCAAAAAGAAAGCTTGTGAGAATGCTAGAGAATCAGCGATGTGATTTACACGAAAGTAGATCAGTGAAAAGAGTAAGGCAAGATCTACAAAATGAATATTTATACAACCCTGATGGTTCATGATTAGCGGAGCGATTTGTGCCCTGTGTGCCAAGTTTGCCCTCTCCATAGTCAGCGACCCGTATTTTCTATATAAGGAGACCAGGACAGCCCTTTGTTACACTCATTCATCTGGTATCCAGTGTGTCAACTGGTGTTACTCATTCGTTCATTGCTAATCAGTGCTACTCATTGCTATCCAATCTTAATCAGTGTTGCTCGATATTGTGATGGTCAGAGGTCTATTCTACTTCAGACAGATACACGTTTATAATACAATGACAATTTTCTTGTGTGAAGTAATAATTGTGGTGTGTGGATATATGCGATATTAATCCCAATATATATTAAGGGAATTCAGACATGTAACATCAATGTCGGCTCACATGAATATTTTTCAAAAAACAGGTAATTTTTCAATAATCGGTAAGACGTAGTGAGTTATTGACTGTAGAGTACCAATAATTATTGTACCGTGATTAAGGCGTGTGCAGTGTAGGAGACAAAAATCCTAACAAATAAAAGTTGTTTGACTAGTCACGAAGTGCTCCATAAATGAAGACGTGACGCTCACGAAGGAACACAAATAAATCCAATAACTGTGTCGCTTTATAACGAAAGGGAATCGGGTAGTGAACTTCAGGGACAGCAACCGCTACTCGGGTAGTCCATTCGAATCTATGAGTGGGTCTATCAATATTATGCTATTGGAAGACATAGAGACAGTCCTTCAAATAAAAAATTCCCCATTTGCAAAATGTGTTGTGAGAGCTCGTCGAACCCAGGATTTCACTCTACCAGAACGCGCCGTTGTGCCTGCGTTATTCCAGTCAAGGACCACACAGAACTTCCAACAGTAGGAGATTGCAGATCAAGACACCATGGATTCAAACCCGAAGATGAACGTAGGACTATCTGCCAACGAGACGTCAGTGATGGAGATCTAAATCAATTTGGGTATCCTCAGATGACAGCATGGTTGCACACAGCAATGATAAGTACATTCCATGATATTCCCAAGCATGAAAATCGGAAGTGTCGCATTAATATGTAAAACTTAACTTACAAATATAATTTTTCAGCATCAATTTTGATATCTGTAATAACGTATAGGTGACGCAATATGCGTGTTTCAATAGGGTAACGTGTCTTTATTAGTTAGATTTCTTCGTCTTGTGTGATTATGGGTTCATCACAAAGTTATTCCGTGGATTTTTGCATAAATTAATGTGCAAGACCCCATATTGTGGTATGTTTGAGTGAAGAATTCGTAAGGGTGGAGTGAATAATTCAGCGAACTTCATACTCTATTCCAAGTTCAATTAGCTCAGATGCGTCTTCTCAATTTTTCAAATATATATTATTCAAATGCTACACGACTGTTATGCATGTATTCAGCTACCTCCCTTTTAATTTTAAGGATGCTGAAAAGTGGAAGGAGGAGATGATGATTCAAATTGCGAACTATGATCTAGATAATTAAGCGAGTGAGCGTAATGCTAAGTAAAGTACCTGTCGATTTAGGATCTTCTCAATGTGTAAATATCGTGGATTTTAGGTATTCATGTGTGAAATGAAGGGCGAAACGGTATATATGAAAATTTTTATGATGACAGATTAGGAATTTGATAATAATAATAATAATAATAATAATAATAATAATAATAATAATAATAATAATAATAATAATAATAATAATGCAGTGAACCAATACTGAATATGAGATAAAACGATATTTGGAGATATCCATAAATGAATATTTGTCTGGAGAATACTAGATAATTGAACTGAGAATTTCGTATTTATGTCTGCGTGCGAGTGAATGTATTCTCCCAGCTGACAAAACAGGCTTTCCTTAACGAGAGATTTATGGCCTTCAGAATGTAGGACAGGAGGTAAAGTGCCAGATCCTCGAGGCTGGTCTCGTTATATCTGTCAATGCTCGCAAGAGCGACATATGAAAGTTTCCCTTATTTTCGCACTGTATTAAATATTCACGTGCCAATAATTTGTTACCACCAACGTGGTATGTTTCATGATCCGACAGGTGAAGCAATCCTCAAAATTTTATATTCAAATGAGATCGTAGTAGGGATTTCAGGTAGCTCCTCGAAATCAAACTAGCATGGTTCTACACCCAATTGGTATCGAATTCCTTGGATCAACACCAGGAGATCTGAAAGGGGTCACAGTTTCATGCTTGTTGTTTAAAGCTTGTTGTTTAAAGGGGCCTAAAATCGAAGGTCATCGGCCCGGTCACAGTTTCAGAAGGCATTAAAGTGTGTACATTATATCTTGTGCTGATATACACTGACTGACAGAGCAAATGCAACACCAAGAAGGAGTGGTCAGAACTTTATGCCAATTGCAGGGTAGACTGACGTCACTGAGGTAGGCTCAAGATGTGAAATGCGCCGCTGTGCTGCGCACGTAGCGAACGATAAATGGGACACGGCGTTGGCGAATGGCCCACTTCGTACCGTGATTTCTCATCCGACAGTCATTGTAGAACGTGTTGTCGTGTGCCACAGGACACGTGTATAGCTAAGAATGCCAGGCCGCCGTCAACGGAGGCATTTCCAGCAGACAGACGACTTTACGAGGGGTATGGTGATCGGGCTGAGAAGGGCAGGTTGGTCGCTTCGTCAAATCGCAGCCGATACCCATAGGGATGTGTCCACGGTGCAGCGCCTGTGGCGAAGATGGTTGGCGCAGGGACATGTGGCACGTGCGAGGGGTCCAGGCGCAGCCCGAGTGACGTGAGCACGCGAGGATCGGCGCATCCGCCGCCAAGCGGTGGCAGCCCCGCACGCCACGTCAACCGCCATTCTTCATCATGTGCAAGACACCCTGGCTGTTCCAATATCGACCAGAACAATTTCCCGTCGATTGGTTGAAGGAGGCCTGCACTCCCGGCGCCCGCTCAGAAGACTACCATTGACTCCACAGCATAGACGTGCACGCCTGGCATGGTGCCGGGCTAGAGCGACTTGGATGAGGGAATGGCGGAACGTCGTGTTCTCCGATGAGTCACGCTTCTGTTCTGTCAGTGATAGTCACCGCAGACAAGTGTGGCGTCGGCGTGGAGAAAGGTCAAATCCGGCAGTAACTGTGGAGCGCCCTACCGCTAGACAATGCAGCATCATGGTTTGGGGCGCTATTGCGTATGATTCCACGTCACCTCTAGTGCGTATTCAAGGCACGTTAAATGCCCACCGCTACGTGCAGCATGTGCTGCGGCCGGTGGCACTCCCGTACCTTCAGGGGCTGCCCAATGCTCTGTTTCAGCAGGATAATGCCCGCCCACACACTGCTCGCATCTCCCAACAGGCTCTACGAGGTGTACAGATGCTTCCGTGGCCAGCGTACTCTCCGGATCTCTCACGAATCGAACACGTGTGGGATCTCATTGGACGCCGTTTGTAAACTCTGTCCCAGCCTCGTACGAACGACCAACTGTGGCAAATGGTTGACAGAGAATGGAGAACCATCCCTCAGGACACCATCCGCACTCTTATTGACTCTGTACCTCGACGTGTTTCTGCGTGCATCGCCGCTCGCGGTGTTCCTACATCCTACTGAGTCGATGCCGTGCGCATTGTGTAACCTGCATATCGGTTTGAAATAAACATCAATTATTCTTCCGTGCCGCCTCTGTTTTTTCCCCAACTTTCATCCCTTTCGAACCACTCCTCCTTGGTGTTGCATTGTCACTGTCAGTCAGTGTATTTACAGATGATTGCTTTATTCTAACATGTGTTTATATCTATGTATCACATCTGTGTACGGTGATTTATGGTGATTTACAGGATAACAACTTTATGCGTCCGCTTTGTAAAATATTAAAATAAGGTATTACCCCGGAGAAATGCGTATATGCTATAGTGTAATGTATAATTAATGTGAAAGAGTAGATTTTATTAGCGACAAACGACGACATGGTTTTCATGATTGGGTAAATAAGCGGAGCTGTATTTCATAACATGTCCTAATACTACGACATTGTAAGATAATATAGTTTTTCTCACGAGAATGGCATTGTTTTCATATAATTTGTGTGTTGTTAAATAATAATATGACGCATAGTTGCGGGTACCGAAAGTCAGATAAAGGGTCAGATCACTATTGATTAAGGAGTGTAATGTATATCTGTGCAGTGTTAAAAATCTGATTTGGGAATGTCAGACAGAAGTGATAAAGGCTGAAAAGAAACATTAACGGCATTTGTAATTTATTTAATCTTTGTCTTTAATATTGCCACGTAGGCAATTACATGACATTTCTCTTGTGTACAGATATTTTCATGTGACTTTATACGTTATTAAATTTATGTTTTGAATTGGGAGCAATCCATTCTTATTTAGTAATATAGCGTATTCCTCTTACTATAGGACCCTACTTTCAATATATTTAGATTGAGTGCCCACTTTGCATAAGAACAACACCATTAACCCGTATGCTCTTGAGCGTATCCGTTGTGCCAGTTCAAAGTAGTGAATCATTCCGTTCAAGGGCCAATTGAAGCAATATTTAATGCATTGATAATTATATGAGACCATAGGAAAAGTGCGCGAACTGGAGCAATAGCGCTTGGGAGAATCACCGCCTCAGTTTCCGGTGCGGTTCACTGTGTTACAAGGATAGAGACAAGGGAAGCCAACCACTTGGTGCTAGGGGATTTTCTTATGCCAATCTACGGACAAGAAACGCGGGAGATTCCAGGGCTGACGAGAAAATAAACTTGAGATGTATCTCTGTCCACAGACGGAATCTAGAGATAAAACGATAGAAAAATCAGAAATAATTTTCCGAGTGATATGATATGTCCGGCTATGCTAATTGTCATCTCCTGTAATTAATAGGTGTTCGCGGTAAGTACCGTTCGAACCACGCCAACTCCACACAAGGGAGTCAAGCGGATTTCAAGTGTGTTACACGGGGAAGAACTTGGCTTGGCGTGGGTTATCGAGCTAATGAACACTGAGCAGACGCAGTCAGGAGCCACTCTATACCCAACTCTGATCGCGAAAGTACATGACGTGTGTCGATTGCGCCGAAGCGTAATCTTGTATAACAAAGCATTATCTTTGAACAGTGTAAGATATTCGGAGAACTTTTCTTTGTCTGCACGGTTAGTATACTGGTCATTTAATTCTAGACTGAATTATAAAATCGAATAGCAGTCAGTTAATTATGGTTCGAATTATAGACATTCTCACTCTAGCTGGGATCGCCCACTGATAAGGCTTAAATCCAGTAAAACTTGATTGCAAACTTGCTTCAAGAACTGCGTGAACTCAGACTAAACTGTGTAAATTAGCAGCTTCGTAATTGGGCTTTCATGTGGACAGAAATTAATCTGCGGATGGACAGGGCGCTAAAATAGCTGAAGAGACAATAGTGAATGTGAAAAGCACTAACAGTAGTAATCTTAGCCGGAGGAAAGATGAACTAGCATAGAGCTTTGCTGTACAATTTGCTAGGATAGAGGTGCGTGTGTGGTTTAGCATGCTGATTTGCTTAAAAATTTTCCGCCATGAAAATTACAGGAGCAACGGTGCTATGCGATAGTAAGGGAATATGCACATCAACAAATACGAATATTAATGCAGTGTTTACTTGCAGTTAATGTTAGACCGCACGTACACTCATAAATAAGCGCTGACACACAACTGCGCATCCCAGACGAACGAGAGGGTGTAAGAAGTCAACAGGTTCCGCCGGGAGAAGAAGAGCGACGATCAAGCAGAAGCCCAGTATCAACATGGCTATGAAGGAGCCAGCAGCCCAGGATCAACGGTCAAGAAGACACAAGACCATGGGGAAGCTATTGGAGATGAACCGAGGACCGTGGACCTGCGACAACAGCTGTACCATGGAGTACAAAGAGCATATGGTCCGAAATGGAAGACTGTTAATGTCATGAGCTAATAAGGCGGGACAGACTCTATGGTAAGCATGGTTTTAGGGATAGGATTGCTTAGCAGATGTTTGTAAATAATTATTTTAACCCATTAAGGCAAGAATGATGTATTTTTCACACCCAGGACTTGCATGCGTAGATAACGTATATTTCTTTCAGGGAGTGTTAGATTATATTTTATTCACAGCTGTAGATTGATTTGTGTTGTTTATGTGAATAGATTTGTGGTTTATTTCGGAGACGGGGCTTGCAGTGTAAGATCATTAAAAGAAAGAGACCTGTACGGTCCATTAACATCAATAGGCAGACCTCGTGATTTAGGTGAGATATTTAGAGAGAGATTTGCATGAGCAAGAATTACAGATGCAGTTTCCACAATTTGATGTTGTCAGCGTTGTAGTCATAAAGGTCATCACAATCATTCCCTGAATATTCTCTTAGACATGAGTGTGGCTTGAACGGTGGACCACAGAGTACAGAGAAATGATGCCCAGACCAGGTACAGTAATATTTGATTAACCCATAGGTGGTTTGGCTGATTGGCCCTTATTTTGTGTGGTTACGCAAGAAATAAATGTGTAATGTACGATATTCAATGGCCTGTAGAGAGCTCAGCAGATAAGCCTTATTGTGTGCGAATATACACATGAAATGAGAATGAGAATTTATACTTCGTGATACATGATGATATGGAAACGGCCAGGCAGATAAGCCTCTTAGTTTGCGTGTATGCAATGAAAGAATGTAATTATAATTTTGTAATGGGCCAGAGTGAGGTATCAGACTGTCGGGTCTGTGATTTATGAGGGTCTAAATGGCAATAGTAAGGGCCGCCGCTGTGACGTATAGCCATGTCTGGAGAGTTGAGTGGAATAAATAGAAATGTTGGTGACGTCATTTGTTTTGGTTTCTGAGTCTCCCCACATACAAGAAGGAGGTCACTGAGCTCGATAGCTGCAGTCGCTCAATTGCGGCCAGTATCCAGTATTCGAGAGATAGTAGGTTAGGATCCCACTGTCGGCAGCCCTGAAGATGGTTTTCCGTGGTTTCCCATTTTCACACGAGGCAAATGCTGGGGCTGTACCTTAATTAAGGCCACGGCCGCTTCCTTCCAACTCCTAGCCTTTTCCTGTCCATCGTCGCCGTAAGAGGTATCTGTGTCGGTGCGACGTAACGCAACTTGCAAAAAAAAGAAGGAGGTCATTAGCCCAAGGCCGGGTGGCTTGAAACAAGGCGGTCTCTGTTAGTTCGTAAGCTGCAAGAATCTCCGCATTTTATTATTGTACTACTATTACAGGTGGTTGAAGATGCACGTATTGTACTGTGTGTTATCATTGTATTGTTTCCTTTCGTCTGCATTTATATTACGTTTAGAGGTATCGCACGGATACGAGAAGGGTCTCGTATTCGTATCCCAGCTGGGTGAGCTGTGACGTCTGCCTGTATAGTTTTTAAGTATTTAGTTTGATTGGGTTATTTCAGTCTTTTATTGCAACATAAATATTTTCCCTACAATGGGGAACTGATGATGTGATGATGTGATTCCTCCTTAACCTCATGTAAATTATGTTTAAGCCATATTCCATAATGAATCAAATCGAGTCTGTACACACCAAGACACTACTCCAGCTGAAATGAGAAATCTCGCCGGTGAACGCCGAATGAAGATTGATTTTGCCACTTCATGGCAGAACTATTTGTACAGATCTTGATGTAATTAACTATTTAACGGAATATGTTTGCTTTTGGACTTCGCATCCATCTTTATGTTGCAATAAATCGTTATTTTGTTTTAAAGTCATTTTTTGGATACTCACACAAGTGTAGACTACAGCCCTAGGCAAATCTCCTGTACCTCATAATTTCATTTATAAGTCACACGAACAATCTCCACGGGTCCCGCCGTCTGAGCGGCATGGTGCCGAAGAGGACAGGATATTAAGGTAAGCTATGTGCCAATATCTGCGACCCACCAAGGTAGATATATCTACGATACTACAGTACTTCCGATACGTTCTCAGCATTCGCTTGACGTGTATTGGAGTCTATAGAGCACAGTAGGGAGGATGGAACTTCGATGGCCGTGTTTGATTTCCGAAATTCCTCATCTAGAAGATTTCCATCCAAATATTTAGTTGAGAAATTCAATTTTATATTCGGCACTATGCTGACCCCTGGACAGGTGCAATATCTCAAAATCTTAACAGTTTATGCACATGATGATTGGTATTTGGTTTCTGCTTTAAAAATAAGGGACCACGTAACTTTTGATTTCGCAAAATCCAGTTAAGGGCAGTGAAAGGAAGTGAAGAAAGGTTTTTCAAATGGTGATACATATATCTCAAAAACTAAAGATATTACAGTCGTGAAAATTGGTATTTGGAATCTCCATTAAAAATAAAGAAACATGTATGTTTTGTTTCGGAAAATCCACTTAATGGCGGGGGAGTAAAGGACTGAAATATAGGTTGAATTCTTCTAATGAGGATGAGTATATCTCAAAAACTGAAGATGTTACTGACGTGAAAATTGGTACTTTGAATCTCCTTTAAAAATAAAGGAACAAGTACTTTTTTGGAAAATCCACTTAAGAGGTTGTGGGTGAAAAGATGTGGAAAAAAGTTGAATTCCTTTTATGAGGATACATGTATCTCAAAATTGAAGATGTTAAACTTGTGAAAATTTCTATTTGGAATCTCGAATAAAAATAAAGAAACAGTTATTTTTTGTTTTTGGAAAATCCACCTAACGGTGGGTGGGGGATGGCGATGTGAAGGACTGAAATATGGGTTGAATTCTTTTTATGAGGATGCTACTATCTCAAAACTCAAGATGTTACAGATGTGAACAGTGGTATTTGGCAACTCCATTTAAAATAAAGGAACATGCAAGTTTTTTTTCGTACAATCCCTTAAGGGGTGGTGGGTGAAAAGAAGTGAAAAAATTGAATTCCTTTTATGAGGATACTTTTATCTGAAAATTGGTATTTGGAACCTCTTTTGAAAATTAAGGAACACGTACTTTTTGTTTTCGGAGAATCCACTTAATGGAGGGTGGCGGGTGGGGGGGGGTGAAAATAATTGGGCGTATTGAATTATTTTATACCTATATCTCAAAACATGAAGATGTTATAAACGTGAAAATTGGTATTTGGAATCTCCTTTAAAAATAAATACGTATTTTTTGTTTTCGGAAATTCTACTTAAGTGGGAGTTGAAAAGAATTGAAAGAGGAGTTAAAATTATGTTTATGAAGATTCTTACATCTCAAAAACTGAAGATGTTGCAGACGTGGAAAACTGCTATTTGTAATCTCGTATAAAAATAAGCACATGTCTTTCGTTTTCGGAAAATCCACTTCGGGGGTGATAAGAAATGGAAAAGGGGTTGAATTAAATATATGAGAGTACTTATATCTCAAAATCAGAAGGTTTTACGACGTGAAAATTGACATTTGGAATCTCCTTTAACGAAAAACACATTTTTGTTTCCGCGAAATCCATTTAACGGCGGTAAAAGAAGTGGAAATGGGGTTAAATTTTTTTAATGAGGAATCTTATATCTCAATACTGAAGATATTTTAAACGTAAAAAATTGATATTGGAATCTCCTTTGAAAATAAAGAAACGCATGCTTCTTTTTTCAGAAAGTGTACTTGGGGCGGGGAGTTTGAAAGAGTGGAAAAGGGGTTACCGTTCCCTCTAAGGTGTGCTTTGCCATGATTATTAATAAATCTGATTAAGGGTTACTGTACATGGCCAGCATCGACCTGAGGGAGGTCTGTTCTTCACATGGACAGATCTATGTCGCATGTTCCAGAGTTAGCTCAGCCAATATCCAGATCATCTTAGCTCCAAAAGGCTATACCACAAACTTGGTTTACAAAGAGGTACTGGGTAAATGAAACTCAATCTTTCGAAAGTTTCTATAGTTAGGAATTTTCAGATAATATCTTAGTGCAGTACCGAGGAACTATTACTTTTATCTAATTACGATATCCACGCGAGCGCCTTCTTCGTCATATCTAAGAAATGGTGTGGCGTGTGTCGTAAAATCGTTTATGACCACGCACTGGATCAATTAATTTCTGGGGCCGATGACCTCGATGTTAGGCCCTTTAAACAACAACCGTCATCATCATCAATTAATTTCTGTGTCTTCTGGAGACATTGTACACTGTTACCCGTGCGAACTCTAGAAAGTTACAAGCGGATATCTGCCCGCCGCGGTCTCAAGCTTACCGCCACGTCAGCTCGCGTTCTGAAAAGGAAACCTACAACCCGCCTTCCAGCCACCGACCAAGTCAGGAATGAAATGAATGAATCATATAGAGGCTATTAGTACGATTGGTTCGCCACTCCCAAAGTGATTTTATCAATGACTGATAGATGCTATGAAATGAGAATGGAGAGTGTTGCTGGAATGAAAGATGACAAGGGAAAACCGGAGTACCCGGAGAAAAACCTGTTCCGCCTCCGCTTTGTCCAGCACAAATGTCACATGGAGTGACCGGGATTTGAACCACGATATCCAGCGGTGAGAGGCCGACGCGCTGCCGTCTGAGCCACGGAGGCTCCAGCTCGCGTTCTGTTTGACCAAAATGATGCAATATTGCAGCAGATAGTGCCCGTAGCACGCAGTGCGATCTGAACGCGCGGACAGTTCGCTTTCTGTTTGACTGAACCACTGGCAGTTCTGACGGCTGTATAGAGCCAAGTCGTCAATCATATATTTTGACGGGTTCGGCTGATATGATCTTTCTTTGTTCGAAAATTTCAGTGGAAACATGAATCTTGTAAGTTTCAAAGTCGGCAGCTAGCCTCAGTTTTTCTGGAGGTGTGTTGGCAATACTTGGGCCAGCACTGGTATTTCGCTGCTCCTAGGTGAGCGTGGGAGTAACACAGAGTTATTCCTTGTTTTATCTCTTTAAGCCTAATTTTTGGCGTAAGTTATTAAAAAGAGCACAATCTCCTTCAAGATGAATATTTCGACGTTTATTGCGATCAATAGAAAACAAAAAGATTGTGCCGACTTACAACTGGACTGTGGATTTCTATTGTCCAAAATTCAACTCCGTGCCCTGAATCGAATATTTCCTTGGCTTGGAATATAGAGCCAGTTTACTCCTCAGTTTGAACACAGCCGAGAGATTTCGTTGTTCGGAGGGGAACGACTCTGGTCACTTCGGGAGCCTACAGTAACGGCGATTGTATCCGCTCGGCACATATCGTATCCCAAGAAAAGTAGCTGTAGCCAAAGCTCAAGAGGTCGGAAATGAAATCATGGTTGGTTTCGTGTCTATTGGAGGGTATAGAGAAAACTATTGCAATGTTTATATCATCCCAAGTAATTAATAACAATCAATAAAATTGCTCCGGGCTTCTAATGACTCCCTGAACTCACCGGTTCATGGATCAATATACAGTTATAGATGACCGCCTAGACAGAATCTCCCACTGCCATGTTCATTAACATTTGCGTGTACTCCTGGTTAGTACTATTTATGATTGAAGTGCCATTTTAAAACATTAAAAATTTAATTAGAAAATTGCATTTTTAATACATCATAACACTCTTCATCAGTGTTATCTGTATTATCGCCCATGGCATCATGCATTACATAAAAAGTTTAATGCGTTTCTTTATTATTTGACCTTCCACTTGTTTTACTTGGTATTCAGTAGAACACTGCCCATTATTTTATGGGGTTGAGTGTAGAAGATAGTAATTGCCGTTGATTAATCTCAGGCATTGGGTCATAATTGATCATAATCCCAGTGGAGATTTGACTTGTGTATTTCTGGAATTTGTAGTAATTAGCCCAGCGTACGAACAGGTTGATGGCTCTGAACTTGAAGGAACGTATTATGCAACAACATTTTATCAAAGACCGTAGGTATTGAAGTACAAACAAACACTTCTTCCCATGTTGTGATTTGAATATTTCAGGTGCAAACGGTGCAACTTCTCAGTTTCACCAAGGAGTGTATACTAAGAAAGAAGAAGGTTCAAATACAGTCTATGTTCGTCGTTCATTGAAATGCCGAAGGTTTCCATTCAGTTCCCGGAAAGTGTAGAGCTAACACCGTTCTCACTGATCACTACAGTCTACCGTATTACCACGTCCGAGTTCAGGTACTAGTGCATTTGCGTGAGTTTCTACGTCGATTAGCCTTAGAGGTAAGTACATCAAACAGAATGTCTTGTGATAAATAATGACTAATGGAGCAAATGCCTAAACGTAACAGGTGTCCGAAAAATTAAGTTTAAGTCTAATGTATAAGTGGTAATATTGTGCAATAATGAAAATGCCCAATATTACAATGTCTAAATGTAAGTAATTTATAATAATTAAAATGTCTGCATTAAATGATGTTGAATATCCCCTCAAAAGAAATTCCTCAGTGAAAATGCATAATTCGTTGTTGGTAAATGGTTTCAAGAGTGAGACACAAGGTGGAACTTTTACTTCTATTGTGGATAGAAAAGGTAAGTTCTGCACTGTTGTCAATGTGAACATTTCGCAAGTGCACATTTCAAATAGTATGGTCTCCTATATAGCAACCTCGAGTAAAGTTAAACAATTCCATCCATGAATATATGCAGGGGTTCACGGCCGGAGTCAATATAATCAAACTCTTCTAGGCTATACTGCCGTGGTCCACTCCTCTCATTCCTGCCAGACGTTTCGACTTTATTACATAATTTCAACACCTCAATGCTCAACACCTTCCATGGAAGCAGTTTATAGCAAGCATATCCTCTAGTATATTGTTTATGTCGAAGAAAAATCGAGCAGACATTTAATATTATTACAGGACAAATGAAATATCTCTGCAGTGTACTTAATTACAACTTATAAAGAGAAATCACCATCAAGGACCTTAACATTGGTACAGTGAATGCCCTCAATGTTGCCAGTTTCATTTTGCGCAGTCGACTTGGAAACGCGTTGTCAACGAAAGTTTGAAAGAGGCACATAATAACGGGGATAACTTGACAGTGAGGCATCATACACCATAAGAGTGTTACTCGCTTTACCATTTGTACCGCCCCCTCCAGCCACCCTCACTCCATACATGAGATGTTGAACAAATTTATGAACGCTTATATGAGAACATAATGATGAAGGTGAGATTGTTGCCCAGTTTAATGGAAATAATATGTGTAAAACGAACACTGCAAAGGAGTAGACGACGAGCAGTTTCACCACGTTTATCACATAACGCCTGGAATATATTCGATCTTGCAGTAAACGGAATGCAACGGGATATTAATAGTGTCAAGTGCTGGCATTCTAAGTTCCAGGGGATGTTAGTGATCCAAAGTTCTCGATATGCAAGTTCCTTGAACATTATTAAGATAGGACATCAAAGAGTGAGTAATGCTGTTAAAAAATATATGAAATAAATTAATGGCAGGTGGAGGCAATGGTATCAAATTATCAAGCATGCAAGGGACGTAGTGAAATTAACGGATACCCAAGAACTCTTAGCTACATGACGGAGGGAGTATGCGTGGCCGCTCCTAACGCCTCTAGTAGAAGAAATAGGCAGGTTCCGGGTGATGTCGTCTTGAGCGGTCAGTCCAGGCGGTGTAACGGTGGGAGTGAAATTGAGATATCAGTAGTGTATCAAAATGCATAAATCAAAGAGAAACGTTTTGCAATGAACTTCCACAACACATAAAGACACAGGTAGAAAAGGAATTACATTCCAGAAATTCCCTGATCGTCCATGGGAATCGCACAGACGCATGAAGTGAATTTTAGCTGTGGGAAGAATAAAGTACGGTAGGCTATTTCATTTGTGATATAAATTAATTACTATTGCCAAATCATTAACAGATACCTCGGAAGTCTCACATTTCAAACATACGATGTATGCCAGGTCTCCAACACGTTCATTTAAGTATATTTTGAAATAGTACATCTCATTTCAAGTACTTATTGCATCAGGTTCGTATATGTTTACATTCCCTTCCTTCCATGAGCAAGTCCCTTGACTACGCCGAAAATTTACAATAATAAAAAATTGTTTTCTCTGAATTTCAGTGCGGATGGAATTCCATCGGAACCCATCAAATGCTCCGTCGTTTGCAGTGAACATTTGTAAATCACGTAATATTGAAAATCACCCATCATACAGATAATATGTGTTTCATGAGAACTACCGTATAAAAGGAAACCGAAAAGATAATTGTTGTATCCCGTTTTGAAAGAGCGAGGAAACGGAAGTAGTGCTCAAGTAAACATACGTCATCTAATCAGAAAACTAGAATTTGTTGTACAAAATCAGAGCGATAAAATTACATAAGTCCGTCAAGCAGCATTTGAGGTTGAAGCAACTACAGTACGTTCGAATTTACTTGTGTTCTTAGTGGGAATGATGTAGGTACACAGTGCAACTCAAGAAAAGCACCTCCAAGTATTTCGGAAAAGTTGCAAATAAGTGATGGTCCCAAAACTCCCCTGGGCATATGCAGAGGATTTCATGGACAGCAAAACATAAAACGTTAGGCACAGTTGAAGGATTTAACAGTAGACCTATTAATTTTGACATTGTGTCACTATACATTCATTCTGTGGACCTTTCCACTATGGATCTTGTATGGTTAGAAATACTACGCCAAAATAAATTAACAGAAAAGGGTTTACAAAACGTAGATAGTGGTGGTTGTTCTTCGGGAAATACAACGTGATAATAGAGCCCTTACGCAACGCGAGGAAAGTTAATTTACAATTTGCTTTACGTCGCACTGACACAGGTAGGTCTTATCCTGACTGTACCGGGGGTACACTTTCTCCGTCCTGTTAAACTGTGCTCCTTCTATAGGGCCATCTATGTCATCGAACTTGAACTAACGTTATGCGAAATACTTGGATTTTCAACTATTAGATATCTCTACCCTCGGCCTAAGTGCCCCCTCTGGCGGGATTAAGGAAAATTTATTCTTAAGGGAAAGTAAATTTTCACAGTTGGATAACTTTAGTTTTTGAAGAATGTTTTGTTCTTGAGTCAAGGTTGTCAACACTTCTGACCCCTTATCACCTGTATCTATCAACCAATCAGAAATTTTGTGAAAATTTTCTCTAGCCAATTAAAATTGGTTGTGTGCAGAGGCATCCGGCCTATCTGTAAAGAGTTTCCGAATCTTCCCCTCGAGATGACATAAAAGCTGGGCACTTTAAGGTCGTATGGTCATCTTCATCGCTCCAGCTTATTGTGTGCGGCATGTACTAAGAGCTCAGGGGCCGCAGGTCGGCCTTTGGAAGGCCCAACAACTCAAGGTAAAGGCAGAATTTTCTTAACATGTGATACTGTAGCTCCGCAAGGTAGCTTGAGGGGAAGGTTTCAAACTTCTGTTATTAATATAAAATTCTAATTTCATGGTTTAAAATGTGGATTTTTGGCGAGTCTGAGGACTCTGTTCAAATCCCAACTGGGATTCATGTAAACGAGGGGAACAAAGAGTTATTACCTTCTGCTGATTCCCATTCAATTTCGTGTGGGGTGACTAAAGTTTCTAATTATCTAAAATTCTTAACAATCTTTTGGAGTTTAATGTTTCTCATTTAGTCACCTCGGCGTAGAATAACCTCAGCTTCTGTACCTTTGGGCTATAAGCCCACTTAAACCAAACCAAACCAAACCAAACCAAACCAAACCCCATGGCACTAGAGCCCTTGAAGGGCCTTGACCTACCAAGCGACCGCTGCTCAGCCCGAAGGCCTGCAGATTACGAGGTGTCGTGTGGTCAGCACGACGAATCATCTCGGCCGTTATTCTTGGCTTCGTATACCGTGGCCGCTATCTCATCGTCAGGTAGCTCCTCAATTCTGATCACGTAGGCTGAGTGGATCTCGAGCCAGCCCTCAGGTCCAGGTAAAAATCTCTGACCTGGCCGGGAATCGAACCCGGGGCCTCCGTGTAAGAGGCAGGCACGCTACCCCTACACCACGGATAAGCCCACTTAGGGTTTTAAAATATTCTAGATGGAATGCGAGTGTTTCGCCTCCAGCCTTTTGTTCATGGCCAACCACGTTAAACCTTTTCTTTTTTACATTACGGTCATTTAGAATGGGCACACATTGCCCCGGTTTATTTTGTAATTATTTATAGAACAGTGTGTAACAGATTGTCGAGCGATAAATAAGCCCACATCAAGGCAAAGATGTGTAAATACTTTAGTTAAGAACAACCTACAGGTCGAGAGTGCGCTATTAAAAGCTTATGCCTCTGAGAGACTGGACTATATTAACTTATGGAGCTCAGATTCCTAGGCTATGTAAGTTAGTGGAGCAAATATGTTCTTATAAAATAGTGTACCTGTTTCAGAGCTGTAATGCTCATCCCTTCGTATATTATCATGTTGATAGTTCTCTCTAGTTGATGTTTTGGACTTTAAGTCATTTTTGCTGGAGTTGACGAGCTCATTATAATCTTGTAATGGTTTATTCATATCTTCTATCTAACAAATTTTAAATATAAAAAAGGGAGTAAAAAAATTTCAAAATTTATTGCATTAACTGCGGTCAATTCCTCGTCCGCCCATTCACCCCAGCAACTTCTTACACCTCTGTGATCCACAATATTTCAGGATCAGGACAGGAAAAGGCTAGGAGTAGGAAGGAAGCGGTCGTGGCATTTATTAAGGTACAATCTCAGCAATTGCGAGGTGTGAAAATGGGAAACAATGGAAAAATACCTTCAGGGCTGCCGGCAGTTCGGTACGAATTCTCTATCTCCCGAATGCAAGCTCACAGCTGCGCGAACCTAACCGCACGGCCAACACGCTCGGTGAAAGTAAGTTTGCGACGATAATTTCTTTAACTCTAAAATAAAGCATGGACGACAGTACACACTTAAGATGACTATGTATTTCATTTTGGGAGTATAATAGCTAAGTGACCTCGTCACTCGCCTCTCACCAAGGTAACTACAGTTATGTTAATCGTTTTACGTCGCACTAACAAATGTTATGGTTTTCAGAGTGGCTGAGGATCCGGAATTTTGTGACTCATACGTTCTTTTGCGTGACAGTAAATCTATTAACATGAGACTGAGGAATCGGGCTGACCCGTCAACTTGGTTTCAGAGACCAGCTCTCCTACCATCTGAACCAATCAGCCCGGCACCATGGCGGCTATTTTTCCAACTTCGGTCAATACAGGTGAGATTTCGGAACTGGTATGTCACATCTCAGTGTTCGGTTTGAATACAACACTGCAGATCATGAATTAAAATTAATAGCCTTAAAAATACAAGGTTATTTATTTCAATGCTAGTGTTATTACCGGATAAGAATTCAAGTTCTCAGGTCTGTTCTTTCGTCCATCACCTTTAGATTTCCCGAGTTGGTTTCATTTACCAATTGAAACACTTACCATATCTCGTGATTATCACTAGTGCCCAATTTCATTGTCAGACTAAAAAACTGTATGTTCACTCCACGCTAGCCAGACTGAAAACGATATCTTCCAAAGCGTGGCATGTTCTTTAAAACTCATCTGATGTTTGAATACCTAAACACAGGCCCACGTTTGCCACATTCAAATAGTAGAATAACGATATTATTCATCTTGTGCCCTGCGCATACTCCGCTGGTTAGGGCCTGAATGTACTGCAATCTCTGCTGTCATTCGGCATGTTTTCCACAGAGGAATACGTTGACAGCTCCTCATTCAGGGGGAAAGCAAGAGAAAACACGTGCGAGGCACTAAGTCTGTACCATGAACGGTATCTCGACAGGCGACACCCGGATGCTACGCCATTCCGCCGTGTTGGAAGACGCCTAAGGACAACAGGCATGATATCCAACCAGCCATCAGTCCGCGATAGGCCCGTTACATCGGGTGAAACAGAAGAGGCCGTTCTGGAGGCGGCTCGTAATAATCCACACATCAGTATAACGGCGATTGCACGTCAGGTGAACACCAGCCAGCCGTCCATCTGGCGAATACTGTATGAATTTACATTTCACCCATACCATCTACAGCTACACCAAGAGCTCCATGGGCGGGATTTCGAAGCTAGAATGGAGTTCTGCTGGTGGCTATAAGGCAGACTGGACAGTGATGCAGCATTCGTATCACATATCTTGTTCTCGGACGAATCGCGCTTCCACAATAATGGGAACGTCAATCGCCACAACACGCACTCTTGGAGTCCGGACAATCCCCACTGGGTGCGACAAGCGGCCCATCAAGTACGATGGGGAGTGTATGTTTGGTGAGGAATCTTGGGGGATCGCCTGATTGGACCTTATTTCTTTGACGGCCATCGGACTGGCCCACACTACCTGTACTTTCTGCGTCAAGACCTCCCACTGCTGCTGGAGGATATACTCTTGCACGATCGCTTCACGATGCGGTTGCAACAGGATGGAGCTCCACCACATTCGACTTTGCCCGTTCGTAACCATCTGAACGAGGAACTGCCCAGGAAATGGATAGGACGAGGAGGCCCTATTTATTGGCCCGCTAGATCACCGGATTTAACGCTGTTAGACTTCTTCGTGTGGGGACATTTGAAGAACATCGTTTACACTCAAGCGCCCGAAAACCCCGACCAGCTCCGGCAACTCATCCGCACGCCTGCCATGCATTTACACCTGGAATGCTTCAGCGCGCAATACAATTTATTGGACACCGGGCCTGAATGCGCATGAACCAAAACGGTTATAAAATCGAGCATTTGCTGCGATAAAACGTTGTCAGGGCAGTTGTGTTCCTATTATTTCCGGTCTGTATGTGTCCGTCCTCCTAACAAATAGGCCCTTCTTAGGGTCACATACACATTCATACACACATAATTTGCCTGAAAGCGGGTATTGAACTTACATTGTGTGCGGTACGTATTAAACACATATTTCAAAATTTGTAATCCACTCCCCGATCTCGAACTTCCCACCTGATATGCAAGCCCGATCCACCACGCTTTTACCAACTACAGTACGGTTCCGAATGGCAGACTGGGCAGCTTATAGAAAGTATTAGGTTTAATGCGGTCACAATATCAATTTAGTGTTTCGCCGGCGAGTCAGGTTAATATGATATAGAAGGCACACGCATGTCTTCCAGTGTTTAGTACGAGTATAACATTACGGCGTCCTAGCATGGTGATGCGGTACATACCAAAATATCCGGTTGTGTTGTCTGAGCATACCGGCAGGGCATATGTTTTTAGGATGGAATGAATATTGTGGGTTGCATAAAAGTACAATGGAAGGGGCGACTGAATCACCCTGTATATATCTTGGAAATGAGTTCCGCCCATCAATAATTAAAGAATAGGGAGAAAATAATGGGACATATTCGATCACCGTTATCTCAGCATTTTCAACTATACGTAAAAAATAAAGTTGATGTATTTCGGTCTATGAGTCTATTCGTCTGTTCGCGCTAATCTTGAGAAGGTTTGGGCAGATATTGATGAGCCTTTCGCTCTACTGTATCAGATTTATCGGGGAAATGTATCGGTGTACGGAACATTATTTAACGAGATGAAAAGGAGCCCGCAAACGTGACTTTTGTGAATCAAGATAATGTAAAGTTAATAGTACATGGTGTGGGTTACTATGATTACTTGTTATTTCGTTTGCCATGGGCTGCAGCTGTGAGGCCTAGTAAGTGGTCCTGAGAGTCGGGATACCATTTTCTACGGAATAGGAGTGGGCATCTCTTATATATTCTGAGTCATGGCCCTCCTTGTGCTCCAGGTGTCCAGGGCTGTACACTCCACCGTAATCCCTAACCCGTTAGAGGAGAGATTCTCACTGGCACTATGTGTAAGTAGGGTTGCATTCTGCTCCACGCAATTTTTACCGAGCACGCTCAGAACATTTTAGGCTGCCACGGATCTATGGGAGTAATGGAATCCCACTTCCATTTCACAAGTAAGGGACTCCTTGGAAACAAACTGGAAACGAAATGGAATTCGATGGTGTTTATGGAAGAAAGAAAGTAGAACTGGCTGAGTTAGCAAAGAGGATGAGTCTGGATGTGTTAATGATATTCGGGTAAGATAATGCAGTAAAGCTAATGCAGTGCGCTCGCAGTTGCGATCAACATTATTCTGTAAGAATGAAGTTATCCCCCGAACTAACTCTTTTTACACCGGTCTATTTTAGGACCAAATTTGCTTTTTGGGAGTGGAAGCTGGGTGGACTCAAGGTATCTTATTCATAAGTTAGAAGTACTATACATGAAATTTGCGAGAATTTTCACTAGTACAAACAGTTGGGAACAATGGCATGGAAGTACTCGGAATGGGTAGGTAAAACCTGAGTTAGGAACGAACTTGATTGATGAAACTGTAAGCATTAACACACCTCTGTGGTTAAGTCACGTGGACGTGGAGTGAATTGAGGAGGATAGGCTACTTAGGAAAGCATAGGCCTATATATTACAATATGCTTTACGTCGTACCGAAACAGATAGGTCTTATGGCGACGATGGGATAGGAGAGGGGTAGGAATGGTAGGGAAACGTCCTTGGCCTTAATAAAGGTACAGCACAATGTGAAAATGGAAAAATGGATATCCATCTTCAGGGCTGCTGACAATGTGGTTCTAACCCATTATCTCCCGAATGCAAGCTGATAGCTACATGACCCAAACCGCACAGCCACTTGCTCGGTGTAGGGGGATAATGGATTCGATCATGAGTTGAGAAAGGCAGAGGGAGACCTAGACGATGATGACTAGACTCAGTTTCTAATGATTTACAGATAAGAGGTATAGAACTAAGTGTGGCCAAGAGTGCTATGTACCAATAGAGGAATTGTGGCGGCGTTTAGTAAATTCACAGAGGTTTGAAGACTGAATGCTGAAAGGCACGATTTAAAAAGCAAATCGCTTACACTGGCAAAACCGTTCGGGACATATCATAACGGTGTACGGAGGAATTACCCCTAAAACATTCTGGAAAATACGCCGGGACCGCACACACCTGTCTTGTAAGGAAAGGCAGATATCGTAGTTTGAGTGAAAGTGCACGAATTTTTAAAATACTGCATTTCGAGGATGATGAATGGCGCATGCACCACTGACCAACCTGAGCGTTTAGCTCTTGAAAGTTTCTCAGTTAAATCTTAACAAGAATATTCTCTCTCTCTCACTATTCGTTTAGTCGATTCCGACTCTCCATGACCCCATGAACTAAAATACGCCAATTTCTTCTGTCCTGCACTGCCTCCCGAAGATTTTCCACGCTGGAATTTAGTACTTCTGTGATGCCATCAATCCATCTCATTATTTGCCGCCCTCTTCTCCTTGTGCCTTCGATCTTCCCCAGCATTAAGGTCTTTTCTAGTGAATTGTGTCTTCTCATGATGTGTCCAAAGTAGCTTAGTTTTTGTTTCAGGATTAGGCCATCCAAGGAACACTCTGGTTTAATTTGCTTTAAACTGACCTATTTGTTCTGTTCGCAGTCCACGGGACTCTAAGGATTTTCCTATAACACCACAATTCAAATGAGTCTAATCTATGGCGTTCAGCTTTACTTATGGTCCAGGTCTCACATCCGTACATCACAACTGGAAAAACAATAGCCCTTACTATACGGATCTTTGCTTTTAATGTTATGTCTCTGTTCCTTAAGATATTGTGAAGATTGGTCATTGCCTTTCTACCAACTAGCAATCGTCTTTTGATTTCATGGCTACAGTCACCATCAGCAGAAATCTCTGAGACAAGATAGTTGAAAACGGAGAATACCTCCATTTTTTCTCCTCCTACATGCCATGAATTGACAGGTGTAGTTGCCATAATTTTTGTGTACTTGACATTCAACATTAGTCCAGCTTTTGAACTTTCTTCTTTCACTTTCAGTAAGAGGGGTTTTAAGTCTTCTTCATTTTCTGCCATCAGGATAGTATCATCTGCATATCTCAGGTTGTTTATATTTAACCCAGCTGTTTTGATTTCTCTTTCTTCTTCATCTAACCGCACATTCCTCATAATGTGTACCACATACAGATTGAAAAGGTAAGGTGACAATATAGAGCCTTGCGTTACTCCTTTCTGAATCTTGACCCATTTTGTTGTTCCATATATGGTTTTCACCGTAGCTTCTTGGTCAGAGTATAAGTTCCGTATGAGGTTAATGGTATGATCTGGTACTCCCATGTGTTTTAGTACTTTCCATAATTCATTATGATCGACACAGTCAAAGGCTTTAGAATATTCAATAAAGCAGAGACACACATCTTTCTGGAATTCTCTTGCCTTCTCCATTATCCATCGGATGTTGGCGATTTGATCTCTGGTCCCTCTTCCTTTACGAAATCCAGCTTGTTCTTCAGATAGCTCTCGGTCTACATACTAGCGAAGTCTATTTTGTAATACTTTAAGCATGACTGCTAGCATGTGAGATAAGTGCAATTGTTCCGTGATTCGAGCATTCTTTAGAATTACCTTTCTTTGGAATTGGGATGAATACTGAACTATTCCAGTCTTTAGGCCACTGTTGGTTTTTCAAAATTTCCTGACATACGGAATGCAAAACTTTCACTGCACTATCTCCAATTACTTGGAACATTTCTACTGCAATTCCATAATGTCCACTTGCTTTGTTATTAGCAATATTGTCTAGGGCCCATTTGACTTCACTTTCTAAAATATCTGGTTCTGGTTCTAAGGGCACATGAACTTCATTATCAACAATACACGGTTCTTTCTTATACAGATCTTCTACATATTCCATCCACCTTTCCTTAATGTCCTCTGCTTCTGTTAGATCTTTACAATTTTTATCTTTTACCATTCCAATTTTTCCCTGGAATTTTCCGTTGATGTCCCTAATTTTCTTGTAGAGATCCCTGATCTTCCCCATTCTGTTATTTTGTTCTAATTCTTTGCATTGAACATTTAGGAAAATATTCTTATCTCTTGTAGCTAATTTTCAAAACTCTGTATCTAATTCAAATATTGCTGATCTATCCCCTTTGATTTATGCTTTCCTTCGTTCTTCTGCAATTTGCAGTTCCTCACCCGATAACCATTTGGCCTTCTTGTTATTCCTTTTCTTGGGAATGTGTTTTTCTGCTGCCTCCTTGAGAGCATAGGATACTTCTGTCCACAGCTCTTCAGGGTTTTTGTCTTCTACCTGTAATGCAGTAAATATGTTCCTGATTTCTCCTGTATTATCACAAAGAATTCTTCTGAGGTCATATCTGTATGATGAGGTGGTTTTAGCTGTTTTATTCAACTTCAACCGGAATTTTGCAATTAAGAGTTCATGGTCTGATCAGCAATCAGCTCCTGGTCTTGTTGTAGTTGATTGAACAGCACTCTTCCACCTACTATTATAAATTATGTAATCAATTTGATTCCGGTATTGGCCGTCTGGTGACGTGCTAGAGTATAGACGTCGTTTGGGTAGCTAGAGTAGTGTGTTGGTAATAACCAGTGAATTGTCTTGGCAGAATTCTAGTAGTCTCTGCCCTGCATCATTTGTTGTACCAAGACCAAATTTCGCTGTTACATCATCTACAATTTGGTTTCCCACTTTGGCATTACAGTCTCCAACTGTGAAAGCGACATCCATTTTTTGGTGTCGACCGTAGTAGTTCTTGTAAATCTCCATAAAACTGGTCAACAACGTCCTCTTCAGCATCAGTGGTTGGTGCATAAACTTGAATGACTGTGACTTTGAGAGGTTCACCTTGAAATCTGATGGACATCTTTCTATCATTTTTATAGTTGCTACCCATTACAGTTTTACCTACTGTATTACTGACTATGAAGGCTACTCCATTACTGTTGTTGTTGTCTTGTCCAGAAAAGTATACCGTGTAGTCATCCGAAATAAATTCTCCCATTCCAGACCATCTCATTTCACTTATTCCCAATATGTCGATGCCAATTCTCTCCATTTCTCTTTTGACTATATCGAGTTTTCCTTGATACATAGATCTCGCACTCCATGTTCCTAAACAGTACTGTTCTTTGCAGCATTGCATTCTTCTTGAAGCTTCTCTCAACCTGGTTCCCTCCGGAGATCCGAATGGGAAATTTGAAACTCCGGTACATTTTAATTTGGGTGAAGCCATGGGGTTTTCTTAGGTTAATTTCAGTGGCGGTTTCCCGTTGCCTTCCACTGACCTCCAAATCCTGTCTGTTCACCGACTCAGTTTCCCGCTTTCGGTACCCAACCTTCCACTGAGTTGCTCGGCTTAACAGGGGCACCACGTGTAGGTAGGAACTTGGAGAATTGAGGTGATAGAGGCTAAGAGAACTCGCTTCCTGAGTTCTTGTAATCGCATATCACTCCCATTTTTTTGCCAGAGTCTCAAGGTGTTTGCAGAGACTCCCCCCATGTTATCTACCGTGGCCCAAAACAAGAATATTACACTACTATAATAAGTAATGTGCGTTAATTCTTTTAAAACTGTGCTCGATGGTGTCCCGCCAAACTTACTGGACTTCAATATCGTTATTCATGTTGTCAAAGGACCTTTCAATACAACGCACCTTTCACAAGTGAAGTAACCTCTGTGAAGGCGCAGGGACGATGCACACTCTCTTTGGACAGTAGAGAAAATTACTTTCAAAAATTTAGGAAATTGATAACATTTATAATGTTTGGGAATATTGTTTGGAGTCAAATATTCCTGTATTCTTAAGTTAACACTCCTGAAATGGGCCCAGTCACTGGGACTGCTACGTAAAATGGACTCATGTACTATTGATTTCTATTACTGAACCATGACAAGGTGCAATAATATTAAATTGATACTGTGTTACGGAATGGAGCCTTCGTGGCACAAACGGCAGTGCGCCGGCCTCTCATTGCTGGGTTCCGCAGTTCAAATCCCGGTCACTCCACGTAAGACTCGTGCTGGACAAAGCGTAGGCGGCAGGTTTTTCTCCGGGTTCTCCAGTTTTCCCTGTCATCTTTCATCCCAGCAACACTCTCTACTATAATTTCATTTCGTCTGTCAGTCATTAATGATTGCCCCAGAGAAGTGCGACAGGCTGCGGCAGCCGGTATAATTCCTATTCTCGTCGCTAGATGGGAGCTTCATTCATTCCATTCTTGACCCGGTCGAATGACTAGAAACGTGCTGTGGATTTTTTTCGTGTTATGGAATGCTACTGAACCAGTATCTAGTACATCAGTACGTTTAAATGAAATCGGAACGTTCATCCTACAAAGAAATCTTGAGACAAATCTACGATATGACAAATTAAGTTAATTTACGAGATACATTGCGGCAATGAAACATGATTTTGGCCAATTGATCATATTACCATCATATTTCAGAAAAAGGAAAATATCTTTTATGAACAGCCACACGACGCGATGGTAATGTCAATATGCCCAGCTCCATGGCTGAAAGCTTAGCGTGCTGGCCTTTGGGCATAGGGGTCCCGGGTTCGGTTCCCGGCCGGGTCGGAGATTTTAACCTTAAATGGTTAATTCCCTTGGCTCAAGGACAGGGTGCATGTGCTGCCCCAACATCCCTGTAAATCACACACCACACATGACAATATCCTCCACCAAAAAAACACGCAGTTACCCACACACTGTAAATGCCGCCCACCCTCATCGGAGGGTCTGCCTTACAAGGACTGCAACCGGCTAGAAATAGCCACACAAAATTATTGTTAGGATTTCCTGATTTCGGAAGCATATTGTCCTTTAATTCCTTTAATTAATTATGCCAATACGACACTAGAAGACAGATGAAATGGAGAATTTCATTTATCATCTATAAATGTTATGAATTAATGACTGTAAAATATTTGGTTCACTCCCACTGTCGCATGTACACTGTCAACTGATAAAAACGTGAACTTCAACACGTTCATCTTTCTGCATTGGATACAATATAAAAGTATACTTGGTAAATAAAGGGGCAGGCCCACAATTACATGGTGCCGTGGTAAAGTTCATGATACATTTTATTTGTACTGGTGCTACTAGGTATCCCAAATATCACAGATTATTACCCTGCTACGGCTAAGAAACTGCAATAATTCATAAAAATGAAACAAGTAACTGATTGGATGTACCCTATGATACGGTTCTTCTTTAAGCTGCTGACATACAGAGCGAGGATGATTGTAAAGCGCGTCAAATCCATTTAATTTGTGTGTAAGCACGTAAATAAAAGCAGCAATTGGACTACAGCACATTCAAATTACAACTACTAATTTGTTTCAACTATATGAATCGGGAAAATAAATTAGCATCTTAAGGAACTGCGTTTATGTTATAGTTTATTTTAAACGAGTAAAAGGAAAGCAAAGCAAAGTCATCTCCGGACAGGCCACGAAGGCCCTTGGAGGGGTGGAAAGTAAAGGCTTCCACTATCCGTAACTTCGGCACTTGATGGGGTGGAGTGGTTAGCTCTATGCCCGGCCACCTTTGCCCCCAGGAGTTAACCTGGTACTCACTTTTGGTGTAGGCTGAGTGAACCTCAGGGCCATGTGCACCTCCGGAAGTGGAAACCTCGTTTCTTAAACTTTACGACTTCCTGATGGGGATTCGAACCCACGTCCTTCCGGGCGAACCGAGCACACCTTTACCGCTTCGGCCAGGCAGCCCCTCATTTTAAACGAGTGATTGTCAACAATAATTCAAGTTGTATTTCATTTAGAAAATGTGCAACAAGTCTATTTTATTTGAAATATTGCCAGAAATATAACAAATAATCTCCATGATAGGATTTTAGAGCATTGTTCAAACCATGTATACAAGGTATTTGATATGTCCGTTGATAATGGCAAAGTTTCAGTTTGTTATATTTGTAACTGGATAGAAAATGTCAAAGTGACAAAAGTGATTACCTCCAAGTTGCAGACCTTTCTCAACCGCTGTTTAAGGAAGATCCTAAACATCTACTGGCAGGAAGTAATCTCCAATCATGAACTATGGAGAAGGACGGGTGAAACCGAGATGGCCATACAGATAAAGCGGCGGAAATGGAAATGGATAGGGCATAGGTTGAGGAAAGAGAATGAAGCCATTGAGAGAGAGGCACTGGATTGGAACCCGCAGGGTAAAGGGAGGAGGGGAAGGCCCAAACAAACGTGGCGAAGATCTGTACACATGGAGGCAATGGAAGAAGGCAAGACCTGGAGAGAGGTGAAGAGGTTGGCTGGCAACAGGATCAGATGGAGATGCTTTGTTGATACCCTATGTTCCACAAGGAACAACAGGAATTAAGTCAAGTAAGTCAAGAAAATGTCAACGTGGGAAGAAACATTTTGGTTTGTGTTCTAGGTTTAATCTCAACTGATAAATATTTCTGTTTATTTATTTTGCGTATGATATACAGAGCATATAATTAATGTAAAATTGAAAAGGATACATGATCACAGATGAAAAAGAGAGAATTCATGGGGCCGTGGCGCAACAGCAGTCCTCACATTTAACAACCAAGATTTTTGCTAGTGAACTTGTGTCGAAGATAGATAGGAAAGTTCTAAGAGTGGGAAGGAACCGACCATAGCCTTAATTAAGGTACAGCCCCAGCATTTGCCTGGTGTGAAATAGGGAAAACACGGTAAACCATCTTCAGATCTGCTGTCGACAGTGGGTTTCGAACCCACTATCTTCCGAATGCATGCTGACAGCTACGTGACTCAAACCACATAGACACTCGCTAGGTAGCTAATCAACTACCGCAGTCTTCCTTATTACCTGCATGAGTCCTGACAGGACATTCAAATGCTATATGGCTGATAGTTTGGTTATAATTTCCAATCACATGTAGCTGACTACTTGAAGTCCCCCGCTTCACTGCCGATGAAGCACAGTGTTCATGATTGGTCGACTAAGTCGAGCCCATAAATGACGGTGTACATTAATCCTTCGGACCTGGCATTCTGTTTATTGATGACGTGCTACTTTCGAGGTGCCACTTTTGCTTAGAATTGAAAGCACTTGCGGACTGAACGAACCTGCAGGTATTGTAGGAACTAATATCTTCTTGTTCAGCAGATTAGCATGAACTGGTAGCTGACGGTTGAAAAGTATCTTTCGATACTCTTGGACAAGGACATTTTCTGGTTTCAGATGCGAGGGAGAAATGTCGCAGAGTGTTAGCAACCAGTAGAGAGATGGGGATTTAATGGCCCTTGACATCAGCCTCATCGTCTAGTTCAGCTGAACGTCTATCTTCCTAGCATGACAACTGTTAATCCAAGGCGATGCGTGGTGTTCAGCAACGGAGTATACTACGTCAAGTGCAGCCGTCCAGGGTACACTTGGATGTGCTCCGCCTCAGGTGGCTGTTAACTTACACAAGATGCTGTTACGTGTTCCGATTTTAGCTGCTGTTCAGGGAAGGTGATGACAAAATGACAGCGATCTGTCTAGCGGTACACGCAGGTATTTAGGATGTCTTTTGTGAAGGTGCATACCGGTAAAGGGGACAGATGACTCATTGTTGACAAGTCTGCTGTTCAAACGTAAACAAAATACTTCCGATTGAGTCATGTTAGGAAAAAAGCTCCATTTCCTGAAGTAATCACCTAACGTAGTGAAGTCATCCATCAAGGTATCACTGTAATTGAACTGATGTGTCGTTATGGTCCAGTCGTCAGCATATCCAATGTCTTGCTAGATGTTGGTAGCATGTCATAGAAGTATAAAAGAGGAGTGGAGCAAGAATTGATCCTTGCGCCAGCCCATTGTTCAGCTAGAAATTCCTGCTGGTTTTGTCACCTAGTTGTGCAGTGTTCCATCTTTTACCCAGAAAGTTGTTGATTACTTTCACTCTCTTCCTGTAGGGTATTAATTTACGTAGTTTATACACGAGTCTTACGCTGCCTTAAGGCTTATTAATGCAGCTCATGCTACAACTTTTTTTTGAAAACCAAAGTCAGTACAGGTGGAAAGTGCTAGTAATTGATCTTCTCAGTTTCGGCCGGGTCAAGAGCCTACTTGTTCCTGAGGGATTACATCCATTATTGTAGTAACAATACGATTGTATAATAATCTCTGAAACAGTTCAAAACAGCAGCTTCGGAGTGCAGACCGGTGGCAGATTTCAGGTCTATTACTTGGCTTGTTAGGTTTCAAAAGTG
Source organism: Anabrus simplex (assembly GCF_040414725.1). Lineage (NCBI taxonomy): Eukaryota > Metazoa > Arthropoda > Insecta > Orthoptera > Tettigoniidae > Anabrus > Anabrus simplex. Next base: position 526,171,391 of record NC_090266.1, read on the forward strand.
CTATTTTCCTGTTCGTGAATCACCGATGTTAGAAAAAAATTGCAAGTAACTGTCTGGTATTCTTAGAACGTCACTTCAACAAATCTGGGTAAATTATACCCTCTCCGGGGTGTTTTACCTACCTTCAGCTGCTGGAGACCATCTTCTATCTCTACTGTGAATGTGCAGCTGATTCCTCTCCGTGGTGTACCTGGACAGGTACACACAACTAGAATTTTCACTTCTGAACTTGTCGTCAGAACTGGAGTGTCAGACTGTCAATTTTGACCTCCTGGTAAACAGTATCGCACATATATTTCAGTGCTTTGTTTACCAAAACAGGTCTTACTAAGCCCGATTGATTTGTCTGAAATTCAACAACTTTTGTATTGTAGTTGTTGAATTTTTTTGTCATCGTTATTTGACGATTGACTGTCGATAAGTTCATTCCTAAGTGCCCTGAAGCAAAGAGAAGGTGCCTGAAACTCGTATGCTTGAGATCGTGTACTCCTCACGTAACTGTAGCTTTTAGTGATATAGAGTGAAGGGAGGCCCCTGGGCCGTACATGCTCCAGCTCGTGTACTTCACCAGTGCAGAAACTTATCTCACACGACTGTAGTCCTAAGTGACCCCAGGCGGGAGGAATGTCCTAGGACCATGCTCGCTCCAGCTCGTGTATTCCTGACGTGTAGACGTTCACCTCGCATTGTTGTAGCTCTGTCTTAGCGTTGGCCAACAGTTAATATCAAATGGAGAAAATCTCGTCAAAGCAGTAGTCATTGATTTATAACATTCTTAAATAACTGTCAAGTTTACTGTAGATGTTTCTAGAATTAAAATATATATTCAGCTCAAGTACTTTTGTGTGTATACTATAATCAGATTCGATATTTCTTAATTAAGGCCCATAGAGAATACGTAATTAATGACGAAGTTATCTTTATCCATTTGACGTTAAAATGTTTAAAACTAGTCAGAGTAAAAATTAAGTACAGAGATAAATGATGAAACATTATGAGTGTAGATGAGAGCTATCGGGACACTAGTGTTGGTTGTGGCAGAAGTTAAGATGAAATGTTGAACTGGTCACGTCCTCACACACTGTATTTGGCATATCATTCCTTTGAAAATATAATCGGACATACGCGACGACAAAATCATACTATGGGTGATCCTTATGGAGCTGCCAATTGTAGTTGGGGATCCGTACCGGATCGTACTTCATTCTCGTGGCTATGGATATCGATTTAGTGCATTCATCGTGACCTCTACAGTGAATTTCAGCTATGAATGGTTGGTTGGCCCTATTTAAATATGGCCAGAAATGTTAATCTTCAGTAGTGTTGGTAATAATATGTACATACAACTAATCGTTAAATGAACTACAAGGAAATGAGGCAAAACTATAAACTTTATACACCCACCAATGCCGAGTGATTAAAACGATGGATTTCCAACATAGGTCCCATTGACAATTGTTCTGCTAAGAATAGGTAATGTGTTCTACATGATCCATAGGCAATTCCCTAAAGAAAAATCACGTCTTAAGTCATTCCATTGATCTCCGTTTAATATGGTGATAGTTTAAGGTGTTTTGCTAGTGGTTTAACGTCGCACTAACACATCGAAGGATTTCGGCGAAGCAATAATGTGAAAAGGCTAGGGTTGGGAAGGTAGGGCCGAAGCCTTAATTCAGGTACAGCCCCATCATTTGCCACGTGTGAAAATGGGAAACCATGGAAAACCATCTTCAGGGCTGCCGATGGTGGGATTCGAACCCACCATCTCTTGAAAACAAGTTCACAGCTAAGCGACCCTAACGGCACGGCCAACACACTCGGTATTTTAAGGTGTAGTAATCAATCAATCAATCAATCAATCAATCAATCAATCAATCAATCAATCAATCAATCAATCAATCAATCAATCAATCAATCAATCAATCAATCAATCAATCAATCATTTGAATTTAGGGTTACCACTCAGGTGGCAGATTCTCTACCAATTCTTAAACGTTTCCAAAGAACTTGGAAATTTATAGAATTATCGAACATTTCCCTTGATAACGTATCCCAGCCCTTGCTCCTAGTCCTATGAATAAACATTTGCTCCAATTTGTTCTCTTGAATTCCAACTTTACATTCACATTAAGATCTTTCCTAGTTTAATAGCTCCACTCAAGCTTTGTCACTCCACGCCAACTGTCCAATGACAGCTCGAAACATACCACATAGCCGAGCATCTCGTCTCATTACCCCCAAGTCATCCCGGCCGAAATTTTGCAACACTTTCATAACACCACTCCGTTGTCGGAAATCACCCAGAACAAATCGTGCTGATTTCCTTTGGAACGTTTCCAGTTCTTGTATCAGGTAATACTGATGTGGGGGGCATACACTTGAACCATACTGTATTTTGGTTTTTACCAGAGACGTATATGCTTTTATATCCTTACTATAAGCCATGGATATTCTCATAACCACGTGCAGCGATCTGTACCTTTCTTAACAACCTCATTAATACGATTATCCCAAAAAAGGTCATTCCTTGTATTAACACCTAGTTACTTACTTTGTTCCCTACTAGGTACGATCACCCCATCAACACAAAAATTATAACTGAGTGGACTTTCTCTCCTGGTGAAGCTTACAACTTCACTGTTCATCCTGTTTACAATTACCAGCTGTCCAACTCACAACACTGTGTAGGTCCCCCTGCAGTCAGTCACAATCCTGCAACTCATTTACTACTCCATACAGTATAACATAATCCGCAAATAGTCTTATCTGTGATTCCAATTCTTCACTCAAATAATTTATTTATGAAAACATAAACGCCCAATAATACTCCTCGCTGGACCCCACTTAATCATTACCAGTACAGAATCAGATAACACTTCATCTGCTCTAATTCTCTCTGTTCTATTTTCTAAAAATTTACCTACCCATTCAGCCACTCTTTTGTCGAGTCCAATAGCCCCGATTTTTGTCACTACTCTCTCATGATCTACCCTACCAAAATCTTTGGACAGGTCAATAACGATACAATCAATTTGGCCTTCTGAATCTAAAATATCTCATATATTTTGCCATAATCCTACAAATTGAGCTTCACTAGAGTAACCTTTTCTAAACCCGAACCGTCTTCCATCAAACGAGTTAGTAATATTGCAAACGTGTCTAATATAGTCAGTAATTCTTTCCCAGGACTTACAAACAACACATGTCAAGCTGACTGGCCTGTAATTATCCATTATGAGCTTGCCAACCTTTCACTTGTACACTGGGTCTACTATTGCAACTCTCCATTAATTTGGTATCCCCCCTTCGTGCAAATCCTCAGAAATCTTATCAATTCCAGATATTTTTCTAGCTTTTAACTTTTGTATTTTTTTGTAAATGTCTTTATTATCATAGGTGGATTTCAGTAATTCGCCAGTATTAGTCGCCTCCTGTATCTGGATATAGTCTTTATAACTTTACATACTGTTGACTGAATATTTCTGCTTTCTGTAAGTCCTCACTTGTACATTCCCCTTGTTCTCCATGGCTAAATGGTTAGCGTGCTGGCCTTTGGTCACAAGGGTCCCGGGTTCGATTCCTGGCAGTGTCGGGAATTTTAACCATAATTGATTAATTCCCGTGGCACGAGGACTATGTGTATGTGCCGCCTTAATCATCATTTTATTCTCATCACGACGTGGTAGGTCGTCTACGGGCGTCAAATCAAAATACCTGCACCTGGCGAGCTGAAGTTCTGGGACTAAAACCAGTCACTAAAAGCCATACGCCATTTCAATTCATTCCACTCCCTTTGCTCATTAATGATCCCTGATTTGTCCTCACTGGAACCTGATTCTGCCTTAAAGTGTGTATAGATATCCTTCCATTGCTCCCTGAATTTCATATGGCTGCCAATTATGTTTGCCATCATGATATCCTTAGCTGATTTTTTCGCTAAATTCAATTTCCCAGCAACCTCCTTCAATCTCCCCTTACTCTCGCAACCATTCCTAACTCTATTACTTTCTAATCTGCACCTCCTTCTGCATCACTTTATTCAGCTGTTATAATATAATGTGTCCTTAACATTCCTTACCACTTTTAGGAGTACTTGCCTGTTTTCACAGTCCTTAACAATTGCTTTAAATCCATCGCATGGGCTGTTTACATTTTGTTTAACATTTCCTATTGATCATAATTGCTTTTTAAACATTTTCCCATGCCTTTCTTATCAACCATGTGGTATTGCCTAATAGTCCTACTAACTACGACAAAAATAGTTTCGTGATCACTTATACCAGACATCACTTCAGTTTTTCTATCTGGTTTTATCAGCACCACGTCTAGATTAATTTTCCCCCTCGTTGGTTCTATCATTTTCTGATTCAGCTGTTCTTCCCATATTTAACTTATTCACTATTTGTCGGTCATGCTTTCTGTCCCAGTTAACATTTGGTAAGTTGAGGTCACCCGCTACAATAACGTTCCCTTCTGTGTCGTTTCCCACATAACTGATTATCTCAACAAATAATTCCCCATCAGCGTAAGAGACAGCCTTTCCAGGTCTGTATGTACACACCCCTCCTCCCAAAAAGTTGCCTATTATCTTTACAGATAAGTCTTACACCACGAATTTCATGTTTCTCTTCCTTAACTTTCTCGTAGCTTACAAATACACCTTTCACCGGTATGAAATCTCCCCTTCTTATCGTTCCTAACCTGCCTCTACCATAAACACTCCAGTTCCGTGAGAACATTCCCGCATCCATAATATAACTTCTTACCCATGATTCAATTCCTATTACAATATATCGTAAGTATATACACTGACTGACAGAGCAAATGCAACACCAAGAAAGAGTGGTTCGAAAGGGATGAAAGTTGGGGAAAAACAGAGACGGCACGGACGAATAATTGATGTTTATTTCAAACCGATATGCAGGTTACACAATGCGCACGGCATCGACTCAGTAGGATGTAGGACCACCGCGAGCGGCGATGCACGCAGAAACACGTCGAGGTACAGAGTCAATAAGAGTGCGGATGGTGTCCTGAGGGATGGTTCTCCATTCTCTGTCAACCATTTGCCACAGTTGGTCGTCCGTACGAGGCTGGGGCAGAGTTTGCAAACGGCGTCCAATGAGATCCCACACGTGTTCGATTGGTGAGAGATCCGGAGAGTACGCTGGCCACGAAAGCATCTGTACACCTCGTAGAGCCTGTTGGGAGATGCGAGCAGTGTGTGGGCGGGCATTATCCTGCTGAAACAGAGCATTGGACAGCCCCTGAAGGTACGGGAGTGCCACCGGCCGCAGCACATGCTGCACGTAGCGGTGGGCATTTAACGTGCCTTGAATACGCACTAGAGGTGACGTGGAATCATACGCAATAGCGCCCCAAACCATGATGCCGCGTTGTCTAGCGGTAGGGCGCTCCACAGTTACTGCCGGATTTGACCTTTCTCCACGCCGACGCCACACTCGTCTGCGGTGACTACCACTGACAGAACAGAAGCGTGACTCATCGGAGAACACGACGTTCCGCCATTCCCTCATCCAAGTCGCTCTAGCCCGGCACCATGCCAGGCGTGCACGTCTATGCTGTGGAGTCAATGGTAGTCTTCTGAGCGGACGTTGGGAGTGCAGGCCTCCTTCAACCAATCGACGGGAAATTGTTCTGGTCGATATTGGAACAGCCAGGGTGTCTTGCACATGCTGAAGAATGGCGGTTGACGTGGCGTGCGGGGCTGCCACCGCTTGGCGGCGGATGCGCCGATCCTCGCGTGCTGACGTCACTCGGGCTGCGCCTGGACCCCTCGCACGTGCCACATGTCCCTGCGCCAACCATCTTCGCCACAGGCGCTGCACCGTGGACACATCCCTATGGATATCGGCTGCGATTTGACGAAGCGACCAACCTGCCCTTCTCAGCCCGATCACCATACCCCTCGTAAAGTCGTCTGTCTGCTGGAAATGCCTCCGTTGACGGCGGCCTGGCATTCTTAGCTATACATGTGTCCTGTGGCACACGACAACACGTTCTACAATGACTGTCGGCTGAGAAATCACGGTACGAAGTGGGCCATTCGCCAACGCCGTGTCCCATTTATCGTTCGCTACGTGCGCAGTACAGCGGCGCATTTCACATCATGAGCATACCTCAGTGACGTCAGTCTACCCTGCAATTGGCATAAAGTTCTGACCGACCGAGCTCGATAGCTGCAGTCGCTTAAGTGCGGCCAGTATCCAGTATTCGGGAGATAGTAGGTTCGAACCCCACTGTCGGCAGCCCTGAAGATGGTTTTCCGTGGTTTCCCATTTTCACACCAGGCAAATGCTGGGGCTGTACCTTAATTAAGGCCACGGCCGCTTCCTTCCCAGTCCTAGCCCTTTCCTGCCCCATCGTCGCCATAAGACATATCTGTGTCGGTGCGTCGTAAAGCCAATAGCAAAGAAAAAAAAGTTCTGACCACTCCTTCTTGGTGTTGCATTTGCTCTGTCAGTCAGTGTATTTATTTTAAAAAAGTCGGGCTGAGTGGCTCAGACGGTTGAGGCGCTGGCCTTTTGACCCCAACTTGGCAGGTTCGATCCTGGCTCAGTCCGGTGATATTTGAAGGTGCTCAAATACGTCAGCCTCGTGTCGGTAGATTTACTGGCACGTAAAAGAACTCATGCGGGACAAAATTCTGGCTCCTCGGCGTCTCCGAAAACCGTAAAAGTAGTTAGTGGGACGTTAAGCAATTAACATTATATTATTATTATAATATTTATAAATGTAACATAAAGGCTTTTCAGCCCCTCGAACGGTGGGGCCAATGAACTTCAATGCTAGGCCCCTTTAAACAACAAGCATCATAATCATCAGTCCGTCGAACACGCAAGTTCAATATAATTATTACACTAGAACATACCTGTAAAAAAGACCCACACTATTAAATAAGGAATTAAAGAACACACTAGACTTTGTTTAATGGTGTGTATTTGTTTAGTGTGTCCTTCTCACTAATCTGTTCCACCTCCTCTTCCTATGCTCTACTGTACATTTCCTTTCCTGCTACTCCGTTTCCTCTTGCCTGGCCCCTCCCGTGTAAATCTTCGCTGATCTTCTTCTTCCCTCTGCTGATCTACCTGCAGTGACTCATACCGATTCCTCAGTGATCTCTCTCCTGGGTCCATTCCCTGAGGAAAACCCTTAGCTCTCGTTTTCCTTGACCTTAAAACATTATCTCACCTTTCTTACACAATTTCTCCCATTCCTACCTCTCCCTCTTGCCTACCTACCGTATCCTGTACATAGATTGAGGCAGTAGCGGTGATTGGAAATTAGAAGAAGGGGGCAAAAAATCTACAGAAAACAAAAAGTACCAGCGTTTGTGTGGATATAGCCGGGGGGGGGGGTGTTATGTACATGAAAACTGAAAAAAGTCAATATCAATCAATACTGATCTGCATTTAGGGCAGTCGCCCAGGTGGCAGATTCCCTATCTGTTGCTTTCGTAGCCTTTCCCTAAATGATTTCAAAGAAATTGGAAATTTATTGAACGTCTCCCTTGGTAAGTTATTCCAATCCCTAACTCCCCTTCCTATAAATGATTATTTGCCCCAGTTTGTCCTCTTGAATTCCAACTTTATCTTCATATTGGGATCTTTCCTACTTTTATAAACGCCATTCAAACTTATTCGTCTACTAATGTCATTCCACGCCATCTCTCCGCTGACAGCTCGGAACATACCACTTAGTCGAGCAGCTCTTCTTCTTTCTCTCAATTCTTCCCAACCCAAACACTGCAACAATTTTGTAACGCTACTTTTTTGTCGGAAATCATCCAGAACAAATCGAGCTGCTTTTCTTTGGATTTTTTTCCAGTTCTTGAATCAGGTAATCCTGGTGAGGGTCCCATACACATGAACCATACTCTAGTTTGGGTCTTACCAGAGACTTATATGCACTCTCCTTTACATCCTTACTACTACCCCTAAACACCCTCATAACCATGTCAGAGATCGGTACCCTTTATTTACAATCCCATTTATGTGGTTCCCCTAATGAAGATCATTCCTACGAAATGGTGAATTTTTTTATGCTCTCTTAGCGAATTTCGACAGAGAGGTAAAGGCTGACAGTTCACCAACTTAAGTGCAGTAATAATATAGATATTTCAGAATTTCATTCATTACTATACAATCGAACTTTCATCAAAGGAAAAATATTACACATGTACTACAATTAAATATAGGTGCGGCGTGATTATAAAATTAAAAATCATTTAGTATTTGACTGTACACTAAGAAACTAGCGGACACTAAAGGGACTGCCAGGCTGACGTTTGTGCATGACCTTAGGACATGCAAAGTCTCCACTACTTGCTGTGGCGGTACACATATCGTTTAACAGCGACGAACGACATTTTGTGCGTACTATCACTTGTAATTTTGTTAACAATTTATTAATGAAAGTAAAGGAAAGAATTATTGTCTGATAGACAATAGGACTTATACAAATTGCTTTTTTAAATAATTCCTATAATTCCTAGTTTCAGCCAGCTAAGATGGAATAAAAATATAATGTTTTCTCCACAAAGTGGGAGGCAACTCGCCCCCCTTGCCCCCTCGCCCCGCCCCTAATCGCCGCTACTGGTCATTGAGCGAGACCTATCTTCATTCCTGTCCTCTGTTACAAGTCTATCTCCCTCAAACTTCCTATATCTTTCCTCTTCCTTAGTTTCCACTCACATCCACAGTCCTTACGCCTGCCTCTTTCAGTCATTCTTTTATCTCTTCAAAGAAATGTGAAATAGTATAGAAATAACACAGCTATATGTACAGCTATACTAAATACATACAGTTAGAGACAGACTATTATTATTATTATTATTATTATTATTATTATTATTATTATTATTGCTTGCAAACAGGAAAAGCAAGCAAGATGTCGTCTAATAAGAAGAGTTATGCTTTAGTTCTAACCTTCATTTAAGCCTATCCTAATTAAAACAGTAGAACTCTAGTAAGAGCTAAATTTCTGGAGAGATATTTGCGCTACTACACAAGTATTTCACAGTACTGAAATATTCACACTAATTTCTAACAAAATAGCTACACTACAATGATTCTAAACTGGGTTCAGGCGTATCATAATTACAAAGGGTTATTACTACGCCCAAACAGTAATGAAAATTGCTGTTATACGTTGAAATTCTGATGAACTATACAAGGATTACATAAAAAAGCTATATACGTAGATATATTATTATTGGAATTTTACCTAATATGCTCTACTAGACATGCAAAGTGCCGTGTAGTTAAATGCTGAAAACCGAAAGATTTACCATACACAAGGATACCATACGAATGTAGAACCCAAGATACTATCTAATAAAATAACTACACTCCAATTCACAACCGCACTTAGGCGTATCCTAATTATAACAGGCCGACCCCGTGGTGTAAGGGTAGCGTACCTGCCCCTTACCCGGAGGCCCCGGGTTCGATTCTCGGCCAGGTCAGGGATTTTTACCTGCACCTGAGGGTTGGTTCGACGTCCACTCAGCCTACGTGATTAAAATTGAGGAGCTATCTGACGGTGAGATAGCAGCCCCGGTCTAGAAAGCCAAGAATAACGGCCGAGGGGATTCGTCGTGCTGACCACACGACACCTCGTAATCTGCAGTCCTTCGGGCTGAGCAGCGGTCGCTTGGTAGGCCAAGGCCCTTCAAGGACTGTAGTGCCATGGGGTTTGGTTTGGTTTTAATTATAACAGGTTTTACCCTACTAGCATATATTATGCAATGATGCAGTAGGCACTATAATTTCTAATGATATAATTACACTGCGGTAATTCTAAACTTCGTTTAGACGTACCCTAATTACAACTGGTTAATTGAAACGTCTGAAATTTAGTTAAAACGAAATCCTTATTATAAAGTATTTTCGTCCTATTCCCACAAGCCCGCAGAAAATAAAACTGCTCTTGAATGCTGAAATATCTAGGGTGCAAGTATAACTTACGCCGGAGAATTGAACTACCTACTCAGAACTACAAATAAGTTTTCGGAATACAGAAATCAGCTGATTTTTCTTGTTTTTCTTCACTACATTATAACCTGGACAATCAGTGACAACATTGCAATAAATAATTTGAATAAGAAGAGCTGCAATAATTGTTAATAATACAACTACTGTTACGTATTTTGCCAGTGAAATACTGTATATTCATCCCAAAACTGGCTTTCACGGCCGTAAATCTTAAAATATCGGGAAGTACTGCACCCATCATTTTGAGCCTGTTGGTAAATTTAATTAATTTTATTTGAAACAAGAAGTAAGATATTCATAATGGAATCTAAATTATATAATTATGGTATATTCATGAGGCCACTGTAAGCGAACGAGGAATTATACGAAGCCCACGTTTGTTTTCTAGAAGAAATTCTAACCTCTGCAAAGTATGCAACGAACACTCGGTGGATTGCATCAGAATAGGAGTAGGGGAGACTACGCAGTAGAAGCGGAAAATTCCACTGTGCAAGAGAGACAGAAAACGAAGTTACTATCCAAAACTCCTTGATCTGTGATGGTCTCGTCTATACAAGTGAATGGCGAATGCCTCTCATCCAATCAGAATTCACCATTCAAATATTTTGAAAGTAGCGGGACAGAATATTTAATTTATCTGCGATCTCTGCAAATAATTAAGATGGATTTCATAATACCAGAACACTTGAATTTACTAAGTATATTTTGGTCCGAGTGATTACATTAATTAAAAGTGCAAATAATTAATTACGCACTAAGCTATGAGTTTAACAGATGTGTGGAGTTACCGCCACAACAGAGTTGGTTCCACAGAGCGTAGGAAGAATTAGTGCGACCCACGCTGTCAATGTTATATAAAATCTGACGAACAATTCTAGGATCACGCCATATCATTGGTATAAGACGCACTTTATATAATTAATCAGGTGGTACAATTAATCTATTGAGCATTTTTTATTGAGAGACGCTCTCCAGTCGGTGATTCCCATATGTCAAAAGTGAATATCCTTCCGCTGAAGCACAACTAAACCATGAAAGGGCCCAATTCAGACAGTTTAGTTCGCAGGAAGGGACAGTGTCGGTCAGACGTGTATCAATCGTCGCTCCGTATAGTGGACAAATACGATATAATAAAGTGCATATATATAAGTATAAATGCAGTATTTAATCAAGATATCAAGTGTTTAAGACACTGATATTTAGATCATCATGGAATTAAATAAAACATAATTTATGGAACAGCAGGCACTTATGTTACGAGATTTTGAGTTGCATTATAATTACGACACAAGTGCAGTACAGTCTTTGTTATGTTCAGTAATAACGGCAGATATTTCAACACGCAGGGAATGATTCCAGTTTAAAGAACACTTTCCTTTCAATATTTGTAGTAAGACAGCTGGCGAGCGGCTGTTTGGAAATATTCACTCTCACCATTTAGAAGGAGGTTAAGGACAAACACAACCCCTATCAGATTACGGGAGAATCTTGTCAAGACATAAGGGAAGGCGTGCAACTGTAGGATTTGTGTGTGTGTGTGTGTGTGTGTGTGTGTGTGTGTGTGTGTGTGTGTGTGTGTGTGTGTGTGTGTGTGTGTGTGTGTGGAAAAGGCCGACGTCCGACATATATATTACCAACAATCCTTCCCGATTCAGCACGGAGTAATGTGTGCATGTATAAGCTGATTAATGCTCCAGCGTAATACGCGTGATAGTACAGTGAAAATATCGTGTGTTGAGTGTGAATAATAAAGCGTCATATTTCCGTGTTAGATATAAGTTGTATCTAAGAAATGTAGGATACATCAAGAAAAATGAAGAACTGTAATTAGATAAGAATGGAATTCTAATTTCACCATGACGGAGCCCGATGACAGGGCTGGATTTGGTTGCAATATGTATTTCTCATAAATCTTATAGAATCTAAAACATATCCTTACCGTAATGTAGTTGTAGTTAAGCGAGTCGTAGTGATAAGATACGAGGGCGCAATCAAATTATTTAGGGATTTTTGTCGTGTTAATGTGTACAGTTATTATTATTATTATTATTGTACCGGGCGGTACACCTCCACGCCGCTTATTTAAAATTTGCGCCAGTTGAAACTCCTCTGCTGGAGGAAGTCTGAACTTTATCTACGGTATTAATTTTCTACTTTCTCAGAAGATGTCACTACCTGGAAATTTTGGAGTTTATGAACTGCGTCATTTTCGACGTATTTTTGTTTTGCTTGTAGTAAGAAATGTGAACTTTCTCTTCTAGAGGACACTACTGAAGATCAACAATAGTGTACCCTAGTGCGGAGTGAAAGAACTGTTTTTTTTTGGAGAAAATTTAATTTCAAAAGTTTGTTCTTTGCTAAATTTCCTTCAGTCATTGTTTAAGTTGGCAATATTAACCCTTTCTTTCTCCTTGTTTTGAATTTAGCCAATCCCGAATTTCTTAAATTAATTTTCCACCAATGATGTGTTTCTTCTTCATCTTGTGTAGGGGTTTTCTTTAACCACCAATAAAAGATTGTGGGCGGGTGTTTTCCTTCCTAAAACGCCTCGAACTTTCCGCGAGAGTATATAAACTGCTGATTTTAGGGTCTCTGCGCCACTTCTGTTCCATCTTTTCGTGTGTAAAGTACATAGCAGGGGGCGGGAAGCGCCTCTTTCTTCGGCGGCAGTCAACAACCAGGTAATGGCCGATTAATTACATCTTTTCTTGCTTGCTCAGCAGTTTAACTCTCGGGGCGGGTCCGAAGTTTTTTCATTATGTAACCTTCCTTAAAATGTAAAGAAACTTGTATCTATTCTATCTTTTAAACTACATATTGGGATAGAGAGTGCTTAACCCTCTCGAGCTCCCACTCATATTGTTTTGAGGTGAACTTATTTTCTCAACCTATTCTTCCTTAACATTATGTAAATTTGTTTCTTTCTAAAGTCACCTCTTTAGTATGGGATTAGCCCTTGCATCTGTGGCCTAGAGCCAAATTAGGTTTTGAAACAAATACATTAGGAGTGCAGATCGCCTCCTCTCAAATTGTTATTTTAGAGGTCATGTAATTATCCTTTTATCGCTTAATAGACCTCAGTAGGTTGGGTATTTTACCCCTGTGTTTACGTCCTTAGAGGACAGCTTGAAAGTAGAGTTAGGTGTGGCCTTGTGATAGGCTTAAATCTTTGAGAGCGGATCGCTCTTTTGCAATTTGTTTCTGCGTGCCTCTAGGAGGTATTACTGTGTAATTCGGAGCAAGTGCTCCTGGGCATGATTGGGGTTTTCTGCCCCTTTGCTAAACCTTATGTACATGTAAATTCGGGCTACCTGCTCGAGAATTGGAAGTTCGGGGCCCGAAGCCCAAAACCTGTAAATACTATTGTTGCTCTTTGTTGCCTTGCTACTCTGTACCTGCCATTCTTGTTATTTCTGAGTTTGAAAAGAAAATATAACCTTGTTAAATTTTAAATTAATTTTACTTTCGTAGCTTGAGACCTGTTCACCACCCCGCACCTTCTTTCACCTCTAACTACCACAAAAACACGGTAACAATTATTATTATTACTATTATTATTATTATTATTATTATTATTATTATTATTATTATTATTATTATTATTATTATTATTATTGTTACCGTGTTTTAGCGGTAGTTATGCGTAAAAGAAGGTGCGGGTGTGAATGGGTTTCAAGCTACGAAATTATAGTGCATGTAAAATTAATTTAAAATTTAACAAGGTTATATTTCCTTTTCAAAAACAAAGCAATAACAGACATGGCAGGTACAATGTAGCAAAACAAGGGGAGTTACAATATTTACAGGTTTTGGGCTTCACGCCCTGACTTCAGCGATCAGCTCAGTTTTACCACAAACACAAGTTTTAACAGAGGGGCAGAAAACCCCATTCATCCCTAGGAGCCCCTGGCTCCGAATTACACAGAAAAGCCTCCACGAGGCATATGACACTCCATTTCAAAAGAGCGATCCGCTCTCAAAATTTAAGCCTCTCAAAGGCCACACCCAACTCTACCTTCAAGCTGTCCTCTAAGGACGTATTCACAGGGGTAAAATACCCAACCTACTGAGGTCTATTGAATGAAAAAGAAAGTTGATTACATGACCTCTAAAATAACAATTTGAGAGGAGGCTAACCGCACTCCTGATACACTTTGTTTAAGACCTACTTGGCACTAGGCCGTTAATACAAGGGCTAATCCCATACTACGGAGGTGACTTCAGAAAATAACAATTTACATTACATCACGGAAGAATTGGTTTGAGAAAATAAGTCCACCTCAAAACAATATGAGTGGGAACTCGAGAGGGTTAGCACTCTCTATCCCAATATGTGGTTTAGAAGATAGGATAGGTACCAGTAGTCTTTACATTTTAAAGGAAGGTTACATGGTGGAAGGCCTAGAACCCGCCCCGAAGATTAAACTGCTGAGCAAGCAAAGAAAGAAGTTATTACTTGGCCATTACCTTGTTGTAGACGCCGCCGAAGAAAGAGGCGCTTCCCGCCTCCTGCTTTGTACTTAATACACTGAAAGATGGAACAGAAGTAGCCCGGAGACCCTAAAATCAGCAGTTTATATCCTCTCGCGGAAGATTCTAGGCGTTAGGGGAAATAAAACACCCTCCCACAAAAAAATTTTATTGGCTAGGGAAAAGAAACCCCTACATAGAGGAAAAAGAAACACATTATTGGTGGAAAATTAATTAAAGAAATTCGGGATTGGCTAGATCCAAACTAAGGGGAAAAAGAGGGGTATACAGCCAACTTAAACAATAACAGAAAGAAATTTAGCAAGGAACAAACATTTGAAATAAAAATTTCTTCAACAAAATAGTTCTTTGATTTCGCACTAGGTTGCACTATTGTAATTCTTCAGTAGTGTCCTCTAGAAGAGAAAGTTCACACTTCTTACTTCAAGCGAGACAAAAACACATCAAAAGTGACACAGTTCAAAAACTCAAAATTTTCCACGTGGTGACATCTTCTGAGAAAGTAGAGAATTAATAGAATAGATAAAGTTCAACCTTCCTCCAGAAGAGGAGTTTCAACTGGCGCAACTTTTAAATAAACGGTGTAGAGGTGTACCGCCCGGTACAGACCTCCCCCCCCCAAAAGTTCCTCCAGGGGTGACACATGAAATCAGTTTGAAACAAAGTCCAAGTAATGATGTTGATACGAAGATAGATAGCAGAAGCATTTACAAGATTTCTTAATTCAGTTTCAAAATATTGTTGTTGCAGGTGAATGAAAGTCTTTATGTTTGTAGAATTTGAATTTCTGAAGATAAACTTTTAATACTTGAAAGTGATGAAAAATTTGGCAATGTCTACCAATTATTTTTGTTGAATTCCCAAGTGTAGTTATTGCTTATGGTGACTGTCCATGTAGTTGATGTAGATTGAGTCGGATGGCCAGACCGGCCGTTGCAGCTTGCGTCCAACGGAGGCCGCTCGGACCCCTCAAGTACCCTGAGATACCGCTCGCCCGCACAATGAGGGGAGCAGAGGAGTTGAAGTACGCCGCGCCCGCGGTGAACAGATACAGGCTGCGGGCATGTAGCAGGTCGTGCGCCGCACATCAGCCTTGGCCGGGAGGAGAGTTCCGGCTCGCCGTGCACATGTCGTCCTCGCTGGAGAGGAGGGGGCCCATCCCCCTCCCCAGTCGCTGCACGGCGCTGCGCGGCTGCGGGGGCGCTGAAACATTAAAGCTAGGCGGCAGAATTGTGTTGGACTATCATCTTCTTTGAGGGTACAGGCTTGTGGAGAGGTTGAGGGGCCAGCGGCGTGTAGATATCCATGGCATTTACTATTATGAAGCCACAGTGTAAGGTGGAGCAGGAGACGGGAGCGTGGTAATGGCCGTGGCAAGCACAGGATGGCAGTTTAACTGGTCGGGGCAGGTTTTACACAAGGCTTACATCTAAAACCAAAATATTACAGAAGGGGCAGAATGCCTTAAAAGTGAAACTCAAAAAAAAAATATAACCTTCATATCCTTTCAAAATAATATGAAGCAAGTTAACACAGAAATTACACCGGTTTCACCTGGGACAGGTGAACTCTAAATATCCTCTCGGTGGCTGGATTACTTAGCAATAAGGTAACCGGCGTAAGAAAATCGAGAATGATACAAGGCCCATGAAATCTGGGGGCAAGCTTGCCCGCGGGAACAAAATTTTTGACCATAACCTGGTCACCTACCTTCAAAGTGGTGGGTCTCCGTCCACGATCATACCTTTCCCTAACCTTTTCATGAGACACTTTAAGATTGGCTTTAGCCTTCTTCCAAAGATCTTTAATGTTGTCCGGATCTATTGTCTCGGGCAGAATGTCATTCAGAGACCAGAGGTTAGAGAGCGGCGTGTTGGGAACGAACTTAAACATCAAAGAAGCTGGAGTAAATTTGTGTGATTCATGAACCGCCGAATTCAAAGCAAAAGCTAACCAATGCAGGGACGTGTCCCACCTAGAATGATCTTCATGATGATAGGCAATAAGTGCGGACCTGAGATTACGGTTAACCCGTTCAGCCAGAGATGGTTGAGGGTAATAAGCGGGAGTAGTTACATGAGAGATGGACAAGTCAAAACAGAATTTACGAAATAAATTTGATGTGAACGCCTTAGCATTATCAGATACAATATATTGGCACGGGCCAAAAGAAGCGAAAATAGAATTTAAGCAAGTAATGGTTGACTGAGCGGTAGCCAGCTTAGTCGGAAATAACCAAGAAAATCTAGTAAAGCCATCTACGCACACAAAGATGAACTTGTTAGCATTACCCTTTGACTGGGGGAAGGGTCCTACATAATCGATATACAGGCGTTCCATGGGGCGCGACGCTTGATGCGAAGACAAAAGGCCTACCTTGGTGGACATGGTGGGTTTACTAAGCAAACAAGATTTACAAGCTTTTACAAGTTCACGGATTTCACCGTCCATACCTTTCCAAATGAACATTTCACGAATTTTTTCACGGGTTTTAAAGATTCCAAGATGCCCTCCTAATGGGGTCTCATGATAATACTTGAAGATCATAGGCACAAGAACAGCTGGAACGACAACTTTCATCATCTTGTCATGCCTCGAAGGGCAACATAAAACACCATTCCTCAGAACATAAGGGACAACATGTTCCCCAGAAGAAAGGGTTTCCATTATCGGAGCCAGCGTCGGATCTTCACGTTGGTACTTCTCAATATCTCTAAAGAGCATGGGAGCATCTGTTAGGATGGCATTAACCTCAGATAGTATGGACTCGGAAGGTGATGAACTGTCGACAGGTTCATGGGTCTCGACGTCGTTAGAAAACATACGGCTGAGTCCATCAGCAACAACATTTTCAGTACCTCTGATATGTCGTACATCGAATTGTAAGGCAGAAATACGGATGGCCCAACGGGCTATACGACCAGTACGACGCGGCCTACCTAAGACCCAGCTTAAGGCTTGATTATCTGTCTCCAAGTCGAATTTGACGTGTTCCAGATAGAGACGGAACTTTTCTAAGGCGAATAAGACTGCCAAACCTTCAAGCTCATATATGGAGTACTTTGCTTCTTGAGCTGACAATGTCCTAGACGCATAGGCGATGGGGCGCCTCCCTAGTTCAGTCTCTTGAAGAAGGACTGCAGCTACCGCCGACGACGACGCGTCGGTTTGGACGATGAATTTCTTCGAGAAATCCGGCATAGCAAGTACAGGGGCATTACAGAGAGCTAATTTAAGATCTTCGAAAGCGGCTTGTTGAGAAGGTCCCCACTCGAATTTGATGCCTTTCCTACGAAGAAGGTTTAAGGGCGCCGCTCTATTAGCGAAGTTAGGAATGAACTTCCTGAAGAAATTCACCATGCCAATGAACCTGGCGATACCTTTAATGTCCTTGTGAGGTTTAAAATCACGGATGGCCTGTGTTCTAGAATGATCGACTGCTACACCATCAGGTGACACAATATGCCCTAGGAATGACATAGAGGACTTAGCAAAGGCAACCTTGGACAACTTAACAGTTAACCCAGCCTTACGAAGGCGATTGAGAACTTCTCGCAGATGATCTAGATGTTCTTCAAAGGTTTCGGAAAATACGACGACATCATCTAAGTAGTGATATAAGTACTCGAATTTGATGTCGGAGAAGACCCTATCTAGCAGCCTAGTGAGTACAGCTGCTCCCGTAGGGAGCCCGAAAGGCACGCGGTTGTATTCATATAAATTCCAGTCCGTGGCAAACGCTGTAAGATGTTTAGACTCTTCGGCTAGGGGAATTTGATTATAGGCCTGATTTAAGTCCAAGATGGTGAAGAACTTGGCCTTACGAAACCATGAAAAACAAGAATGAAGGTCGGGAAGGGGCACAGATTGCAACACCACCTTCCGATTGAGAGCCCTGTAATCAATGACAGGCCTGAAGCCTCCTTGGGGTTTCGGGACTAGAAAAATAGGCGAAGAATACGCTGACTTAGAGGGCCTAATAATACCATCCTTCAACATCTGATCGATGATTTCTTTCAGAGCCTTCATTTTAGGTGGAGATAGCCTATACGGTGGAAAACGGACAGGAATCGAATCCGTGACCTCAATTTTGTATTCAATAAGGTCAGTAACACCAAGAGTATCAGAGAACACCTCGGGAAACGACTGACACAGTTTCCGAATACTATCAGCCTGCTCCTCAGGTAGATGTCTAAGGTCTAACAACATCTCATCCTGGGTAGGCGAAATAGATGAACATGATACAGAATTACACTTTAACAAGGGAATTCTACAATTGGACGCAAATTTGAATGTGCACGACCTACTCTGGAGATCGAGCACAAGACCAGTGTGAGAAATGAAGTCCGCTCCCAATATGATGGGGCAAGACAAGTGCTTAGCCACAAACAGTTTGATTTTCCATGTAAATTTAAAAATACGAATTTTGACCAGTACGGAACCTAGAATTTCTAATGGCGATGAATTAGCCGAAACATATTGAATAAGAGCTGAGACATGGTCAGGTAGTTTGCAAACAGATTTCAATTTAGAATACCATTCAGCCGAAATAATCGAACAAACACTGCCTGAATCTAAGAGAGCTGTTATAGGCTCGTTATTTAACTCAATCTTAAGAAAAGGAACAGGTGCGGGGGTATCCGCCGCAATCCTAAGACATTCTCTAGGGCATTCAAAAGATGAATTTGAAGGCTGATTGTTCTCTGCATTTACAACCTGTTTACTAGGGGCTGAGTCTCGGGAAGATGGATTAGTCGACTCAGCCGATGCCACTAGTCACTTTTTATTATTGGCGTAGGTGGAATTGGCACCAGAAGTTGAGCAGGAGGGGGTGCTATTTGAGTTTGGGCAATTTTTGGCGATATGTGAGAAGGCCCCACACTTAAAACAGCCTTGTGATGAACCAGCTCCATTATTTGCCCTACTAGACTTGATCAGAGGACACTTATTGCGAAGATGGTCAGGCGACCCGCAAGCATAACATTTACGGGGCGTGACTGGTCGGCGAGGTGGAGGCCGAGTGTTACTAAAGGAAGGCGGGGGTTCTTTCGCTACACGCAAAGAATCGGCGTATCTAACTCCTTCCGCTGAGACGGCCAACGCTTCAAGTTCCGAGAAAGTTTGCGGGCACGCCGCAAAACACAAGTATGATCTATAAGATGGTGAAATGCCTTCCACAATAGCTTGTACAATTTGATCCTCAGGGAAGTGAAGAGCAAACACCCTAGTATAAAACTTAATATCTTGGATGAAGTCAGCCAAGTTTTCGTCCAACCTCTGTACTCGATAATAGTATTTCTGAATAAGAGATGACCTCGCGCGGGCAGGAATAAAATTTGCAAGCAGATGTGCATGGAAATCTTCGATAGATGACTGTTCAGCTATGGCTCTTACTATTTTATCTGAGAGAACCCCAATAGCATAAGGATAGATAATTTGCAAAATTTGACATGGGGAAAGAGAAAACACAAGGGCATGATCTTGAAATTCCACTAGAAATCTTAAAAATGAAATTACGTCACTGGTGGTATTAACGGAAAACTTGGATATACCTCTGAGCAACATTGCCAATGGATGAGGCAAGCTGCTAAACCCGGGCGACATAGTAGGTAAAGGTTTCAATGGCAAGGAAGTTAATTCAGCACGTACATTGTTCAACGATGTGCGGCGTTCAGACTCGTTGTCCAATGGGGCAGAGATAGTTTGAGCAGCAACGGTTATCCTATTGCCTTCTCCCTTAGCAGGTTCTTCCTCACTACTTACATTCACAACGGTGAGCTGATCAGATTTGGGAGGAACTTCCCCAGTTAACAATTGAGTGACTTTACTAGACAATTCAGAGATAGTTTCAAGGAGCGTATTAGCTTGCTTCCTCTGAACGTCATTCACCTTCAGAGACAACAGATCATTAACTCTATTTGAAAAGTGATATAGCCTGCCTTGCACACGCTTAATTTGATTAGGAGACGGATCGTTTTCATCAAAAAAGCTGACTACAGATGCTAGCCCAGTAATATTCTCGACGATCGTGGAAAGAGAGTCATCAATTTCTTTCTCTCCCAAATTGGGGATGGAAATGGGCAAATCAAGGGACTCTCTAAGCTTGTTGGTGTCGATTGCAACCGTGCCTCCAGATTGCACATTTCTGATAGTTAACTCGTATATCAACTCCTCTTTGCGCAAGTAGTTAAGGAGGAGAACATCGCGAGGGCCGGGCATGATGACAGAACAATTTTGAAAAACTCAAAAAATTCCAGCAACTGAGAAAATTGTTAGAGTTCGAATCAAAGCAATGTTTAGCCGTCAAAAGGGGCTAAATTGAGACCCATTCAACCACGCTCTGCTACCACTTGTTACCGTGTTTTAGCGGTAGTTATGCGTAAAAGAAGGTGCGGGTGTGAATGGGTTTCAAGCTACGAAATTATAGTGCATGTAAAATTAATTTAAAATTTAACAAGGTTATATTTCCTTTTCAAAAACAAAGCAATAACAGACATGGCAGGTACAATGTAGCAAATCAAGGGGAGTTACAATATTTACAGGTTTTGGGCTTCACGCCCTGACTTCAGCGATCAGCTCAGTTTTACCACAAACACAAGTTTTAACAGAGGGGCAGAAAACCCCATTCATCCCTAGGAGCCCCTGGCTCCGAATTACACAGAAAAGCCTCCACGAGGCATATGACACTCCATTTCAAAAGAGCGATCCGCTCTCAAAATTTAAGCCTCTCAAAGGCCACACCCAACTCTACCTTCAAGCTGTCCTCTAAGGACGTATTCACAGGGGTAAAATACCCAACCTACTGAGGTCTATTGAATGAAAAAGAAAGTTGATTACATGACCTCTAAAATAACAATTTGAGAGGAGGCTAACCGCACTCCTGATACACTTTGTTTAAGACCTACTTGGCACTAGGCCGTTAATACAAGGGCTAATCCCATACTACGGAGGTGACTTCAGAAAATAACAATTTACATTACATCACGGAAGAATTGGTTTGAGAAAATAAGTCCACCTCAAAACAATATGAGTGGGAACTCGAGAGGGTTAGCACTCTCTATCCCAATATGTGGTTTAGAAGATAGGATAGGTACCAGTAGTCTTTACATTTTAAAGGAAGGTTACATGGTGGAAGGCCTAGAACCCGCCCCGAAGATTAAACTGCTGAGCAAGCAAAGAAAGAAGTTATTACTTGGCCATTACCTTGTTGTAGACGCCGCCGAAGAAAGAGGCGCTTCCCGCCTCCTGCTATGTACTTAATACACTGAAAGATGGAACAGAAGTAGCCCGGAGACCCTAAAATCAGCAGTTTATATCCTCTCGCGGAAGATTCTAGGCGTTAGGGGAAATAAAACACCCTCCCACAAAAAAATTTTATTGGCTAGGGAAAAGAAACCCCTACATAGAGGAAAAAGAAACACATTATTGGTGGAAAATTAATTAAAGAAATTCGGGATTGGCTAGATCCAAACTAAGGGGAAAAAGAGGGGTATACAGCCAACTTAAACAATAACAGAAATAAATTTAGCAAGGAACAAACATTTGAAATAAAAATTTCTTCAACAAAATAGTTCTTTGATTTCGCACTAGGTTTCACTATTGTAATTCTTCAGTAGTGTCCTCTAGAAGAGAAAGTTCACACTTCTTACTTCAAGCGAGACAAAAACACATCAAAAGTGACACAGTTCAAAAACTCAAAATTTTCCACGTGGTGACATCTTCTGAGAAAGTAGAGAATTAATAGAATAGATAAAGTTCAACCTTCCTCCAGAAGAGGAGTTTCAACTGGCGCAACTTTTAAATAAACGGTGTAGAGGTGTACCGCCCGGTACAATTATTATTAATATTATTATTATTATTATTATTATTATTATTATTATTATTATTATTATTATTATTATTATTATTATAAGCATGTTGCTAGTTCAGTTTATCGGTGTATTTTTTATGATTATGTGAGGTATAATTTCAGTTTAATGTGGTGCCGTAGACATATTTATTTTGCACTATTTTAAGGGACCGTTATTTAATTAATTTTATAATGAATTAATTAATTAGCGTATTTTTTGGTGTACCAGTGAAACGAGCTAGGATCGAGTTATTTAAATTCAATATAACGACTAGGAATTTATTGATCTGCTGTCATGATGGCAGATGACGTGAGATATAATTATATTTTTTATTTCATTTTTTGTGGAACAAATAATTGGGATATTGTGTAATTTATAGCCTATAGTAAGAATCATTTTCATTGTGATAAAATGAGATGTTGGGTGACAATATTGGTCACATATTTTAATTAAGGTCCAGTTATATGAGTATATTGTAGTAGGTGATGTTTTTCTCATGGAATAATTGAGGAATTATGTGCCAGCTAGAGACTGGTGCCGGGATGAGTGGCTCAGACGGTTGAGGCGCTGGCCCTCTGACCCCAACTTGGGAGGTTCGATCCTGGCTCAGTCCGGTGGTATTTGAAGGTGTTCAACTACGTCACCCTCGTGTCGGTAGATTTACTGGCAAGTAAAAGAACTCCTACGGGACAAAATTCCAGCACCTCGGCGTCTCCAAAAACCTAAAAAGTAGTTAGTGGGACGAAAAGCAAATAACATTATTATTATTTATTTTATTGGAGACTGGCAATGAAGTAAATCAGCGGTGCAGCTGACATTAATTTAATACCGGCATTGGGAAGCCGAAGGAATATAAATGTTGAAAAGAAGATATGCTAATGAACCAGTTATTAAACTGAGTAACAGAAAGGACCTAATGATGAATTTGTAGGGTAATAGTGACGCAACATCGATAATTGATATAAAAGTTAATTGACCATTTTAGATTGCCACAGGAATGTTGTATTGGTGTGAGAAGTACCCAATTGATTTATTAAGATTGTTAATTACAGTTTTCTTTGAAGACATTTTTTCTTTGCGTGACATTAATTTTTTATTATTATTAATAATTTTTGTGCTACGGTCCCGTAAGCTGTCATGAACTCATTTCGTGAATATATAACTGAATTTTACAGTTCACCAGGTTGAATAGCCACGGGATTAATTTATTTATAGTCGTGGTTAATGGTCATTTCAGTGATTTATACTGTTCGACTCGTTGGCTGAACGGTCAGCGTACTGGCCTTCGGTTCAGAGTGTCCCGGGTTCGATTCCCGGCCTGGTCGGGGATGTTAACCTTAATTGGTTAGTTTCAATTGCACGGGGGCTGGGTGTATGTGTTGTCTTCATTATCATTTCATCCTCATCACGACGCGCAGGTCACCTACGGGCGTCAAATAGAAAGACCTGCACCTGGCGAGCCGAACCCGTCCTGGGATATCCCGGCACTAAAAGCCATACGACATTTCATTTTTAGTGATTGGACACTGAAACCGACCACTGATTGTCATCATTCAATTTTGTATAGCCTGATGCTATGATTTCATGGGATAAGTTCGTTTCCATATGACTTGTGTATATATTTTTATATAGTTAATGATAGTTTGTTTTGTTTCCAACTATATTTTATTTCATTGACTTCTTAGGCTATTTCTTTGACTGTGTCTCTTATTGTAAATAGTAGCTTACTTTTGTCATCCTTTTTCTTAAGTGGGAGAGTTATTATCGCTGATTTAATTTATGTAAATTAAGTATAGGACTCGCGTATAAACGGAAGGAATTGTTTTAGATTCAACGGCAACAACAACAACAACAGAAAATTCAAATGAGTTACTGAACTAGAATTGTTGTGAACTAAAATTTATTTGTATTTGAAACTGTATGTAATGAACCGTAAATTTATATTTAGGCAGTTCAGTAACCATTAGCAAAGAAGTAATTGATAGTTGCAGAAATATAGATAGGCCTGTTAAATGATGGAGACAAGTTACCAATCATTCAGAAGCAGTTAATTATGCATTTTAAAAATTAATTATAACTTCAATTAATTATAACATTAACATATTTATTTTAATGTAACTTTGGGCGATTTAATTATTGGTTTGCTCAGGTTTTATTTGATCATTATAAGCATTTCCAATACTTGATATTTGACAGCCACTGTATTTTATTCAGTTAAAATTCTTCTTCTTCTTATTATTATTATTATTATCCACTTATTATTTTTGTTATTTATGATCATCATCACAATATTACCAGGCAAATGTGTATATCAGCGCAAGTATTTAATGAATTTGAATGATAAATTTGGAAATTAATTAATATTTTCTCACAAGGTTATTAACAAATTATTTATTTTAAAAGCCAATTAGTGATGTGATATCAAGTTTTGTTTTAATGAATGGTACTCATGGTCACAATAATAATGTAAAAATTACAGCTTTTGGTTCTAAATTTTCATTATATTCACAAAAAATGGAAAATTACATTTCTTTATTTTTCTTTTGATTATGATAAATAGAATTTTATGCACAATTTTCATAAATCAGTCTGTGTCAAGATCTTTTATTTCGTTAGGTAGCTATCCTTAGTTAAATATTCCCTTATGCATCCATGAATCGACGACGACAGAGACTGATCGCCTCTGAGGCGAGTCTCAAGGCTTCGGTAAGTATATATATATATTTTAAGGGCAGCCGTGGCAACAGTGAACTTCAAGTCAACACCGAAGCAGCTCTAAAAGGGTGCTGTACATATCTTTGAAAACGGAGAATTCACTTCTGCTTTAGGAGGTTAGCAATCACGATTTGCTAACATGGCGGGACCACGCAGTTGGCCTGCCACTTCTAAGCAGAGTCTTGAATACAAATGAAGAGCCCAAATGGCACGTCGAACCTCCGCAAACGCACACCGTCCAACAACCCAAAAACCCCAAAACCTGGTTCAATTACTGTATATTCAGTTGAATTTCTTTCTTTAAACAAAATTTGCAAGGGTTTAAAGAAATCGTGTTAGGTGCAACCGGCGAATTGCTCTTGAAGATACTGTGTCTGTCGTCTGTACGAATGTAAACGATGCGAAAATTACTACTCCTTATAATATACCGTCTTTTTAAATATTATATCAACGAACCTACCGATCCGTAAAATTAAAAAAAAGTTGATATTATTTTTCTTTCTCCCAACCCAGAATCGAAACAAAGTAAAACCTAACCTACAACACGTAATCTACCGAACGCCTATGGAACTACTCAATGTATGATCTAAATCAATATCACTAATCTCAGTTACTACAAATTAATACTAAACACCCATTTTTATAGAATAAAGTGGATTACACACAAAATTAAACTAAACTGCAATAAGTATTAACGACTTTTTCACTAAGATATTAGAGAGCTCTTGTAACAGACGATCACTCGGTAACACGTCCAACATTCAACAACCACAGAGTACCAATCAACTTCCATGAGTGAGCCAGTTGAATGGTACTGCTCCTTAGGTGCTTCTTTCATGTTCCTTATGTTGTGGGACGGAATCTCAGGTAGCCAGTCTATTTATAATGAACTTAAACATAAAAAATACATCAGTAGATTTACTGTAACGTTAAATCACTATTTTCAAGACAGAATTCTGATCTCTATGTGTATATAAAAGTAATATAATTTTACAAGGTCATAATGTGGCGATAATTATACTTCTACTACTACTACTACTTACTACTAATCTCGATTGCTGCAGTCGCTTAAGTGCGACCAGTATCCAGTATTCGGAAGATAGTGGGCTCAAACCGCACTGTCGGCAGCCCTGAAGATGGTTTTCCGTGGTTTTCAATTTTCACACAAGGCTACGAGTGCTTCCTTCCCAATCCTAGTCCTTTCCTGTCCCATCGTCGCCAAAGAATCCTATCTCTGTTGGCGCGACGTAAAGGAGTTTGAAGGAAACTACTACTAATAACAATATCATTTGTGTTTTCCTTTCAATCGCTACTTCTTAAGAGACGCTGGAGTGTCAAGAATTTGTCCCACATGAGTTATTTAACCTGATGAAAGTTATCGTATTAGAATACCCTCGAATCTATCTTGGAAACGGAAGGACGATGAGTGCTCGACTACATTACTAAGGTCGAATATTACTTACTTACTTACTTACTGGTCGGCACTACAGTCCTTGTAGGTCCTTGGCCTCCTTTATCACCTGCCTCCATTCATCTCGGTCCTCAGCTTTTCTCTCCAACGTTTAACTCCTAACTTTCTAAGGTCATAATATCCTTTTTCGTTCTCTTTAGCCGTTTTTCTCGCCGGTTCGTCACCAAAATCTCCGGTCCTGCTTTATTCATTCTTAAGGTATACGTAACAGTTCTTTTTTACGAGGTAGGGGAGTTAACCCTACGCTCAACCCCCAACCTGGAGGACCAGGGTATCACTCTTAGTCTGGATCATCACCTTAGACCTGTCCGGCTTGGGTGACCCTACCAGGAGCAGATGCTCCCGCCGGCATAGCTCCAAGGAATTATTTGACCACGCAAGCCTCAAAATATATTTTGCCTTCGTCAAGGTGGTGATACCTTGGGGAGGAAGGTCGAATATTACATATTTATTAGTTTAACCAAATTATTCATATTTTTGCAGTTCTGTTTGCCAGAGGTCTTCCTTGAAGAAAAATGACGAGATTCCTTGGCCGGTCTATAAGTCATAATCTCCCCAAAGTTGTTCACTTTACCTTACATTTTAAATTTCTACATTGGGCCGATGACCTCGATGTTAGTCCCCTTTAAACAACAAGCATCATCAGCATCATCAATTTCTACATTGACATACAGGAAACTATCTTCCAGTTGCCCGTACAAGTTGCATTAAGGAGCATACACATTCATTCAATACATTTTAGAACATGCAAAGAAACGATTTGTAATCTTTTCTCTTCCTTTAATTATTCAAATGGCTTCGGTCGCTAGGTTACGTCTGAATTCTCGCCTAGAGGCCTACTCATATGATCGACGACCATTGTATACATTAAGAGGAATTAACGGGTAGGTATTGTGACGAAACAGCTGATGAACTCTTTAGAAGTATTTCATAATTTTATCGTTCTTTTTGTCAAGAGCTGACAAGTGCGGAATATTTTCATTGATAGAACCTCGTAAGACATTCTGATTGCATTAGTTATCTGTTACACGGAGTTATAGGGAAATTAATATTATTTTCTTACGCAGTATGGCAAAGGATGCTGGCAAAAAGAACTCTGGCTGGTAGAGGTGTATGATTGAGCTTGGAATGGGTTTCAAAATGATTGCCTATTTACAATCACGACTCAAACATTTTCTGCCTGGTCAAGTTCATGGGTCTGGTGTAAGCTTTAGGGCGCTTGAATTGTAAACAGTGTTCAGAGAGCTTAAGAAGCGCGATTTACCGAGATAAAACCACAGACTCGTACACGTTGGACTGTTTGAGCCGAGTGAGCTTGGAATAGGTTTGAGCTATGTCGGAACATGAGACAAGTTTGGAACTCACTAAGCGGACTGCACGCTGTTAATTAATTGTACAATTAATGAAGTGACTTAAGAATGATTACATTTCTGGCTTTAATGGATGAAACTATTATGTGGTGTATATCACAACACATTGTTTTATGCCCGATCAACAACGTGGCCATTTTAGGATCTTTGTTAACATCATTTTGCTTATGAGTGCAAAATGTTTACTTTGCAATTTATACGCACAACGTGTTGTGTATAGGCTGTGTACCGGCATGCCTATATACATACTGTAAAACGAATATTACTCTGGAGACAGGGATTTGAACTGATAGCGATTGGGACTGATATTGCTTACAAATTCTAAGGATTGAGTATAGTACTAATAAAACAATTTCAATGAAAAATCGACGTTCTTTGGAAATTTTGTTGGACGGTGGGACAGAAATGATGTCGGAGGCTGTTATTTACGCTGCACGCTGAAACTCTGGCAATGTGCGTAATGTGAATAATTCGGTTTGACACTACTGTGCGTTTGAGCTTGGGCCACATCCGTGAGCCACAACTGATCCACGAGCCTTGAAGATAGCTATTTCGCTGACTGAGTCTCAGACTGGCTGGTCTCGATCATCTGCCTGTGAACATGTCTCAATGAGCTAGGCAGGCTCAGAGAAGACTCAAACCGGCTTAAACAGGCTCAGACACACGTAGGCTCACTATTTACTCATTTCATTCGGTTTATTTAGGCGAGCTCCATTCTCAGACTCATTCCAAGGATTTCTGTGAAAGCTACTTGTTGCTCCGTTCGATCTGCGCCAAGAGACAGGTGAAAAAGTGCTACAACCACCAAGAAGTAGCAACAGGTGAATCAGCTCCTGCATTATAATAAAAGATTGTTACGGATAAAACACTAACTTAGCCAAAGATGACATAATCAATACAAATCAATACACCACATAATTATACTCCACAATGAACTACAACCTTTCAGTAAGTACTAGCGTCCCGCTCCATGGCTAAATGGTTAGCGTGCTGGCCTTTGGCCACAGGGGTCCCGGGTTCGATTCCCGGCAGGGTCGGGAATATTCACCCTAATTGGTTAATTCCCCTGGCACGGGGACTGGGTGTATGTGTGGTCTTCATCATCATTTCTTCCACATCCCGATGCGCAGGTCGCCTACGGATGTCAAATAAAAAGACCTGGACCTGGCGAGCCGAAGTCCTCGGACACATCCCGGCACTAAAATCCATACACCATTTCACTTCACTAAGTACTAGCTATTTAGAAAAGGCTCTCACAGAGGGTGTTCGGCTGACAGTCTTTACCTGGAACTAGCGGTCTGTCGAGCACACCAGCAACAATATATTGCAAGAATACTGGATTCTTCAAAATACAGTCAAAAGGTATTAAATAGGTAATTATACTCCAATTAGGCACAAAACCCTGAAATAGGTATTTACAGGCACAATAAAACCAAATATATCTAGCTAAAAAGACTGTAAAACGGATTTATATCTCAAAAGCCTACGTTTCTGAACACAGGAATAAAATTGGCAAAATCCCATCTCCACTGATAAATTATTTGAAAACAATAATTCGGAACTTCGCGCCGTTGTCCTTTCATCACCTGCTAAACTTAGCCAAGCAGATCGCTTTGCAGGTGAATTCAAATGGACTGTGTTGCACGTCCCTTATGACTGGCTTAAGAGCCATGCCAAGAAATCAGCATCAAACACGAACACATCGTGAGTTTCAGACGGTGTCGAGTAAAGGAGTGGAATCGGAGGTAAGACTTTTTGCGGGTGATGTTATTCTTTATAGAGTGATAAATAAGTTACAAGATTGTGAACAACTGCAACGTGACCTCGAAAATGTGGACAGCAGGCAATGTTATGTTGATAAACGGGGTTAAAAGTCAGGTTGTGAGTTTCACAAATAGGAAAAGTCCTCTCAGTTTTAATTACTACGTTGATGGAGTGAAAGTTCCTTTTGGGGATCATTGTAAGTATCTAGGTGTTAATATAAGGAAAGATCTTCTTTGGGGTAATCACATAAATATGATTGTAAATAAAGGGTACAGATCTCTGCACATGGTTATGAGGGTGTTTAGGGGTTGTAGTACGGATGTAAAGGAGAGGGCACATAAGTCTCTGGTAAGACCCCAACTAGAGTATGGTTCCAGTGTACGGGACCCTCACCAGGATTACCTGATTCAAGAACTGGAAAAAATCCAAACAAAAGCAGCTCGATTTGTTCTGGGTGATTTCCGACAAAAGAGTAGCGTTACAAAATTGTTGCAAAGTTTGGGTTGGGAAGAATTGAGAGAAAGAAGAAGAGCTGCTCGACTAAGTGGTATGTTCCGAGCTGTCAGCGGAGAGATGGCGTGGAATGACATTAGTAGACGAACAAGTTTGAATGGCGTTTATAAAAGTAGGAAAGATCACAATATGAAGATTAAGTTGGAATTCAAGAGGACAAACTGGGGCAAATATTCATTTATAGGAAGGGGAGTTAGGGATTGGAATAACTTACCAAGGGAGATGTGCAATAAATTTCCAAATTCTTTGAAATCATTTAGGAAAAGGCTAGGAAAGCAACAGATAGGGAATCTGCCACCTGGGCGACTGCCCTAAATGCAGATCAGTATTGATTGATTGATTGATTGATTGATTGATTAATTGATTGATTGATTGATTGATTGATTGATTGATTGATTGACTGATTGATTGATTGATAAAGTACTTACTATAGCTCGATCCGTGTTCATACCCTTCCCATGGGGAAGTTTCCTTCTTCGAAAACGGCGCGTGATATCGATTTTGTTCCAAATTATTTATCAATATAACCAACCATCTAATGCTCATGTTGTTCCCGACCACACTATAAGTTATACCACGGTCTACTTTTATCTCGATATTTAACTGTTACTGAAACGTGCATCATGGAAGAATTTCCACCAAATTTAGAAGGGAGAAAAAGTAAGTTGAGACATGTAATAATGCTTATCCAAGGAGACAACCACCAACTATCAACACAACCAACCGGTAAGTTGAACTGAAGTTTACATTTCCTTACTGAATGATCTCTCAAACTGTGTACTTAATACCTTATTCTAAATTAGTAGACGATTTCTACGCTTTGGTTTACAAATATTCTCAGACAACACATTGATACCATTGTTACCAGGACTACGCTCTACGCGATCATGATTACCTTAGTAAATTGACGTACCGAGTGAATTCGTTATATTGCAGGATTGAATTCGGGAGACACAGGTTTCGATCTCTACCACCGGCAGCCTTAAAGGCCGTACCTGCACGTGAATTAAAATCTCGGTCGCTATCTCCAGGACCAGCGTCACCAAAAATCTACCTGTGTTTGTGCGACTATGAACAGCTCACAATTTTCGACAGATTTATATGAAGTTTTGCATATATGAAAAATGCAGTGTACTTCTACTATTTCTAACTTACCAAAATATATTACAGTGGCCATATCAGTATTAACGTACTTTAACACCACTCTGTCACCTCGCGATCGAGAAACGCGTAATTTAAAATTAATACATATAACTGAATATCATATTTACGGGTTGTGGTTGAAATATAGACTAAATACACGCCAACATATCTTCTAAAGTAGTTAAAGAGTATTTAACGTAGATTGAAGGTGGTTATAATTTTATATTCAGTCACTTATGTAATACTATTTATTTATTTATTTATTTATTCCTGACTTACATTTGTGGCGAAGTTAGGGCTCGTGGCCCTCTCTTACACTTTACCACTATAAACAATAAAATTTAAAAATGTAAACATACAAGTAAGACTTAGATATTCTAAAAACAAATAATACTACGGACAGATAATTCTAAGACTAAGTTAGGCCTACATATCAGTACAGCAATTAATATGACAGTACTACTACTACTACTACTACTACTACTACTACTAATAATAATAATAATAATAATAAATGAAAAAACCCATTCAGACAACATACACACAATGAAACACAACTCATTTTTATGTTCCCAGGAAAAATTTTCGGCAAGGAAGATTTGAATTTATGAGAGGAAGTAATGGACATTTTGATATGCATTAGGGCTGCATTCATTAATGCATTCGCTAATTAGAGCTCATGATATACTTAATGCGGGAAAACTTCGCGGGCGCGCGAAGATTGCACGCAATCCAGCGGCTTGATGACGCTATCCGGGGTTATAAAATAAGGCCGCCGGGCATATCAGAGTCATTCTTGGACCAGAAGGCGGCTTGAACGAGTCGTCATACTGCGTGTTGGTACTGAGAACAACGCTTTGTCTTCGAGCTACACCTACTACCCGTACTGCTATTTCTGCAAGGAAGTAAGTAATCAACTCGAATATTCAGATGAATTTAAGATTTTACCTGTGAGAATATGCTATGGGGAGATGAGGTACTGCTTATAAGAGACTAATGAACTAGTAGCTTCATATTTCTATGAGATCAAGTTATGACTGACGAACTGCTAGAATTAATATTGGCTCAGGTTAGGAATTCTGAAACTATATGTTGTCCGTGTGATAGGGTGAAAGAACAGTGACTGAGAGGAGTGAAGAAACTATTGTGTACCAGGTTAAAACTCTGAACGAGACTTGGTCAATGTGACGTGTGAGACACGATAGTAGTGGAGACAGGCATCGAGTTTGGACAGTCTGTAATATATGAATTTATTTTCAGTTACCCCAGCATCAAGTCAGAACGAGTGTTTGACATCACCATTGCAAGGAAGCCACAACCAGGAGCTGAAGCCAACACGACAACGGGCATCGATCCAGGAACGTTGGGAGCACCTGATCAGCACAACGTCGAAGGGGACACCTTCCAACTACAGAGGAAGCTGTACTAAGACGCAACACAAGAAAGAATGTCTCCAAGTGGTCAACAGTATCTGATGCCAGCCCCGCAGTCTATCATGAGGTGGTAGATTCAGTGGTCCACAGGGATGGCCGCTCCGTAATGTCAGCGATAACATAAGGTCAGATCTTTCCAATTCTGTTTCAAGCATGTCATTTAAATTTAGATAGGAATATGGGGGCCGTCAGTCAACAGATTAGTTATGGTAGGAAAATTTTCCTTGTAATTTAGAGCTAGGCCTCAAACTCGAACCCCGTACATTAAGGTAGATGTTATTTGTAGTGTCCTTGTTAGCGTGTTCATATTTCATTTTGACTGTGTTATTTTAACGTACGTGTGATTTTATGGGTCTGATCGAACTCCTTTGGTCATAGGAGGTTAGTCTAACAGATAGGTACTTTTATTAGATCGCATTTAGGCATTTGTTTCTGCAGACGTAGATTCGCTTAGTTGTGACCAAGACGTGACCAGTAATTCACCCAGATTCACTAATAGAGCGAGCGAGTCCGAAGATTTAAGAGATATGAGCCCATGATAGGCAGAATTAAGATTTGCGATTGATATGAGAGAGCCCAGCACGATTGAGAGTTTATTGAATATTTTTGGAGATGCCTAGTATGGCCATGTGACTATCGCTTAATGATTAGTGTTTTTGTAGCACCAAGATTTAGCCCATGAGAGGCATAAGTAAGATTTGCGATACTGCTGGAGATATTAAGACGAGGGCAGATAGCCCAGGTGTATTTAAAAGAGGGCTTTAGCAGCAGATTACGTGAGGTGTTTCTTTGAAAGGAGAGACTTTAGCCTGCCGCCCCATTTGAGCTCATAAATTAGGGGACTGCCGCGAGTGAAGTGGTGAGGGTGGAGGTCATTGAGCTTGACGTCACAGGCTTGTGAGTTGGTTATGGTCGTCTGCAGTGTGTCAAGTGTGCCAGGGGGAAGAAACGACCTTCATGTTTTGAAAGCAGGGAGAGATCTTTTTATGTCCTATTTGTTCTACGTTAATTTTTAACACTGGTCCGTTTGATATTGACACCCGTGTATATGTTGGGTGTGTCCTTTTTATTTTGTTTGCATAGGTATCTTTGACGCCTTACTCGTCATGGGACTAGGGTTCGTGACCGAGTCAGGTCATTGTACATTTTGTGGTGATTTTGTTTGCACCGGGGTTCGACGGCGCGAGGCATTGTAAATTTTATGGGAATAACTGTTTATGAGTGTAAGCAGATATCCATCTTTCTAAACTTCGTTACTTACACTATTGTAACATGCTTGTTGCAGCACAACTGTTTTCGTGAAGGCAGTGAACTGGTTGTCATCGGCTCAGCGTTATTTTACCCTGTCATAATGAAAAGCTCTATCCTTTGTAAATAATTCAATTTTATGTAACAAATCCCTATTTGTTAAACTCTGAAGGCAGCGATATTTCTGTTAGATTTTTTTATTTTATTTTTAATTTAGCCGAATCTTACCTGATTTGTCACATATCCTCTTGTTTATCTGTTGTTGCCCCGTTATACCCATGTTATCCCTGAGAAGATTGCTTATTTGGCTGAGTGAAGAGGATTGTGTTCAGGTAAGACTATGTGCAACAGCTCACGTTTGTGAGAGTTCTTTCACTACCGTACTCTGGGTTCGAGACCGGTTTTCGCCTGGCCGGAACTTCAGAGTCCAGTAGGGCACAATAGAGTAAACGACAAATCCGCGGTAGGCGTGCTAGGAAAGATGAAGAGTAGGGAAGTTTGAGATTGCTTTACTCACAGGAACAGAAAGTGTTATTGCAGCATAACTGACCTTATGAGTAACGCGTTTCATAGCATCCAGATGCACTCTTCTAAAAGATCCATACCATGGTAACTTCAATTTTCTAACAGCCATAAATGCAAGACGATTTCTGTGAAAGCTACTTGTTGCTCCGTTCGATATGCACCAAGAGACAGATGCAAAAGTGATACAACCACCAAGAAGTAGCAACAGGTGAGTCTGCTTCTGCATGGTACTAAAATATTGTTACGAATAGAAGTGAAACTTAGTCAAGGATGACGCAATCAATACACACACATAATTATACTCGACAACGAACTACAATCTTTCACTAAATACTAGCTATTTACAAACGGCTATAGTACTCACAGTGGGTCTTAGGCTGACAGTCTTTACCTGAAACAGGTGATCTCCGCCTAACCATGACTGTCAGGTTTTAACTTTCACTTCGGTCGCACAAACTGCAGTCAATTCACACAGCAGTTCCATGAAGCCAGGTTCGAACACATGAACGTTGCCTTTTACAACGCGGACAACTGCATACATGACTCGACTCCAGACAAGACCGATAACTCGCACAATCAACTCATTTGAGTGATCCACAGATTGAATTACTCAACACATATAACTCGAATGTACAACAATAAAATCCAAAACACTCTTCGAGGCGAGCCTGCGTTTATATACCGGGTGATGAATTTCTAGTATCTTCGGGGTGCAGCTAAAGTAGGAATGTTTTAGTTTCGCCTTCCAGAAAATTTACCGAGATACCAGACGAGACGGATTATATGAACCAAGATCATCGCGTGCCTCAGGCCGGCCGGTAACACCCCAGCCTAACTCACTTATCTACTCTAGGAAATACCAAAGGGGGCTACAAGAGGGCTGACAGTCCCATTACTAAGTAAAAAAGGGTTACTTCCAAAACCGCTCGGGAGAGTTTCAAAATTATTAATCTGAGAAATGATTTTGTTTGTACTGTAAATGGATCATAATACACTGCACCCAGAAGAAATGGTCGGGTGTCAATGTAACTTCGTACACGTGCACACCATCGACGGGTTGTAAATGATTAGAGTGACAGGTAGAATGGCCCGCAGAGTACATTAGTCTTGTTCATGCTTAGTGTTGTTACCAGGCCTGGTCGGGTTTATAAGGGGCGTGAACAGCGTCATATGTTGAGAGATCACTGTGAAGGGCATGGAAATACTGCGTACCCGTGTGAGACAGCGCAGGACCTGACAGAGTATGAATGGGGCCTTATTTTATGCCACCATTTTGCCGACTGGTCGAACCATGCGGTATCTAGATTTGTGGAGATACGGATGTGACAGTGTGCCGATTTTGAAAGCATGGGAACGTGAGGGCAGGCATACTCGTCGTCAATGTTCCTCTCGTCTACGTCTGACCATCATAAGAGAGAATAGCCGCATTGTGCACCAAGCATATCGTAACCCCTTAATATCTGAGCATGTCATCCGAGAATAAGTAATGGACTCCCTGCAACATTCTGTGCCATTCCGCATCATTGGTCGGAGGCTAGCAGCAGCCGCATTAGGGAATTACCGTCCCATGCGTAGCCTGCTGTTAACACCACAACACAAACGGCTGAGTTTGGAGCGGTGCCGTAAACGGGAAGCATGAATGGCGTCGCATTGTGTTCAGCGATGAATCACGATTCTGCACGACTCCGGATGACCATAATCTGCGAGTATGGTGGCGACCTGCGGAGAGGTTAAACCACTGACAAATAACGAACAAACAAGAAAACATTTATAATTAATAAATGAAATGAAACGTCGTATGGCTTTTAGTACCGGGATATCCCAGCACGGGTTCGGCTCGCCAGGTGCAGGTCTTTCTATATGACTCCCGTAGGCCACCTGCGCGTCGTGATGAGGATGAAATGATGATGAAGATCACACATACACCCAGCCCCCGTGCCATTGGAATTAACCAATTAAGGTTAAAATCCCCGGCCCGGCCGGGAATCGAACCCGCCCTCTGAACCGAAGGCCAGTACGCTGACCGTTCAGCCAACGAGTCGGACATAATTAATAAACATCAACATGAAGTTATCTTGCACAAATTTACTCTTAACTAGTTCAGCATGTACTAAACACGAAAGTTTATAAAGCGTCGTAAATTATTCTCCCTTGCTCTTTACGCCCACCAAACTTAAGATATGACTACAGCTACACAACGCAGTTGCTTGGAAAATCAATATAACTGACACTACTCCATATAGCAGATATTAACCCACATACGAACATTTACTGACTTAAGAAGACCGTAGCTTGCACATTTATTTACGACTAAGGATATTAACTGTTACTCATTAGAAACACAATTATTTTTCATAAATAAATAATTTCACAGCAGCTCCAACAGAAGTTACATTCTGAAAAGGGCTTAACGAGAGTTAGAACACCACACGGAAATTTTACAAAACGAAAATAAACAGAAGCTGACAATAAACAATGAACTGAATAAACATTCAGAGATATAATTGTAGAATAAACAGATCTGTTGATTCTGTTTTCTATGATGCCTCGAAAATTCGATTTTAGATTGTAAACTTAACATGCCATTCGCTGTAAAATTGTTGACGGTGATCATGTTGTTCTTGTTCTGTATTTTAATGTAAGATTGTGTAGTGTGCTGAAAAACTAACCCCATGGCACTACAGCTCCGAAGGGTCTTGGCCTACCGTGCGACCGCTGCTCAGCCCGAAGGCCTGCAGATTACGAGGTGTCGTGTGGTTAGCACGATGAATCCTCTCGGCCGTTGTTCTTGGCTTTCTGGACCGGGGCCCCTATCTCACCGTCAGATAGCTCCTCAGTTCTAATTACGTAGGGGAGTGGACCTCGAACGAGCCCTCAGATCCAGGGGAAAATCCCTGATCTGGCCGGGAATTGAACCCGGGGCCTCCCGGTAAGAGGCAGGCACGCTACTTCTACACCATGGGGCCGTCTTTGCAGTGTACTGCAATCAGAATATCAGCATAAATAACTTGTATCAGTGTCCTTATAATGACAAGTCTTGCATGTGCACACCACACATGTACAAGCACCGTCATTGGGTTCTAAAATAATTTTTAAATTATAATTCCCCCAACCCCATCGGCAGATCCTGGCTGCGCTACTGCATTTTGACTAACCAGCCTTTTTCCATGGCGTAGCCTGCCATCATTATTCTTGAATCTTCCATTCTTCAGAGTTAAATGTAAAAATTGGAACACTTATGGGATGAAATACTGACACTGAAATTTCATTTCATTAACTTTGCACACTTAAAAGATCGCCTCTTTTATGAAAACAACTACCACGTTCCAGCAGAACACATTGGTTATTCAGGTACTTGATTGGTGATGAATATAGTCGAAAAAGACGTTCGCTTATTCGCAATCTGCAAGACGCACATGAAACGTTCCTAACTTCGGGCTACCCTCGACCGCTATTTGGGACAATCCTATCGCCTCCCTCGCACTACAGATGACATTTCCAGCTGTTCTAATAGTACTGCGATGCTATCGATTTACACAGGCAGACCAATGTTATCTTCGTGGCTGAGATCAGATACACTTTTCTAATTCTATGGTTATCACGCAACACATGAAGTTGTGGATCGCACTATATAACAAGCACTTCAACGTTTTCTCTGTACTCGACGAAAAGATAGGCAACTCTTCAATGGAAGCTGTCCTTTTATGCGTTCACCTAGTAACGCCGTGTGTAAGCATGTCAACATGCGGAAATCTGCTATTTCCCACGCAAAACCACTCCGCATAACCTTGTAACTTCCCCCTCACAATGGCTCACAAATTCTCTTTGTCAACTAGACAATCCTAAATATCCAACTCATGTAGAGCGCTGGGAAGTTTAGTTCCTACTAGTATATTAATAATAAAATCTGAAAAGCATTGCTCTAAAGCAGGCATCGTCAATGGAGATCGAAATGCCTTCGGAGCCAATTTGCTCCCCGCTCTTGAGGAACGAGAGCAGCTTAGAGAGCAAGTAGGGGAAGTGCATGACGTAGTACGCACTGAAGGTCAGTGCGCATAGGTATAGCACATCTTTCTGGACAGGTTAGATTGCGACACGATACGCTTGAACTCATGTGAGGTGACAGTAGTGTGTCCCCGCCTTTATCCTCACACCATACGACGTTGAAGCCTATTTGATAAATGCTTTATTTACTATGGAAGGGTCCGGTTCCATAGCGAAATGGTTAGCGTGCTGGTCTTTGGTCATAGGGATCCCGGGTTCGATTCTCGGCAATGTCGGGAATTTAACCATAATTGATTCAGTCCGCTGGCACGGGGGCTGGGTGTAAGTGTCGTCTTCATCAACATTTCATCCGCATCACGACGTGCGGGTCGCCTACGGGCGTCAAATCAAAGGACCCGCATCTGGCGAGCCGAATTTGTCCTCGGACACTCCCGGCAATAAAAGCCATACGCCATTTATTTATTTACTATGGAAGAGACTTAAGCACAGCCTAGGTCATCGACGCTAACAAGTTTCAAACCTTCTTGGGAAGAAGAGTATTTGATACTTCAAGAAATGTTTTTTTGCTAGTTTTTGCTAGTTGCTTTACGTCGCACCAACATAGATAGGTCTTGTGGTGACGATGGGACAGGGAAGGGCTAGGAGTGGGAAGGAAGCGGCCGTGGCCTTAATGAAGGTACAGCCCCAGCATTTGCCTGGTGTGAAAATGGGAAAACTCGGAAAACCATTTTCAGGGCTGCCGACAGTGGGGTTCGAATCTACTATCTGCAGAATACTGGATTCTGGCCGCACTTAAGCGACTGCAGCTATCGAGCTCCGTACTTCGAGAAAATAACACACAAAATGTTTAATATGTAATAAAATATTGAATCACATCAAATTTTAATCTGCAATGCAGTTGTTCCTTATGTCATTCCAACACGTATGATAAATATGAAGGCCGGAACAGCATAGCATTACTAGAAAAACTTTAAAATAACTTTTGAGGATTTACGTACATTTCACATTACCCTACTCACCTCTATTTATATTATAATGTTTGATAATTCCTCAGAGATGATTAATTTATGTGCCGGTATGTATTTCATTGCTGTTGTTCATATGGTAACATTTCCGAGCGGCAAGTACAGGACCGCCACGGTATGCAATCCGCCTGCACGCTGCTCTCATGTCACGTGACTGACAGCCGTCCGGAGCGGCTCCCTAGAGCAAGTACGTGATGACGTCTGTTGTATTTAAAGGCTTATAACTTGGCTGAACGGGTATTTATTTGGTTTCTTGTGCATGTGGGAAAGGAGGGATAAGAAAGAAATCATTACATGGAGCAAGAATGTCGAAAGAGTGAATCACATTCTCGTTTTAAGTAGAATGTTGTACGTTCCCCACTGGCCAATTGTGCCATATTGAGCACGGCGACAAGTTACGTTTCGGGTATTTTAGGACGTCTCTGATGTGTATATCTATGGGTTTCTTGAATACACAATACATCGCACTTCTTGTTTCGACATAGATCATGTAGTAATTGTTCATTGCATGATATTATACCTTCGATGTTAACAGATTTTACAGTTAGAGTTGGCTCTGAGAAGTGCCGTTGATTTGTTCCCATAATGAAAATTTCTTTGCTTCTGGTGTGAGAGAACCAACCGTCTAGGAAATGTCCTAGTCCGTTGCCCGGAAGACACCCGGATGTACAATCACAAAGTGATTTACAACCTTCCTGGGCGCTTCTCTCGTGTACCCCCAAATGTCCATATGGGCAAGTTCGTGGCGACGTCAGTGAACCATACTCGTGTAGAGGACAATGAAGGAAATTAATAGTTGATTCTAACAAGTCACATTAGGCACAGTACGGATATTGTAAATTAAAAGTGAACCAATTATTTCTACGAGAATATTAATTTTCTATTACTTCGTCGGCTGAATATGTTCAAGTTTAAAATAAAATTTTGTGTATATTCCTATTGATTAACCAATTGAAAGTACAATGTTTTCATAGATGACACTTTCCACAGCATGTTAATAATAATACTACAATTACTACTAATAATAAACGGGGGGCCAGAAGTGTGCCTGATAAGTTGACCTGCGGTGTTTAAGCACCGACTGTACAAGGGTTTAATCTCACTATCTTCGGCACAGAAGGAGTGTGTAACCTATTGCTCCATTTAGTTGACTCCCTTGATAAGAAAACGCGAGGTTATTAGCGAAAGTGGAAGCTATAACACTAAAGTTTAATTTAGACCGTCTTAAAAATGTTTCAACATTCTGCCGTTTTACTGGAGAGATAATTGTGTTTTATGCTACGCCATAATTAATACTAGGTTATATTTCGAAGTATCTTCATATCTGATAGTGTTAAGTCGAAATACTCATCCTTCTGTTTATTAGGTGCATTTTTCATCTTTTGATTCCGATTCTCAGTATGATTTGACATATTTTTAGGCGTCATCTTGTTTAATTTGCCTAGTATCGTACTACATTTTATTTTCATATCAGTATCAATGTGGAAGATGTAGCAAATTTTGTCGCACTCACTGCTCAGACAGTAGAGTGCTAGCTTTCCGAGGTCAAGAAGGCGGGTTCGATTCCAGCTCAGTCCCGTTGGTATTTGAAGGTGCTCAAATACTCACGTCAGCCTCAAGTCGGTAGTTTTACTGACACGTAAGAGAACTCCAGCGGGAAAAAACTCTATCAATTCGATGTCTCCGTAAACCGTAAAAGTACTTAGTTGGACGCAAAAGTATAACATTACTTAATGAGAGGGATGTGAGGGGATATGATAGTTCAGTACAGAGGTGCTCACATTTGGCGTTTCGACCCGTGGGTGCCCAGCATTCTAATCGGGCGGGCAGGTAGCCGATGAGCGCAAGGTATTCAGCCACAGTGACGTTGTGGTTACGTCATAAGCCGTGAAGGGTTAAGTTCTACCAGCCAGTCTCAATCACTGCGGCGATACGCGATTTTGAAATGGAGCAAGAAAGTAATGAAAGAAACGAGGGCAGAAATCCACGTCATTTTCAATTTACGTTGTAGGAAGTAAGTTATATGTTATGTTCATTGCAGTTTATGTATTCTGACCGTATACAATAAAGAGTTCTACAACCTCAAATATGTTTCTGATGTGCGCATTGTATTACCATTTTCACTATTAAATTTTTTGAGGTGATTTAGAAGCATTTGTGATAAAATACAAAGTTAAGGTGGATAAGCTTTGGGTTGTTGTTGCTTGGATTTAAATGATCTGATAAACTCACCAACAATTACCAGGAATAACACCAGTTAGGTTGTTTATTTGAAGGCATATCGTACATCTATTTGGTAGATACATTAACTTTATTGTTGCACTTTAATCTTGGATAAAAGAATATCTATGTCCACACTCGTGATGAAACTCCGTCGCCGTTTAGAGGCTAGCTATTATTATTATTATCGGATGCCTGATAAGTTTTAAATGCCATTTTCAAATTCAGTGATCAGGGAAATGCAAACAACACTACAACACTGTGCAAAATAAAGCAGTAAACTTGTTGAATTATGTAATTATTATACTTTTTGCAGAATGAATAACAGGAATGTTACTTGTTAAGGAAAGGAAATATTGTCATTCTCATCTAAGGAACTGTAAATCTTAGCTTGTACGCTTAAACCATGTGCCTTTGTAAAATGTAACACTATAACGTGTTAGTTTTCTTTGAAGGTATAAATATAAGAAAATAAAACTGACTTTTCTATCGCGCGCAGTATAAATCAAACCGAAATATCTTGAAAAGGTCTATTTTCTTGCGATTATAGCGGTATTTTTAGATACTGTACCCCATTCAGCATTTCGCTGAGTAGTGGAGGAGAGCTTCGTAATGACAATCGAACGTCACTGTTCCCTTCCCTGCAAAGTGCGTTCGCTCTCCCGCGTCACTGTATCCTATGCTTGGTACGTAAGCTGCCTGCATTTATATCACGCCAGCCCGGCTGCACTGGGCTAGCCTCAACGGGCGCCCAGCTGAACACCTCTGCTCTAGTGGTATCGTGGTTGGCTTTTCTCCTTGGCAAAAACTTTTCAAAATAAAGAATCACGTCTCTTATTTTTCGAATTCCACACAGTACCGGAGGTCGCATTACTATGTTCACTATATCAACCGTCACGTATAACTGTAACTTCGTTTTGGAAAATGCGAAAAGTTATTATAATAAACTACAGTGTCTGCAGCTGGATACATTCTTAATAATATTAATGGTTTTACGACGCACTAACTACTTTCATGATTCTCGGAGACGTCGAGGTACCGACATTTTTCCCGCAGGAGTTTTTAACGTGCAGGTAAATTCTACCAACCCGAGGATGGTGTATTTTAGCACATTCAAATACCACTGGAGCCGATCCCGTGATGTAGGGGTAGCGCGCCTGCCTCTTATTTGGAGGCCCCTTGTTCGATTCCTGGCCTGGTCAGGGAATTTTACCTGGATTTCAGGACTGGTTCGAAGACCACTCAGCCTTGTTGATTACAGTGAGGAAGTATCTGTCGGTGAGATCTGTCCGTTCTAGAAATTCAATAATAACGGCCGAGAGGGTTGGTCCTGCCTGTCACACCTCAGCTCGAATAATTCCGATTATGCCCCTTTGGAGCCGTTGCGCCATGGGGTTTGGTTTCAATATCACGGGACCACCCCGGGATCGAACCCACCAACTTGGGCTCAAATGGGCAGCGCTTTCAGCGTCGGAATTAATTAGCCCGCTGGATACACTCTTAACAACCCCATTCTTCTTCTTGTACTACCCCTTTTCCCACAGCTGTGGCGATGCGGCTGCGAACTGTGTCGCACATGTGGATTTGGCCCTGTTTTACAGCCGGTTGCCCTTCCTGATGCCAACTCTATTGGCAGGGATGTAATCACTATTTACGTGTTTATGTGGTGATTGGTAGTGTGGCGAGTTGTCTGAATATGAAGAGGAGAGAGTTGCGACAAACACAAACACCCAGTCCCCGTGCCATCCCGACTCGGACGGCAATTGAACCTGGGACCCTCTCAACCGAAGACCTCAACGCTGAACATTCAGAAAAGGAGTCAGACAATTCTTAACAACCCCATTAATGCCTAATAACAAGTAGAGGTAATATTTATTTCAAAGAGGCAATTAAATATTTGTTTATAGATCATCTGTGTACCGTAGTAGGTTATGCCCAAGTCGTCTTGCGAAACTCATCTGCCCTCTATATTCAAACTCGTATATTGTTATCATTGTCGTCAATTGGGTTATTAGTGGAATGTTTTGATGCCGCTCTCCATGTCACCCTGATGACAGCACTACTCACCGGTCTTCTTCCACCTGCATTGGGCTTTAACTTTCTGAACTAATAATAATGTTTCTTTTACGTCCCATTAGGTACTTTTGGACGGTTTTCAGAGTAGCCGAGGTGCCGGAATTTGGTCCCGCAGAAGTTCTTTAACTGCCAGTAAATTCACCGACACGAGGCTGACGTATTTGAGCACCTTCAAATACCACCGGACTGAGCCAGGATTGAACCTACCAAGTTGGGTTCTGAAGGCTAGCGCCTCAACCGTCTGAGCCACTCAGCCCGGCAATTTCTAAACAACATCGCAAT
Source organism: Anabrus simplex (assembly GCF_040414725.1). Lineage (NCBI taxonomy): Eukaryota > Metazoa > Arthropoda > Insecta > Orthoptera > Tettigoniidae > Anabrus > Anabrus simplex. Next base: position 526,215,538 of record NC_090266.1, read on the forward strand.
ATGGATCGTTTTTCTTAAATGCTATTTGTTCGGGGCGTCGACCTAGAGATATATTTTCCCCCTTCTTGCACCATGTGATATGAACCTGCGTGTAATTCGAAGGGAATAAGTTGAATGTGAGGAAAGGAACGTTAAGGACCACACAAACACCCAGTACCTAGGTCAGGGATATTAAAATTTAAAATCGAAACCCCTTGACCCAGCTGGTGATCGAACTCACGGCCGCCAAGTGACAAGCGGACGTGTTGTCCCCTAGTCCACGGGGTCGTTTACTTCGCTCCGTTCCCTTGAATGACCTGCCTCTACGGAGTGTGGGACTCACTACTGTCGCTCATTCTGACGTCACACCCAGCGATTCAGTGCTTTACAGTCTACTATATTCTAGATCTTTCGATGATTCTACCTACCTCTCATTTCTCTTACCCCTCATTTAATATAGATAGGACAAGCTCACCTTCATTCTTCAGTCCGTATTGTATTGCGGTTGTTCGAGGGGGAGTAGTCACACTAAATATCGTAGTTGGTTCTCCTTAATTCCACGACTGTCTATTACAAGCTAAGAGAGTGAGAGAGAGGAACGTTTGCTACTCTAATAGTTCTGCGGGTCAGAATGAAGCTATAAGCTTGCCTCCTAACTTGGGGGTTGGTTTGGAAACTTTACATTCCCTACCCGGACAAGGTACGGCGGGCCTCCTAGATGTTTACGCCTTCTCCCGGCGAAGGAGATTTGTGTTGGTGATGTGATTATCGGAGAAGGTGAGGTGGGTGCGGCCATGGCCTAAAAGGGAACTGCACCGGCATTCGCCTTAGTGCAGGAGAATGGAAAACCATGGGGTACTATTCTCAGGACAGCCAACGGTTGTAACCAGCTCCCCCACCTACCGAATGTAGAGCCGCAAGACTAGTAAAGCTAGCCACTGTGTCGGAGCCTACTCTACTCGGTGACACGCCCCTCCCGCCCACTTACTAACTACTACTACTAAAGTTTTCATTCCTCCCGTAACGGGCTTCGTAGATGGTGATGCCGTCTCTCAGACCAGAAGATTTGTATCGGAGAAGGAGATGTGCGGAGAGAGGGTTGGCGGCTGTGGCCTAGACAAAGGAACTGTCCCGGCATTTGCCTTAGTGCAGGGCAATGGAAAACCGAGGAAAACCGTTTTCAGGACAGCCAACGGTGGAGACCAGCCCGCCTCTGTCTTCCGAATACAGAGGCGTAGAACCACGGAGAGACATGGCGACCCCTCCTCTGTTTGGTTGGCCGGTTGGAGTGCAGAGCTGCCGGAACATGGACAGGCCGTGGTCACTTGTGGGCCGAGACCCACTCTGCATCCGCCAACCCGCTAACTGTTTCTATCAATGTTTTCATTCCCCGCCCTGGAGGGGTGGGGCAGGCCACTTAGAGGGTTACGCCTTCTCTCTGGCCAAGAGATGCGGGCAGGTTGGAGAAATATGACGGAGGAAGGAGGTGGGTAAAAATATGTGAAGAAGGATGGGATGAGAGGGTTTTTTGTTCTCTTGGCTTAGGGTTTTAAAACTTCATTTTATTTCTGACATACAAGAAGGAAAGAATTTGATTTTTCTGTACATGTAAGGTACATGCATAATAACTTATTCTAGGCATTTTCTATTCCATCCTACGCCTAGAAGTACACGTATAAAAATAGAAAATTGGATTTAAATACATAAAATAAATTTGTTCTCCTAGCACACTGACAAACCAACTAGTAACATGATTTGAGTGGTTACATAGATGAGTGTAGAAATTTATGAAAGATGGAATTTATTTGCTGGAGTGAAACAGTGGCGTGTGGGTTTAGGCGAGTGTTCCAAGTGGTGTGAAATTAAGATGTGAGTTTAAGCCCGAGTGAGTGGTTGAAAACTGAACATGGAAGGTTTGGTTTGTCGCGGCTTGTAGGTGATTGAGGATTTACGATCTGTGGTAGGGATGAATATTCAGTAGGGAAACAATTAAGAAGGGGAGAAGAACTTCAACTCTAGGTGATGGGTAAGGGGAACGGTTGGGTGTATGGGCACGTCGATGGTTCGAAAAGGGGCTATGAGCTCACGTCGTATTTTTGAAGGTGAACGGCGGCGTCTGCACCGACGTGATTATGCTGAATGATTGTCCCCACAGGTGTGACACAGGGGAGGTTAAGGGGTGTTGGGGCAACTGGATGTAGAGTGCTGTTGGCTGCAATGACCGCATACAGGATCTTTTGCTGTGCACTGAGTGGTAGCGTGGTTATTATACGCGAAGCATTGCTCACACCTGATGGATTGTAGTGGCGGGGCTCAGGATGGCTCCACCTTTTGATGATGTCTGAAGATGGAGACTCCGCTGGTCAACACTCGGTCCACGTTTTCAGGTGTCGGCAGTAGAATCCGAACCATGTAATTTGGTCCTGTTGAGTTGTTTAACCTGAATGCCTTTCTTTCTGGGATGCCTTCGGCGTTGAATTCGGCGAGGATGTTATCTTCAGTAATAGAGGGATCTACTCCTCATATTACGCAGCTGCGGAGTCGAGAGTGTGTAGAAAGAGGCGGATATTTAAGAGGTGGGGTGTAGGGGGGTGGGAGGAGTTGCAGAGGGTGCTTGTACCGAGATTATGAGTTCCTGTTGTAGTTGTAAGCAGGTTGGCAGCATCGTCTCGGTTGGACCTGGATGATGACTCCCGTAGTGGTGTTCTGGACGTGAGCGATATCCTTCCAGCGCATGTTGAATCGAAGCAGAGTGGCAAATATAGCGTGAAGTGATTGAAACGAAGGCTGTGGGGTGGGGTGGTAAAGTAAAAAAGGAATGTGTGCCTGACGGAGTTGGTTGAAGAAAATGGGAGTGCCTAATAGGGCGTCTTGTGCACACAGCGAAGGAAGATAGCTGTGTAGGAGTGGTTTTTCTTGTGGTAGTGGTGGTGGTGATGATAGGAGGTGGAAGGATTTTATGCGTGTTGCCTTCAATGGGTAGCGACGGCATATGTGACGTGGCTGTTTGAGGTGCCAATTCCGAGGCCACTTCCAGGTGCTGTGTGGCTTGTTCTTGTTTTGGATTTGATTTCGGAGCCAAACTCGTAAAGTGAAATTGTAGGCTCGAATTATCCAAAGGCACAGCTTGGGTCGCTGGAGTATACCTGGCTTGATAATTAGGACCGGCGTAGGTGGTCATTACAGCTGAGTGGTAGGAAAATGCGACTGCTCGGTTCAAGTCGGTGATGGTGCTGGTGATGGTAGTGGTAATTATTGTAGTGGTGGTGACCGGCCTATAAAATGGGTATGGAAATATGGTGACTAATTTTCTGAATATCACTAAGATGTGGGCGCTCAGAGATGTGGAAGTCGTCAGTGATGGGCTCGTCCCGCGGTGAAACCTCATGGATTTTTTTCAGTCAACATATTGAGCACACTTTTTTGATAGGGAATGCCCTACGTGACTGATGAAACAGCTTAGGAAACCGTTAGACGGCGAAGGATCGACCCACTGACTTTGTTTAATGCTTCCTTTCCTCACGCTGAAGGAGTGAGGCGGACCACTCAGAGGACAACACCCTCTCTCTGCCAGCCACCAAGTAGTGGTGCTTCAGAATTTATTTTTTGGTCCGGCATTCATTCAAGGTGAGTGTTAAGAATTTTGAACTTCCTGCTAAGACAAAATGATAACTAGTGCAGCATGGCAGATGTATTTTTACTCACGTGCAGCATGGCAGATGTATTTTTACTCACCGGTTTGGTGGACTTAATTGTTTCTAAAATGTATTCTAGAGCAATAATCACTCCAGTGTCCTATTTTGAACGAACACTTGTAGTATAATTGGAGGATTCGGTCACAACCGGTACAGGTGGCCCTTTGGACGAGGCCTGAATCTGTGAGTGCGTGATAGCACGGTGCGGGCTGCTAGCTAACAGCACGTTCTTAACCTCACATGATGTTATGCTGGCTACATGTCTATTCTTAACCTCACAGACCACGAGTTCGACCCTAGAATTAAGGGCGTTAATCTTACAGACCCAACTTTGATACCAAACAGTGCAAGCTGGACCCTTTGCTAACATGATTATAGTCAAGAGTGTAAACTTAACGTAACGGGTACGTATTCTAATCCATGCTTAACATCAAATGTCCTGGATTCAATCCTGGGCATTAGGGCGTTAGCTTTAGAGCCCCAAGTTTGATACCCAAGAATTCCAGTTTAACCTAACTGCCAACGTGATTATGGACAAGAGTTCTAGCTTAACCTAACATAATTCAAGTTCGATACCCGTGCTAACTGCAGGCCTAACGTTACGCTGACCACGCCTTAACCTAAATTAACCTCCAGGAATTGGGGCTGAACTTGGAACAAGATGGCAACTATGAGGCTTAATACATACGCTTTATTCATAGGAGCGCAACATTGGAAATTGACTTAAGGTAGCTTGGACCAGAAATTGTAACAAAATGGCGGCTATAACGCTTAATACACATGCTTTGTTCATAGTGGCGGAACAAGGGAAAGCGATTTAAGGTAGCTTGGAGCTGAACTTGGAACGAGATGGCGTCTGTAGTGCTTAACACGTATGCTTTATTCATAGGGGCGTGACATTGGGAAGCGACTTAAAGAGCTTGAAGCTGAACTTTGAACAAGATGGCGGCTATAAGGCTTAATACGTACGCTTTATTCGTAGAGGCGTAATATTGGAAGGTGACTTCGGGGGCTCAGAGCTGAACTAGGAAATAGATGGCACCTGCACATGGGAAAAGAGAGATGGTGTAAATCTTAATACATGCACTTTATTCATAGGGCACGTAACATTTAGGAAACACATTTGGGGCTTGAAACTGAACCTAACTTCCCAGGCTAATCGCAAAAAACAGTGTCAGCTTAAATTAACAGACTTTAAGTTCGATACCCGGACTAACCGCATAATAAGTGCAGGCTTAACCTTACTCTGACCAGCCTAAACCTAACCGTTTGACAATCCCTACTCCCCAGCTAACTGTGCAGGCCCAACCTTACGCTGGCCAGGGATTAACCTAACCGGAAGCCCTTCCGTACACGAGTTTAGCGGCTACACATTGAACTAAAATACTAGGGAGATGGTGTAAGACTTAATACATATACTTTACTCATAGGGGGCGTAATGTTGAAAGGCACCCTCAGGGGCTTGGAGCTGAACTCAGAACAAGATGGCGTCACGGGACTGGGGAGCTAGGCTTAATACATATGGTTTATTCATAGGGGCGTAACGTTCGAAAGCGATTTAAGGGAGCTTGGAGCTGAACTTGGAACAATATAGTGGCTATAAGGCTTAATACCTGTACTTTATTCATAGGGGGTGTAACATTTAGGAAGCATCCTTGGGGCTCGAAGCTGAACTTAACCTCCCAAGCTAACCGCAAAAGTGGTGTAAGATTAACATAACGGCATTTAGGTTCGATACACGGACTAGGCGTATAAGAGTGCTAGCTTAACCTAACTGGACAGAGCATATAACATAATGACGCCACACTGTTTTTGACACGCAGTGATCACGTGGTCATGGATATGCATGTTTAGTCTTGTTCGTTATCAGGTTCTCTTTCCTTTAAATTCAAGGCTTTATATATGCTATGAGTAGACATTATTTTACTTAGTAGATAGATACTGTAACAGGGAGTTGCTCGCTTTGTAGTTCATCATGACAAGGATATTGATAGTTGATGTTCAAGGCTTTAAAGTAAATGGAAACAAATTTGTTTTCAATGAGGTAGCTGTGTTAGACTACACTGTATTGTGGGCACCAAAAGTAATGAATTTAGTATTTAGCCCAAATTTCCTTACTGCTTGCAAACGGATGGAGATAAAGGGCAGAAGCAATGGGTGAAAAACATTTAGTACTTCGGCGGGAAGAAAAAGGAATTCCACATCGCTTTCTAGCTATCATTTGAACGCTGATTTTTCAAGAGCAAATCTAGTGTTTGTAAAGGGTTGTGAAAAGAAGGAATGGCTGAGCCAGTATGTACCATCAACGTGTGAAGTTTTCGATCTGCATGAATTAGGATGCCCATCATTAAAAAATCTTCTGAAGAAGCATAGTGCGGAAACGCAGAAACAGACCTTACGTGATATATATGTATGCTCTTTGATTGGTTGTGTTGCAATGCACGCCGGAAAAAGAGCTACATATATAAAGTGCAGTATTCAAATGTCGACAGTGAGAAAGAAACATTTTTAGAGTAAAGACATCATGCCATTTCTATCCGATACTAAGTGTAACGCAGTTACAATGGCAATCGTAAAGTTTTATGCTTGCAAAAAGAAACTAAACATTTTTACTGAAGAAGAGTTCAATGCATTACCAAAGGCATTTTCAGTCAATGTAGCTGCGAATGCTGTAAAAAGAAATCTGGGATAAGGTGCCCTCGTGAGTGGACTCAATATCCTGTTTCGTCAGAGATTCAAACGTATGGTTTACATCATGAACACACGAGTTTAGCTAAGAGACCTTCAATGAGACAGTGCCGTACATGTCAAGTCATTAAACTATATCACGGACCTAAAACAAACGAGATGACTTCGCTTATAAACACTTATCATGGTTGTGAAAATAGTAAGCTAGCTGTCGTAGAAAATTTTGAAGAAACGTGCTGGGAGAAAGATGAGGAAGCATGTTGGGCATGTTCTCATCAATAAGGTGATTGATATTTTTCCTATTGAGTTTCATCTTCCTTACAGGTACTGTGGCCCTGGAACTCGACTTGAAGTCCACTTGACACGTGTTGATCCTGGCATTAATATGTTAGATGCTTCCTGAAAAGAGCATGACATTGCTTATTGTCAAAACAAACCTGAACTAAGACATGTAGCTGATCAAAATCTGCTTCGTAAAGTTACGCAGCGTGTGACGTCACCTAATGCTAGAGTTGCTGAGAAGATGGCAGCACTTGTCATTGCCCGTGCAATGAAAGGGAAACTGTTTCTGGGTAGAGAACTTAAATGACAAAAACAGCACATAAAAATCTAAGGACTAAACAGATTTACTTTGGTGAAAGAAGAAATTGTACACATACGCTGAAATAAATAAGATTTTTAAAACGTAGTGCAGTTGCTGCTTGATTACTTTTCACCTCGTCCCTTGTCCAACATTATTCCAAATCCTAACTTAACTAGTAGTAGTGATGTTGACTAACGAGTATATGCAATCTTGACTAGTAGGAGTAATGTTAACTAACAAGTTTATGCAATAGTAGAATGGAGAGGTAGAGGTTCCAGAACAAGAGAGAAAATTCAACGAACGTTTTAAAGTGTACATCCTCTTTATTAATCTATGAATTGAAAGTCTTATTAAGACCAAGTTATTCGAAATACAGTTTTTTACCACGACAACGAAAACACCTTCTATTAAATAGTGATCATAATATTTTGTTTTCTGCAGCTCTTCGATGTAGAAGCCTCCTTTGATAGTCTGTCCTAAAAGATCGTGAAGTAAATAGGTAAGTGGATCAGTAAGCTTAACTCTGCTGATTTGAAAAAAAATCTGTGCTCCATTTAGGAGTGTCTCCCATTGCGAGGCAGACTTATGTTTGCTGGTGAGAAGAACATACCCTTTTTGAACGCGATGGCGACGTGGATCATCTGTTTTGAGTATGTGATGAATAGCGTCTAAACGTGGTGTATTCTTGGTAACAAGACGTAGCTTTCTGCAAATAGTGCGATGAGGCGTATCGCTGTAGGTAGACACAAGTCTAGGTAGGAGATCAACCAGCGATAAGAGTCTTGGGCTGTAAATTCTCGCCACATTATACTTTTGAGCGTACGATTAAAGCGATCTACAACGCTAGCTTTGAGCTTGCTGTACGTAGAGTAGTGATGAATGCAGACTGACTTGAGATTAGTAGAAAAAGAACGTTGTTGTAAAACTCTTTACCTTCATCAGTTTGAAGAAGACGTGGGAAGCATTTTAATTGTTGAACAATACGTTAGAATGCGTCTTTAACATGAGCTGCTGTTTAAGAAAGCACTGCTTGTGTAAAAGCGAACATAGAGTAATCATCGACGACAGTAAGTAGATATACCGAGCTCGATAGCTGCAGTAGCAAAATTGCGGCCAGTATCCAGTAATCGGGAGATAGTGGGCCCGAACCCCACTGTCGGCAGCCCTGAAGATGGTTTTCCGTGGTTCCCCATTTTCACACCAGGCAAATGCTGGGGCAGAACATTAATTAAGGCCACGGCCGCCTCCTTCCCATTCCTAGGCCTTTCCTATCCCATCATCGCCATAAGACATTCTGTGTCGGTGCGACGTAAAACAAATATCATATATAGATATAGTAAGTAGATACTTACATTTCTTATTTCTAGAGGCATAGGAATCATTTCTACTAAGTCAGCTTGCCATAGTTCGTCCTTTCCACTAGTAAAGACACGTCTGTAACGGTATGTGAGACGAGCTGGTTTATATAAATCGTGTGTGATGCTTAGCTTTACTGGCTAGGTCTTGGTTTGAGGAGCCATTATTCAATAAACCAGCATGATATAATTCCTCTCCTATTTCTAGAATCTCTGATTTATGACTTATGTGACCGGCATCTTGAGAAGCTCTTAGAAGTTGAAAACGTTGTACGAGTAAGTTAGGGTCATTCCAGTACCTTACATCTACATGGGGTAACAGAGGCTTGTAGACACCATTAAGGCCACGTGCAGAGAGAAGAGGCGAGAGAAACAGCTTATAAATGAAATCGCGGTACTTGAGACTCTTATTTGCATCTTCAGCTTCTGTCCTCTTGTAATTACGTCAAGTAGCGCCAGTAACAGGAGGTATTGCTCTATATCTATATATACAAAATAACTTGTCCTGACTGACTGACTGACTGACTGACTGACTGACTGATCTATCATCGCCAAGCCAAAACTACTGGACATAAAGAAATTAACTTTTGAGGATACATTCATACTAACATGTAGGTCCTCGCTAAGGGAGAATTTTTGGATATTCCGTCGATAAGAGGGTGAAAAGGGGGGTGATTTTTTAGAATGAGGATATCTATATTTCAAAAAGTTAAAAGTTTACAGACGTCAAAATTGGTATTTGGAATCTCACTTAAAACTAAAGAAACAGGTACTTTTTGTTTTCGGAAAATCCCATTAAGGAGGGTGAAAAACGGGGGAATGTTGGTTGAACACCTTTTATGAGGAGACTTATATCTCAAAAACTGAAGAAGTTACGGACATGAAGATTGAAATTTGGAATCTCCTTTGAAAATAAAGAAACATTCATTTTTGTGTTTTTGGATAATCCGATGAATAGGGGGTGAACAGGAGTGACAAACGGGGTAAATTTAAAAGACTTACCTTACCTTACCTATGGCGCGACGGCCCGTTTTCGGGCCATGGCCTCCCCAGTTGCTCTCCGCCAAACTTGTCGATCTCGTGCAGGTACTCTCCAATTCCGGATCTTGAGGATGTGTGCTGCGTCCTGATGTACACCATCTTCCCATCTGTTACGTGGCCTTCCCACAGGCCTTCCTTTGTTCATTGATCTTAAGTCCAATCTCTTTGCCTTCTCTACTCAAGTCTTCAAATGCTTCTTTAACTGTCCTTGTTGTTCTTCCCATCAAATTTATGTCATCAGCATATCCAACTAGTTGAGCTGTTTTGTATAGAAGTGTTCCACTGGTGTCCACCCCTAACTTTCTAATCACTGATTCTAGTGCCAGGTTAAATAGAATTGGTGCTAAACCATCTCCTTGCTTCAATCCCTGATTCACTTCGAAGGAGCTGCCTACTTCAGTCTGAATTTTCACTCCCACCATCGTATTTCTTATAGTTAATTCCACCAGTCGCACCAGCTTTTCTGGTATCTTGAACTCTCTTAATATCTCTATTAATTTATCCCTGTCAATAGAGTCGTATGCTTGTTGAAAGTCGATAAACATCTGTACCACATCTATGCCCCGTTCCCAACACTTCTCCAACACTTGTTTCACAGTAAATATCTGATCAATAGTGGATCTTCCCTTCCGGAACCCTGCCTGGTATTCTCTTAGAATTTCCTCTGCCAGGGGTTCTAGTCTCTTCTTCAGGATGAAGGTGAACAGCTTATATACTGTACACAGTAGTGTGATCCCTAAAAAAAGACTATATCTGCAAATTATCTCAGAAACGTAATATCTGAAAACTGGTATTTGGAATATCCTGTAAAAGTAAAGGAACCTAAATACTTTTTGGGAAATCCACTTAAGGGGAACTGGAAAAGGAGGTGAATTTTAAATTTAGCATATCTACAGTATATCTCAAAACCACAACATGTTGCAGACTTGAAAATTGGTATTTTGAATCTCCTCTAAAAATAAGGAAACACGTATTCTTTTGTTTTCGGAAAAACCCTTAACGGGGGGGAAAGAAGTGTGAAATTACTTTAATTATTTGTATGAGAATATATATATATATATATATATATATATATATATATATATATATATATATATATATATATACACACACACAAAAGCTAAAGATGTTACTAACGTGAAAACTGGTATTTGGAATCTACTTTAAAAGTAAAGAAACACGCATTTGGTGGGGGAATCAACTTTGGATGGGGGGCGGGGTAGGAAAACGGAGAAGAATTCCTTTTACGGGAATACATATATCTCAAAAACTGAAGATGATACAGTCGTGATAATTCGTATTTGGCAGCTATTTTAAAGAAACGGGTACTCTTTGTTTTGGAAAATTTACTTGAGTGGGAAGTGTGAAAGGAAGTGAACAAATTGGACTCTTCTTCTGGAGAAAATTATATCTCAGAACTGAAGGTTACAGACATGGAAATTGGTATTTGAAGTCTCCTTGAAAAGCCAACTTAACGGGAGGGGGTGGAGTGAAAAAGGAGTTGAATTCTTTTCATGATGATACTTATTTTCTTTCAAAGTAAAGAATCACGTGACCTTTTGTCTTTGAAAATCTACATAAGGGGTGAATAATTGAAAAATTAGTTGAATCCTTTGTATGAGGATACTTATATCTCAAAAACTAAAAATGTTAAAGACGTGAAAATTGGTATTGTCCCCGACTAGGTCTGTCAGAGAACAAGAGACACCCCAGGGGTGCTCAGTTCGACGGCCACAGACTTAGAAAAAAATTAAAGTGGCAGGATTGACATAAGGTTCAGAAAATAAGAATATTCTAAATGTAGAAAGCATATTACACATTTATTCAATGAAAATCAAATATTAGCCATCCTGACATCTATGATAATGAAAATGATCGCTACTTTACGTTAATTATTATGGCTCTTGATGCGATAAAAAATACAAGGAAATGGGATGGTACACGAAGCTTATTTTCCCTATCATTCTAACAGAGTCTTTGAACACAACATAACTTTCTTCGTTTTAAAGTATTCATTTATTAATTTAAAGTCGAATTAATTTTTTAAAGAAAAATGAGGTCCGGCGTATCATTCCTCGAACAATTTGGAAAAAATGCATTAATTTTAATAGTGTATAATAAAGAAATATCCATGATTAATTAATTTTACTACCGTAATAAAATAAGAGCGAAATTCTGTTTATCAAAAATTTGTTAATTCGAGACGTCGAATATATCTGTTTCCGTCTTCCCACTTATCTCCTCGTGAGAACTAATAATAAACTTATAATCACTTGGTCATTAATGGAACAAAAAATTAGCATTATGGCCTACGGAAAATTAATAAATGGAGAAAAATATATCCTAAACCGTGGAATTCCCGTCCACAATCAATTAACACTGTTCCGAGGTATCTGTGGAACAGCAGAGGTGAAAGAATGTGCTGGGTGGAATAGGTCCCAACTTACGAAATTAAAGTTAATTTAAAACTTTAACAAAGGTTATATTTTCTTTTCAAGATAAATAAATAACAGAATATAACAGGTACCAAGTAGCAGATCAACAAATTAAGAAAGTACAATTACAGTTTGTTACTGGATTTGGGCTTCTAGCCCCAGACTCACAATCCTTGAGCTATAAGCCCAACTTTACCTATATACAAGGTACAACAAAGGGGCAGAAAACCTCCTCGAGGCACACAGAAAATTCACTTAAAAAAAGAGCAAACCCGCTCTCAAAGATCAAGCCTATTCAAAGGCCACACTAAACTCCACCTTCAATCTGCCCTCCAGGCACACAAGAACAGGGGTAATTGAGCCATGTATTTCATATTCTCTCCCCTCTTATACTATTTATTGTGCCTGTTTTAATGATTTTCTATTTTTGTGCATTATTGTGTTTTTCGCCCGTTGTTGTCCCTTGGGGCAAATAATAATAATAATAAAATTATTCCTAAAAGATGGTCCCAGGGTAAAGGAACTATTTCCGCCCTGGGAACGGCCCGGCCTGTGCTGCCTCCCCTCTACCTTCCCTCCCGTACCCCTGCGGATGCCCCGAGCTCTTTACGCAGACTCACCGTGTCGCCTCGCGTCACGTGGTCTCGCGTCACGGCTACTCTTGGTCAGCCCGTGCGGCCTGGCTGGGAGCAAGTGTCATTCTTGCCTCGCTCTCTGACTTGAGCATCTCACGCACCGCCTTCGAACCCCGGACCGCTAGGGGGTATGGGAGGTAAGCACCCTGAACTTGCTTAACAAGTATAAGACTACGGGAGGACATTATTTGATTGTAAACCACTGAATAGGCGCTAGAGTTGTTTCAAGTTGTTATAAAAGCAGAGTTGCCTCTAAATCGTAAAGTGTGTGTGAACCTCTTGGGATCGTTTATTGCAGTCTTACTGCAACTTAACTTATTGGGCGCAAGTAATAATACCCAATCTACTGAGGCCTATTCAGTAAAGAAACAGGTCAATTACATGGCCCAAAATTCTGAGTTGAATGGAGGCGTAACTTGCACTCCTAAAACATTTTTAAAACCTATTTGGCACTAGGCCGCTTATGCAAGGGCTAATCCCATACTACGGAGGTGACACGATAAGAAAACTTATTTACATTACGAAGGGAGAAAAAAAAGGAAATGAAAACGTAGTCACCTCAGAACAATATGAGTGGGAGCTCGAGAGGGTTAGGCACTCTCTATCCCAATTTATAGTTAAAAAGCCAAAATTTTACCAAATGTCTATTACATTTTAAGGATAGGTTACATGAGAAAAGTTTCGAACCTGCCCCGAGGGTTAAACTGCTGAGCTAGCAAGAAATAAAGTTATTAAACGGCCATTACCTTGTGGATGAACTGCTGCCCGAAGAAAGGGGCGCTTCCCGCCCCCTGCTACATAATCACACTAGGAAAGATGTTACTGAAGTGGCCAGGAGACCAGAAAATCAGCAGTTTATATACCCTCGTGAAAAATTCGAGACGTTTCATGAATGATTACAACCCGCCCACAAAATTTTATTGGATGACAGCAAAAACTAATACATCAGACGAAGAAGAAACACCTTATTGGTGGAAAATTAATTACAGAAATTCCTCATTGGTCAAATTCAAAACTGGCGGAAAGAGAAGGGTTATACTGCCAACCCAAACAATGACTGAAAGAAATTTAACAAAGAACAAACTTATGAATAGCAAATTTCTTCAAAAAAAGTTCCTTCACTTCGCACTAGGGTGCACAATTGTAGTTCTTAAGTAGTGCCATCTAGAAGAGAATGTTCACAAATCTTACTACAGAGAAAACAAAAACAAATCGAAACCGACATAGTTCAGAACACTTCAAAATTTACAGTAAAGACATCTTCTGAGAAACCTTAGAATTAATGTGGTTGTTAAAGTTCCGGCTTTCTCCAGTAGAGGAGTTTCAACTGGCGCAATGTTTGAATTAGCGGCGTGGAGGTGTACCGCCCGGTACAAACACTATCAAAGTGTCACACATCAGCACAACACAAATGAATAGAAAATAAGTGTCTTACAACTAGGAAATCTCTACATCTACTACTAGCTGCTGAAAATATCAAAGAAGAAAATATCTACAATATTTGCACATCATCAACAGGTGTCAATCAATCTCGCCACTCTTCTATTAACACGTTCCATTATGTTCAAAAGATAGTCACCACGTGAGTACAAAATAATACCTTGAAAAGTGAGCATGCCGTGTTTCGAACTGAATATTATTAGAATATTTAATTGAGGGTCTTTTCTCAAGACCAAAGGTCTTCTATTAAATTTACACGTACCTTAAATTTCGAATTATTGACTTTCACGAACACTATTAGGATATTATCTCGAATTATGAAGTACATCGTTTAACATGGACTTGTCCTTATCATTAGAAGACATTATCATCTTAACTACACCTCATAAAATCTCGAAGATTCCATACTTCCATTATATCATGATCAACATCATGTATAACAATATTACTACATTAGCATGTGAAAAACTCAGTTTCACCAAGACTCATATCGTACGTACAAATTCCTCATAAATTATACGTACAGTACAACATAACGACGACCCTAACTCATCGTAACCCATTATCACTCATGTGTAGTCATGAAAATCAGAAGGACCTCTCATCGTCCTAAAAAGACGTAATATCCTCCTTAAATTTGTCTCGATGATTAACTAATCCATTAAATATCACATACCACCATGCATGTACTCTACATAATTTCATACACACGATTCGGAATTAATATCCTGATGACACACAATCGTAAATGTAAGGTACAAGTAAAAGTCCTATTTCCATGAAAATGTTGAAAATATTAAAAAAATATCCCCTCAATAAATTCATCAAACACAGATCAGCTCACTATCGTAATGAAATTCGTACAATAAGAAAGGATGGTTTCGATAACACATGGATAACTTCAACTGAACCATCATCGTCAAACTCGTCAAAACGTGGTCATGAATCAAGCAAGTATGCAAATTAGGCTACATGTCCTATCTCACATCTAAGAAATACCAGTGAAATGTGAAAATAAATCAACCAGATATTATAGAACAAATCTAAGGAAAGATGAAGAGTAGAAATAAAGAGCTACATAGAACAGACATAAATAAGACGTAGTTGACTTAACTTATTTAGATGTCTTCACATCTAGAAAGCCCGGTCCTCAATCAGCCATTCTAAGGTGAAAGTATCTGCATTTCGGCGCTGCCGACGATGGTCGATGGCTTAAAACTTCATGATGAAATGCATGGGGTTCATGGCAGGAAATTCGATCTTCTTCTGGCGATGATAACGTAGAGGTCCTCTTCCACGTTCATTTGTGAAGTTGCTGAAACTTGTACAAATGTGTTAAAACAAATCCTGAACACACACGTAATTTAGAATGCAAACAACACGTACTTTATAAAATTTTATCTGCTCTTTCGACGTCTGTTTACTGCACTAACTCAAGTCGTAGATTAACATAATTATAGGAAGCGTCGAACACAGGAATGAGTCCACTGTCCCTGATGATAGTATTCCACTGATGTTCACGCTGAAGTCTGCTAGCGAAGTATCCGAAGTAACTGCAGATCGTAGACCAGGAACATGTCAGCATGTGAGAGCTCGTATTCATATGACTTGCCTTAAATATCGCGCGGGGCACTCGTAGTCGGAAGTGAAGTCAACTCAAGTACTAAATTCTTCTGGGGTTTGATTATATAATTTTACCATCATTTCTAGCCGAAATACCTTTGAAATTAAAATGAAATTCAGTTTTTAATTTTTATAATTTACACGTGATATTATTAGCACAGTTCAGTAAAATATAATTCATGAGTACTTTCACAATTAGTCATATCACGCCACCAAAGATATTAGAAATATTTCATTTATTACTAATCCATGTAATTGCAGGTGAACACACTGGCTACTTTTTATCTCTTGCCCGCTTTTATTTTTTGTTATTTTTTGTCAGTCATCCAGCTACCCCTTCAAATCAGAAACTCTCTATCACCTGGCCAAGGTCACACGCGCCTCGCCGACACAGTGAAACCCAGTAGCACACTAACACATACTCAGTCAGCTGAGACCTGATTACGGTCACAGTATTTGGAATCTCCTTTAAAAGTAAAGGTACCGGGCGAGTTGGCCGTGCGCGTAGAGGAGCGCGGCTGTGAGCTTGCATCCGGGAGATAGTAGGTTCGAATCCCACTATCGGCAGCCCTGAAGATGGTTTTCCGTGGTTTCCCATTTTCACACCAGGCAAATGCTGGGGCTGTACCTTAATTAAGGCCACGGCCGCTTCCTTCCAACTCCTAGGCCTTTCCTATCCCATCGTCGCCATAAGACCTATCTGTGTCGGTGCGACATAAAGCCCCTAGCAAAAAAAAAGTAAAGGAACACGCACTTTTGGGGGAGGGGGGAATCGACTTAACGGGTAGGAAGGGGGTGAAAAAGACGCTGAATTACTTTTATGAGTATACATATATCTCAAAATCTGAAGATGTTACACACGCGAAAATTAGTATTTGCAACCTCCTTTAAAAATGAAGAAACACGCATTTGTTTTTTCGGAAAATCGACTTAAGAGGTGTGGGGTTGAAAGTAAGTAAAGAAGGAGTTGAAATATGTTTATGAGGATACTTTATCTTAAAAACTGAGGCTGTTACAGACGTGAAAGTTGGTATTTGGAATTTTCTTCCAAAATAAAGAAACACGTAATCTTTAATCTTAGGAAATTCCATTAAAAGAGGGTGAATTAATTGGAAAATTACTTGAATACTTTGTATGAGGATACTTATATCTCAAAAACTAAAGATGTTACAGACGTGGAAATTAGTATTTAGAATGTCCTTTAAAAATAAAGAAAAACTAATTTGTGGGGGGGGGGGGGCGAATCAACTTGGGGGGGCTGCGGTGAAAAAGGAGTTTAAATCCATTTTATGAGGATACGTATGTTTCAAAACCGAAGATGTTAGAGTCGTGATAATTGGCATTTAGAAGCTCCTTTGTAAATAAAGAGACTTTTTTTTGGTTTACCGGAAAATCCACTTAAGTGGGGAGGGTGAAAGTAAGTGAAAAAATGTATTTTTTTTTGGAGAAACTTAACGTTACACACGTGAAAATTTGTATTTGGAATCACCTTAAAAGATAAGGAAGTACGCATTTTCTAGAGAGGGGGGGGGGATCAACTTAACGGGCTGGGGTGAAAAAGGAGTTGAATTACTGTATTGAGTATACTTACATCTCAAAAACTGAAGATGTTGCATTCGTGACATTCGTATTTGGATGCTTTTTAAAGAAACTTGTACTGTTTATTTTTGGAAAATTCACTTAAGTGGCGAGTGTGAAAGAATATGAAAAAACTGAATTCTTTATCTGGTGAAACTTATATCTCAAACTTAAGGTTACAGAAGTGAAAATTTGTATTCGGAATTTCTTTTAAGAATAAAGAAACCGCATTTTTCTGGGTGCTGTAAAACCAACTTAACGGGTGTGGGTGGAGTGAAAAAGGAGTTGAATTCTTTTCATGAAGATACTTATATCTCAAAAACTGAAGGTTGCAGACATGAAAATTTGTATTTGGAATTTTCTTTCAAAGTAAAGAAACACGTAATCTTTCGCCTTTGGAAAATCCGCACAAGGGGGCTGAATTAATTGAAAAATTAGTTGAATTCTTTGTATGAGGATATTTATATCTCAAAAACTAAAGATGATACACACGTGAAAACTTGTATTTGGAATCTCCTTTA
Organism: Anabrus simplex; assembly: GCF_040414725.1. Taxonomy (NCBI): domain Eukaryota; kingdom Metazoa; phylum Arthropoda; class Insecta; order Orthoptera; family Tettigoniidae; genus Anabrus; species Anabrus simplex. The sequence goes on from NC_090266.1 coordinate 526,233,111, forward strand.
AAAATAAAGGAACACGCATTTTTTGGAGGTGTGGAAGAAACTTAACGGGCGGGGTGATAAAGGATTTAAATTTATTTTATGAGGATACTTATATCTCAAGAACTGAAGATTTTAGAGGCATGAACATTTGTGTTTGGAATCTTCTTTCAAAGTAAAGGAACACGTTTTCTTTTGTCTTCGGAAAATCCACTAAATGGAGGCGAATGAATTGAAAAATTAGCTGAATTATTTGTGTGAGGATACTTATATCTCAACAACTAAAAATGTTAAGGGAGTGAAAATTTATATTTAGAATCTTCCTTAAAAGTAAGGAAACACGCAATTTTTTGGAGGGGGGAATCAAATTAACGGGTAGGAAGGGGTGTGAAAAATGAGTTGAATTTCTTTTATGACTATACTTATATCTCTAAAACTGAAGATGTTACATTTGTGATATTCGTATTTGGATGCTCTTTTAAAGAAACGGGTACTGCTTATTTTCAGAAAATTCACTTAATTGGGGAGTGTGAAAGGATGTGAAAAATTTGAATTATTTATCTGGAGAAACTTATATCTCATAGATGAAAGTTACAGGCGTGGAAATTGGTATTTGGAATCTCTTTGAAATATAAAGGAACACGCATTTTGTTGGGTAGTGTGAAACTAACTTAACGGGCGGGGGTTGAGTGAAAAAAGAGTGGCATTATTTTCATGAAGATACTTATATCTCAAAAACTGAAGGTGTTACAGGCATGAAAATTTGTATTTGGAATTTTCTTTCAAATTAAAGAAACACGTAATCCTTTGCCTTTGGAAAATCCGCACAACGGGATGAATTAATTGAAAATTTAGTTGAATTCCTGTATTTCAAAAGCTAAAGATATTGCACACGTGAAAATTTGGAACACGCATTTTTTGGAGGGGCGGAATCAATTTAACGCGCAGGGTGTTAAAGGATTTGCATTCCTTTTATGAAGATACTTATATCTCAAAAACTGAAGATGTTAGAGGCATGAACATTTGTGTTTGGAATCTTCTTTCAAAGTGAAGAAACACGTGTTCTTTTTTCTTCGGAAAATCCACTTAAGGGGGACGAATAAATTGAAAAATTAGCAGAATTCTTTGTATGAGGTTACTTATATCTCAAATACTAAAGATGTTAAAGACGTGAAAATTTGTATTTGGAATCTGCGAACCACGCATTTGCTTTTTTCGGAAAATCGACGTAAGGGGTGGTGTTGAAATAATTAAATAAGGAGTTGAAATATGTTTATGAGGATACTTCATCTTAAAACTGAAGCTGTTACAGACGTGAAATTTGGTATTTTGAATTTCCCTTCAAGGTAAAGTAACACATTTTTTTCTGCTCTCGGAAAGCCCACTTTAGGCGGGAGAGGTGTGGAAAGAAGTGAAGAAGAAGAAGTTGAATTATTTTTATGAGTATATATATTTTTCTCAAAAGCTGAAGGCCTTACAGGCGTACAGACATGAAAACTGGTATTTGGAATCTCTTTTAAAAATAATGAAACACGTATTTTATAATTTTCGAACACTCCAGTTAAGGGACTGAAAGGAAATTTAAAAGCGTGTGAATTTTTAAAATGAATACCGGTATATCTAGATTATAAGTCAAACACTTACTTGGTATACTTGGTATTTGGGAAGTCATTTAAAAATACAGGAACCTTTACTTTTTTGTTTTCGGAGAAAGCACTTAACGAGGTGTGAAAAGTAGTGAAAAATAGTTGATTTTTTGAGGATGTTTATATCTTAAAAACTGAAGATGTTACAGACATGAAAATAGGTATTTGGAATCTCCTCTTAAAATAAAAAGAACATGTATTTCTATTTCGGAAAATACATTTGAATGGGTTGGGGTTGGGGCAAGGGCTGATCAAGGAGTTGAATTCATTTTATGGGGATACTTTTGTATATATTAAAAACTGAAGATGTTATAGATGTGGGAATAGGTATTTGGAATCTCCTTTAAAAATAAAGAAACATGAATTTTTTCGACTTGAGAAAAGACTGTTTCTCACATGTACAGTTCTATGTCGCTTGGTCGTGTTAGCAACAAAAGATAATCCCAGAAGTACAGTTTTCAAAGAATTTCTGGGGTAAATGGAACTTAATTTTTACGTGAGTTTTGATACTTTAGGAATTTTCAGGTAATGGCTTAGTACAATGTCGAGGAACGATTACTTTGATCAAATTACGTAATCCACGCGAGCGAAGCCGCGGGTAATTGCTAGTTTTTTATATCATCTTGTGAAATTATATCTGTGTCAGGTAACCGAGAGAGGTGTTCTAAAAGACCTTTAGTAAGTTTATATGTGATACCTTTTGCGAGGAGACTGCTAGCATTAATCTTTACATTTGTATTACCTATCCGAAAACAGTCGTCTTCATGGCGAATACCGTAGTTTGTGTCGGTTTGCCCTGTAAGGAGTTTACTATGTAAAGTGCAAAGAGTGAGCCGTAGGTGTTTGAATAAATGTCTTTAACTGATTACGATACTCCGGTATGATTAGCACCTCAGACAAGGAATGTAAGCCGTGTTTTGATGTAGTAGGTGTTTCAGCAACAACGCCTGTAGTTAAATACTTAACTCGCTGGGATGGTAAAGAGACGTTATGATCTTCTTCATCGTTCTGTTATTCCTAATCCTTTCCTTGCTTCTCCTCTTCCTCGCTTTGCTTCACTTCTTCTTCTTCTGCTTCGGGCTTCTCATCTTCTTGCTTCTCTTTGTTTTTAGATGATTGCATAATACTGTAACTTGTAGTAGACTCAGAAGATGACGTAGGATTAAAAATCAATGTTAGTGGTGCACCGAGTTGCGTTTTCCGAAAGAAAACAGTATCTGGTTGAATACGTTTAAGCTCTTTAAATTTACGTCTAATAATGTTTCGCGTACGGATAATACGTTGTGTTATCTCTTTACTTGATGTGGACATGATGTCGGTTTTAGATCTAGTGCAGTCTGTAGCCACTGTGTTGATGCTTAGAAAATGATCAAAGCCCATTACGCTCTTGTCCGGCTCCATGGCTAAATGGTTGGCGTGCTGGCCTTTGATCACAGGGGTTCCGGGTTCGATTCCCGGCAAGGTCGGGAATTTTAACCATCATTGGTTAATTCCTATGGCACGGTGGCTGGGTGTATATGTCGTCTTCATCATCATTTCATCCCCATCACGTCGCGCAGGTCGCCTACGGGTGTCAAATAGAAAGACCTGCAGCTGGCGAGCCGAACATGTCCTCGGACACTCCCAGCACTGAAAGCCATACTCCATTTCATTACTCTCTTTATCAATAACTAAGAAACCGTAACGTTGTGATGATCAGCATGTAGCGCACAGACTTTTAAATTCATTGAATGTCATATCAGGTTTAACATGGCGTAACAGTCTATAATGATAATGTATGTATGTATGTATGAGTGACTTTGCGAAAATGCAAATATTATGGAAGCGTATGCCATTTAAAGAGGTAATAAGTAAAAGATTTGTCTTACCGCATACTGATTGCCCAGTTATGATACATCAAACTGTAGAGAGAAACAATGCTCCATGACTACTTTGCGTAGTTGTAGCAGAACACGATAGGAGATGTGACACTATGTCACCGACAGGTAGTGTGTCTTGCTGGTTTATAATCTTCATGCTGACTGAATAAAGAAGTGGTACATCTTAAAAATACATAATGAATGACATAACAACATGTAACTATCAGTTCGTAAATCACTATTGGTAAGAGAAGTCGTGTCCAGAATGGTGAAACAACGGTATCCTGACATTATGAAGAAGAAAACTAAGACTGTTGGATGGGAAAACGTTGTAAAGGCTGCACAAAAAGCTGTTGGAGGAGAATACAATAAATGAGTAGCTATTACTAAACACTACGCGCAGCTATAGCGAGAATTTCTCCTGTACCGAAAAGATGCGGATCCCTTCCAGCGCTGTTTGCAGTACCAGCAGCTTTATGATCTCTGTTAAGTGGTGCCAGTGCTGTAGCACGAACTATTATGGCTGTAGAAGAGGCGAAGCAGCAATTGAAAGGAAGTGAGCGTCATAATAAGACGATGGAAGCAATTGCATTTCGAGCTAAAGGTGAGCAAATGAAGCTAGCGACTTACAAGAAAGGGCTTGGTATCTACATATCGCCAAAAACCATCTACTGAATGTACTGCCACATCGAGCTTTAACCCACGAAGAAGTTGCTACGTATGATAAACGACTAGGAATCTACGATTTTCGTGGGTTGTAAATGCGAAAGCAGCTACCACGGAAACTGTAATCAACTTAGACGACAGTCGTGAACCTGGAACTCATGACATTGCCTACGTAAAACGTAACTCTTAAAGTATGGTATTTCGATAGTTATGGAGACTTATCCCCTCTATCTGAGCTCATACAATATTTCGGAAGCAGTGCGGTCATTGTTTACAAAAAACACCGTGTGCAAAAATTCAACACACGCATGCGCGTGTGATTATATCTAATGTTATTATATCAAACCCAGACTCCAGACAAAAGGCATTAGTGTGCACGTGATGATGAGCTTTGAAAGAACGTTTACTGTACGCGGAGAAGGAGCTGAATCAACTGTCTGCTTTAATCCACCGATCGAACTCAATCATCGGCTACACAATTTTCGGCTAGTATCATTTGAAAGCTACAATAAAATCTATAATGTGCAAGATGGCAGAAACAAATTATATTACGATGAGTATGTCCTAACCCTGCCGTTAGGCACTTATTCTTTAGACGATATTCATGAATACATTGAAAGTGTGTTAATTGAACAGTTTGGTGATGAGAGTTTTAGTAACAATAATTATAAGTACTTTCTTTCAGTAAGCAGCATTACACATAAATATGTTACAGAATCTTCTTTTAACATTGACTTTAAATCACAAACTGATTCGATTGGACCGTTGCTCGGATTTCATCAAGAGAACTAACACCGAACGTACGTCATGAGTCTGATCAACATATAACATTTTTCGACGACCATCACGTAAGCATTACTCGTAATATTATTACAGATGTGTATAGTAATAAACAAACTTCGCACATCCTGCACGACTTCATTATTACAGAAGAAGATGGTTACAATATTCATGAGAAACCGTTGGTGGTGCTTTACCCTTCCTTAACATAACCTTTAGACTTGTGAATAAATATAATCAGCTCATTAATTTAGACCGTCACACGTACATACATTACAAACTTCAGCTTACATCAATATGAAGAAATCCTATAAATCACGGTGTACATCGAGGAGACATGCTACATATTTGAGAGGAGTTATCGAGTTAACAGATGTGCATAGGCAGATTCTCCAAGACTTAGGTTTTACGCTACTACAACAACAATATGAAGAGATGCTAGATAACATGAACACAGTAGAAACTCAAGAAGGTGTAGTACGAAGTGAGTTCCATCCTTATCAACCTTTTACCTTTGGATTTAATAACAATGATAACATTCGTATGTTCATCAATCAGCAAGATGTATACACCCTACCTCATAAAAGCTACCTCTGTTCGAAGGACGAATAGATAAGGCTGATGGGAGTGGACCGAGCACTCTCAACTAAACAACCAAGGTCCAACTTTTCTCTTTTCGGAGGCGCGTTATGAAGTAAATAGTATTGAAATAGATCGAAGAATGTTGGTATTACAAGTGCAATGAAACTCTACCCTTCATTTAGTGTTGAAGAAAGTAATCTTTTAAAGGATGGCAGGATTGTGTCGAAAAGTTACCAACAACTAGATGATTAATGAGGACGGTACTTTTACAGATATGTTATCACTGAAACATATTTCTGACTATGCTGAAGACTATCGACGCACTATAATCAACGCCAAACAAGAGAAAATTCTGAACCGTGATCGCAGTTATTATAATGCTCTTAAAGTAGCAGCTGTACCTGTAGACTCAAAAATTACCTTTCAAGGTATCCTGTGAAGGATTCCACATGTAACATTTTCTGGTCGAGAAAATATTCGATTGCTCAAGGTTGCAGAAAATGATACACCATTACCAATACGGTTTTGAGGTTGGGAGCTGCATTAGTATGCTGTGTTACCACCTACGAACAAGCTGGACAATAAAAACATCACGTTTCACTGAATAACCGCTGTATATTACTTATGGAATTCAAACGGATCGTAAATTCAACCATGAAAATGATAGGTCTCAGTTTGATCACTGCAAATTAAGAAATATCACAATACCTCAACGGAGTTACTTACCGCTACGAAAGTATGGATATTAATTTCAAGAGGAATAAATTTGGCTTGCTCTATGACATGTTTTGTGAATTTCAATCATCATATTACCAGAAAAGGTATCGCCCGCTATTTTCTCCTGAAGAATTAAAGAATAAGGCACCGATTGTTGTTATAGAGTGCTCTAATCATGAAGAGTCTATAAAAAAATCTCCTGTCGATAATCGTCTACAATTTGAGATATCTGAAAATATTCCTTCTAACACCACAGCCTATTGTCTTAATATTCATTTGACTGATGTTACTTACCATCCACTATCGAATATCGTCCAATGACTGTAAAAATAATATTTTTACTACATTATTATTAGTATGTGTGTGTGTCCTTCTACATCGAGGATCATGCATGAATACGAAAGAGGAAAGCAGAGGCGTCGAAATAAGAAAAACGTGTTTGTGAAAATCTTGCATTGAACGTAATGATACACTAGTATGTAAGGTTATTACAGCTTTCTATAAACATAAACGCTTACGCTGTATGCCAGAGCATTTGATTATATATTTACCATCGGGTTTTATATCAACGTACGCTGCTTACGATACAAAAATACATTCCGCTTGGGGAATGCTACCTTTCCATTGTAAGATATCATTGGAAGTAGCCGCATGCAGACGTTGCAGGCAACACTACAAGAATCGAGGTAAAAATTGTAATACCTATTGGAAAGGATTAAATCCAATGATTAAGGACTGTAGACTATGTATGCGAGAAATAAGTAATGTATTTTAAAGCTATGTACTTTTAAAGCTGTATCTCAGATGTGTTAATATATGTGATAATGTAAATTTTTTTTATTTATTCCAGAAAGCCTATCCCTTTATTCACCACTCCTAAAACCGCAATCTACATTCTACTTTCATCAATGAACATATGCACAGCTATCCAGTATAATTTGTTTTGCAACATCCTACGGGTAAGTATTACTTATGATCCAGATACATGTCTTGAAAATATCGTCAGTATATATCAGGTTAAGTCCTAACCTCAATTGTTAGATACCCGGTAAGTAGCGCAAACCAGTTTTCGGAGCTGAACGCAAGGGTATGCTATTTTGTAAGCTCCGGTACTGTAAGTCTCTAGATTTCAAATCTATAAAATCTGAAGTTAAAATCAAAAATTGAGTGTTCCAGACACAAAAAAACGAACAGCGCGTTACGCGTCAGCACCGGCACGATCTTGTTCCAAGTTCAGCTCCAAGCTCCCTTAAGTCGTTTCCGAACGTTACGTCCCCCATGAATAAAGGATATGTATTAAGCCTAGATACCTAACCCTTGCCACCATCCAGTTCCACGTTCAGCTCCAACATTACTCCCCTATGAATAAAGCATACCTATTAAGTCTTACACCATCTCCCCAGTCCTATTAGTTCAACGTATAACCGCTAACCTAGTGTGGGGAAGGGCTTCCGGTTAGTTTAATGCCTGGTCAACGTAAGGTTAAGCCTGCACAATTCGCTAGGGAGTAGGGAAGGGCAACCTAGTGTGGGGAAGGGCTTCCGGTTAGTTTAATGCCTGGTCAACGTAAGGTTAAGCCTGCACAATTCGCTAGGGAGTAGGGAAGGGCAACCGTTTAGGTTTACGCCTGGACAGCGTAAGGTTAAACCTGTACATTTATGCGGTTAGTCCGCGTATCAAATTCAAATTTTGTTAAGTTACGCTTTCGCTCTTTCTGCGGGTGGGATGGGAGGTTAGATACAGCTTCGAGCCCGAAAGATGCTTCCTCTATGAATAAATTACATGTGTTAAGCCCTACACCATCTGCCTTGTCCCATGTGCAGCCGCTATCTTGTTTCTAGTTCATCCCTGAGCCATCGAAGTCACCTTGCGATATTACGACCCTATGAATAAAGCATGCGTATTGAGCCTTATAGCCGCCACCTTGTCCAAGCTCGGCACCAACCTCCCTTAAGTCGCTTTACAATTTTATGCCCCTAGGAATAAAGCATACTTATTAAGCCCTACAGCCGCCATCTTGTTCCAAGTACCTTACGTCGCTTTTCAATATTACGCCCTTATGAATTAAACATGCGTATTAATCATTATAGCCGCCATCTTGTTCCAAGTTCGGCTCCAAGCTATCTTTCGTCGCTTTCCAATATTACGCCCCTATGAATTAAGCATGCGTATTAAGCATTATAGCCGCCAACTTGTTCCAAGTACAGCCCCAAGCTACCTTACGTCGCTTTCCAATATTACGCCCCTATAAATTAAACATGCGTATTAAACATTATAGCCGCCATCTTGTTCCAAGTTCAGCTGCAATTCCTAGGAGGTTAAGTTAGGTTAACGCGTGGTCAGAGTAACGTTAGGCCAGCAGTTAGCCCGGGCATCGAACTTGAAGTCTGTTAGTTTAAGTTAGCACTCTTGTCACGTTAGCAGTTAGGTTAAGCTGGCATTCTTGGGTATCAAACCCCCTTAAGCATAGGGTCGAATCCGGGTCCTGTGAGGTTAAGCTTGGAGTCGATTGCCTACCTGTTAGGTTAAACTTACACTCTTGACTTAATCATGTTAGCAGTTGGGCCTATCTTGCACTTTTTGGCATCAAAGTTGGGTCTGTAAGGTTAACGACCTTAAGCCTAGGGTCGAACCCGCGGTCTGTGAAGTTAAGACTAGACATGTAGCCAGTGTAATATCATGTAAGGTTAAGGGCGCGGTTTTAGCTCGCAGCCCGCACCGCGCTGTGATTCCGCAACGCAATGTGACGTCACTCACCGGTTCAAGCCTCGTCCAGGGGGCCACCGGTACCGGTTGCGGCCGAATCCCCCACTTCAACTACTAACACCAATGTAAGCATACATTAGGTTATTAGGAAGATCACATTTGTGACTTAATTTACCGCGTTAACCTGTGGTGAACTGGATTTAGATTCTTTTCACTTTTCGAACTGTTTCAGGCTATGATGTAAGACTGCCTTTGTGCATACGCCTGTGGCTTCATAATGACGTATAACTCCTTCCATTCGCCTTGCCCTAGTCCTTACTTATCTTAGAGTCAACTTCTTCTTTTGTGACAATCTTAATTAGGCTTTGTCCTTACAAAATGTAGATTTATTAATACATTTCTTGATTGGGTGTGTAAAGATATTGTGCGGTCGCGGGAAAACAACTCTGGTACTGGTTCATAATTTCTCTTATGGTTAAATCTAAAGATTTGGTCATGTGTTCGTTCCACAAAATGAGTATGTCTTTACATGTTCCTTTAGGTCGCACCGACACACATAGATGTTATGGCGTTGATGGAAGAGGGAAGGGCTAGGTGTGGGAAGGAAGCGGCCATGACCCTAATTAAGGTACAGCCCCAGCATTTGGCTGGTGCGAAAATGGAAATCCACGGGAAACCTTCTTCAGGGCTGTCGACTATGGGATTCTAATCCACCATCTCCAGACTGCAAGCTCACAGCTGCGACCTCAACATCATGGACAACTCGCTTGCTAGTGGTTTAACGTCGCAATAACAGGGGTCGTCACTCCACCCTGCTGTGTGCTTGTTTCAACATATTGTAACGTGTTGGTGGGGTTGTAACTTTTTGATGATAATAATAAATAAAATCATGAATAAAAATATATAAATAAAATTACTCAAAAACTTAATAAAATTAATAAGCATAATTAACCGAAATGTCCGTAGTATGGGCGCCAGAGTTCACCAGAATGGATCCCTCGAATTTAGGTAAGAGCATGATAAACTTTATATCCCAGGGCGTGTACATAATGCTGCGTACTGGTACATCTGCTGCAGGCCTTACCTAACCTCCTGAAAACGACTAATTAGGTAGGAACTGCACCTAGGTTCATCAATAACACTGATTCTAAAATAGCTAACTATATTCTTAACAAAGTCCGTGCATGAGCACCTCATCAACATACAACATTATACATATAATACACACATAAAATATTGCTGGAAGACTCCATATTTACAACAACAACAATAATGAAAACCGTGGGAAAACGAAAGCGAGAACTAAGCTACCATTTGTAGATGGTCCGATGAACAATGTACATGTATGAAGATAAGCACCCTTCACTGTCTCTATATCAATTCGATTTACCGATTCTCATAATCGGCAGTTATCACATCACACAGATACTGTACCTTGTACTACTGTGTTCACATATTTTAACACTTGTTGTAAAGATATATACACACGTCTGTCGATCCTCAACATAAATCATGGAAAGTCTAAGATAGCTTTCACCAACATATAATGCTAGGCCGCCACAAGTGCTACCATACTTAATGCGCAAGCACTCTCCACAATCATCCACTTTCCGCGAACATAACAAGACTACGCTCCACGAACGTTTGAAGTCCAGTCCATTGCAGCCGTGTCACTCCAGTACCGTGTATCAGCACTACTTCCTTCTCGTACAGTGCGTCAGTTGTAGTTGTAGTTGTAGTTATCTTCCTTCTCGTTCCTTTACCTTCACCTTTACAATCACCCTTACAATGTCTCTTACAATGTCTCTGGTTGCCGCCGTATCATCAACCTTTTATAGACATCAACATCCCCCTCCTCTCAGATGATACGTCTGGATTGGTGCTTGCCAGCCAATCATGAGTGAACCTCTTGTCAAGACATGCCCTGAACTTCTCCTTTCTCCCAAGACAATAACAAACTCTGGGGAGTTTTACATGAATCATCAAATTTCCCTGGTACAACAACAAGCTCATCTCATCAGGCTGGGATATATACATGACTCATGAATTTCCCGACACAAGTACATCACAACAAGCACTGGGGCAGCCATATGACTCATTCAAATTACCAGAGTTATTAAAGCAATGTTTTCCCACTCATGCAAAACAAATTACTCATACCTACATATGTGGATATTTTCCAGCTTACCAATATAAATGACAAAATATACAAATGAAATAATAATAATAATAATAATAATAATAATAATAATAATAATAATAATAATAATAATAATAATAATAATAATAATAATAATAATAAATCGAATACTGACAATAATATCTATAACTTCTACATATAATTCGGGGGTGTGATATATGTACTATCACAGGGTAGATAAATGAATAAATGCGTACAGAACCTGGTAGCGTCCTATTCTAAGATTTATCAACTAAGCACTCCAATTACAGATTTACACACACACAGACGATAGCCGAGCTTATTACTTACACACGTACACGGTTACATACTTACATACACGGTTCGCGCTCTCTCTCTCTCTCTCAGTTTCTCATGTCCCATCCACAATGACACACACACACACACACACACACACACACACACACAGAGTTATCGATTATTTACAGTACACTCTCTCAGACACTCATTCACACTCGTTAGCGCTGTCACGGTCCACAGCCTACACGTCATTCTCGCAGGTCGGGATAGTACCCGCTGTTCACTCAATCCGTCGAACCCCGTTCGCAGTCCGCACACGTCGGTACCCAGTGTTCCCTTCGCGCTGCTCCAGAACACTCCAGGTTCTCCTCCAGCAGCCAGCCTCAAGGGACATACACACACGACATCAGGAAAACAGGAACGAGTCCTCGGCCCCAACAGGCAGATACTCCATCAGGCTGACACCTCAGCCCAGGCTATCACTGACTGCGCTCTTCGCTAACTCACACCAGCGAACTCAATCTCGCTCCTCACACACTCACTGACTAACTAACTCTCACTGACTCTGCCTCCAAGTTACTCCTCTCCTTATTGTGACCGTTCGTGGACGCCGTGGTTTGTAGATAACCATGAACTATCAAATTATTTGCCGACTAGTATACAGAAGGTTCGCATGATACTCCACTCAGGGCATGGCCCTTCGAAGAGTATTCGGTCACATTCAGATAACGACGACTGAGCTATAGATACTGCCAATCATAAAATGTAAATTATACACTAAGGCAAAGTTTTCAAATAAATCGCAACAGAAATTGGAAGGATCACATTTTAATTTAAAAAAAATCAATTGATTGAATATGAACAACTGAAATGAACAACGTAAAATAAATCATATGCATTCATTAACATTAACTAAGGACCGAGTCCATCTTGCATTGTCCATCATAAACCGGAAACAATTATTTAACACAAATTCACAGAAACGTAGAATCTTATGGATATATCAAAGTCTATCGGGTCATATTATGTCATTCACTCGTCGTCGCAAATGTTAATTGTACCTGTCCACTCCGCCTTGCCTTTCATAGTTATCATTGTTCCTATCTGACTAACTAAATATCAGTTAACTTGAACCCCCCAACAGATTTCAGCATTTATAAATGATCACACATAGCAACACAATACACATAAATGAGTAAAATGCACGTCGTTTCCACCCATCGAGCTGTTGGCTGCACCTGAAATGAATCTTTATCTACTAGCATGAAAATATAAGTTGGTACAGTCTGGACTGCGTCGAGGTCTGCCTTCACCATCAGCTGAAATGCTACTACAGCATGAATCTACTACAAGCATCTACTACATGTACATCGATCGCAATAGGTGATTCTGATCTTAAACATAACTATCATTGAATTGCATTTTAAGACCCTAACCGTGCGCACATTCCAACATTTCGTTACTTGCAACTACGAAACTTAATTTATTAATTCATGTACTTGATGACTCTCTTCAATACCAATGCCTAACGCTGGACTAGCTTGTTCAATCATCTCACAAAATATGCGGCGGAAATTCTATTAACAACACCATTAACAACTTAACACGTCTCGAAACTCAATATAATTCGACACGCAAACCATAAAAATCAACCTAAATTATCTCGTGTCCGCCACGCTTTATGACGACCCTACGTTCGTCATCACATTGTATACCGCACAAATCATCACATCCTAACTGCACAAGCAATATTAAGGAAGAGCCTTATCAACATTATACATGAACATTACCTAATACACCTTAATGAACATCCATATCACATCATGGGAATTATACCAAGATCACGCACCAATATTTCACACACACTGTCACACTGCAATTTACCTGTAGTAAATGATATTATTTTTGTTTCACAGCGATAAATAATACGGACACAACGCAGTAAAACGTCTCATCCACGGTAATTGACGGCATACACTATTTACCCACGTATGATCAATCGCAACCCGACAAATACAACCGAAAATCTGTTAGATCGTTCAAGTTAACACACCCTTGTCACCTACGTGACATTGACAAAAGGACTAACGCTACTAAAGCATTCTAGGAAAGCAAAAGATAGACAAGTACAATAACTTATCTGGCTTCTTCATGGTAATTCCGCAGCGGTTTAATCATCATTTTTGTAATTCCGTCCATTCCGGCAGAGGCCTGAGTCCGCCAGGGCACTATATTGGTTTAGCACTTCATGTTGTTCATTTACATTCCCTGGTCAGATAGTGATTTAACATCTCCGGCCGCCACCTGAAACTTGAACAATATCATTAGGAATACAATTTCACACTAATTGTATTTTCACTATTCCAGTTTGATACTGGCCTGAGGAAACATATAATTCGAGGTTTGCAAATGATTTTGGCTATTATATAACTTATATCTGGGCTTATTTTTTATGTTTATCAATTACAGAACCAGATCCTTAAGCTTGCTTCTATTATCTTCCTTCATACAGTAATCAGTAAGTAAAACACGAACTCCTTCCATTATTATTTACAATAATAATAAGTTGCTTTCCATAAGCAGAGAAATCCTATGCTAGCTATACATGTGTTTTTGACATTTGAGGAACTGAATAACAACTCTAACCTTCATCATAGAAGTTGCTAAAGGAAAACACACACTATTGTTCTTCTTCTTACTATGAAACACGTCAGCACGGGCCCATTAGATGATTTGCCATATGAAGTTTCATGCTAATCCATGGCCCCCTTATACAACTTCAAACTAGATATCATGTCTAGCCACATTCTTCTCAGCTGATGCTGACATTGTACTGAGCTCTTGCTTGTAAATAAAGCTGATCTTGACGTAATTCGACATGTACCACGGGGTCTTGAGTTCGATCCACCGGCTCTCATCCATCATGTCTATTCTACACTTACGAGTTGTATCGGTTCTTTTTATCAATATGCGCGTAAGTCATTGATACACATTTCATTTCACTTATGACTTTCAATGACCGGCCGACATATTGCTACAGGTCAATGAAAGGTCATATTCCCCCTCTACTTGGAGAAGAAATTTCGAACATGGGGAGAAATTTCTTATTATATCAGTCTTTGACTGGCTAAATCCTTCCTTTCTTAAAATATCAATACTTCCAAGCCTCATTTCCGAACAACTCGTGCTTATCACTCAGATCAAAACCCGTGTATTTATTTGCTACGTCTCATCATTCATCTTCAGAAGTATGCATTGGTATCAGCTTTATGAACATCTACTTCCTCGCTCGTGAGATCGTTTCCACTCAAGGTATCGTCTGTTATATCGTCCTCAAAAACGAGATTGGCTTCTTCATCATCATTAGTAACAGGGAAATAATATTGTCTTAAATTTGCTGAATTGAATATTGACATATTTTTAGAATTCAAGCTCTGAATCTTATAAGCATTATTGCCCAGATCCTCTATAACCTTAAACGGACCAATATACAATGGAGCGAACTTTGAAAAGAACCTTGCTTTAGGGTCAGAAGAAACAGGTTTCTTAATCAACACATAAGTCCCAACTTCTAGCGGTTTCCGGAAGTTTCTGTATCTCATTTTCTTCGTTCTCTTCTCCGCCTGTTTCACCATGCATAGCCGCGCTCGTCGAACATTTTCTCCAGCCTGGGGTAATTCATCCATGGGTCTCTTAATAATCTCATTCCAAGGACGTTGAGGATAACGGTTCAGATGCAAAACGCTGGGGATATTATCAATCGATTCATGCCAAGTGTCATTAATACATTCCGCGATTGTTGGTAGAAACGTCGCCCATGCCCAATGACGTTCCGGACAGAAAATTCGGCAGTACTTTGCAATCTCGCTATCCGCATGGCTTCCTCTACCGAGACGTTCATAGTTTTGTGCAGTTCACCTACACTCTTATTCTCGATTCTAGCAGAAACATGTACTTGTTCTCCATCGTTAGATCTGATACGGATTTCTTCTCTATTTAAATCAATAATAATATTATTTTTCCTAATGAAATCTGATCCAATTATTACATTATGTTGAATCCTATCCATTACCAAAAATGGATGTTCGAATGTAACTTTGCCAATCTCAACTGGAATGAACGTCTGCATCTTACAATTGGCAACCTTATCTGGAATAATCCCTCTTATCTTTATGTTGGCTACTGGCATTATGGGGACTCGTGCTCTGCGTTGGAGTTCTGTTAATAATACCTTTGAAATAATACTAATACTGGCGCCTGTATCCAACAACGAGTAAATTTTAATACCTAATATTGTGACCCATATGACCGGAAGTCCTCTTTTAATTTCAGATTCGCCCAATTGGCGGTCTTCCAACAACTCTTCGGGTTCAAATTCCCAAGATTCTATGTTTCCAATCACCCCTTCACGTTGCTCATTCAGTTGCTGCTTGAAATCTATCTTATTCTCCTTAAATTCTAATTTGGCGTTTTTTTTTTCACCCCATTCCTCTCGTGGGAGTTATCATCAAATGAGGTTGCATTAGGATTAAGCATCCGGTCTGCAGCATCTTTTCTTTGTTGCCGCTGATACTCGAGACTCGACGCACCAATGCAATCTGCGTTCATCTCTTGACTCCTTATCGCTTCTTCCCAACGTTTAGTCTCTTGTTGGCGTTTTAATTCTTCTACGTATTTCCTCTTTTCTTGGTCAACGTCTCCTTCTTGATTTTCACTTCTATATCCTATCCTTCCTTGACTTCTATTCCTCCGGTACGGCCATCTATCTCGTTGGTAACCCCAACGTGTTCCTCTTCTAAACCGTGGATATCTTCCATTACCATTCTGACATGATGTCCATCTCCGGTCGCGTTGGTTGTCTTCTGAATTATCATGTCTCTCCTGCTTCTCTCTCCTCATGCAGTAGCATTGATTATTCCCCCGACATTCATTTTCCTGTTCCACTGTCGTTGCGACGTTTACCACTGGATCTACATGCCTTATTATTCTATTTCCGACTTGCGTGTTTGTGCTGTCAAGCTGCCTCAAAATTGCCTCTGCTTGCACCGCGGACTGTACGTTCGCTGTTGTCATCAACCGTTGAACATCAGGTGGAAATTGTTTAATTATGGCTCGCACCATTTCGAGTTCTGTTGGGGGTGAGTCAAGCTCTTTCAAACGGTGGAACTGCATGGTAAAATAGTCCGAGAAACAACTCGGTCCGCTGAGAGAATATTTTTTTGAATACAGCTCCAATCTGACATTTTGTTGAACGTCAATTCCCCAAAAACGTTCTAAGAACGCGCTCTTAAATCCGGCGTAGTCTTCAAAAATGTACCTGAACGCTTTGTACCATATCAGTGGTGCTCCGTCCAAATGTCGTTCCACTGCCTTTAATTGCCTCTCCGGCATTATTTTTGCCTCGCGGAAATACTCTTCGATTTCTCGAATGAACCCTCGAGGAGTCATTCCCGACTTTATATTTCCGGTGAACTTTTTTGGTCTATCTTCGTTTGTGCGTATTACATTTATTATTTGGGTTCCGTTCGCTGTATGCGCAACACTATTCTCACTACTGTCGGTGTTATATACCGGTATTTCAAACTGATAGTCTAGCTCAGTTTTCCTTTCATTATCAACCGATGACTGTTTCTCCAAAGTCGTCAACACAAGTTTCTTGGTTGTTTCAGAATCAATCCTCATATTCTGGATGTTCTTCTGTACATTTTCCAACTCGTCACTTAATTTCTTTATCTGCTGATCCGTTTGGGTCCTGTTTCTATCTGTCTCATCAATAATGGACTGAAATTTACTATTAATGTGTTCTTTCGCCGTATCCATCTCCTCATGAACTCCTCTATTGATTTCTTCAATATTTTCAGTCACTTTCCTAAACTTATCGTCCCAACTAGTATCCGATTCGATAATTTTCCCTTGCATAATAATTACTTCTTCTTTTAATTCATTAATATCACAGTCAACTTGTGTTTGAATATCGTTCACGTTGACCTTCAATTCAGCTTGAAGTTCGGTGAACCTCTCGTTAATCTCTTTTCTATTCTCATTTATTGCTACTGTCACCTCACTTCTCAAGCTTTTCATGTCCTCCTGTATGTCCGCCTGTATTTCGGCTATTCGCGACCCTAGTGCTGATATTTCTTCCTGCATCACCCTTGAGTTCTGCATGACTAATTCTGAAACAACACGCTGATTCTCTTTAATCTCTCTACTGGTCTCCTCCTGCCTTTCTCGTATTTCTCTTCGCATCTCATTTGCCACTGCTTCCTGTGACTCTCTAACCTCCTTTCGCATTTCAATAGCTGCAATTTCCTGTGACTCTCTAACCTCCTTTCGCATTTCAATAGCTGCCATTTCCTGTGACTCTCTAATTTCTTTTCGCACCTCATTAGCGGTCATCTCCTGTGATTCTCTAATTTCTTTTCGCATTTCGCTCGCCGACATTTCCTGCGATTCTCTAATTTCTTTTAATGCGACTCCCTGCGACTCTCTAATTTCTTTCCGCATTTCATTAACGGTCGTTTCCTGGGATTCCTGTACTTTCGTCAATCTACCCGCTAACTCTTCTAGCAGTAACTTTACTTGCGCTAATGACGCCATCACTAATAACACTGATATTCAAGCAGTAAATGTCTTTATCCTACGTTCCTCAAATATCACCTAACCTATCACTATTGCTTTAGCAGCCACAAAATTCACTGATTAAGCCCTGACGAGCCCAAGCTCATACCGAAATGACCGAATAATTACCATACTCACATGAATGAACGAATAATCTGACCCTGATTAATTTATCCTTCCAACTTCTCATTGCCAAACTAAGTCTTTACCATCATCGCTCCGTTGCCTACTATACGCATCATCATCGAGCGGACAAAATACATCATCATTTTCGTTCAATGCCTCGCGATTGACAATCAAAATATAATATATTAACCTGCTCACTCGTCAATACTCAGCCCAACGGTGGGCGACCAAAAACACTAATACACTATGTGACCGTTCGTGGACGCCGTGGTTTGTAGATAACCATGAACTATCAAATTATTTGCCGACTAGTATACAGAAGGTTCGCATGATACTCCACTCAGGGCATGGCCCTTCGAAGAGTATTCGGTCACATTCAGATAACGACGACTGAGCTATAGATACTGCCAATCATAAAATGTAAATTATACACTAAGGCAAAGTTTTCAAATAAATCGCAACAGAAATTGGAAGGATCACATTTTAATTTAAAAAAAATCAATTGATTGAATATGAACAACTGAAATGAACAACGTAAAATAAATCATATGCATTCATTAACATTAACTAAGGACCGAGTCCATCTTGCATTGTCCATCATAAACCGGAAACAATTATTTAACACAAATTCACAGAAACGTAGAATCTTATGGATATATCAAAGTCTATCGGGTCATATTATGTCATTCACTCGTCGTCGCAAATGTTAATTGTACCTGTCCACTCCGCCTTGCCTTTCATAGTTATCATTGTTCCTATCTGACTAACTAAATATCAGTTAACTTGAACCCCCCAACAGATTTCAGCATTTATAAATGATCACACATAGCAACACAATACACATAAATGAGTAAAATGCACGTCGTTTCCACCCATCGAGCTGTTGGCTGCACCTGAAATGAATCTTTATCTACTAGCATGAAAATATAAGTTGGTACAGTCTGGACTGCGTCGAGGTCTGCCTTCACCATCAGCTGAAATGCTACTACAGCATGAATCTACTACAAGCATCTACTACATGTACATCGATCGCAATAGGTGATTCTGATCTTAAACATAACTATCATTGAATTGCATTTTAAGACCCTAACCGTGCGCACATTCCAACATTTCGTTACTTGCAACTACGAAACTTAATTTATTAATTCATGTACTTGATGACTCTCTTCAATACCAATGCCTAACGCTGGACTAGCTTGTTCAATCATCTCACAAAATATGCGGCGGAAATTCTATTAACAACACCATTAACAACTTAACACGTCTCGAAACTCAATATAATTCGACACGCAAACCATAAAAATCAACCTAAATTATCTCGTGTCCGCCACGCTTTATGACGACCCTACGTTCGTCATCACATTGTATACCGCACAAATCATCACATCCTAACTGCACAAGCAATATTAAGGAAGAGCCTTATCAACATTATACATGAACATTACCTAATACACCTTAATGAACATCCATATCACATCATGGGAATTATACCAAGATCACGCACCAATATTTCACACACACTGTCACACTGCAATTTACCTGTAGTAAATGATATTATTTTTGTTTCACAGCGATAAATAATACGGACACAACGCAGTAAAACGTCTCATCCACGGTAATTGACGGCATACACTATTTACCCACGTATGATCAATCGCAACCCGACAAATACAACCGAAAATCTGTTAGATCGTTCAAGTTAACACACCCTTGTCACCTACGTGACATTGACAAAAGGACTAACGCTACTAAAGCATTCTAGGAAAGCAAAAGATAGACAAGTACAATAACTTATCTGGCTTCTTCATGGTAATTCCGCAGCGGTTTAATCATCATTTTTGTAATTCCGTCCATTCCGGCAGAGGCCTGAGTCCGCCAGGGCACTATATTGGTTTAGCACTTCATGTTGTTCATTTACATTCCCTGGTCAGATAGTGATTTAACATCTCCGGCCGCCACCTGAAACTTGAACAATATCATTAGGAATACAATTTCACACTAATTGTATTTTCACTATTCCAGTTTGATACTGGCCTGAGGAAACATATAATTCGAGGTTTGCAAATGATTTTGGCTATTATATAACTTATATCTGGGCTTATTTTTTATGTTTATCAATTACAGAACCAGATCCTTAAGCTTGCTTCTATTATCTTCCTTCATACAGTAATCAGTAAGTAAAACACGAACTCCTTCCATTATTATTTACAATAATAATAAGTTGCTTTCCATAAGCAGAGAAATCCTATGCTAGCTATACATGTGTTTTTGACATTTGAGGAACTGAATAACAACTCTAACCTTCATCATAGAAGTTGCTAAAGGAAAACACACACTATTGTTCTTCTTCTTACTATGAAACACGTCAGCACGGGCCCATTAGATGATTTGCCATATGAAGTTTCATGCTAATCCATGGCCCCCTTATACAACTTCAAACTAGATATCATGTCTAGCCACATTCTTCTCAGCTGATGCTGACATTGTACTGAGCTCTTGCTTGTAAATAAAGCTGATCTTGACGTAATTCGACATGTACCACGGGGTCTTGAGTTCGATCCACCGGCTCTCATCCATCATGTCTATTCTACACTTACGAGTTGTATCGGTTCTTTTTATCAATATGCGCGTAAGTCATTGATACACATTTCATTTCACTTATGACTTTCAATGACCGGCCGACATATTGCTACAGGTCAATGAAAGGTCATATTATATACCTGCTCTGGGCCTTCCAGAACAGTCCAGATGCTAGATGTATCCAGGAACCTCGGGAGATAGAAGACTCCAGATTAACAGTCCAGTAATTTCCGTCGTCCTTTGCTGTGGGACCGCGGACGGAGGCGAGAGGGCCGGCCTAGCACCAAGTGTTGCTCGTGATTGGCGCGCTCGAGTGTAAGGAGGTTGGGGCCGATACGATGACGCCCGCAGCGAGTAGCGAATTGGCATGGCGGACGACATAACCATTACAATATGTTATTTCTATATCTATGCTGAGCTTCAAAGTCGTCACTATACCAGCTAGCATGTCACACCCTATCCCATGTCAGCCTTTTCATATCCACCAAACTACTGATTCCTTTGCCAATACGATTTCTTGAAATCCAACAGCTTTCCACATCTTAGTGCCCTGTGCTGGCCCCTGAACCACTCAACAAAAATTTCGGCTTATTCATTTTTCCCTTTGCGTTCTCAGACACGATTGCGATTATCACTGTCACCCAGAAAGAAGTGCGATACATCACTGAAGGTGACATTCGTCGTTTCAACGTGATCGTTCCCTATATCGCTCCAGTGAATAATAGTGTTGCCTCAAAAGGACGTAATTGGAGGTAGTGTTACATTTTTGAGGGATATATCTCTTCAAAATCTCTTTCATATATCCCGATCAGGTTTCTGCAATTTACTATTATGAGCGTGTTAAAAGACATAAAAGATAATGTTATAAATCTCATAAACGTTTCATTATTAAGTTTTGAGCACACCATTTGAAAGGAAATCGTTTTCTGTTGTCCCTGCAGATACGTGTCATTTGTCATTGGATCGACAATACTGATGTGTGTATGCCGGATTTTTCCATTTCCTTCTGATATCTTTGTTTTCCTTCCAATTTTTACGAAGTAATAGTACAACAACTACTACTACGAATAGCAATATAATTGATCAATTTAACTTCCATACTGAACCGTATTGATCCAGGAGTACACGATTACTTATTTATGAACGCCTCATGCATGTACTGTATTAGCGGCAAGTATTGAAGCTAGGATAGAGAGCCAGACAGACAGATGGTACGTGATAGCGTGGCCCACACACGACTTTTTTTAACAAGTTGCTTTAGGTCGCACCGAGACAGACAGGTCTTATGGCGACGATGGGACAGGAAAGGGCTAGGAGTGGGAGGGAGGTGGCCGTGTTCTTAATTAAGGTATAGCCCCAGCATTTGCCTGGTGTGAAAATGGGAAACCACGGAAAACCATCTTCAGGGCTGCCGACAGTGGGGTTCGAACCCACTATCTCCCGAGTACTGGATACTGGCCTCACTTAAGCGACTGCAGCTATCGAGCTCGGTACACACGACTTGCAAGGACCCCAGCAATTTGCGGAAAATTACAATTTAGTCTCTACCTCTGCTAGCGAGTCATCGAGATGATGCCACCACCCCGCCACGAAAAGCGGAAAAATACAGTGGTGGAATGGCAATAACATATTCATGAAATGCGCCTACAAACGATGTTCTGCTAGTGTGAAACGTAAGGTAATTTTTGTTAAATTTACTCTCTCTCTTTCGAGGTTAAATCTCTTTCGAGGTTATAAGATCCGCTGACTTGTGCTCAATGCAATAAATAACTGATTTCTAAGGAACGTGGGAACCCACGAGAACTCATCACAAAGTGTTAGCGTGTGTTTGGTAGTGATTCTCCACAGGCATAGCATCACCTCAGAGGGTTATAAAAGGTAAACCAGGCGACGAGCGTGTACGACGAGCTTGGCAGTCACAGCGAGAGTACGTATTTGTTTCTCGCTGACTCACTCTCCTCGTCAGGCTATATGTACTTCCCGAGTACTAGTCAGGAAACTGTACTTGTTGCTACATTTCCGAAAGAGCTTTGTCTAAGCTGAAGCATTTCTCAGTGCTTGCAATCTCTTTCAGGAGATTTATTTCAAGAGGACCAAGATGACTACGGTGGACAACCAGACGGAGTGGGACGCCAAAATGGACTGGTGTAATCCCCTGATGGCTTCGATTTCCAGGCTACCATAGCGACCCTGGGGAACCAGGCTCTCATCATGTACTACCCCGCAAACATAGAAGGGACATAGTCCTTTATATGATGCACAAACCCTTTACCAGGTTACAAAACGGTATACCCTTCTGCGTACATCGAGGCCTGATCGTCCAGCATCACAGCGAGAAGCACCTGGAAAGCTTGGCGAAGGAGCTTTCCGTCCGGTACGAGGTCATCCGAATACCACGGAGGGTCTGCGCATGAGGGGTGAACGCCGGTGCCGTCAGGACGTAGACCTGCTCAACTGCCACCCAGACGGGCAGGGAGGACCGATGGTCGAGGAATAAGGCGGTTAGTACCGACTTAGTCCTCCCATCCACGCCGAAGGCCAGCGACGCTACCACGGAGTTTGAGCATGCCGACCACTGGCCTCTCGACTGTGCAACCCAGACCGAGCGGCTCGGCACTGCGAAGTTGACCCAGACCGCTCCTCCCATGACCACCTCTGCGAGGTGGACGCGGACCAATGCCTACCAGGAAGGGCTTACCACCAGGGCGCAATCCAGGAAGGCGCTCCAGACGGCTTACGGCAGCATAGCAGTAGACGATGACGCCCCTGGAGTTCGGAGGCTGCTACACAGGCATGTCATGTTACAGGCATCGATGTGCGCCTCACAGGACAGGGAACGCAATCAGGTGTCGCCAACGAACGACGCCACTTCTGCAAGCCAGAAGGAGGGAGAAGCCGGCACTGCTTGGCGGGATTGGCCTCATTCACCGGGATCGTAGACTGGGTACGAGGGACCCCAAGGAGGCGCAGCGGTGTGGCGGGCCCTAGTGGTTATCGACGCATGGCTCCGCAACCCGCAAGGCCCAGACGGACTTGTCCCTTGATAACTTGATTGGCGAGAATATGGATCATGGCTGGTGCATGATACCATTTCTCTACTAACACAAACACCTGGACCTATCCAGAAACCACATCCTTGCATGTGCTATCAAAATTTTTCAGGTTTCACATGTAGGCTCTTTCTTTTCACGCCTATGTGGTTTTCCCTGACACTTAATACCACGCCTTTGACATGGAAACAGGCAGATACCCCTTGTATCACTTCCCACTCCTCCCTGCTATCTCTTTTCTCCTTTTAAATTAGCTCTTTATAGGTCTTTGGGTTATTATCTTCCCACCTCGTATATACGTAACGGTTTTAGGGAGAATTTCTTCCCAGCTGTTTCAGAGCATGCAGTTCCACTTATTAGCGTAAGGCAGCTGCACAGTTTCATTACAAACTTAATAACCTGATCGCTACTGCCACCTAGATCACTAGGTGGGAAGTATATATCCCAGTGGTTCCTAGCGCGCGTACAGTGGCAGTCTCATTCTGTTCAGCTGCAGTGAAATGATGTTTGTAGGAAGAAGGTGTGGAATACTGAAGATAGAAGATTTCTAAAGGTTAGTATATATTTCAGAGATGCAGTTTATCATGTTTTATTCAAGGAGCAAATCTATGTGTGGCACGAATATAATAATGATCCATCCGTTGTCTCATTCAGATTACTAATAACAGAATTAATGATAATTTCACAGTTCCTCCGTAACTTAGTAATATGATATTTCAAAATTATTTACATAAGTTTCAAACTTACTAAAATTCATTAATCTAAAACTGTTTTAAGTTTTCCCTTATGAAGACAGGAAAAGATGTTATAGTCATTTGAACTTAGTCAGTACTTTGGGTGTTATGTATGATCTAGGCCTAATTTTGGTTGGACTGTATTTGTGCTATTTAGTCCTCCTAATAAATGGTTTGAAATCCCCGAAGAAGAAGGAAAGCGATGCGCGGGCATTCTAGTTTAGTAGTGGAAAGAAGAGGTTGTGTCAGAGTTACGGTGCGCGAATCAAGGGACAATGGATGTCTCCCAGCCCCCACCCTAAGTACCGCTAATCACCTTCAAGACATTCTTTCGCCTTACCCTACCTCCTTACAAATAGCTCATGTAAACACTCAGAGCATTCTCCCACATATCCCAGAACTCTCTGAAATATTCTCAACCTGCAACCTGCATGCCATACTATTCTCCGAGTCGTGGTTGCGTCAATCTATCCCTTCATCTCTTGTTAGTATGAATGGTTATTCATTGGTTAGGAATGACAGGAGCGGTAAGCTCGGCGGAGGAGTCGGTATTTATATGCGGGATGATGTGAAGTATAAGGTGATATTAAAATCCCCCAGTGAGTTCTCCAATAGCCCTGAATTATTGTTCGTTGAGCTCATAGTTCGCGGTACGAAGTGCTTGCTTGGTGTGGTGTATCGTGCACCGAAGACTGGTAACATCACAAATCTAGAGGAAGCCCTACATGATCTAACACCCAGGTATGAGCATTTGATTTTAATGGGAGACTATAATACAGATTTGACAAACAAATCTACCGAAACAAAACGATTGACTGAGATGTTTTCATCCATTAATCTGACAATACTACCCCTAAACCCTACACACCATGTTGCCAACTCACGTACGCTCCTCGATCTAATAATTACTAATAATACCAACCGAATCTTGACTCATGGACAAATGCCCTTTCCCGGTCTCTCCCGACATGACATGGTTTACGCTGCATATTTCTTGAAAAGCCCTAAATTCAAGCCTAAATTAATTGCATATAGAGATTTTAAACACTTTAATGAAGACGCATTTTTTGAAGATGCTCTTAACAAACCATGGCACAACATTCAATTCATAAATGACATTGACGGAAAAGTAAATCATTTTAACGAACTACTTCTGACTCTGTATGACAGACATGCACCATTGCGCACTGTTAGGGTAAAGAGACCCTCAAACCCATGGCTGTTCCAAGAAATACGCGACCAGATGAAAATAAGAGACGCAGCCTATAATTATTACGTGAAATATCCTACATCTGACAATTTCGGAAAGTATAAAAAACTTCGAAACAGAACAAAACAGTTAATTAGAAATGCTAAAATACGCCACTCTTATGATATTTTGAACACTCAAAATTCTAGTCAGATTTGGAAATCTCTTCGCGAAATGGGATTATGCAAAAACAAGACAAATGACAACAACTGTAATGTACCACTAGCTGACCTAAACTCATACTTTAGCTCACGATCCTCTCAGATTGACGAACAGACCAAAGCAGCAGTAATTAACAGAATATCCTCAAAAACAAGACATAATGGCGAGCAGTTCTACTTTTTTCATGTGACCCCCAGTGACATTAGGGAAGCCTTCAGTGAAATAAAGTCAGGGTCCACTGGCCATGATGGAATCAACCTGTCTCTTTGAAAAGAATCATAGACATCATACTTCCAACGGTCACGCATATCATTAATAACTCACTCATGACTGGAGTATTTCCTTCGAATTGGAAACATGCTATCATCCGACCTTTCCCTAAAAACAACAACCCCAGCAGTCCCGAAGGTTATCGTCCTGTAAGTATCCTTCCTATATTAGGAAAATTGTTGGAGAAAATAGTACATAAACAAATGACAGAATATCTTACACAGTACAACTTACTTGACAAATATCAATCGGGATTCAGACAAAACCACAGTACTGCCACTGCATTAGTTAAAGTGACAAATGACATGCAACTAGCGATAGATAAAGGACAAATGACTATACTTGTTCTCTTGGACTTAAGCAAAGCCTTCGATTGTGTAGACAGAGACATATTACTCACTAAACTTAAGGCGCTGAAATTTTCTTACAACACTTTAACCTGGGTACATTCCTATCTTAGTGATCGCCAGCAGCGCGTATCAGTTTGAAACGATACATCTTCGTGGCAAACAACTAAGATGGGCGTGGCTCAGGGAGGAGTATTGTCACCACTTTTGTTCTCATTGTATATGAACGACTTATCTGAGACGCTGACCAATTGTAAATATCATCTGTATGCAGATGATATTCAGTTATATATTCACACAAAGCCTAATGACTTAAACAATTCAATCACTAAGTTAAGCGAAGACCTAGCAAATATTAATGACTGGACTAGCAGACATGGCCTGAAAGTGAACCCATCAAAATCACAGGCCAGCATAATAGGCACGTATAAATCTCATGCTAAAATACAAAACACGTCTATACCCAGTGTTATGCTCAGTGGAATACCAGTAACATTTAGCGATCATGTAAAGAACCTTGGAGTAGTATTCGATAAATATTTAAGTTGGTCGGAACATGTCACAAAAATTTGTCAAAGAGTATTCTACTCATTACATTCTGCAAAAAGGATGAGGGACTTCCTTCCAAGAAACACAAGAAAATTATTATTACAGAGTCTAATATTTCCAAGATTTGATTACGGAGATGTAGTTTATAATAGTATGAGAAAAACACTTTCATGTCGACTACAGCGAGCCTACAATGCTTGTGCTCGATTCGTATTAAATATCCCAATCCAAACTCATATTAGCCCTTTCCTCTCTCAGCTATCATGGCTAAGATTGACTGAACGACGTAAATACCACGCTGTTTCCCTTCTCCACAGTATTCTGCAAACAAGCAAACCAGACTATCTTAGAAAAGACTTTAAATACCTCTCCCCTTCCGATAGAGCTCCCTCAAGGTCATCCACACGTTCCCTCTTGTCCATTCCCATTCACCACAGTAACTCGTACAACAACTCATTCATTCCTGCTACCATACGTTCCTGGAACTCAATCCCAGCTGAAATTAGAGGCATAGGCAATCCGAGGCTATTTAAAAGGAAATGTTTAATGTGGTACTCAAATATGTAAAAAGTAGATTTCTACGTAAAAATTTAATAATTAGCTCTTAATTATCAATAAGGATACAAAATTATAGAGGTTAAGTAAATTAATTTTAGTGATTTTTAGAAATATATGTAAAAATGATTTTATGTACATTATTCCGTAAATTGTATAAAGCTGTTGTACAATATGGTTGGGCATAATAGCAGGCTTCATAGCCTGAGCCCCGCCATACAAGAAAGGCAATAAACTAAACTAAACTAAACTAAACTAAACTAAACTAAACTAAACTAAACTAAACTAAACTAAACTAAACTAAGGCAGTGCGCTAGAACGGGAGTTTGTACTATTTAGACTTTCGGAAAATACTGTGGGAATAGAGAATCACTTTAAAATCGAAGAAACAAATTCAATGACATTAATACTGTTAGAACGGGTCGTGTAAATTAATAAGGGAACGACGCTACAAACTATGAGTGATTAGAGCGCTAAAGAAAGGACTAGCTCGATTAAAGTAACAGTGAATATCTTTCCAATTCGTAACGTGATAGTGCAGTCAATGACAGCATTAAAAATGCCCTGGAAACGGTAAATTCTTCTATGTTCATTACAGTGAGTAACAGCGCCCAATTCAGAAGAACTAGTTGAATGAGCTGTACGGATTAAATCACATGAACGAGTTGAACGTGTTAAACGAGGTGTACCAGTGATAGCAGAATCCACTGAGGAGAATAAGACCATTTAACTTCATCCCGGTCGAGAAGACGACATCGCCATGGATTGCTGTGGAGCACGTGCCAGAGGGCCTCGAACCACTGACTCTAAGGGTGCTGTGTAATACTAAACATCGTTGGGATTCGGGTGATGGAGCCGGATGACATCACATAAGTTAAGTCTGAACTGATATTAGCATGGGTTAGTTTAGTACAGTTCGCTTATTTTGTTTGTAAATTATTCTTTAATTAAACCTCAAGAAAAATGAATAGTGCGTTGGGCAGGTTCAGGACCACAGCATGTCTTAGTTATGTATATAGTTTTTGTATGTATGATCAGGTTATTGGTTTGGAGGGAAATGTGTTAGCATAGTTCATATGTTTCTAGTTTGTTCGCTGGTTAGTCGTATCATGTCTAGGGGTATGAGTTATGAGAGTCAGGGGGCCTTAAACAGACCAAGGCCAAGAGCTCCTTGCAGCTACTAATATGTGGACATAGATCGATATGCGGGATAGACAACCTAACGATATAAATTGCATAAATGTTACTATGTGCATGAACTTACAGTGATCTGAAGAGACGGGAGAGCAAGGTGTACAAGCGCTGACAAAGTAAAATTATAAAATATATTCTGGCGAGGGCAATTCACGGTAGGGAGAGAGGCATGAACAAGGACCAATTCGATAAGGACGTGAAATATGAACTAGGGCACATGAGGTTAGAATGCATGCAAGGGGTACGAACCAGGGCCTATGCAAAAAAATACCGCGAGAAATATGAACCAAGGTCCATGATATAAGGAAGCATGCAAGAAAAGAAATTATGTTATAATACGAACAGGGGTTAATTAGAAGAGAAAAATGAAATATTACGAGGCAAGAAATGAATGCCAAAAGCATCAAGACTACTCTGTGAAAGAACGTATGAGTCCATGGAGCACATATGCCTGTCCTGCTGTGTCTCGCGTCGCTATCCAAGGGAAAGTTGTTCATTTTGAAATTTAAAGGTACAAGAAGAGAAGGCTGAGGAGCCGACGAGCATGATGGCAAGCATAATTGGCAGTCATACAATTTTAGTGAAAAATGGAAGGGTATGTATATGTACTTTAAGGCAGATACAGGTTCCAAGAAGAACATTCCAGTTATCAATAATGAACAAGCGGACTGTGTATGTGAGGATCATCAAAAGGCAGAAATATACAGTCAGCAGTATGTAAAGATTGTTGGTTAAAAGGATAATGTCCAGATAAAGAAGGTGACTAAAGCTAAAGAAGTATTAAAATTTACATATGATAACAATTACATTTACAATAAGATAAAAAAGATGAAAACTAGAAAAGCGGCAGGAATTGATAAGATTTCTGGGGATATAGTGCCAAATCTGAAGTACTTATTTGATTTTTGTTTGCGTGAAGGAGCACACCAAATCAATGGAGCGTTGCTGTAGCATTTTTTAACAATTTGTTTTACGTCGCACCAACACAGATAAGTTTTATGGCGACGATGGGGCAGGAAAGGGCTAGGAGTGGGACGGAAGCGACCATGGCCTTAATTCAGGTGCAGCCCCAGCATTTGCTTGGTGTGAATATGGGAAACCACGGAAAACCATCTTCAGAACTGCCGACAGCAGTGAGGTTCGAACCCACTATCTCCCGAATACTGGATACTGGCCGCACTTAAGCGACTGCAGCTATCGAGCTCGGTGTTGCTATAGTAGCCCCTGTGTATAAAGGAAAGGGTATAGACAAAAGGTAAAAATTACAGGCCAGTAAGTTTGATATGCGTTACATGTAAGCTTTGAGAAGGCATTCTTTCTGATTATATTAGACATGTTTGCGAAATGAATAACTGGGTCGATAGAGGGCATTAAGGTTTAGGAAAGGTTATTCCACTGAAACTCATTTGTAGGATTGCAGCAAGATATAGCAGATATTTTGGATTTAGGAGGTCAAAGAGACTGTATCGCGAATGACTTGTCTAAAGCATTTGATAGGGTGGATGATGGGAGACTACTGGCAAAAATGAGTGCAATTGGACTATACAAAGGAGTGACTGAATGGGTTGCTATATTTCTAGAAAATTGATCTCAGAAAATTAGAGTAGGCGAAGCTTTATCTGACCCTGTAATAATTAAGAGGGGAATTCCTCAAAACAGTATTATTGTACCTTTATGTCTCCTGATAAATATAAATGATATGAGTAAAGAAGTGAAATCAGAGATGAGGCATTTCGCGGATGATATCATTCTGTATAGTGTAAAAAGTAAGTTACAGGATTGTGAGCAACTGCAAAATGACCTCGATAATGTTGTGAGATAGACAGTAGGCAATGGTATGATGAAAAATGGGGTTAAATGTCAGGTTATGAATTTCACAAATAGGAAAACTCCTCTCAGTTTTAATTGATGCGTTGAAGGGGTAAAAGTTCCTTATGGGGATCAGTGTAAGTACCTATGTGTTAATATATGGGAAGATCTTCATTGCGGTTTTTAGGGGTTGTGGTAAGGGTGTAAATGAGAGGGCATATACGTCTCTGGTAAGACCCCAACTAGAGAATGGTTCCAGTGTACGGGACTCTCACCAGGATTACACAATTCAAGAACTGGAAGAAATCCGAAGAAAAGCAGCTCGATTTGTTCTGGGTGATCTCCGACAAAAGAGTAGCGTAACAAAGTTTGGGTCAACGGAGAGGTGGCGTGGAATGACATCAGTAGACGAATAATTTTGAGTAGTATCTTTAAAGGTAGGGAAGTTCACAATATGAAGATAAAGTTGGAATTCAAGAGAACAGACTGGGGCAAATATTTGTTTATAGGAATCATTTAAGAAAAGGGTAGGAAAACAACCGATAGGGAATCTGCCACCTGAGTGACTGTCCTAACTGCAGATCAGTATTGATTGATTGATTTTGATTTTTCTTACAGAGTTTCTTGTCATTTTATTGCTATTTTGTCTTTGCTGTAAACTGGAATGAAATCGCAAGCGTATAAAATGGGAGTGAACTTCTGTGCTAGTCCAATTGAAATATGGAATCGTGTCCATTTATAGAAGCTGTGAATTTTAGGGTTATTGATAACGGTCCTGGATGAGAGTTATTCTGTTTATGTTTTAAATATTAGGGTATGTAACTGTGCGAAACTAGCTAGTCTTTTCCAATGCTAAAAAGACATTTATCTAAGCGTAAATCTCCATCTTTTCAGGCTAGAAATATCATAATATTTTCAATAAGAAGCTATCTCACGTCTCCACAAACTGAAGACAAAAGTTTAATTAATATGGGCAGATGACCCATCATTTTACTAAATTCTCTGCTACTAAATTTATGTATATTTGTACATGTTTTAGATGGATTTTATCCGAGATTTTATGGTTTTTCATTAAATTTGCCCAACATCACTTCGTTGAGTTCTCATTCACAAATACTCATATGTACTCTGATCTCTGTCCTGTTAATTATATTTTGGAATCCAATTTTTATTGTCGAACAGACTACGGACTCACCGTTGACTAGCCGGAGTTTACAGCAGTCAGGGTAAGGTACAATACCATGAAATGTGCCCCATTATAAAGTATGCATTACTAAAACATTATAAAGGTTGTGTTGATCAAAATTTATTCTACCACCTTTTCTATTCCTTATGTATCAGAAATTTTGGAAATAATAATATGAATTGCTTCAGTGGTATTTTAAATTATTATTTTAGTTGATGGTTAGTTGATAATAATAATAATAATAATAATAATAATAATAATAATAATAATAACAATAATAATAATAATAATAATAATAATAGGTTTTGTTAATGAATAAGCACCATAAGTGCTAGAAACATGACTGATCCTGAGACTCACGTAGTGGGTTGTGCAGAAGTTGTCTGATGACCTCTGCCAATAAGATTTCTGTTGAGTATCGTTAGATGAGATGCCTAGTTCCTTTTACCTATTCTGTCTGCTTAAAATGTGTTACCTATCTTTTATCTAAAGCCATGTTATAAGTTGTACTTAGGCAACCGACTGAAGACGTTCTTGAGACCTGAGACTTGCATGCTAGCAAGGGCGGTCTCATGAGATCGCTTTAGCGGAGAGAAGAGCACTTGTATTATGCAGGTTACAAGAGTAGGCGATATCAGGGCCAGGCTCAACTGAAAGATATTTACAGCTCTTGCAGTGTAGGCGTGATTAGTGCGGTGGTTTTTGAACTTTTTATTGAACGGTTTAACAACTTCCTACATACAGGTATACGTAAAATGGAATTCTTCAAAGCAGAATTACATAATCCGCCAATTGATACTGGGTATAAAACACAAAGCTATCAACATTTACATACCGACCACAAGTCTTTATCTGATCAGGGCTATTTTCATAAATAAAATGTTGCAAAGACAACCACAATCACACACACAAAACATATTTTTTTAAATAATTACTATCATAATAATCAAATAGGAGTCACAATATTTTAGTCTTAGTCTTGGCACTGAGACACTCCACCATAATATACTACGGTGTTCTTTAGAGAACTGATGAGTCACCTCTAGTTTCCTAAGTGGGATAATGACATCATGAGCGTAACATCTAATGGTAAGCAGCTTGTTTGAATTTGGTATTGTGTTAAGTCGAAGTTGAACGACCGGGCGAGTTGGCCGTGCGGTTAAGGGCGCGCAGCTGTGAGTTCGCATCCGGGAGATAGAGGTTCGAATCCCACTGTCGGCAGCCCTGAAGATGGTTTTCCGTGATTTCCCATTTACACACCAGACAAATGCTGGGGCTGTACCCTAATTAAGGCCACGGCCGCTTCCTTCCCATTCCTAGGCCGTTCCTGTCCCATCGTCGCCATAAGACCTATCTGTGTCATTGCGAAGTAAAGCAAATAGCAAAGAAAAAAAGAAGTTGAACGGCTCGCTCCTTGGACGTTGTTGGGATTATGACTGCAGCCCAGAAAGACGCGCGATGGGTCACTAAAGGTGACAGTGTGCCATTCATGGTTCCAACGTGAGCAGAGAACGAAATGCTCATCACATTTTCGTGATACCCAACGGGATACACGATCAAGGACAAAGGACAACTTTGTTGTACTAACGGTTGAGTTGGCACTGGTCAGGAGAAGAAGCCATTGGGAAGGATTCTAGAGTGAGCGTATTTGAAAACATTGAGTACGATACTGCAGAATGAATCTGGGAAACTGGTATGTCGCATCACTGCCAATTCAGTATCCATGGTATACTGTATCGAAAGATTTTTGAAAATAGAGACTTAAAATGGTACGAGGTACATCACTGTTCCTTTCACAGAATAGCAACGAGTTCCTTGTAGCCTGAAGATCGTGTATTATTTTTCTGTTTGGAATAAACCACGTTTGACCTTGTTGGACGACAGTTTCCATGTAGAACTTCATCCGGTTGACAAGATTCTTTCATAAATATCTCCTAATCGGTATAAAGTAATGTTATTAGGCGTATCGCCTGATACATTTCCTCTCCAGTGATGGGGCGGGTAGGGTGCTGCTTACAATTTTCACCTAAGTTCAGTTCTACAAATAACATTTTTGCATTGCTCTAATAAGTAATGTCCGTGATCTCAAAATGTTTCTCCTCGGCTTCCTCCAGATAATCTTTTGAACAAGTAAGCTGTCCACGATATTCTGTAGGATGTTTGCAAATTTCCTTCGAGTGTTTCTCTTTTCCGTACAAATATGGTCTAATAATTATGTTCTTCGATCTGTCAGGAAGAACGCATTGAAATACCACTTAAGGGAACCTTGAAGAATGTGTTCCAGAATGGATGTTATTTTACTTAAGAACTGCTATACAGTTTGAGGCATGATACCCTGTTTGATATCGAACTAAAAGGATATTTAATACGAGGGCTGTAAATAAAGTAGTACAATTGCAGTACATTCCTTCAATGTAGTCACCCGCAAATGTTAGTACCGTTTGACAAATGTCGGGAAGCCGTTGGGGACCGTTGGTAAGGCGTTCCCTGTTGATGACAGAGAAGGAGTGCCGTGCTGCGCGGAGTACAGAAGCTATCTCAGGATATCGGCTGCCTCGGAGGGGTTCCTTCAACTTCAGAAATTGGTCGAAGTTACAAGGACTCATGTCTGGTAAGTACGGCGGGTGTTCCAAGACCTCCCAATGCCAACGCTGCACGAAGAGCTTAACACTGTTTGCGACATAACAGCGTGCGTTGTCATGTAACACGATAGTACAATCGTCTTGCAATGAACGTGGACGCTTGCGCCGCATAGCCGGACGCAGATGTCGCTCCAGAAATCGGCAATAGTACTCGCTGATGATGGTTTGTCCCTCAGACACAGCGTGCGTAACAACATCACCCTCGTAATCGTATGCCACAATAAGCATAAGCTTCACCCGACTGGGTTCCTGTCGAAATTTCTGTGGACGTTGTACCGTACTTTCGGTACTTCCGAAAACATGCTTTAGAGCACTCTTCACTTCAACGCCACACACCAAAAACCAATCTAAAGACTACCCGGCGATCTCAAGTTTATGTTCATATACCGTACTTTACAACCATTTCCTTTAAAGACTTTAATATATTTTCATGTCTTAGATTGCAAAGAAAATTACTCTTCCAAAATGATTAGACACAACAATGAAGCATTAGCTAAATATGAGAGTTGACAAGTCAAGCAATCTGTACACTTACATGGCAGAGCTCTCTTCAGTAATCCTACATACTCCCACATTTGAGTCTTGACTAATTTCCAACGATTCAAACTAAAACAATAAATCAGAATAAAGCACAGAAGTAAGAAATAAACCAAATGAAACAGTTACTCAAAGCCAATGACAATCATGTCGAAATCTAGCAGGTAGCTGGACTTTACGTCCGCACCTAGTTCGCACATACCCAATTACCCCAAGTCCTTCCACACTATTTTGGACAGTTGTCCCAGCTCCATCACTCTTGCCGACTAAAAGTTCATCTTTGGTGGATGCCTCCTTTGCACGAATTTCCAAAGGACTTGTCGGAAAAGGATCTCTGCAGCAGTCTTCAGCTTCACCAGACGAATTTCTCCATCATGTCCTGGAATAAGCTGTTCCACTACAGATAAAGGCCAATCCATTCTTTTTAAGTTGTCTGCTCCAATAATATCAACTTCTCTTGCAAGCAATTGGCTACTCTTCTTTTGTGCAGTTATTGCTAATTGACTTAAATATTTTATCCTAAATCGCTGACAAAAGCTATCTCTTATCCTTTGACGATTTCTGTTCCATCGGTTAAGATTATCAGAATCCACCACATCACAGTCAGGTACACCCTTTTCTTTCAAAGAAACCAAAATATATTAGGCGAAATAGGGGCCAGGTTAGCACTTTTTTCTGACACGTATGTGAGCGGTCGACAGTTCATCACGGCTTCGCAATCGCATACGACTGTTTCCAACTCTTCATAAGATAGCGAAGCTTTGCCAAGAGTTTTTCTTAGCATCTGTTTCAGCAGCCTTATTAGGCGCTCCCACCATCATCCCTACCATGCTGCTATGGGAGGATTGAGTCGCCAGTCAATCTGATGAGCATTGTTGTATTTGGAAATCTTGCTCCTGTCCAATTGACTGAAGGCATTGTGTGGCCCAACAAAATTTCCACCATTATCTGTATATACAATTGAAGGTCTACCTCGGCGAGCTACAAATCTTCTGAAAGTTACGTAGGAATGATTCCATGGAGGGTGACGAGGTCAGCTCAAGGTGGACTGCACGTTACACCGCACAAGTGTATAGACATATCCACACTTCGCGATTATTTCTCAAAAATAATGGAGCACCTAAGTCAATACCAGTAGTCTCGACAGCAACTGCATCCCGCACTATTGGCTCAGTTAAGGCAGGTGTACAAACGGAAAAACTTCTCGCTTCATGTCTCCGACAGACAACACAACCAGCTAGAATGGCTCAAATAGTTTCCTTCCTTGAGGAGGCAAAATTTTTCGCTTAAGCGCCTTAGGAAACTTTGTACTCCTACATGACAAAACTTGACATGTACCCAGAACACAATATTTTCTACCACAGGATGTTTAGGAAGCAGCACTGCAGGCAACCTGAAGTTCCCTGAATCTCTTCTTTCGGCGATCTTCGTTTTCAGTCCAATTATACTGTCGACATTCATAAAGGGACATAAAGTATATAATTTATCACCTTTTACTCCACTGAAAGTCACTTGTTGCACCAAACGTACAAGGAATTTCTCTGCTACATTGAATTCCTTCAGTTGAAGTTCACTTTATTTCACCACATCTTTCCTTCTACAAGAATGAATGAACCATAATATCCAAACAATGACCTTTACAACTTTGTTATAGTCATTGGAGAAGTTGTAGAGCCGATCAGAATCAGCGTCGAAGTATAGAAATATTGAAGTAATAACCTTCCTTCTCTCCAGTCCTATATTTTTTTCATCCGGTTCTGGTGCTTCTGAAGGCCATTCTCCAAGTGGCAGCTTCAGCAATAGTTCGACCTTCCACCATCTAGACTCAAGAAAATGTACAGCAGAACATCCACCACTAGGAAGATCAGCAGGAATCATAGTGCCTGGTATGGGCTTCCAAGCTTCCTTCACGGTCATACTTCTGATCTCCTGAACCCGGTTCCAGACAAAGACTCACCAGTGATCTCTCTGTATCCACATGTTGACAGTTGTAGAGTCACTCCAGAAGAAAAATTCCCTGTCTAGTTGTTCAAATTCCTTCTCCAAAGATGTAGTTAACCGCACTCCGATGTTTGTAGCTAATAACTCCAGCCTCGGAAATGCCATCACTTTGAGTGGTGACACACTTGATTTTGCTTTTATCAGCTGTACACGTACACAGAAATTCTATTATAAACGCAATAGCACTGCTGCGGCATTTACAAACTTACTGGCATCACAAAAGGTTTGCACCGAAAAACTTACTGTTTCATCACTCTTTCACGTGAGCCAGCGAGGTATCTTCCCTTCTTCAAGTAAAGGAAGCTCTTGTAACCATGCTAAGAACTTGTTTTTCACATTGTCTGGTACTTCTTCGTCCCATCCCCTTTCACGGTCCAGCATCTCTGCAACAAAAGCTTTGGACAAAGTGACACAGGACACGTGAAGCCAATAGGGGCAAATACTCTCTGTGCTATTGACAGTATTGCTCTTCGAGTGCTCACCTTCATGTCTACAGATTTGTGGCCACTCACGGCTAGAGTAGCAGATCTTCTGTCCCAAATAAGGCCTAGAATATGAGTAGCAGTCTTATCTTTAAGGTTAGTGTCTGAATACTCCCAACCTCTCAGGTCAAATTTGGACTGTGCAAAATATTCTCGTTGCTTCTTCCTGGAAACAGTGTAGGTCATCAGCTGTTTGTAAACTGGTAACGCAGTTGTCAACTTAAAAACCTTTTCTAAGCTTCTTGATGGTAGCTGGAGAATACCTTCCATCTGCCATACATTCAATACGTTTCAAATGAAAATCAATCACAGCCCCCAATAAGAACGGGCTGCGTGTCACCCCAAATACAATACGGGTATGACGGAATATTTTCATTTCTCCCTCCATGTCGACCCAAAGAAATCTAAGGAAGTTCCGATCCTCTTCACATTGACTCATATGCAAGGATTCCTTTTTTTCATATCTGCTATCACTCTCATTATGTAGAACCTAAAACGAAGTTATGTACGTATAATTTCATAACCAACCCTAACCTAAGAGACCTAATCTAACCTCACGGGCTCCTTGAAGGAGCCCATCGACCAGGTTAGTGACCGTTTTTTGTGTTGGGAGAGGGGCACCATCTGAGCTTCCACAGGTCCACTAAAGAACTCCCTCTGGACCCTACATCGGACCACCAAAAATTTGCTACCTCAGCAGTCGCCAGACGAAATGCGAAGATATCATGCAGCTACGCTCTTTCATGTGGTAGTGTGAGGTAGGGAGGGTGCGAAATGGGGAGGTGGGAAGGTGTATAGTGCACTAAATGCCTTAAGATGGCAGCATAGGGAGGTTAAGGGGGATATAGATGGTACCACTAGTCTAGGATGGCAATATGAGGAAGTGATGGGGTTATAGACGGCTCTAGTAGTACAAGATGGCGGTATGAGAAGGTAGAGGAGAATGTAGACCGCTATTTTCGCTGAGATGGAAGCACAGGTCATGCGATGGCGGTATGGGGAAGTGGAGGGGAATATCGAGACCGCCAATAGTGCAGAGTCGTATATTTTGAACGGGAGCGAGTGCGTTTTGAATGTAGATAACTACGAATCTAATTCTTTTAAAGCCGGGCTGAGTGGCTCAGACGGTTAAGGCACTAGTCTTCTGACCCCAACTTGGCAGGTTCGATCCTGGCTCAGTCCCATGGTGTTTGAAGGTGCTCAAAAACGTCAGCCTCGTGTCGGTAGATTTACTGGCACGTAAAAGAACTCCTGCGGGTCTAAATTCCGGCACCTCGGCGTCTCCGAAAACCGTAAAAGAGTAGTTAGTGAGACGTAAAACAAATAACATTATTATTTATTAATTATTTTAAAAGATTAGGACTATAATAGAGTAGAAATTAATGTTTCTCCTGCTGAGTGTTGCTAACACTATGTAAACACTATCGGAAGTATGGGATCATTTGATCAACATAATTTTTATCCTACGAGCCCTTTCCAACACACATGTATTCCCAAGTATTGAAGAAAAAATGTAGATTTCACGTTTACTGTTTCCGAAGACATTGCGTTGTCAGTGCCCTGCAGTAGTTCTTTTACACAAGGTAACGTATTCGAGCACTTTGGAATACAAGCTAACAGCTACACTGCCTGCAGTGCGCTGCCATCTCGCTTGGTGAGTTGGAGGCCTACTTCCAGATTCTATTCGCAGACTAGAGGCATCTAGGTTCAATTCTATACTAGATTACATTTCTTTAGAAGCAGTCTTGAAACAATACAACCCTAAGGGGTTTTGCTTATGGGTTGGAGACCGATTACATAAATTTTCATTATTCGAAGTTCACTCAGCGTACGTGAGAACAATTGAAGAGCTATTAATGATGAGAGAGTAGAGCCGATCTAGAAAGCCAGGAATAACGGACAAGAGGATTTTAAAACCGATCACGCGTTGCTCCGTAATCTGCAAACCCTCAAGGTTAACAGCAGTCGGTTGCAAGGCCAAGGCCCATCAGGTGTATTTTTATATATAGGCTACACACATTGTTTAGATCCATAATTAACGGTTCAAAATACTGAAAGACGTTAAAAAACGCCGGGGGGTTTGAATTTAATCGGGGCTGACAAAATAAAACCGGCCTGGAAAATATTTACAATAGGACCGACGCGGGATTTGATCTTGTCAAGAACATCATCGAAGATGTTGGACATGGCCTCTTCTGAAGAAATGAAAAAATGTAGATCCAAACGTCCTGACTCCACGTCACCCAGAAACTACCGGCAGAACTCAACACGCGAAGGTTCATCTGAACGCTTTAACGCATGCACGACAGTAAATTTCTGAGGATACAGATGTAGGTCCTCTTTGATAATGCTCCGACACGACGATCTCTTCATTCCCTCTTGCACAGATAAACGGCGTTCATATTTCGTCGGATTTCGTTCCAGGATTTCCTTCACTCGAACAATGTTTTCTGGTGTTCGAACTTTTTTTGTATAGTTACGGTTTTTATTTGGTACAGAGATCGTTTCACGCCATTGACACAAAAGTTTGCATTGCAAACTTTGCTGGATGTTTTGCCAAAACACTTTCACTCTTAAACTCTTATGAAAACAGTTTCACACAGGTTTTCCACGAATCGTGCTTCACATAACACTCGACAATGAACGCGCGCTATTTTAACGTGAGCATCATTTTGTGTTGCATTCAACTGGTCATTAAACATGTCTGCTCATCCCTCTCACTCACTTACACGTAATGACACAGCGACGTACGCGGGAGATATGCACTCGCAGACGTGTGACGGTAACCCATTGGTGC
This sequence comes from Anabrus simplex, assembly GCF_040414725.1. Classification (NCBI taxonomy): domain Eukaryota; kingdom Metazoa; phylum Arthropoda; class Insecta; order Orthoptera; family Tettigoniidae; genus Anabrus; species Anabrus simplex. Next base: position 526,273,371 of record NC_090266.1, read on the forward strand.
ATTGAAATTACGGCTTCCAGCATTTCCTGTTATAGGCAGTTCTCATGTTCATGAACGACGGCCATTTCCACGTCAGTCTTTTAAATCTTTCCTGGGTCACTTTTTTATTTTGTTCACCCTGTTGCAGTTCTTTACAGGGCCGGATTCAAACGACATAGCGTACATTTCTCTCAATTATATACCCTCAAATGCCACTGATCTTAGCCAAGGTACCCACGATCGTAGGAACAGAGACACAACGATTACCTGACTACGTCACTAATATTCGCTTGAGCAGCGGCTGTGGCACTCTAGTGGAAGTAGTCGATTTTTTAAGGGTTTAAGGCTTGTTGTTGTTGTAGGCACGTTAAAAATCTCTGGTGACGCACTCGGTGTCGCCCAACAAAATTATATCAACTCATTGTCAGTCATAGCAACCGTCCAATAGAATTCTGCTTTCGTGGCTACATACGCACAATCAGAATATCTAAATTGACACGCAAGCCACCTATGACATCACTTCAGAAGGTCTGCACCTTGACAGCTTAGACCACAGGATTATTTTCTTTGTTAAAATTTGGGAATTAAGTCCAATTTCACAACTGGATGTCTATCATAACGCAAACGTTGGGAAGGAGTGTATCTGTGATGTGCATTAAGCACATGTTTCTTCTTCCTTTTTACGTCGCACCGACAGATATAGGTCTTATAGTGACGATGGGACAAGAAAGAAGTAGGAATGAGAAGGAAGTGACCGTGGCCTTAATTAAGGAATATAAGTGCGGTGGCGTGCCAGATGCAACCGAGTGCGGCCAGTATCCAGTATTCGGGACATAGTGGGTTCAAACCCCAACGTCGCCAGCCTTGAAGATGGTTTTCCATGGTTTCTCGTTTTCACACCAGGCAAATCACCTTAATTAAGGACACGGCCGCTTCCTTCCCACTCCGAGTCCCATCGTCGCTATAAGACCTATCTCTGTCGGTGCGACGTTAAAGCAAATTGTAAAAAAATTAAGGAACATTTGCCTGGTTTGAAAATGGGAAAATGCCGGGGCTGAGTGGCTGAGACGTTTGAGGTGCTGGCCTTCTGACCCCAACTTGCTAGGTTCGATCCTGGCTCAGTCCGGTGGTATTTGATGGTGCTTAAATACGTCAGCCTCGTGTCCGTAGATGTACTGGCACTTAAACGAATTCCTGCGGGAAAAATTTCCGGCTTCTCGGCGTGTCCGAAAACCATAAAAAGTAGTTATTCTCAACAATAAGGAGCACGCAGATATTAATAATTTATTTCGTATGCACACAGCAGCGGATAGAGCTCATGATATAATGTACAGGGCGTGTCAGCTGAATCAGATAAGAACGTCGTACATCATTGTCTAATCATTAACAAAAACGTTCATTTTAAATTTTATGCCATGTTATCCCTGTGTAATGCATTGAACATAAATGTTTTAAACGAGAACAATGCCAGTATCACGCTAATCTGTGGTGTGTTGCACTAGTTCAAACACCAGGGACTACAATTTCTAGCTTGTGTGTGTGTGTGTGTGTGTTAAAATGTATGTGTGAACTTGTCATTATTCTTAGCCGTGTGTTTTTAGCAATAATTCTCTCTCTAGCGTGTGTGTATGAGTGTATCTGTTCGTACTATGCCTGTGAACTTGTCATTTATCGTTATAGAGTCTTGCGATATCGCATTGTATTACTACGCTCTTAATGGGGATTCGTCTGTCAGATGGGGACGTTCAGCCTTGTGTAGATCCCATGGTGTTATTCGAATGCAGTAGACTATGTGCCGACACATTATTATCATCAACACCACACACAGAAGATGCACAGGTCAACTAGACAGATCTGCACCAGGCCTCTCTGAAGACCAAACATCATCATTGTCATCATCATCATTATCATCATCCTATTATTACGAAAATTAGAAGCAGATACTTGTGGCACAACCCAAAGGTAAACTTTCCACCTTTCTCCTAAGAACAAGGTTTTACATTAGCAGGTAATATTGTATATGCGATCTAGACTTGTGTAATGAGCAACATGTTGTATTACCAGCCTCGAAGTGGGATAGTTTCCTTTTAATTACTGATGGCCACGTTGTCGTAGCACCCAGAACGAATTACCATACATCTTATCTTATAGCTATCCTAAAGTATTATTTGGTAACATTGAAAGAAATCTAGTAAAATGTACTGTTCGTCTTGGAATATACACACTTTCTTGTAAGTAGAAGGCCGCCGAGCTCTCGAGTTGTCTCTGTGAGACTGTGTGCACAAGGGACGTAATAAGAGCCTGGGAAAGGAAGACAAAGAAGTGAGAGGCTTCTAGATCGATGGCTCGGGCGACGGGCGGAGAGGGGTTATTGATGGACGGATGCCTTTTGAGCTTGATTTTCGTTTACATTTTGTCAAATAACCTCAGACATGAAATGACCTTTTTCCCACAACTGTATCGCCATTTATATTGGACTTCACGTCGTGCTCAAATCATGCATGAAATGAAAGCGTCGACTATTTCCTTTATTTTCCTTCACATGTTCGAATTTTATGGCAAGAAATAAATGACGCAGGGGGGCTCTACTTTCACAATGACTGCCCAAGAGATAATATTCATAAATCACTCCGATGCTGAATTTATTGTTTTTGAACATTCCAAGCCTGTAAAGTCCATCTAGACTTCATGTAATGAAGCAAATAAATTGGTCAGCAAGAGCAGAGTTTGCTCGAGTCGAATTATCAAATGATGATTAATATACTGAATGACGCGCGACATGCCACTGGCAGTGCGAATTAACATTCTCGTTTCTGTTATTGCTTGGTTCAGGACCTCAGAACAACGTGACACTCAACTCCGTACTTCTTGATGTATTCGCATCTTTCGCATTATTGAGATGTACGTTCCAGAGAGTGTAATTGCTTTAGAGGTGTCCTGAGAAAAGAAATGAATAATAATAAAATTATTAGTTGTAAGTCCCACTATTTTTACGGTTTTCAGAGACGCCAAGATGCCGGAGAAAATGAAATAGCGAATGGCTTTTAGTGCCGGGATGTGTCCGAGGACTTCAGCTCGCCATGTGCAGGTCTTTTATTTGACTCCCGTAGGCGACCTGCGCGTCATGATGAAGATGGAATGATGAAGAAGACGACACATACACCCAGTCCCCGTGCCGGGGGAATTAACCAACTATGGTTAAAATTGCCGACCCTGCCGGGAATCGAACGCGAGACCCTTCTGACCAAAGGCCAGCACGCTAACCATTTAGTCATGGAGCTGGAGAAGGTGCCGGAAATTTTGTGCCACAGGAGTTACTTTTCCTGCCGGTAATTCTATAGATGGGCGACTGCGGTATTTAAGCATTTTCAAATACCACTGGCCTGAGCTGGGTTCAAATTCGCCGACTTGGACATAGGAAAAAGGGGAACACAGTCTGAATCACTCAATATGAAGTTACCATAAGAATGATCGTCTTTCTCTTTTTAGTTGTGTTGAAAGTCGAGCAATAATGTGGAGATTCCCTCCGGTAAATCTTGTACAGTACGTTGAGGACCCACTAATCGCACTTCTTAATAATTTCCTTTTCTTAATGTATTTGTTTATACACGAAGTATAAGATATCTCCTCAGAATTGAGCAGAAAACTGGAATATTTTACCTAAAATCTTAATAATAGTGTGTACATTGATTCAATGGGACCTACAGTGGATGCAATATTAAATTTTATTGGAAGATAAATGGCTCCTTAGTTGAATGATCAGCGTTAATGTCTTGGGGTTTGTGGGCCCCGGTTTCGATTCCCAGCCGCGTTGGAAATTTTAATTTCGTTTGTTTAATTCCTCTAGCTCGGGGACTGGATGTTCGTGATTTTCACAAAACTCTTCTATTCATATTCAGACAACACACCACAATACCAACCACCACAGAGACACGCAATCGTGTATATATCCCTCTAAATAGAGTTGGCAGCAGGAAGGGCATCCGGCCACAAACAGAGCTAAATTCTTATGTGCAAGGCAGTACACACCCGTAACTCCACGGGTGTTGGAAAAATGATAGAAGAATTAAAAGGTAAGCGATATAGAAAGCTTTAGTAAGAAGTTCAAACTTTTCTTTATTCGATTGTCCTCCTTTTTATATTCTTATGAAACCTAAACTTTTATTCACATTAACTCTAATTTTAGATACGCTTGTATGTTGACAAATTTCAACGCAAATTTATTATCTTAGTGATGTTCTCATTTTAACATATCCTTCTCTGTTTCTTAATCTGTTTACCCTCCAGGTATGGTTCTTCCCTCGGACTCGGCGAGGTATCCCACCTCTACCGCCTCAAGGGCAGTATCCTGGAGCGTGAGACATTGGGTCGGGGAAACAACTGGGAGAATGACTAGTACGTCGACCAGGTCGCCTCACCTGCTATGCTTAACAAGGGTCTTGTGGGTAAAGAAAGAGGGAAGGAAACGGCCGTGGCCTCAAGTTAGGTATCATCCAGGCATTTGCGTGGAGGAGAAGTGGGGAAGCCACAGAAAACAACTTTCAGGATGGCCGGGGTGGGAATCGAACCTACGTCTACTCATTTGACCTCCTGAGGCTGAGTGGAACCTGTTCCAGCCCTCGTACCACTTTTCAAATTTCGTGGCAGAGCCAGAAATCGAACGCGGGCCTCCGGGGGTGGCAGCTAATCACACTAACCACTACACCACAGAGGCGAACTATTTTAACATTTCAAGCTCCAAAATTTAAATATGGAATTATAATACTCGTATTATTTGAAAGGAAATCAATGTTGCTATAGAATGGCGGAGGTTAAGGTCAAATTATGATTTCTTCCTTTCTTAATCTGTTTACTCTCCAGGGTCGGTTTTTGCCTCGGACTCAGTGAGGGATCCCTCCTCCACCGCCTCGAGGGCAGTGTCCTGGAGCGTGATACTTTGGGTCGGGGGGATACAACAGGGGGCGAGGAGAAGTACCTCGCCCAGGTGGCCTCACCTGATATGCTGAGCAGGGGCCTTGTGGAGGGATGGGAAGATTGGAAGGGACAGGGAAGGAAGAGGGAAGGAAGCGGCCGAGGTCGTAAGTTAGGTACCATCCCGGCATTTGTCTGGACGAAAAGCGGGAAACCACGGAAAACCACTCCGAGGATGGCTGAGGTGGGATTCGAACCGACCTCTCCTGAGTTGATCTCTCGAGGCTGAGTGGACCCGGTTCTAGCCCTCGTACGACTTTTCAAATTTCGTGTCAGAGCCGAAAATCGTACCCGGGCCTTCGGGGAAGGCAGTTAATCACGCTGACCACTACACCACACAGGTGGACCATTAATAATCATATGATATAATACTACGGGACGCAAAATCCTTGACACCTCATATTTCCTTGAAGGAAGCATGATTTGCCGCGATAATATGAATAATAAGATGAACCGAGGTGTTCCGTTATGCCCAGAGAGTGAAAGTAAGGACGGCTGTCAGCTGATCAGTGATTTATGGCCCCCGACAAGGCAGAGCCTGGGCGAAATTTGCTCCTTGTTCTGAGAACAGAATGCAGGCAGCTAGCTTATTATCTTCTCGATACAACGATCACATGCCACAATTTAGGTATTACCGCTGTCGCATAGATCCCAGTGTTCATTAGGGGAAGAATCCCACAATTTTCTTTTTATAATTATTTACATCGTGTAGGGAATTTCAGGTATAATATACCCCATGTGCCGGATGACCTTGGGTTCATTCCCAGGAGACAGTGATAGCTTAATGCTCACTGTTGCCAACTGCAGATGGATTGTGCCATCTGTGATTCATCTTGTGAATGTGAAGTGTATCTTTATCTGTCTTTTTATTTCAGAGAGTGCTAAATCGGTATGTTACGTGATGTATTGGATAATGGGTCGCTATATGTGTTGTTTACAGGAAACAACGTTGTTTAAATCATGTCGTGTTGTTTGTGTTAGTAAAATCCCGATGAACCAAGCGTCTTGTATGATACAATAGATTCATAGATGATTAAATTAGCTTGCTAGGTAAATGACGTGATTCGACCTTCATGTATTTGAAAGTGTGCTCGTGATAACGTTAATGTTTACCTCACTTCTCATGATATTAGGATATCGTAACTTTTATTTGGAATGTGTTAATCAACGTCATAATAGAATGAACCGCCGCAGGATATGTCCATATTTAATAATACCTGTGTATAGTGTTATAGTGCGTAATGTGACAAGTGTTTATTTGATAATTAAATAATCAGAGAGGGGACGCCTTCTCGAGATTTAAATGTTACCGAGTGAAAATGCAGTTGAAGGAGGGGACTTACGGACATTTAAAACACTCGAGATAAATCTGAATGTATGTTTTTGTAACTTATAATGAAATGGCATATCCGTGCAGATATTAATATGTGTTTACTTAGCTTATTAAACTTGTGTTCGGCCGTGCGGTTAGGAGTGCGCAGCTGTGAGCTCGCATCCGGCAGATACTGGGTTCGAATCTCACTGTCGGCAGCCCTGAATATGGTTTTTCGTGGTTTCCCATTTTTACACCAGGCAAATGCTGGAGCTGTACCTTAATTTAGGCAACGGCCGCTTCCTTCCCATTCCTAGGCCTTTCCCGTTCCATCGTCACCATAAAACTTATGTGTGTCGGTGCGACGTAGAGCAATGTAGCAAACTTGTGTTCACAAAAATAGAATCATTCTTCTCATTTATTAGTGTAGACGTATTCCTCTCACAATTAAGTTTCCACTACTACAGAGGTAATTACTATTTGCTCAGCGAACGCACTATTGACCCGTAATGCTCTAAGACTAAGCTAGAACGTTACTCTAGTTGGGGAGATGGGACTTCGACGCCGGACTTCGACGCCGGGCTTCGAAGCTCTCATCAAGTGTGCACCATTCTGGCATGTGCCACGACAATTTATTTATGTACTGAGGCCCTGGACAGATGTTGTATGCTCGTATATTTGACTTCCTTGCCTGTCTTAAATGAAATTGTAAGACTCTTTGTTCATACAGGCTTTTCATGTCCATATCGCTTTTTATTCTAACCTTACTCCCCTTAGGTTCCGGACGCTGCTCAGAATTCGGTTTGCCATTCGTAACGATACGAACCTAATTCAGGCAGGTCTTCTTACTTACCTCTTCCAATTCTGTACAAACCATTTATATCTCCTTCTCTAAAGACAATGCCTGAAATTAACTTTAAAATTGAGTCATCAATTCCACCGTGGACTACCTTTCATTTTCCTCCAGATCGTAAGCAATTATGTTCCTTCTGTCCTCCTCCTCCGTTCTTTTGCTATCATGCCATTGAAGTGCCTGAACTTGTTCTTCTGGTGCCTTAATCCTCTGGTTCATTAGAGCTCTGTCTTCGTTGTTCTCACATTTTCTCCTTATCTCTGTCATTTCTTCGGATATACAGCCCTTCATTTCCTTAATTTGTTGGGATTGTACTTCTAGGATATTTCTGATCAGCCTGAAAAGCTTCGCTCACGGCTTCGTTCATTTTCTCCATATCCTTCCCCTGGCAATAGGCCTGAGTCCAATTCGACGCCTCTAATGACTAAAAGAATAGCCACTATAGCTGCAACCAACAACAATTCTATCAAACCTGTTATTTTGCTACCTTCTACACTACCTGACAAAAAAAACTGAAGCACCCAGAAAGAACGGTCAGATGTCAGTGTAACTTCGTACACGTACGCACCTTCGGGGGTACGTACATGAGTAGAGTTACAATTCTCTGTGACAGGTAGAACGGCCACCAGAGTACGTTAGTGCTGTTCGTGTTTAGTGTTTTTACCAGGCCCGGTCGGGTATATTAGGGGCGCGAACAGCGTCAGAATTTGAGTGATCACTGTGAAGGATACTGAGATGCCGTGTACTCGTGTAAGACAGCTTTATCATCAGCTGACAGAGTTTGAAATGGGCCTCATTTTGGGTCTCAGTTTCACCGGCTGGTCGAATCGTGCACTGTTCAGATTTGTGGGGCATTCGGATGAGACAGTGGCCCGATGTCGGACATCATGGGAACGTAAGGGCAGGCATACTCGTCGTCAAGTTGCCGGCCGACCACATCTGACCACCACGAGGGAGGATCACCATAATGCGCACTACGCACATTGTAACCCCTCCACATCCGCTCCTCTCATCCAAGATCATGCAATTAAATCCCTGCAACATTCTGTGACATCTCGCACCATTGGTCGGGGACTAGCAACACCCGGACTAGGGAATTACCGTTCAGTGCTTAGACTGCCGTTAACACCATAACACAAACGGCTGCGTTTGGAGTGGCGACGTGACCGGGAAGTACCGACTGCTGATGAATGGCGTCGCATTGTGTTCCGCTCTGAAACGCGGTTCTGAACGACCCCGGGTGACCATCGTCTGTGAGTATGGCGGCGACCTGGGGAGAGATCCCATTCTTCCAACGTTTTGGAGAGGCAAAGTGGTATTACTCCTGGCGTCATAGTGCGAGGAGCCGTCGGGTATCACGTCAGGTCACGTATGGTAGTGATTGAGGGAACTCCGACGGCACAAAGGTACGGCATGTACATCCTGCGTCCTCCTGTGTTCCCTCTCATGTGACAGCATCGTGGAGCCATTTTTTCAACAGGACAATGCTCGTCCACACATGACACGTGTCTCTATGAACTCTCTGTGTGGTGTTGAGGTACTAATGTGACCAGCAAGATCCTTAGATCTGTCCCCGATAGAACATGCGTGGAACCAGGTCGAACGTCAACGCCGTCTCAGTGGCAGTATCCAAGATATCAAGGACCAGTTGCAACAGTTGTGGGCCATCTTGCCTCAGAAGAGGATACAACGTCTTTATGACACTCTTCCTGTCCGAACCAGTGCATACATCGGGGCCGGAGGGGATGCAACGTCAGTTTGATAAGTGGGCTGGTACTGCCAAGTTCTTTGTAATTTTGACTCGATTTTGTAATCTCTGAAGTAACATCACATACCTTCTCAACACGTGAAGTTTCACTTTGTTTACTCCTCCCTATCTAGGTGAGTAAATTTTTATGTCACGCAGTGTATTTTGCACTCCGTCTTGATCAACATGACTGGGCCGTGCCATCACCCTATCGCATTCCTATACTATTGCACCGTTGCACCCATACTGCTCTCCCTGCAATTCCGGATCATTGCCACACACGTATATTCCTCAGCAAAAGCTGCTAAGTATGTTTCTGACTAGTTATGTATCACTTGTGTAAGAAATTATCATGCAGACGTTTATGTAATTACAGGCTATCCGATGTGTAGCTATATTTAGGGATTTGGAAGATAATTTTTGTGTGTGTATAATCAGTTCTCTAATTTTTAGTTTGGTTTTACCATAGGTGTCGTTAAACAGATTCGTATTTTACAGTTTATTGTGAAAGTCATTAATGATCTTTTATTTCTGTTTAATCATAAGTGTCGTGAATCAGATTCTGGTTACAGTGTTTGTAGTAAGACTTCTTCTATGATCCTTTATTTTTGTTTAACTATAGGTGTCGTGGATCAGATTCCTAATTATATTGTTTGTATTAGGAATTCTTTAACGATGTTTTAGTTTTGTTTAACCATAGCTGTCGTTGATCAGATTCCTAGTTATACTGTTTTCAATGCAAGTCAGCAATGGTTTTATTTTGTGTAGATTATTGTGAGGATCATTTTTGAACAGGTCTTAGTGGTTGTACATCCTACCAATGAACCCAGCTGGAGGATATCTGCTCATTGGAACTTCAGCTACTCTACAGTATTATAAGTCGATTTGTCTACCCCAGTTCTGGTATTCCTTTTCACATCAAATTGGTTTATTGTTCCTGTTTACAGTTTGTGATCTGTTGTTTCTCACTGTGAGTGTGGATATTTTATGATTTGTGAACTGTTGGTTTGATACCACCATTAGTGTCTACGTCAGTAATGTGAACCCACATAATACAATTTGCAATAGTTGCAAATATATTTATATCCTAAGAAGATAGGGTAGCTAGTCAATTAAGAAGTATTTCGGCATATAAATAACTAATAAGATTGTCTATTAGACGTCCTGTTTTACAAACTTCCTGGCAAGTTTTGATACTTAACAGAATAGTTATGTTATTGTTGCAACTTGGCATTGTCGTAAATATATAACGTAAGTTCAGTAATGAAATTACATTGTAAGGAAGGTTGAAATAGCCAATGAACTCTACGAAGCGAAGCCATTATCTCTGTACATTTCCAAGGGAGTGGAAAGCAACAGGTTGCACGCAAAAACATTAATAACACTGTAAAATAAATTACGTCAATCTGCCTCGTTTCATTATCATTTAGATGATTAACCTATTTGTTTTCATTTTCATATTATTCACGTGGTAACATTTAAAATTAATACGTTAATTTTAAAGTAGAAATCACGTCAGCTTCATTTCAAGTAGATGTAATCTTAATTCGTGCTTCCCATGTATCCAACATTAACACAAGTGTAACCACACCCCTGAGATCACATAGAGTCTGTAAGTATTCATCGCTCCGACTGAGCAGCACGGAAAGAGGATGACGGGTTTATCGGAAGGATAGCTGCTCCGTTACTTTCTAGAAACAATTTCCTGCGCTATGCGTTGCTTATGTATGCGCTGATTTAGAAATCTGATCTCTGTGTTGTCTACAAGCTGGGTACTATGTACGATTCCATTTCATGTCCAGTACTGTACACATTTACCCTAATTGGTGGGTCTCTAATTTGACGGAATGTTCAATTTTAGCTAGGGCCAAATTTTATTTGGTTGAGTGTACGTAAGGTTATACACAAAATAATCGTGGTGCTTTCTTAACTCAATATGTATCAGATAGCAACTGTTGTTGTAGGAGGATAGTGAATGTAATCCTCATAAGAAAGGACAGGAATAAAGTTCTATGTAATTTCATGATCATAGCCGTCCGCCCTCTTGTCTTACATGGAGTCCCTAGGGCGTAATTACTTTTAAATCGTAAAATACCGCATGCAGTGTTTGGGAAGCTTCTTGATTAGCAGCCGCTGGGGATGTTACTAAGTTCTCACTCCTCGAATGTGATCCTTATATTTACTACTAGTTAGAAGAGAAATTCAAAGGAATGTTGTTTAGGACGACTCAATCCGGGACATTTGGAAGAAAAGCAATAACTGGCTTACATTTCCCAGTTGAATTCTTCCCCTCCATCTGAAACAACGTACGAGTACTTTAACCTTGCTCTCGGAGAAGTAATGGATAAACTGACAAAGAAGTAAAGCTAGCAAGCATACTTGTAGTTTTACTATACGTAACTGTTGGTATCGTGGTCATAGCTACGGAACCTCCAATTTTACAGGAATATTACTTTAGCTTCAAACATCCCACGTGCATTGGCCGGGAATAGAACAGTGACTGTCTTGCTGAGAAGCCAGTAATATTGCCACTCGGCTATCACGTCCTCGCGTCTTTCTTCTCCTCTATTGCTCGGCACAATTACTATTTTCACTCAATCAAGGCGTATTTTAACAAAATCCATGGGTACTTTTATTATTCCTCCAAGATAGTTTACCCCTATACCTCCATTATCCCGGCCCAGTGGTGTAGCGGTAACGTGCCTGCCTCTTACCCGGAGGCCCCGGGTTCGATTCCCGGCCAGGCCAGAGATTTTACCTGGATCTGAGGGCTGGTTCGAATTCCACTCATCCTACGTAATTAGAATTGAGGATCTATCTGATGGTGAGATGGCGGCCCCGGTCTATAAAGTTAAGAATAAGGGACGAGAGGATTCGTTGTGCAGACCACACGACACCTCGTAATCTGTAGGCCTCAGGGCTAACCAGCGGTCGCTTGGTAGGCCATGGTCCTTCAGGGCTCTAGTACAATGGGGTTAGGTTTTTCATACTTCCATTATATTCTAAATAATCATTTCAGGAATTATTTTGATTATGTTATTCTTTTTACGTCGCACTAACTATTTTTATAGTTTTCGGAGACGCCGAGATGGCGGAAGTTTGTCCCGCAGGAATTCTTTTACGTGCTGGTAAATCTACCAACACGATTCTGACATATGTGAGCAACTTAAATACCACCGGACTGAGCCAGGATAGAACCTGACAAGTTTAAGTCACAAGACCAGTGCCTAAACAGTCTGAGCCACTCAGCCGGTCAGACCTAACTTTATTCGCTACTCCTGTTTTATGAGTCTGTAATTTATTTAATATTATTTTCATATCCTCAACCTTATAAATGACAGGTGAAGTATGCAATCCGTCAATCACAACGGGAATCACCTGAACAACAAATGCCTGTCGATATGTTCATTCGGAGAAATGTGAAGTACAGAAAAGACATGAAAATGAGTAAGGAAGGGATACAATAGAAGAGCAGAGAAGAGAAGAGAAGAGAAGAGAAGAGAAGAGAAGAGAAGAGAAGAGAAGAGAAGAGAAGAGAAGAGAAGAGAAGATTTTTTCGCTATTTGCTTTACGTCGCACCGACATAGATAGGTCTTATGGCAACGATTGGAAAGGATAGGGCTAGGAGTGGGAAGTAAGCGACAGTGGCTTCAATGAAGGTACAGCCCCAGCATTTGCTTGGTGTGATAATGGGAAACCACGGAAAACCATCTTCAGGGCTGCCGACAGTGGGTTTCGAACCCACTAACTCCCGAATACTGGATACTGGCCGCACTTAAGTGACTGCAGCTGTCGAGTTCGATGGGGCAAATATAAAAACTCTTCATAGTCATACTGAATTTAAAAAATAAATGACAGAGGCATATGGATTGTGTTTTCAATTAGGAAGCTGAATTTTTGTGAATGCATTTTGGGGTATTCCAGGATATTTCTTATATGGAACAATTTTTTGAACTCTTACCAAAAATAAGTTAGATACCCTGTTTCTCAAATTATAAAGATTATGCTATCCTTGGACGAGGTTGTTTCCTTACCAAGAGCAAAAATCTCGTAATTCTTACAGTAAATGTAACCACGAAATTGTTGAAGCCACGTAACCAATGAATTAGGCATTCCTTTTGATCCTATATTCATCTACCTTCTGCATGGAAAACATTTAACTGTCTGCCTTCACGGATAAATGAATACGGTCCGTAGCACAGAACTCCAAGACACGTGAGCCGAGAAATGAGGAATTCGATAATATTGATTACAATGGAAGCTCTCACACTTATAAGAATTCCTCCGTTGCCTCGCTGGAGACGAAGGACTTCTACTCTCGGGTCACAAGCCGAGATAAATTTTGCTGAACTCTTGCACCTTCTCGAAGAGCATTACCATGCTTACAAAATAATCGAAACTTATACAGTGGCTAAATATACTATATAAAGTAACCATTAATATAAATCCAAAATATGAAACTTAAAAATAAATATTTAGCTCCTGAAATATGTATATTTTCCAGTTACGACATCCTATTTGCTTACGGATAATAAGTATAGGATGTGAAAAACTGCATCATCATTTCTCGCTTCGAACAAACTGAACATTAACCTGTTGATGATTCGAAATGGCTATAATTACGAATGATAATAATAATAATAATAATAATAATAATAATAATAATAATAATAATACTAATAATAATAATAATGTGATTAGTTTCACGTCCTACTAACTTGTGTTATGATTCAAAGACACCTAGGCGCTGTAATTTTGGCTTGCAAGAGTTCTTTTATGCTCCAGTGATCCTAACAGCAGCTAGCATGTTTGAGCACCTTCGAATACTATTGAATTGAGCCGGGATCGAAGCCGTCAATTTGGGCTCACAAAGCTAGCGACTGTACAGCTTTAGCAACTCATCCTGGCGATCGCCCCATTTAAACGAAGCGAAAATGTATTCATACATATTGCGCAACTTTCTATGCTCATTTTGATGCAAATCCTACATATCCTGGTGAGATTTGTCATTCGGTTTTGACCACACTGATATTGAATAAAATTACATTTCAGGTTGAATAAAACTGGTTACGTGAATATCACTGGGACTCAAGACTGAGATTCCTAATATCTCGATGCGAACATTGAAACTATGCTGGAAAGGCTAAAGACTGGAGGATATTGCAGGTATTTACAGCATAACTTATAGGTGTGGGACGAAACACAATGAGGGTATCCAAAGGAAATGGTAACATCTGTCAAGTAAGCCAAATGACCTCCGCTAGTCTTTAGCTACAGTGATATTTCAACAAGGCTTAAATTGATAGTTTTTTTTTCACGAACAAGGAATATTGGAATATAATAAATTCGACAATACAGCACTACTCAAGGACTCGAATTCAAAGCTCTTGATATCAGACCAAGGGCAGCAGTCGCTATACAGGAGACTTGAATATAAATATCATCTCACAGATAAACGTGATAATGCTGCAAGTGGCGGAAGTAGTTGGTGCCATTTTCTTTTTAATGCTCGGCTGAGTAGCACAGACGATACAGCGCTGGCCTTCTGCGCCCAACTTGGTAGGTTCTACCCTGGCTCAGTCGGTGATATTTGAAGGTGTTCAAATATATCAGCATCGTAGATTTACTGGGACGTTAAAGAACTCCTGCGGGACATACTTCCGTCTCCGAAAACCATAAAAGTAGTTAGTGGAACGTAAAAACTGATAACATTGTTATGTACGTTTAACTTGATCAGAGTACTAAAAAGGGCTGACAAAACTCTCTCGGTAAAACCACAGGACATCACGGTCCTAAGTGTTAAACAGCTCAATGTAATAAAACAATAATTATTTTGAAAATTGAAACCACATGAAGGACTCATGAGAACGGAATCAAATTACCGAATATGGCTTCATGTTACGAACTAATGAACGATGGAAGTTTCAGAAAACAGTGTTTAGGGAAACCTCTACGAGCTACAATGAGAGCTGCTGTATGTTGTGGCTTTGAATCAAGAAGTATTGAATGTCTTCCTGGTAAATTACATGCCATACTACTTAAAGTTGAAGTTGCTATTTTTTTTTTTGCTAGGGGCTTTACGTCGCACCGACACAGATAGGTCTTATGGCGACGATGGGAGAGGAAAGGCCTAGGAGTTGGAAGGAAGCGGCCGTGGCCTTAATTAAGGTACAGCCCCAGCATTTGCCTGGTGTGAAAATGGGAAACCACGGAAAACCATCTTCAGGGCTGCCGATAGTGGGATTCGAACCTACTATCTCCCGGATGCAAGCTCACAGCCGCGCGCCTCTACGCGCACGGCCAACTCGCCCGGTAAAAAAGTTGAAGTTGAAGAAGAGATCTGTGAAGTAACCCAAATGACCTTATATCTCAAAATCTGAAGGTGTTACAGACGTGAAAATTGGAATTTTTCATATTTTTTTAGAAATAAAAGTAACACGTATTTGTTCGTTTTAGGAAAAACACTTCAGTTGAGTGGGGGTGGGGGTGTAAAAGGACTGAAAAAGTTGTTGAATTCTTTTTATGTGGATATTTACATCTCAATAACTGGAGATGTTACAGACATGAAAATGGTATTTGGAATCTCCTTTAAAAATAAGGAAACGCGTATTTTGTTGTTGTCGGAAACATCCTCATAAGGGGATGAAAAATGGTGAAAAAGGTGAAAAAAGGGTTGAATACCTTTTGAGGACACTTATATGTCAAAAAAGGAAGATTATAGAGCAATGAAAAGTTGTACTTGATACCTCCTTTAAAAATACGTTTTTTGGGAAAACCAACTTAAGGATGGGGTGAACAGAACTGACAAATGGGGTTAATTTTTAAAATGAGTATATCACAGACGTAAAAACTGGTGATTTTAATCTCCTTTAAATGTAAAGTAACACATACTTTTATGTTTTCGGAAAAATCATTTGCGGGGGGGGGGGCGGGGAGGGGTTACAAACGACTGAAAGAGGTGTTGAATTATTTGTATTAGGATACTGTTATCTCAACATCTGAAGATATTACAGACGTGAAATTTGGTTTTAGGAATCTCTTTTAAAAGTAAAGTAACACATTCTTTTTTTGGAAAATCCCGTTAAGGGAGGTGAAAAAAGGTGAAAACGGGTTGATTACCTTTTATTACGATACTTATATTTAAAAAACTGAAGGTGTTACAGACACGAAATATGGTGTTTGGAATCTCCTTTAAAAATTCAGGATAACGTACGTTTTTTAAAAAACCCACTTGTGGGCGGGGGGATTGTGTACGGGTGTGACAAAGGGGTGAATTATAAAAATGAGTGTATCCACAGTATATAAAAAACGTAACATGTTACAGACGTCAAAATTATTATTTAGAATCTCCTATAAAAGTAAAGAAACCTGCATAATTTGTTTTCAGAAAATACACATAATCGGAAGAGAAAGGGGGTGAATTTTAAAAATGAGCATATATACTGAATACCTCAAAAACTTAAAAATGTTAAAGACGTGAAAATTGGTATTTGGAATCTCCTTCAAAAATAAAGAATCACGTATTTTTGGTTTTCGAGAAAACCACTTAAGGGGAGAGGGATATAAATGTCTGAAAGAGGGGTTGAATTTTTTTATTAGGATGGTGGAAACTCAGAAACTAAATGTGTTACAGATGTGGAAATTGATACTTGGAGTCTCCTTTAAAAATAAAGAAACATGTATTTTTTGTTTTCGGAAAATTTGCTTAAGGAGTTTGTACGAGAGACTGAAAAATGGGTTGAAGTCTTTATATGAGGATAGTTATATCTCAAAAACTGAAAATGTTACAGTCGTGAAAATTGGTATTTGGAATCTCCTATACAAATAAAGAAACACATACTTTTTATTTTTGGAAAATCCACTTAAGGGCGTAGAATGAAGGGAAATGGGAATGATTGAGTTATTTTTATGAGGTTTATTATATCTCGAAAACGGAAGGTTACGGACGTGAATATTGGCATTTTCTTCTCCTTTGAAAATAAAGAAACACGTCTTGTTTTGTTTTCGGAATATCCCCTTAAGGGGGAAGGTGAAAAGAAGTGGATAATGAGTTGAATTCTTTTCATGACGATACTTATACCTCAAATAACTGAAGATATTACAGACGTGCAAATGGGTATTTGTAATGTCCTTTAGAAATAAACAAACACAGAACAACACAACTCCAAGGGGGGTTTCGCGCCGACACAGATAGGTCTTATGGTGACGACATCAATATTCATTTCTCTCAAATGGTTTGACATACGAGTTTGAAATTTCACATGATGGTTGTCCTACATGTCTTAGATTTTAAATAAAAAAGTGTTCTTAAAACAATACACCTCCAAGGGGTTTTGACTGGGGATGGGTGTGAGGCTCGATGACAAAAATATCCATACCTCCGAAATCGCTCGACATACGAGGTTGAACTTCACATGGTGGTTACTCCTCAATGTCTTAATTTTTAAATAAGATGTGGTCTTCAAACAATTTGAAACCATTTGACATACGGGGTTGAACTTTCACATGATTGTTGCTCCTTTATATCTGAGATTTGAAACAAGAAGTGGTCTTGAAACAATATATTCCTGAGGGGTTTTGACCGGGGTTTGGGATATAATGATAAAATACTAATTTCTATAAATCCGCTTGATGTACGAGGTTGAAATTTCACATGACTATTGCTCCTGTATGCCTTACATTTTAACTCAGAATTGGAATTTAACTGGCGGGGTGGAGGGTTTTCTGATGCCATAAATATTCATGTATCTGAAATCGTTTGACATGCGAGGTTAAAATTTCACTTGATGGTTGCTCCTATAACTTATGTTTTAGACTTTAATCAATAACATGTCTTAAAACAATACACCCCTAAGGGATTTTGGCTCGAGGGTGAAGATTTATGACAAGATTATTCATCCCTCCAAACCGTATGACGTACAAATTTATATTTTGACAAGAACTTCGGATGTCATAGGTGTCCAACATGATATAATTCAAAATATTTCATGTACATTCTATAAGCAATGGGACCATGTAGAAGTTGAAGTTATAAAACTAAGTCTTCACAACAGCCAAGGTACTAAACCGAATATCCGATTTCTCTTCTTTATTGCCAAAAATCGTTTGACATGGTGGTTACTCCTCAAATTAAGAGTTTAACTGAAATAAACTTAGTACACAACTGGTGGAACATTATTTGAGACTGTATACCATTAATGGTACCTACGTATTCTTGCGCACGTTGAATGTGCATTTTTCTAAGATTTAAACCTCTCAAACCTTTAATCAAATTCCACAAACTTAATACATATACTAGGCCTAAGAAATAATGGAGATAATGCAGGTTTCATCTCGATTGTTATTAGAGATCGTGCTGCCCTCTATAAACATAAAATTCTGTCTTAGATTTTAAATAAATTATAACAATACAATACACCTCTAGGTGGTTTTTACTAGGGGTGAGGAGTGATGACAAAAATATGCATTTATATTAAACCATTTGAACTGCGAATTTCAAATTTCATATGATGTCCTAGGTGTTAAATAACAGAAAGTTTCTACGCTATTTGCTTTACGTCGTGCCGACACAAATATGTCTTATGGCGACGATGGGATAGGAAAGGCCTAGGAGTGGAAAGAAAAGGGCCGTGACCTTAATTAAGGTACAGCCCCAGCATTTCCTGGTGTGAAAATGGGATGCCATGGGAAACCATCTTCAGGCCTGCCGATAGTCGGATTCGAACCCACTATCTCCCGGATGCAAGATCACAGCTGCGCGACCCGAACAGCACGGCCAACTCGCCCGGTACAGAAGGTTTCAAACAAATGTAACCATCCAGAGAGTTAAATGAAGGTTAAGATCCGGAAACAAATAAACGTAGTACAGTAATTAAGTTCTGAGACTGACCACATGATGGCGCTCTGGTGCACTATGGGGCATAGGTGGCGCCGTGGTATGGTACCATGTCAGTTAGTCTCTCGTCCCGGCAAGGGACAGTTGAGTGCATGCCCTGGA
The DNA here is from genome assembly GCF_040414725.1 of Anabrus simplex. Classification (NCBI taxonomy): domain Eukaryota; kingdom Metazoa; phylum Arthropoda; class Insecta; order Orthoptera; family Tettigoniidae; genus Anabrus; species Anabrus simplex. Next base: position 526,292,230 of record NC_090266.1, read on the forward strand.
GCAGACGTACGGTTGTTGTTGTGACGGTGATTTGAATTCGCCAGTTGGACCTTGACATGTCATAGTTTGAGCAACGCGCAAACATCAATTTCGGCCAGAAATTATTCAAAACCGCTGCCGAAACGTTTGAAATGATGCAGCAAGTTTACGGTGAGGACGCATTGAGTCGCAGTGTTGTGTTTGGGTTTGACCGACGTTTTGTGCAAGAACGGGACAGTTTGGAAGATCATTTGACATGGTGGTTACTCCTCAAATTAAGAGTTTAACTGAAATAAACTTAGTACACAACTGGTGGAACATTATTTGAGACTGTATACTGTATACTGGTCGGCCACAAGCAGTTCGAACGGAACGCAGGATCCAAGAAGTTGCAGCGTTGGTGCGTAAACCGCTCCCAATCGGTAGACGATCTCGCAGCAGCAATAGGTGTCAGCCATGGTACTTGCCAGAAAATTCTGGCGGATGATCTCAACATGTCTTGTGTTACCCAGCACAGTGTGCCACGAATCCTGTAGCAAGATCAACGTAATGATCGCATGACGATTTGTGGTGACCTCATCAGTAGTGCTGACGATGATCCGACGTTTCTCAACCGGATAATAACTGGAGACGAAACACGGTGTTTCCTTTATGATTCGCAACTGAAACGACAATTCGCCACCTGGAAGACGCCATCATCACCACGTCAGAAAAAACCACGACAAGACAGGTCAAAAGGCAAGGTGATGCTGGAACTGTTTTTTGATTCAAATGGAATCGTTGACATGGAATTCCTCCCAGACAGTGCAACGTAAATAAAACCCGCTACAATGAGATCTTTGGCCGTTTACGCGATGCAATTCGCCGTAAGCGATCTGGTCTTTGCGTACAAAGAATTGGCTGTTGCTACACGACAACGCCCCTGCACATCGCTCTGTCCTTGTCCAAGAGGAACATGCAAGGCAACAGGTGACAATTTTGACACACCCTCCGTACTCACCTGATCTCGCACCATGCAATATATTTTTCTTTCCTCGCCTGAAAGCACTTCAGCCGTCCGAAGAGGTCATGACGGCCACAAGAGAAGCCATACGGTACCTCCCTGCCAACTGCTTTCAGCGGTGCTTCCAGCAGCTATACCAACGTTGACAAACGTGCATAAGGGCCAACGGCGACTATTTTGTGGGTGGATCTGGTTCTGTTTAAGTGCTTAACGGCCAACGGCGACTATTTCGAGGGTTGATGTGGTTCTGTGTAGGTGCACGCCGTGTAATGCGGCATCGTGTGTAACATACAAAGTCCTGTGGCTGCCTATTCTCCAATCGTCAAGTCTCAGAACTTAATGACTGTACTACGTTTTCCTTCTTTCCTCCGAAATGGTTTAACGTACGAAGACAAAATTCCAAATAGCGGTATATATTTTAAATCCTAGGTGTGAAATAAAAAATATTTTTAAACGTTACACCCCTAATGTGTTAAAATGGGGTTAGTTTCGGTAACGAAATTATTCGTCCCTCCAAAACCGTTTGATCTACAAAGTTGTAATTTTACGAGAAGGTTTTTCTTTATGTCCTAGGCGTAAACTATCGTATACTACAAAATATTTCTCCCCAAGGGATTTGTATAGTGGTTGACTCTCAAAAACACAATAACCATTCTTCCGAAACAGTTTCAGACATTAACTTGAACTTTTACATGAAGGGTGGTCTTTCTATACCTAGATAATATTAAATATTTTAAAATATTCACCCCCTAAATCAGCATTCATTGCTCTATTACTGTTCCACGTACAAACTAAGAAATTCTCAGTTTGGTCGCTTTTACGTTCGATATATTAAATAAGATGGGGTTTAAAACATTCCCATTCTTCTGTACGGGTTTCAACATGAGTGTTAGGTCAGAAAATGATAATAATAATAATAATAATAATAATAATAATAATAATAATAATAATAATAATAATAATAATAATAATAATTATTATTATTATTATTATTATTATTATTATTATTATTATTATTATTATTATTATTATTATCATTCCCAAAAAATCGTTTGACGTACGAATTGAGGTTGTATTTCACAGGCTCAGCCAACAGTGGAGTCTTCAAAACGTAAAACTTGGACTAATAACTTTTAGTTTAAAACCGTAGCGAAACACGGGTATTTGCTAGTTTTATATATTTATATAGATAGGTGTTTGTCACTCAGGAAACCAATTGATGAAATCTGATGGTAAGAGTGGATCAAAAACATGAGATGAAGTGTACTATGGTATGTAGAAAAATTTATATAAAATCTTGCTTCACTGGGTTCCACACAGGTAGCTATGAGCAGATATGTGACACGTCACAGATAACATACTCCGAGAGTCCGAAGAAGTTCCCTTCTCACTGAAGCATACTGGAGCAATACCTATGCCCTGTCTAATTTATGGTACCGGTACATTACTTAAAACATTCCGGTGCCGCATGTGATATGCCAGCAAATGGAGATGTTAGCTCGATTATTTCTTCATCTTCTAGGATATCATGGTGGCTTGACATTTCAAGCTGTCGAAAACAAATATACTGCCTTGCTGACAAAAATACTTGGATTGCTCAGCTAGCACAGTGCCTACATGAACTTCAGTGCACTGTGTCCGTAGCTACTAATTCAGAAAAGACAAGTCTTCGAGAATTGACTTGCTATAATCGACCGAATAATAACCACTTCAATAGCAGCCCGCAAAGCCTACACTTCCGGACCGATCTACCTTTTCCTGCTATAGGACCGGGCATTTACGCCGCACGTGCAGGTTATACATCCAATGAGGGACTGGACGAACATACGGAAGAGCTTTCTAAAATTGATCACTTCCAGCTGAATGGCTCACGACTATGTATCATTATATATGAGAGTATGCCTACTGTCGGAAAGCTGAAAATCCATGGTCAGTGGGTAAATGAAGCCTGCCAATCCTGTGGTATACTGGACACTCTGGGGCATCGAATAACAATGTGCGGCAATATAGCAGCAATATGGAAATGGACACTAAATGCAAACAGTAGGATTAGTGACTGTGAAGGTAACAAGAGACTGCAATATTTGGAAATCGAACAAGTGTCAACTGAAAAGCTCAATTCCACAAATACTTTGTGGCTCACAGTTGGAGAAATCAATTTTCACATCTGCGAACATAATCCCCAGGATCATACCTATGAATATTTTTAGAGATTCTTAGTAATGAAAGGTGGAAATTTGTGAAATAGCGGTTATTTCCATCAGTGTTTGGCGAGAACTTTTATAAATTTCAGGAAGTGTAAGCACAGACGCTTTGAGTGTTACAAGAGGCTTGTACGATTTTTCTCTTGTCTTCGATGGATTATTATTTGTAATCGCAGAGGAAGTGATAGTACGAGCTGTACGCCCTGCGCTAGAGGTAATCCTCTTTCGTAACATGTATATCTGCCCTGTCTCAAATATAAAAAATGGGGGAGGAAAATAAATGTTAGAGCAGAGCACAGTGCACTGATTTTATTTATTTGTTTTTCTTTGTTGTTTAAAGGGGCCTAACATCTAAGTTATTGACCCGCAGTGATTTTAACACCAATGGTTTTTCTTATCGTGTGTATTTCTTTTTTCCTTTTATTGGTTTTCTCATTTGAAAGTACTGGCTCTTAGTGAAATAACGTGAGTTCTTTCTTTCTTTCTTAATCTGCTTACCCCCAGGGTTGGTTCTTCCCTCGGACTCAGCGAGGGATCCCACCTCTACCACCTCAAGGGCAGTGTCCTGAGACATTGGGTAGGGGATACAACTGGGGAGAATGACCAGTACTTCGGCCAGGCGGCCTCACCTTCTATGCTGAACAGGGGCCTTGGTGGGGGATGGGAAGATTGGAAGGGATAGACAAGGAAGAGAGAAGGAACCGGCAATGGCCTTAAGTTAGGTACCATTCCGTCATTTGCCTGGAGGAGAAGTGGGAAACCACGGAAAACCACTTCCAGGGTGGCTGAGGAGGGAATCGAACCCACCTCTACTCAGTTGACCTCCCGAGGATGAGTGGACCCCGTTCCAGCCCTCGTGCCACTTTTCAAATTTCGTGGCAGAGCCGGGAGTCGAATGCGGGCCTCCAGGGGTGGCAGCTAATCACACTAACCACTACACCACAGAGGCGGACATAACGTGAGCTACACAGCACAATGAAAACTTTATACGAATGGAGAATATTATATTCTGATAAGATAACGTTGGTCTCTGCCATTGGATTTGCGGTTTCCTTTAACTGCATAGCCTTTGGTGTTGCTATTTGAGGATCCAACCAGCTTCTGGGCTGATGACCTAACAGACGGACAACGTGAGGGTTGTGTATTTTGTATAATCATAATTTTATATTATTCATTAAATTTTTGGAGAGATGCATTTTGGTTAATGAACTAAAAAGGACCTTATTTAAAATAGGAAAATGTAACAGAATAACCTGGTATACTAGACAATTTCAATTAGTGATGTGTTATTTTGATATATTAATAGTAGATTAGGTATTTGCGTTGTTTATAGTTGCTCATTACCAGTTTAACTGTCCGGCTTCATGGCTAAATGGTTAGCGTGCTGGCCTTTGGTCCAGAGGGTCTCTGGTTCGATTCCCGGCCGGGTCCGGGATTTTAACCTTAATTGGTTAATTCCAATAGCTCGGTGGTCGGTGTGAGTGAAGTATTCAGCATTAGAAATCATCCTAGGTAGGGCCCTCATCTTCACAGACATGTAGGTCGCCTAATAGGCCGTCTACGAGAAAAAGACCCGTACCAGGCCTCTTCAGAGGCCTTACGCATTTATTACCAGTTTACCTTTGCTCAAAGGCTTGCTTTCAGGTGTGGGTGAGGTGAGGCCTACCATTGGAACTGGATTCACGAATCATCGGACACAACCTGAGACTACGAACTTCAATTGCGACTTATTTATTCTTACAGTTAGAATTTTCACTTATTTGGACATTAATTTTCTCCACGGTTACAATTTTCAATCACGGTTTGAATTTCTTCCTTAATAATAATTGTCGTAGTAGATTTAGTTCACTATCTTGGGTTAGTTGTATTTTGCAAGCAGTGTGTTACCTTTTATGGATAGGTCACGTAACGTACACCTCTTGGTGAGAAAAGGAATTTTCTGTGCTTATATCACCTAAGGATGTTATCTCGGGTCCATCAATTGTGACAATCTTATTTTATAGCTAAGTTACTGTGCACGTTGTTCCCAGACTACGAGGTAGACACCTCGAATGTTATAAAGCAGAGCTGTGTGATCCTTCAGTGTCACATTTATTCACGCTAAATTGTGCTGCTACAGTTTCAGCAGCTTAGTTTAAATGCCCAATCCCCACGGCAGTTTTACTTTCCAGCCTCATTCGGTTACAGTAGCTGAGGAAGGATTCTAATAAAATTGTGTTAGGTGGGCCTATCTACTGAACTTTGTGGTATGCTACAGTATATCTTTTATATTTACAAGAGGCCCGCACGGTTTTTATTTTTCTTCGGTTGATTGCTTTTCGTAATCACAGAGGAAGTATCTAATATAAAAACTGGGGAAGAAGAAGAAATGTTAGAACACAGTACAGTGTAGTGATTTAAACAGCAATGCTACATCCTTACCATGTGTCCTTCTTCTTGTTTTTCTCATGTGAAATAACTGCTTCCTATTGAAATAACGTGAGTTGCTCAGAAAAATAAAAATATTATACGAATGAAGGACATTGTGAGAAGAAAAAATGAACTTGCCAGTTTGACAAACAGACCCCACCATTCAGAACTATCACTAAATTTATATCTTTAGAGTAGCCAAAGATTCTAGAGTTTGTTTCCATACATTCTTAACTCAATTACAAGTACCCTTTTCCCATGCAAAGAACTTGTTTGGGCTGACTGATTGCGGTTAATACTACTTGAAAATTAGGAAAATTCACAGCGCTTTACGACATGTACGCATACGATCGATTCGATTACGTTACATCTAACAGATCTTATCAATAATAATGGCATCGATTACCGATTGTCTTTGGACCGATTGAAATTGCTAATGATCTCATGAGACACGACATTGTCGGGAATTACTCCTGTGAGAGTTCCTCGACATGTCAGAAATCAATCGTACGGAGTTGGTCCCATTTGAACACCCTGAGGTGCCACAAACCTCAGCCGTGTTCGAACCCGCTATCTTGGAACGGAAGACGAATGGATTAAAGACGGAGGTCGAGAGTATCTGTCTATCTGTCTCTGTTTGTTCGTTCTAGATTGGTGGAATTTTTTAAGGCCAGAAGACTGGTTGTTCTACGTGTCGACTTGTTGACGTGGTCCCCGAAGATCTTACTCCCCCGTGTGATGGCCAGCTCAATCTACACCAACTCCTACATGATATTACATTCTAAGACAAGGAAAACTAACTGAAAGGAAATAGTGTTTTTGGAGCCTCCCGCTTATATTCTTGGTGTGCACTCTACCAAGCAGCAGTAGGAGTGTTTAATTTGTGATAGTGGTAAACGGGTTTAACGGCAAGGGTGAAATCAGACAATTGCCTACTAGTAAAACTTGAGTAATTGGAGAAAGCTCATGCATACAATAATATCACTGCTGTGGTAACACAAGTTTTGTCGGGTACCAGTTATTGCGTTATTGACACGAGAAGTCTTCTAAGACGTCTTACCTGTGCGGTGAGGAATTTTACTGTTCTTTGATAGAATCACTGCTTTGATTATTGTAAGATGGTGCTCTCGGTATTCGGCATTGATTGTGGCTGTGTCATAACGGTGCTCCAGCCTTCACCGAAAAAGGTATCATTTAAATCGTGGGAGCTACAGCAGCGAGGCACAGAGCTAACCATTCTATCCCATTTAGTGCCGAGGTTACGAATACTAGAAGCTTTTATCTTTCATCCTTCGAAGGTCCCTCATCACTTTTACGGAGAAGGCTTTGATTTGAAATACACACATGCGCATAAGTTTAGGGACCTTCGACCTCCAAGGAATAACATGTGGCACAGTGATAATGTGTGCACTATAAGGTGCCCTGGCAACAATTTGACATATGCCACAGTGTTAATGGTACCAGGTGTACAGGAAAACCAGGCATGGCTAGAGGGTAGCACTGACCGTGTGTTATCTCTCTCCTCCGGTGGCATACAGAACGTCAGTTCGGGGCGTGATGACCTCGCATGGCAATACAGGACGTAAAACGGCTCCCCATACTCCAGATCAGGCCGTCCAGCATGGCTTACGGTAACGCATCCCAGTGATGCACAAGCGCCCTTTGGAGCTCAAGAATGGTCCGTGGTGGCGGTTCACCTACTGTAGTGCATCCCATTGATATTAAAATGGATTTAAGTATGGGGAGCGATCTGGGTAATCTAAAAGTGTGACGTCCTCATGTTGCAGGTATTGGTCCACCAGACCGCCCTGTGTAAGCCGGCATTATCATCTATCAGATGGAACCGAGGTCCATATGCACCATACAGTTGCAGGATGTCATCCCTAGAGACAACATCCGTCTCAGTACCCCTAGGAAACACATGCGGTGAAGTACATGCTACTAACATGATGCCGCCCAAGATGAGAACATTGGCGCCGTCATATCGGTCCCTTTCCACAATTTTGGCAGGATTGTAACGTGTCCCAGGGGCGTGCCAGATGAACAGGTGGTGAGAGTCACTCTCTAGGCTAAACTCATCCGTGAACAAGACACTACCCTACTCTTCCTCAATCCAATCACGATGAGCAAGACACCACATTCGACGAGCCACGTAGTACCATTATGTGAGGGGGATGAATCTGGTGGGTTGCCGACCATACAGACCAACCTCACAAAGCCGACGATACACAGTCTGATGGGAGATGTGTGACCCAGGGGCTTCTGCTACGTCTCTAGCCAGTGCAGGTGCTGTGCTGATTGGACGTCTTCGGAAATTTAAGGCAAAAATAATGATCCCGACGGCGGGATGTAGCACGTGGTCGGCCTTGCCAGTTCTGACGCTGAATGTTCCTCCCCTCCTGGAATTTTCCCTACAGCTGTGAAATGACGTTTACGAGGGACATTCACCTACTGACCCACCTGACGCAGATTGTGGCCGGCCTCTAATCAGCCGATGATCTGACTACGCGTAATGTCATCCGGATGTGTTATCTGTGCCATTCTGGTTCGTGCAAATGCAAAAGTTTCTTCGTTCGACTCGCGTAGAATCGTCCTTGTATCTTACAGACAATATCCACAGTTTGGTTATTAAACAAGCACAATTGCACACACAGTACAGCAACACACAGTAATTAAGACACACTTGTCAATCAAGGAATGCACCTGATCGTTTCGCCTCTAGTCGCAGTAACGTTCTATTTAAAATGTGCGAAGATGAATCGATGCCACCACTTGATAGTGCATTTCTTTAATAACAACATTCAAAAATGAATGAAAAATTGATCGAACAAAACAATACGGCCTATGGTTTGATTACAGTGAATGTCCAATATTCCCCATTATATGTCGATCTTCACGTAACAAGAAAAGTCAATGGAAGTTAAATCGGCTGAGCGTGGAGGCCATTTAACTGGCCCACCATGGACTATCCATCTCCCTGGATAATAATCATTTAAGTGCTGCGTGACACGGTGAGTGAAGTGTGGAGGAGCTCCGTTATGACACAGCCACATTCAATGCCGAATACTTCCAATAATCCAAGCAGTGATTCTATCAAGAAACAGTAACATTCCTCACCGTTCAGGCGAGGAGCGACATGCGGCACAAGAAAATAGTCACAAACAATGCCGGCCCAAAAATCGACACTAAACCGATACTTATATGTGCTCACTACTGACACCTGACAGTTTCCTACCGCCCTCTTTCACACAGTCTCCTGCCAATGGACACAAATGTTGAATGATGAGGTTGGCGACCATTAGGGTACCGGACGCATAAATACGAGTGGCTTCTCTCGTGTTTCAATTTGCTGCGCCATAGGCTAAGTTCAAATCAGCAATTTCTTCGTTTATGTGTCGAAATGGAGCCATTCTCAAAAATTCCTGCTGCAAAATTAGTAGCTAATATGAACAGTACAAACTATATACTGCCTACTGGGCCTGGAAAGCGACTGTGTGAAACGAACTAGAAACCTGTGCAATTGCGCCGAGCACTGTCTCCGTCTAACATAAATCCCACTTCCCCACCCTTCCCTGAATCATAGGCAGAGGGCAGCAGCTTGCGCTCTGGCAGAGCAAAACGGCGAATTCATCAATCTGAATTGCTTGCCCAGAAGTAACAAAGTAAGCTAATTTTTTCGAAATGGAAAATTTACTCCGCCAATCCGAATGCACCATCGTTCTTTACATAACACGAAAAACATAGGTATAGTTTAGATACAACCTGCATATGTATGAAACATCGAAATACGGAGGACATGTACTGCAAGATTCTAACTTTGGAAACTCGAATCAACTCTTTTGAATGCACGCTTTACATGCGCTGTGATTCGTGGAAATGTACAGTTGCTTATAAGATTAAATCGGATAACTGTAAATGTGAAGACTGTAATGATGGTAACAATACTTTAGTCGAGACTTTTCTAAGTCACATTTTTTGGATACATTTGCATACCTGAAAATTATTTTGTTAACTTCTCGTTTTAGCTTGCTGATCTGCTGGTAGCAGTTACGTCCCAAGTATGCATCAATAATGTACTCTTTAAGAATGTTAATATACCAAGTGTTTCAGAGTGCGTATAATTAATTTAAGGAACCTTTTGCCAACAATATTTACGCTCTATAAAATATTTTAGGAGAGATATTAATGTGGTACCCTCAGTTTCACTTAACAATGGAAAGGGACGTGGGTAGTCACAGTGGAGTTTGATGATGATTTAAACTGGATGGCATACGTGAAATAAGGTGTAGTAAACATTTGATTACCCTTTTTTGGAGGGGACAGTTTTCAGAATGTTCGAACCAATTCTAACAAAACGTGAAGTGTTTACCTCACAGACGTTCGTAATTCGTAATGTTAAGTTTATATAATAATCGAAATTGTATATAATTTATCCACAAGACACTTTTTATATAACAACTCTGCTTCTACTCAATAGAAATTTTAAGTTCGTTTGTCGACCGGGGCTGGTAATATAATGATGTGATGTCATCCGTTCAGTCGAATCGGATCATAGGCGATTCTATAAATTAGTGCTCACTAAGTTGTCCTGTTTCACACTGCCTCCTTTAGTTGTTCCAGGGTAAACGTTGTGTCTGTTCTAATGGTGTCCAACCAACGAGTCCTCTGGCAACCTGGTCTTCTTGTGCCGCTGATCATTCCTAGCATGATTGCTTTTTCCAACGCATCTGATAACATAACGTGGCCAAAGTGTGCAAGTCTCAGCTTCATAATCTTACCAACCAATGACACACGGGGCTTGATGCGCTCCAAAACTGCCTTATTGTTGATTTTTGCAGTCCATATCATTTCTAAGAATCTTTGCCAACAACAGAGCTCAAAAAGCGTCGATAATCCTTTAGTTTGCCAATTTCAGCGTCCAGCTATCACAGCTGGTAATGTGCCTCACCAAAATAATCCGAGAAACTCATATTCCTAAGTTCTTTATGATATTTATGTACAAAATGAAGTTACTTCATTAATGTTAATTTTTCACCGTCAGCTTTGCGGGCAACTGCCTAGTTTCAGTTTCCTTAACGAGCCAAACCTGCAAATGGTACTAACAATGAGTTCTCATCGAAACCTCCCTTGAAATTTTGCAAAAATCATCTACATCTTATAGGAAACAGTTTTACCAAAAGTAATAGCGAGGTTTAACTAGAAGTTTTGGAAATATAAACCGAATTCCCGAGAAATATGCTAGAAATATGTCTGGGGAGCCATAATCGTTGGGGCATGTAATGTTAGCCAATGAGACGAACTCTAAGTTACAAGCTGTGAGCCCCGAGGTAGCTCTCGAGGGTTAACCCATTAAGAGCAATGTATAGTAGCCATCTTGCCTGGCAGCCCTTACGTTAGCTCCCTGCAGTTCGTCCGTTATGACCAATAGGTCATAAGTTACAAGTATTGAGCCCCCCTGGTAGCCCGCCACAGTTAGTCCTGTAGGAGCACAGCCTAGCTGCCATCTGGTCCAGTAACCTTGCGTCAGATGCCAGAAAGTTAATCCGATAATGACAAAAATTCCTAAGTTAAAATTGTGAGCCTCTGAGGTAGCTGTCCAGAGTTAGCCCCATGAGAGTAATATATAGCAATCACCTTGTCTAGTACCTTTTACATCAACTCCTCAAAGTTAGTCCAATAAGACCAATATGTCGTAAGTTACAAATTGTGAGCCCCTCAGGTAGCTTTCCAGAGTTAACCCCATAAGAGTAATGTATAACAGATATCTTGCCCAGTGGCCTTTATGTCATCTCCCCAGAGTTACTTCGATAAAACCAATAAGTCCTAAATTACAATTTGTAAGCCCTTGAGGTAGCTATCTAGATTTAGCCCCATAATAGCTATTTTGCCATTTTCCCAGCAGCCCTTACGTCAGCTCTCCAGAGTTAGTCCGATCCTATGTTAAAATTTGTGAGCCCCTGAGGTAACTCTCTATAGTTAGCCTCATAAGAATAACGTATAGCAGCCATATGGCCTAGTACTGTAGAATAGGTAGACTAAGCCTAGGATCGAATCCGAGCCTGGAAGGTTAAGCTTACACTCAAATGCGATTATCCCCCCGCTCATCGAAGTAGGTCTATAAGGTTGGCAACCCGGTGAGGTTAAGCCTGGGATCGAACCCAAGTTTTTAATGTTAACCATGCAAACATAGCCAGCCATCCCATTTTTCAAATCGCCCGCCGGTTGGCGTCACACTCACATCTCGCTATACACTTTTAAAACCTCTCGCGTTGTGACGTCACACACCCAACAGCGAATCAGCGTTTAGCCTAGTACTCTTACAGCCCACCTACTTTCAAATATTCAATAAATATTGATTAATTGTTTGAATTATGCTTAATATTTGGAGAAAGTGAAATATAAATTTATTTGTTGAATTTATTGGACGAGGGAATAAGCATTTCAAACGTAACATTAAAAGTAATGCGTAGTACAGTCATTAAGTTCTGAGACTTGACGCCTGGAGGATAGGCACCCACACGACTGTGTCTGTTGCATACGATGCCGCATTACACGGCGTACACCTACACAGAACCACATCCACCCTCAAAATAGTCGCCGTTAGCCGTTAACCACATAAACAGAACCACATCCACCCTCAAAAGAGTCGCTGTTGGCCGTTATGCACGTTTGCCAACGTTGGTATAGCTGCTGGAAGCACTGCTGAAAGGAAACACCATGTTTCGTCTCCAGTTATTATCCGGTTGGGGAACGTCGGATCATCGTCAGCACTACTGATAAGGTCATCACAAATCGTCATGCGATCATCACGTTGGTCTTGCGACAGGATTCGTGGCACACTGTGCTGGGTAACACGAGACATGTTGAGGCCATCCGTCAGAATTTTGTGTCAAGTACCATGGCTGACCCCTATTGCTGCTGCGAGATCGTCTACCGATTGGGATCTGTTAGAACGCACCAACGTTGATACTTCTTGGATCTTGGGTTCCGTTCGAACTGTTTGTGGTCGACCAAACCGCACATCATCTTCCAAACTGTCCTGTCCTTGCACAAAACGTCGGTGCCACCTAAACACAACACTGCGACTCAATGCGTCCTCACCGTAAACTTGCTGCATCATTTTAAATGTTTCGGCAGCGGTTTTGCCTAATTTCTGGCAGAACTTGATGTTTGCCCGTTGCTCAAACTGTGACATGTCAAGGACCGACTGGCCCATTCAAATCACCGTCACAACAACGATCGTACGTCTGCTTCCAGTGCATGCACTCAACTGTCTCTTGCAGGGACGAGAGACTAACTGACGTTGTACATACGACGGCGCCACCTATGCTCTATAGTGCACCACAGCGCCATCATGCGGTCAGTCTCAGAACTTAATGACTGTACTACGTACTACTAGTTACATAATATTTGACAAACAAATTTCATTTATTTGAAGTGATAGATAAAATGTTGGGTAGATTTCTGGATGTAAAATTTAACTTATTTTTAAAAATAACAGTCATAATTCATTATTGTAACTGGTTAGGAAGGCCAATTTTTGAAGTAAATTGATTATAAATTTAATCTTAAACCACTAGTCTGGATTTTATTATTACCAGAGATTCTCCATCTTTCCATGTTAAGGACTGAACGCCCCTGGGGTGGCTCATGGTTGCCGACTGGTACCAGCAGTGCCCAATATATAGCCTGCATTCCAAAACGAAAGGAATTTAAATGGTGCCGACTTTTCAAACAAGGAGAAAATCATAGAAAGATCGAGTATTCCTACGTTTCTAATTTTTCACTTTCTTTTAGTGGATATATGCGTTACAACGGAGACAGCACATTTTATCAGGATATACACAGAATTTGATATAATGCCGCACATTTTAAGACGTCTTATATTAACAACTAGTAAAATTGCTTTTTATAGAATTTCTAGTAAGGTCTAAAATAAACATATATCAGTGACGCTGTCGGTTATTCGTTGTCCTTCTGTTTTTAGGATAGCGAGCTCCTCCCCAGATCAGCTCGGAGTCATTTGTGGGTATATGAATGCAAAAATGCCGAGTCGTGGGCTTCAGTCACGTCAATGAACTCCAGTGGGACATTTCATTACCTCAATGTGTCTTAAAAATCTACAGCTATTGCAGAGAAGTTGTAAGATTAACATTCTTCTTCTTTTCATTATTATTACTTTTATTATTATTATTATTATTATTATTATTATTATTATTATTATTATTATTATTATTATCGTTATTATTATTACTATGAATCTTCGTTCCATAACCTTATGATTTATGCGTAGTTTTTTCCAGTGAATGAGATAGAATAATAGGAGCTTTGTCTGGCAGTCAGACTGTGAAGTAGAGCTAGAAAGGCTACTGCTCCACACGACACAGACATATGCTGACCGGAAGTGCTTGTTTGCGTAACTAAGCCGCTCTTTGCGTTGCTCACTTCAAAGTGAATCCTATACTCTGATAATATTTCTGGTGGCGATGCGGGTGTTGAAATGCAGAGAAAGTTTGGAAGCAGGAGGAAAATATTCCGTACATGCACATGAAAAGAGAGGAGTGATGGACAGAAACAAACATGCTGCTTAGAGGAATTGGTGAACTTGTGTAAGCGTGACAATAGGGAAACTGAAGCGTAATAATAATAATAATAATAATAATAATAATAATAATAATAATAATAATAATAATAATAATAATAATAATAATTTTACCGGCGGAAACCCCGCCCCGTGCATTTAAAACTAGCATGTTTGAGAAGGCCATCTAGATCAGGAAATCTGAAACTCATTTTGAAAATAGTTTGAACATCTCTCGACAGATGTCGCTGATATCGAGTTAGGTTGCGCCCTCTGGTGTGAAGATGAAATATTAATTTTCAAGGTAATTTTGTAGGTCAAGGTTTCCTAAACTGAATTGTTTATAGTTTGTTCTGGTGTTCAAATGTTATCAACATTTCTATCTCTTCTCGCGAAATTAATTTGTTAGCCAATTAGAAAATTTGTACATTTATTTAGGTAACAATCATAAATTTTTGATATTTATTAAATTAACCAATAGGAATTGTAGGTGTGTCAGGGTTTCGACTCAGAGAAATCCGGAACCTTCTTCTCCGCTATAAAAGCTGTGACATTTAGGGTCATGTTGTCTTTGTGATCACTCTAGTCTATAGTGTGTACGTTGGGGAGGCAGGGGGATAGGGCCCCCTCGTCCATTTTCTGGAGGTCCAGCAGCTCAAGTTAATGGAAGATTCTGCTTATCAACGTAATAGTCTTTGACAGCTAGCTGGAGGGGAAGATTTCATATTTCTTTCGCAATGTAACTTTTATTTCTTATTGTAAATTCTCACTCATGTCTACAGAACTTACTCGAAACAGGGAATAAAGAGTGATACCCTCTTGTATTCCCCTTCAACTTGGTGTCGAGGTGACTACGATTTTCTAACCTTTAAAAACTGACTAGTAATTTCTGCAACTTAAATATTTTTCCTCTATCTAGTCACCTCTATAGTTAGGGCTTAGCCTCTGCAACGTCTGGCCATCAGCCCAAATAGGGTTTTATAAATTTCGTGTTAATTTCAAGGAGTGCAAGTGTTCGCCTCCTAACATTATTCTTTTCGGCCAGAAACTCTAACCATTAGTTTTTTTTTTCCAAAGGCCATGTGCAATGGATACTTGTTACCCCTGTCAAACTCAATTTCATTCATTTCATTTTAAGGCAATTAGAATGTTGAGCAGTTAAGACGGTGAATACTGTTTAATTTTGTTAAATGTAGGTTATGCCTTTGATAGGCCTTCAGAGTGGGAATTTTCGAAAATAAACTCCTGAAATGTAAATTTGTAGAGCAAAGAAGCTCTTCCACTGATGTAAAAATTTGGAGATCCGTCTCCTTGATTGTTGGTTGAAAGGAGCAGTAGCGCTCATGTAAAATTTGTAATTAGGGAGCTTCAAGCTCATGTTGTTAATTGGTTATTAGTTGATTATTCTGATTTTTCTAATATTGTTACCCCAGCTCACGAGCCAGTTCTGTACCTGATTTGTTATTTGCTTAGCAAAATGTAAAGTTTAAAATAGCAAGAGAAAGAAGAAGAGAAAGAAATGTAGCTCCAATATCAAAGTTTTAAATTAATCTTCTGAATTTTCTATATCCACCCATTCATGCCCGCAATTTCTTTCACCTCTGGGTTCCACAGAATCCGCAGAATTATAATAATGATAATAATAATAATAATAATAATAATAATAATAACTGTTACGGAGTTTCCGTGGTTCACAGAGGAATAGGAAGCACAGGGGTTGAATGGCTGGACAAGGGATTACTTAAAGCAGCGATTAACATAACAAATTTAAAGTTTTCTTTATTTCATTTCTTAAAATTGAGCGATAGAAAATCTGAATGAGTAGCAAAACAGTTGAACAGGTTAATAACGAGCTCGTCAGCTCTAACAATATCTTGGACTGAGAAGTCCTGAAATCACGTACAAAAGTTGAGATAATAACCGAGCCGTTAAATTACATAGGGAAGAGCATTATTGCTCATGGCAGGTACAATATTTTGAAAAAGCAGAATTTGCTCCGAGCAGGTACGCTTCACAGGAGTCTGAGCTCCAAAATACAAGAGTATAGCCTCGAGGAGACAATCGATTTCTTTGACCCACTAAAATTACACTACGAAACCTATTTGCTGACCTCACTTTAAAATGTTCATACACAGTTGCCCATGGTGGGCTTATCCATTACTCAACAATCATATTAGTAACTGTTATAAAGAAGGATCAGTTATCCTATGAACAATACAGTCTAAAAAGGGGCATAATTACCCATACTACACGGCCTTAAGGGTAAGATGGAAAGGTTACTACTTAACAGGCCATGAACAGAAGGCAAGGAGGTGAAACACCATCACTCCTCATAGAAATTTCTAGAAACCTAAGTGACCTTAAGACCCAGTGATACAGAGGCTAATCCTATAATTTAAAGTGTTCACTAATGGAGGAACATATCAGACCGAGACAAGGTTTACAAAATTTAGAGGTTGAAAAGTTTAGTCACCTAGTTGCAAGGTTGAATGGGAGACGGCAGAGGGTCACCATTCTTTGTTCCCTTAAATTACATATTTCTCAGCAGTGAACAGAACCAGAGTCCTCACACTTCGTCGAAAATCCTACTTTTAAACCACCAGATTACAAACTTATATTTAAAAAAAGGCTGAAACCTTCCCCTCAAAATACCAGCAGGGGCTATCACATGTTTAGTTACATTCTGCCATTACCTTGTATCGCTGGATGTTCATCAAGCAGACCGCGCCCCTGTCACCTAGGCCTCCGTCAAGCTGCACTCCCAAGCACTGGAGCAATTCAGACAAGACGGCCCTAAAGTGCCCTGCTTTTATAGTTCCTTAGGGGAAGCTTCCAGATTAAATTGTAACTACAGTTTGCTTATAGGCTAAATTTCCCTACACACACCGGTTTTTGATTGGATAGAGAACATATTTACAAGCATTTGGTAGTTAGATTACAATAGAGGAGGAACCAGCTGAAGTGTTGGCAACTTCGGTGCTTTAAGGGAAACAATCCTCAGAAAATTGTTTACCAACTCCCAAAATAAATATTACTCTATCCAGTAGTTTGTTTCTGGTCCAGGAGGGAGCATTATCAAATAGGTGGCAGAGCCGTCTCACCATTGAAGAAGTAAGTTTTTGGAGGTTAAATGTTCAAGTCGTTGGCATAGATGGCCGTAGAGAAGGCGCGTATTTTAACTAGCCAGAGGATGTGTATCCCTGGTACAACAACAATAATAATAGTAACAATAATAATAATATAATTATTATGTGTTTAAATGTTTAACCGTCCCGTCAGTTTTAAGAGGCAGTGATGAGTCAAAATTTAGTCCTGTAAAGATGTTTTTCAACATATCACTAAATCTAGGAATGAACGCCTAAGCCATTTCGTCATAATCACCATAATAATAATCATCATCATCAGTCGTTCTGAAGATTGCTGATGGTCACGACAGCATTTTATTGACCATTTTAGTGTTGCACCTTTGACGAAACGCCTCTATTTAGCTCGGTCTTCAGCTTCCTTAATACAATTTGAGAGGTAGGCCAGCGATCTTCTTCGCTTAATCTAACCATCTACTTGCTGTTATTCCTCGTGTTCTCCTGCGTCAATTTTGCCTTGCGAAATTGTCTTTCAAATTCTGTCATTCTCTTCTGATAATGTGCCCAAGGAACTGGAGGTAACACTGATCTACACGGGGAGGTAGACGTTTCATGACGATCAATTCGTCTATAATATCAGCATTTGATTTCTTCCGCCCAGGGTATACGTAGAATTCTCCACAACACCGCTTTTCAAAGGCATCGATTCAATTTTTGTCATTAGACTTCATTGTCCGTGTCTTACAGCCATGCAAAGGAGGGAGAGCACTAGTGATTCAACCGAGTGCAACCTCGTAGCTTTTGGTATTGCCTGGTTCTGCCAGATCTTATTGAGTTTAACCATTGCAGTTCGACCTAGGACAATACGCCTTCTGAATTTTCCCCTCAGATTTTCCCGTATCATTGATGACTAACTCCAGGCATACGGATTCCCTTTCTACCCCAGGTCTTTTAGCCATTCCATAACTTGGAATTGACTTTATCGACCAACTACCATTAATTTTGTATTTTCCAAGTTAATTTCTAGAACGTAATTAATAGTAATCTGCGTTCTTGTAATCAGGTCCGAAGTTCATCTTCACGTTCAGTAACGAGGGAACTGCCATCTGCGAAGCGCAGGATGCTGATTTTTCTGCTTCCAATCGAGATTTAAACCATTTGAATTTTCTTATATGCGAACCAACTTAACCGGAATTCGACTATATTTTAGAATAGGAGGCGTACACCCGACAAACTCGTATCCGCAAATGTCAGAGGTACCTCTTATATTTAGCTGGAAGTGGGGAAAAGGAAGTGCAAGAAGAGGACCTCACCACTCTACCACACTGACGAAGGAAGACTTGGAGATAGAAGTCGCGTACGTCCTGAAAGTTTTCAATGGATTACGAAAACGTGTTTGCTTTTTTTACTAGTATTATGACCCACGAACTACTTTTGCTGCTTTCGAAGACTCCAAGTTGAAGGAGTTTTGCTCCACATGAGTTCCTTTACTTGCCGGTAAATCTGCCGACACAAGACCGACGTATTTTAGAACATTCAAATACCATGAACTGAGCCGACTTCTGACCAACCAGCTTAGGCTCAGAATGTCACTGCACTACCCTCTGAGGGAACTGAGAGAAAATGGCATTTCCATAAAGATGTATGTGGTGTGGTAGGAAAAGGATAGGATGAATTCGCTGCATAGAGAGGACTAATATGGGAATTTGGATTGGAAAATTTTCACTGAAAGATGTCATCACACTAAACCACAAGAGGGATTACAATAGCATTATCGAGTATATATATATATTAGTTTCTTAGATCAAGTTCTTACAATCAATATGCTTAATAGGTTGATCATAGCTCGAGGATAAGGTGGATTTCTAGCTCAGTTTATTAGGAAGTTACGTCCTGTGTTGTAATCTGAGAATGGCGTGGTCGCATCCAAGCACTTTAGGTAATACTTAGGAATGATCAAAAGCATGAAAGACTCATGGTGAGAAACTCACTAATAGATTAAATAAAACATATTTTCAGAGGAAATTCGGACACTCGACGTTTCTTAGAACAAATTGGAGTCGCATGGTCCTAGCAGTATTATTATACTTCTTTTACTCATGATACACGGTCGTTTTCGGTGGGTGCCATAAGCACTCAAAATAGAGGTATTTTTGACTCACTGTCCAAATTATGGATTTAGCAGAGTAGAAGATCTATTCAATAACCATGTTAAGAAGACTTATACCTGCGTAATCGATATAACTCCTACATACAAGTAGCCTACACTACATACTTAGGGTCCTTCTGTCTTGACTTTTTTAATACTAACCTGATAATTAATTTTTATACCGGACGGGACGAATAATAACCTTTGTCTGATTCAGTTTAATGTCTGTCTGTCTGTCTGTCTGTCTGTCTGTCTGTCTGTCTGTCTGTTTGTTACACCTTCACGGGAATACGGATAGAGTAATCTTTCATGAAACTCGGTATTTAAGTTTAGGATAATGGTGAATGGGATCTTAGCTATGCATTATACACATGTTGCTCAAAATGTTTCAGCATAAGGTGCATTCAGAGGGGGCCTGAAACATAAAACTCAATGTATATCTTTAACGGTTGGTTTTGCAAAAATGTACATAATGAAATAGATTTAGAATATTACTAATGAACTTTTCTTACTAAATTTTCTCCGGCTCAGTAAAAAACAAGGGATATTTCAGTGCGAAAGGCTAAGTCCAAGAGCCGAGAACTAATTCAAGGGGAGTTGCACTGGAAATTATACCCACAATGCTTCCTACACATGTCTATACTTTTTCAATATTAACTTGATATTTGGTTTTTATACCAAAATGAAAAGCACAAATGCAAAAAAATGGCCAGAGAGTGCCAGGAAACAAGCACGTCACAACAAGCCGCTAAAAGGGAGAGGATCAATCAATCAATCAATCAATCAATCAATCAATCAATCAATCAATCAATCAATCAATCAATCAATCAATCAATCAATCAATCAATCAATCAATCAATCAATCAATCAATCAATCAATCAATCAATCAATCAATCAATCAATCAATCAATCAATCAATCAATCAATCAATCAATCCCTACTGATCAGCAGTCGTCCAAGATGCACGTTCCCAACTGTTATTTTCGTAGATATTTCTAAAATAATTACAAATAATGTGTAAATTTACAGAACAGCTCCCTTGGTAAGTTACTCCAATCCCTCACTCCACTTCCTATAAACAAATATTTGTCAAATTTGTCTTCTTGAGTTCCAATTTTATCTTCTTATTGTGATCTTTTCCACCTTTAAAGCCATCACACAAACTTATTTGGCTACTAATGTCTTTCCAAGTCATCTCGCCCATGACAGCTCGGAACATACCACATAGACGAGCAGCTCGTCTTCTTTCTCCCAAGTCTTTCCAGCCCAATCTTTGCAACACTTTCGTAACGCTACTCTTTTGTTGGAAATCACCCAGAAAAAATCGAGCTGCTTTCCTTTGGAATTTTTCCAGTTCTTGAACCAAGTAATCCCGGTAAGAGTCCCATACACTGGAACCATACTCTAGTTGGGGTCTTAGCAGAAGACTTATATGCCCTCTCCTTTACATCCGTACTACAACCCATAAACACACTCATAACCATGCACAGAGATCTGAGCCCTTTATTTACAATCCCATTTATGTGATTACCCCAATGAAGATCTTTCCTTATATCAACATCTGGGTACCTACAATGATTCCCATAAGGAACTATTTACCCCATCAACGCAGTTTTTAAAACTGAGAGGACTTTTCCTACTAGTGAAACTCACGACAACTTGACTTTTAACCCCGTATATCATCGTACCATTGCCTACTGTCCATCTCACAACATTATCGAGGTCATTTTGCAGTTGCTCACAATCTTGTAACTTATTTATTACTCTATAGAGAATAACATCATCCGCAGAAATCCTTATCTCTGATTCCACTTCTTTACTCATATTATTTATATATATAACAAAACATAAAGTTACAATAATACTGCCTTCAGGAATTCCCTTTCTAATTATTACAGGGTCAGAGAAAGCTTCGCCTACTCTAATTCTTTGACCTAATCAGTCACTCTTTTGTCCAGTTCAATTGCGCTGAGGTTTGCCAGTAGTCTCCCATGATCCACGCTCTGAAATGCCTTGGACAGGTCAATTGCGATACCGTCCATTTGACCTCCCAAATCCGAGATATCTGCTATATCTTGCTGGAATCCTACAAGTTGAGCTTCAGTAGAGTAACCTTCAATTAAACCGAACTGCCTTCTATCTAACCAGTTATTAATTTCTCAAACATGACTAATATAATCAGAAAGAATGCTTTCCCAAAGCTTACATCAATGCATTTTAAACTGACTGGCCTGTCACTTTCATCTTTAAGTCTATCACCCTTTCCTTTATACACAGGGCCTACTATTGCAAATCTACATTCATTTAGTATAGCTGCTTCATGATAAACAATAATCAAATAAGTAATTCAGATATGATACTATCTCACAACCCACTGTCTTTAGTATATCTTCAGAAATCTTATTAATTCCAAATGTTTTCTAGTTTTCAACTTTTGTATCTTATTGTAAATGTCATCGATATCATAGATAAATTTAAATAATTCTTTAGTGTTAGTCACCTCCTCTATCTGCACATTATCCTTGTAACCGGCAATCTTGACATACTACTGACTGAATACTTCTGCCTTTTGAAATTCCTCACATACACACTCCCTTTGTTCATTAATGTTTCCTGGCATGTCCCACTTGGAACCTGTTTCTGCTTTAAAGTACCTATACATACCCTTCCATTTTTCACTAACATTTGTATGACTGCCAATTGTGCTTGCCATCATATTATCCTTAGCTGACTTCTTTGGTGGATTCAATTTCCCAGTGAGTTCCTTCAATTTCTCCTTACTTCCAAGGCCATTTCTAACTCTTCTTTCCAATCTGCACCTCTTTCTTAGTCTCTTTACTTCTCTGTTATTATATAGTAGTTCTTAACCATTCCTTACCACCTTCAAAGGCACAAACCTGTTTTCACATCCTTCAACAATTGCTTTAAACCCATCCCAGATTCTGCTTATAATTTTTTTATTTACCATTTTCCACCGATCATAGTGACCTTTTAAAATCTCCCTCATGCCTCTTTTATCAGCCAAATGGTACTGTCTAATAGTCCTACTTTTATGACCTTCCTTTCTTATCACATTTATTTTTAACTACAACGAAAACACTTTCATGATCAATAATGCCATCTATTAATTCGGTTTCTCTATAGAGCTCATCTGGTTTTACCAGCACCACGTCTAGATTATCCTTTCTTCTAGTTGGTTTCATCACTTTCTAAATCAGCTATCCTTCCCATATTAACTCATTTGCCATTTGTTGATCATGCTTCCTGTCGTTCGCATTGCCTTCGAAATTGACATTTGGTAAATTGAGATCTCCCGCTACAATCACATTCCTGTCCATATCGTTTCCCAGGTAGCTGATTATCTTATCAAATAATTCTTAATCAGCGTCAGCGCTGACCTTTCCCGGTCTGTACACTCCAAGGATATCAAGTTGTCTATTATCTTTAGAAATCAGCCTTACAAATAGAATTTCATGGTTGTCATCTTTAACATTTTCATAGCTTACAACTTCTTCTTTCAGCAGAATGAATATTCCCCCTCCTATCATTCCTATCCTATCTCGACGAAACACATTCCAGTTCTGTGAGGAAAATTTCTGCATCCATTATATCATTTCTCAGCCATGATTCAAGTCCTATTATAATAGTTGGTAAGTATATATCTATTAAATTACTTAATTATTTTCTTTACAATAATTCTACAGTTCAACACCAACATTTTTATGTCACCCCTACTTGACTTCAAAATCCTTGTACCCTTACTTTTTTGCTAGTGGTTTTACGTCGCACCGAAACAGACAGGTCATATGGCGACCATGGGATAGGTAAGGGTTAGGAGTGGGAAGGAATCGGCCGTGGCCTTAATTAAGGAACAGCCCCAACATTTGCCTGGTGAGAAAATGGGAAACCACGGAAAATCATCTTTAGGGCTGCTGCCAGTGGGATTCTAACCCACATTGTCCCGGATGCAAGCTCACAGCTGCGCTCCTCTAACCGCACGGCCAACTCGGCCAGTCCTGTACCCTTATCACCGCTCCCTAGAGCACGCCGTTTCCCTGAATGCACCTCCCTATAACCTTCCTAACAAATTTCCTAATTCATACGTTCCACTGCGGTTTAAGTGAAGGCCATCTTGCACCTACGTGCCTCAGTTTCCTAGCAATAAAATGAGTGCTTAACAGAAATGTAATCATGAACATGCTAAGTGATAGTTCCATCAACGACGGGTACATCATCAATATTTTATGAGTTAAGCATACTTGTATAAATATTTGTTTCAACGGCATACGAAGGTAACTATCTTGGCAAAAAATGAATCAGGATCGGGCGCCTGACTTGACCTCAGAACAAAAGACCAACGGGATTTAATAGTCGGCCCCTAGATCTCGCCCTCTTTTTAAAATTTAGTTTAGGTTGCACCGGCACAGATAAGTGTTTTGGCGACGATGGGATAGGGAATGGCTAGGAGTGGGTAGGAAGCGACAGGGCCCTGAATTAAGGTACAGCCTGATAGCTACGTGACCCAAACCGCACAGCCCCCTGCTCTGTCCCTACATCTACCCAGTTCATTCTTCAGTGATGATCCGAGTCGATGTCACAGCACCTCTCAATGGTAGTGCAGAAGAGTCACTCGGGTTATTTTTGGCTGAATAGCCCTAGTGTTATCGTGCGGGAAAATGACGGTTGTTTTCAGCAACAGCTAGTTTTCTACGACTCCTTCATAAGCTGATATGTCCGTTAGATCCAGAAATCCTACCATACTTCGTTCTTTTGCCATTTTTCCACCATTCCATTCATCTCTATACAGGTGTTGTGAAAGTACAGCTATACGATTGCGAGGGGAAGCAGTTGTGCGTCTGCTCTGGTTTGTCCGTAAAGTTTAATGAAACAGGAACTGTTAGGAACTTCAAGCATTTGAGTGGTCTCGTGACTTTACTTAATAAATCTCTACGTCCTTTTCCATCACCCTGATACTACTCTAATCTGAAAATCTGCAAGTGCTATTTCATTCGTGCAATAAGTCCTAAAATGGAGTGTACGCTACCTCGTGAGACCATGAAAGGTGCCCCAAAATCCCATCTTGGCTACTCTAAACGTGCTTTTCTGTACGTACTTGTGAACGTCGTCTACGGCCTTAGCTCTGGCTTGTTATGGTTAGTCCACACCAAAGTTAACAAAAATATTAACGAACCAACGTTAATAATCAATGTTAATGAAAAAAATTCTCAACATGTTAATAAACTTATTTAGCATTGTGTCCACACCAAAATAGCTGTTTGTGAGGTTACAATTGATTGGGCCAGAAAGAAGAAAATACTCACAGCTGAATCTTTCATTATTTTAGTGTGTACAATTAGAGAAAAGCGCAGAAGCGAAGTGTGGCAAAGAAAAAGGCCGGAAAGACGAGTAGAATTATGTTTCAAGAGAACACTTATGTCAGATTCAGGAGGCTTTCAAAATCCTCTTGAGAATACCCCCACATGACTTTCAGTTCTTGTTGACATAATTGGGTCTGAAATTGCAAGCAATTTTACAGACAATAGGAAAGCTGGCTTTTTTAATAGATAGGCTATAATTTTAAAGATTCCTGGCAACTGGTGACATTTCACTTATATACCTATTTGTCTAGAGTATCAAAACAAGCAATTCAAGTTATTTTGTATGAGGTGTTTGAAGATTTATACAATAATATCAAGGAATTGGTAAAGATACGAAATAAAGAAAATCTTCATTTAACCTACGTAGTTAGGTTAGTATTATTTTGATGATATACACGCTATTATGGGAAGTTAGGTTATTGAGCGAGGAGAGAAACTGGAAATGAAACTACATTAGAACACAGCTAAAAGAATGTCATACAGAATTAAAGTTATTGTATATTAGAACTTTTGCTTGCGATTTGATAGTCAAATTCGAGAAGAAATAACAAATCGTCGTATTACGCGCTACGAATATGCGTGCTCTAATTGTGTCCTTGCGTATGTGCGAACGAAAATGTTAATGGAAACACGAAATGTTAATGAAAAGTTTCATTCACAAAAGTTAAAGAAATTTTGTTTATCAACATGCTCGAAAAGTTAATGAACACATTACTTTGTTTATTAACATACAGAAATGTTCATGAACAATGTTTATTAACAAAGTAAACGAAAAGGTCTTGGCGTGGACATAATTTTACGCTCAAATCTCCCCAATACTTTCACAATATTAAGGCAAGCAAAGTTGTATCCGTTGTACATGATGCAGTTATAGCAGTTACTCAAGAGGCTTCACTCATACCGAGAACGTGAAGCTGCTAACCACTATGTCCCACGCAATTAAAGTGCAGCAATAACAAGTAGATTTTAAATATTTTCCATCCATTAAATGAAATATTATCAAAGAGAGGATACACCTGTTATATTCACGCTCACTGGTCGTCTCCCTACGCGTGCGAGTGAACATTTATCTTCGAGTGTACTGGGTGACAGCAAGGTAAGGACAATCTGAAAAATGTAAAGTTTAGCTCCGTTCTTTGTGACTCATTTTCTGGTCGAGGAAAATATATTATAGGCTTCAAATTATAGTACAAAAAATGTGTAACTGATAGGGCAGGACCTTTGGGTTTTTCAGCTAAATTATCGAGAGAACATCTCTGCTATTTATGGAAAAATGGCAAGTGATTTTTCTCCATGCGGGCTTAACGTAAGTGCCAGGACATTAACGTAAATTGCATAAGAATGTTCGAGTGATTTACCCTCAGTATCCTCCTCTCTTTTCTCTTGCTGCTACTAGGTATTATCTAAAGTCAAACCGTTGTTAACTGATTAGGATTCTAATTTTGTTATTCTCCTAGTCGCAGTGAAGCTTGATCTTAACTTATATTCTAGTTTTGCAACCATACCTTCCTCCCATTATTACCTCTCTGTACACGGCGGGTGTATGGTCTAGTAGTTGTGAGTTTTTGCATTCGGGAGATGGGGGTTCGAATCCCACTGCCAGCAGCCGTAAATATGGTTTTCTGTGGTTTGCCCGTCTTCAAATTAATTTAACATCAATAAAATAATAATTCAACCGAAATGAATATAAAACTAACCTTTACATTGTTACATGAATATAGATACTATGATTAAACCATTAAATTTTTTTATACATTTCGACTTGAATATTAGTAACCTTACATTTACGTAATATTTATATAATAACATACTAAAATTTGTGAGAATGTGTTGTAGCTCCTTTAAGCTCAATGTAGGTACCGGCAGCGTAGCAAGGATCGGACGATTGGGGGGCTTGTAGTTTCAAAGTGATGGTAGAGCACAATGAAGGTGCATGGATGACTCACCATTATAGGACACTAGTACAAGTAAATTACAGATGTGTTGGCTCTTCAATTGTGTCTCTGAATATTTATTTATTTTATTGTTTATTGTCAGTTTCTGTATATTTTCCTTCTGTTCTAACCTCAGTAACCCCCCCCCCCCCACACCGGCTACGCACCTGGTAGGTACATCGACCAGCACTTTCTTCTGAATAGCCCCAGGTTACTAATTGATACATTTTTGTTACGTGCTCTGGCCACCTTCAGTACTCATCAAAATGTATTCCAGGGTTCCTTGCGGACTCTTTCAGTGTTATAGGTGTTTCACTGATCTTGTTAAAAGGTATATTGACGCTTTCTAATTTGGCATGCGCTTTGTGAGATGCTACTATGGTGGTTTATAGTTTCAATGGGCTTACCTTCAGGCAGGGCCTACTATTTCATTCGTTAACGATCGGTAGATCTTCGTTTTAATTTCATGGTTGATTCTTGTACTTCCTTCGACTTGCTATGAATATACAATTCCATGTCGTCTGCGCTTAAGTGATATTTACAATTCTTCAGTTGTTATGTCGTCTGTATGGATGGCTGTTGACGTAAAATACGTATTCAGGTCGTCTAAATGTGCATTAGAGTTACTATCGTTTGTTCTTGTTTTGCTCCATGTATAGGGTGAACAGAAGAGGTGATAAAATCTCACCCTATGCTACATGCAGCGTTTCATAATCTAGACATATCATCTCTCACTGATACACAATGTTGACGTCCACTAAGGCAGGAATGTACCCAGCATAATACAGTACTAGGAAATTTAATCATTCCTAATTTGAAAAGTAAAATGTCTGTCTAAGCAATCAAATGTCTTTATAAGGTCGAATGGAATTATAATCGTCATTTGTCCGTTATCCATTTCTATCTGAATGACGTTGGTTAATTTTACTATTGCTGTAGTGGTTGTTTTTTTTTGCTAGTTGCTTTACGTCGCACCGACGCAGATAGGTCTTATGGCGACGATGGGACAGGAAAGGGCTAGGAGTGGGAAGGAAGAGGCCGTGGCCTTAATTAAGGTACAGCCCCAGCATTTGCCTGCTGTGAAAATGGGAAACCACGGGAAAACCATTTTCAGGGCTGCCGACAGTGGGGTTCGAAGCTACTATCTCCCGAATACTGGATATTGGCCGCAATTAAGCGACTGCAGCTATCAAGCTCGGTTAGTGGTTCTGTAATTTGATGTAAACCCTAATTTAGATGTATCGAATAAATTATGATGTAAAAGACAATCTATCATTTGTTTGTGTACTAGTTTCTCCTGTACATTTCCTAGTGCAGGGAGGATACTAATAGGATGGTAATCGTCAAGCGTTGTACGGGTAATATTTTTCAGTAAGTGTCGGATGATGGTACTTTTCCAGTTCCAGGGAAAATTCTATTCATAAGAGAGGTATTAATAATGTGCGTTATTATAGGAGGAATGGCGCCTAAATCGTTTTTAAAAGGATGGTTTTATTTGTGTCTTTGAGTGCGCTCTTTATATCACACGAAGTCACACGAGAGAAGTTAGAAATTTCTTCCGCCATTATTTCCCCTTGAATATATTGTGTCAATAATCGCTCTCTTGGTATTTTCGTCTGTCTGGGTGGCTGTTGAGCTAAAATAAGTATTAAGATAGTCCAAAGGTAAATTGCAGTTACTATAATTTGTCTTTGATTTGCTTCTACCCATATCGCGGAGAGTTTTCCATACTACATTAGATATATGTGTACTTAAAAGTTCATAAGAATAGCGTATTTTAACGTTCCTTATCATCTGTGTTGTTTTATTTAAGAGTCTTCTATATTTCACAAAACTGTCCTGTGTTGGATGTTTCACATAATAAATGTGGGATTCGTCACCGCCTTCCATTTGATCTCGAATTTATTTACTTTTTGTTTTAATTGTTTGCTACTTGTTCAACGTCGCACTAAAACAATGACAATTTTCTGCGTTAAAATGGACACTTTGGCGTTTGTATGCTGAATTGTGTGTGCCATGGAGTGCACAGAGCGTCCAAATGAGGGCTTCTTCATTCAAATTTTTACCCTAGTAGGTTGCTATGTTTTTCTGTTACAGTGTGGTTCTATATCCTAGAATTTTGCTATTTCTGGCCTCGTCTAAAATATTCTTTCTACTTTGGCGTTAATTTTCCCTTTGATCAGTTATGTAGTATAAGATTAGCTCTTGTACTCCAGGCAGGATATCCCGAATAGGGATTAGTTGCTGGATTTTCTTTCGTAGTTCCCTTTGGTAGTAACTGAGCTTTAATTACTCAAATTTCGGCTGCGGTACATGAATGTACTAGATTGGAATATCTACTTAGAAAATGGGACTTCAAACCCCACGTCGTGCACACTCCTCCACTTTAGAGGTCTCTCCATAACATTATTGTCAACTTGTTCGTTTACGAGTCTGGTTTTCAGATATTTAAAATTTGTTACTTGTATAGATTCTAGTTTTTAATTAATTTTGCGTTTAGCGTGCAGTACGTGTTAAGTTGCCAAGTCGGAGATGTAATTATAAAAGCATTTCAGTCTGCCGAAGACACCAATTATAACACTATAAAATGCCTGTAAGTAAATACACACTGTTAAACCAAGAATGGCATGTTTAGTTCTACAACAAAATCCGCAGATTCTATAAAATTACTTTAAATAATGCGTATATGTGTACAGTATTGTTTACATTGCGTAAACTTGCCAATGATTGAGAGATGGTGATTTTATGAACAAGTAATAACAAATAATGAATGTAGTCGTTTTCAACCAGCACCTTGTGTACTTTATAGGAATGTTTCTGTTCTTATCTAAGCTGCTAATCAATTGTCCTTCACCTTCAGCAACTGCTTCCGGACTGCGGTCGTGGCCTTGTCCAGTCTTGGTAGGTAAGCAGCGGGGAGAGTGGAAAATTCTGTGGCCAATGAACTCCGTTCCGTGGAGAGAAGAGAGGAAGAAGGAAAGTGTTGAGGGCAGTGATACTGTCCATTGGAGAGGTGTATGGTGTTTCCTCACCTTATAATGTATTTTTGTGTATTAGGGAGTAAATGCAAGTTAATGATTTAGACTAAATAAAAGTATGGATTTGAATTAAAGTGTATCTTGTAAGACATTATTGTTAGTGATAAGTAAGAACCCAAGAACCGTCTCGAATGGTGAAAGACCATTTCGTGCATTTCAGAGAATTTACAACACATAAGAATATCCTAACCCATATTCAAGACATTTAAATCAGAGTATCTTTCTCTGAGATTCATTAAGTGCTTTTACTGTGATGCAAATACTCCGGACATACCTTGCATATTCATTTTAAAACTACAAGGTGTACACGTTTGATTCCTCCGTTTGCCGATGGATGGTGACAACGGTACGTAGCGGTCGAACGAAACAGATCGCAGACGTCGGGCAGTTAGCTTGCACCTCGGTCAACATAACCCCATTCAAACATTAGTCGATGTGTGTCTGCATCATAAAGTTGTTCTCGATTGAACATGGCAGTGTACGAGCCAAATTCTCGGCATTTGCGGGAGGTGTTACTGTTTTGTTTCAATATGAAGAAAACAGCGGCTGAGTCTCGTCGAAAGCTCTCACGTACATATGGTGAGGACGCTATTAGTGGAAGAACGTGTCATGATTGGTTTCAACGCTTCAGGAACGGTGATTTTAACGTCGAAGACCGGCATAGTGGTGGAAGAGAGAAAGTTTTCGAAGATGCAGAATTGGAGACATTGCTGAGTGAGGACTCGTGTCAAACTCAAGAGAAATTGGCAAGATCAGTGGGAGTGAAACAGCAAGCCATTTCAAAACGTCTCAAGACCATGGGCATGATTCAGAAAGAAGGAACTTGGGTCCCGTATGAGTTAAAACCAAGAGGCGTTGAACGGCGTTTGTGTGTTTGCGAACAGTTGCTTCAGAGGCAAAAACGGAAGGGATTTCTGCATCGCATTGTGACCGGGGACGAAAAATGGGTTCATTACGATAACCCTAAACGCAAAAATTCATGGGGATATCCCGGCCATGCTTCAACGTCGACGGCAAAACCGAATATTCACGGCTCCAAGATCATGCTCTGCATTTGGTGGGACCAGCTCGGCGTCGTGTACTATGAGGTATTAAAACCCGGTGAAACAATCACAGGTGCTCGTTATCGAACGCAATTAATGCGTTTGAGCAGAACATGAAAAGACAAGCGGCCGCAATACAGCGAGAGGCACGATAATGTGATCTTGCAACATGACAACGCTCGACTCCACGTTGCAAAAGAGGTCAAAACATACCTGGGAATGTTAAAATGGGACGTCCTACCCCACCCGCCGTATTTTCCAGACATTGATACCTCTGATTATCACTTCATTCGATCAATGGCGCATGGCCTGGCCGACGGACACTTCCGATCTCACGAAGAAGTCACAAATTGGATCGATTCGTGGATCGCTTCAAATGATGAACAATTTCTTCGACATGGGATTCGAAGACTGCCCGACGGATGGGAGAAAGTCTTGGCCAGCGATGGACACTACTTTGAATGATACATGTGTAAGTAATCTGTTTCATTAAAGCTTCCAATATTGGGGACAAAATGGCGGAAGCAAAGTTGTACACCTTGTATCTTCTTCCGCGCTTGTTCTTCACATACTGGCCGTCATCCTACTCAATCAGCTGACTCTCCCACTCCCCTGACGTCAATTCTACTTCTTGTAACTTCTAGAATGAACTCAAATTCAATACTCGCTACCGGGCCTAACACGGCAGGTTGAACGAGAGCCCGTTCCCTGGAGGATGTACAAGCACATCACCTTGGACGGAGCTGGTTCTCTGCTCCATGGACTGTAACAATTTTCCAGGTAAAACATATAGAGCAAATAATGTGAGACATCTTTTATTATCATATTCGTCGTTCGTGATGGAGTTGGGGGAGTTATCGAAATATAGGCCAGTATCTTTCTTTCTTTCTGTGTCAACGAGCTACGTACTTCCAATGACTCTAGGGGTCACATTCGGTGTACTCGAACTGTTCTAAGATTGAATATATCCTCGTGTGTTTTGGACTCATTGCTTCATCCACCTAACAACTACATTTTCTGCTCGTGTATCTCGGTTTCCTTCACCTCCTCCATTTCGCTAGCCTATCATATATTTTGTTAAAATTGTTAGTATCAATCGCAGTATATAGGTCCCTAAGGTATTTTGTATAAGAATTTAACAACGTTTGCTTTTATTTTATAATTTGTCTAGCAATTTTTGTTGAATTTCATTGTTAATCACGTTAAATAGGTTTATTTTTCTTACCTAAATTTATATAGTATTTATTCTCCAAATATATTCCCCTGGCACATTAGTCTAAGCAAACATTTCAGGCACTGATGTATATACATGTAGGGCCCTAGTTCAGCTGCTTTGACTAAAGCTGTTTTCATTACCCTTTTGTAATGTAATCACCTAACATTTTTTGTGAAGCATGTCTTGAACTCGCATTGGAAATTATTCCTGATATTGTTTGTTATCCCCACTGGTCGGAAATGCACACTGCATTTATTGAAGTAAAAGTAATTGTTATTATTGAAACTATCACTTCCTTTAACTACATTTTATCGCTATCACTCTCTACATCCCGAGGTTCCTCTGGCCTTATTTCCCACTGCTTACTACAATAAATGTTTCGTTATTATTATTCTTGATCTCTTAACCTGTTCTCAATTATCGAGCACGGATTTGGCCAACGTCCCGCAACACGCTAATGCAAATAGTGTGAATTATTGTTAAGGAGTTAACTAAGAAGGGCGAAGAGGGGTACTTTTTAAGATGTGCGTGATCATTCAGGTTAGTATGTACTTATGTATTGTACCGGTTACGACCTGTACATAAGTATTTTTTTGAGCATAAGTTACGTTTATTTACCACGCGTAATGTTCCGAGCGCGCCTGGTTTGTTTACCAGCAGCGAGGACCAGCTAGCGAGTGTGTGACGACTGTGAGCTGTGACGTATCCACAGGGGCTAGCTAGACCGCCCGCTCGTCTCAACACGTGTTACCAGCCTTGACTGGTATTTTCTGGATTCCACATCACTTGTTCTAGTGAGTTCGATGGAGAAAATTTTGAAATTTCTATAATAATGATGCTAGCGAATCGAGCGATATGTCATCTTGTTTGGGATCACCTAAACGTCCCAATACTCGAGTTTCAAGCAAATCCATCGAGGGATTCGGGAGATATTCAATCAAACCGTATTATGATATAGACGTCCCGAATCGAATAAAAGGAGGACCTACTATAGCCTATTCACACAGTCTCAGCTGAGTAGTCAACGGAGACACTCTTGCTGCTACTATCATCGTGGAACTCTGTCATTATACAAGTGTGGGAGGACGATTCTTCCAAGTTTTATAAAGTGGACTCATAAGAATTCGAGTGTTGTAGAAATTTTTCTAAGTCTTCGTAATTGAACTTAGAATATTTACAAGTGTTCATTGAAAGGACTTGTATTATTTACGTGTCTTCGAAGCTGGAACTTTTCTAAGTGTTCACTAAATGGACTTGTATTATTTACATGGGTTCGAGACCCGAATTCTTCTAAGTGTTCACTGAATGGACTTGTATTATTTACGTATCTTCGAAGTTGAAACTTTTCTAAGTGTTCACTAAATGGACTTGTATTATTTACATGGGTTCGAGACCCGAATTCTTCTAAGTGTTCACTGAATGGACTTGTATTATTTACGTGTCTTCGAGACTGAAACTTTTCTAAGTGTTCACTACATGGACTTGTATTATTTACGCGTCTTCGAAGCTGGAATTTTTCTAAGTGTTCGCTAAATGGACTTGTATTATTTACGTGTCTTCGAAGCTGGAATTTTCTAAGTGTTCACTGAATGGACTTGTATTATTTTCATGTGTTCGAGATCAGAACTTTTCTACGTGATCCTTGAATGGACTTGTATTATTTACGAGTATTCGAGATTGGAACTTTTCTAAGTGTTCGTAAAATGGACTTGTGTTATTTACGTGGAATATTTGCAACTGTTGAGGAACTCATTCTTCTAATAGACAGTGATTGATTAACATTGCTAGTGATGAACTTTAACTTCCCAACGGCTTTGAACAAAGTTAGGATTTCACTTGCATTTACTCAAAGACTTGTACATTTGACAGTGTTGGTTTAAAAGACTTATAAATTTCGTCAGTGAATTTATTTATGTGGAAGGACTTGTGTTTCCGTCAGTGGTCACTCAAAGACTTTATGAATTTCACCAGTGATTAACTTTAAATATATTCAAACTTCCAAGTGAATGGACTTGTGTTTTCATTCGAGTTTAGGCAAAGACTTGCACCTTCGCCAGTAACGAACTTTGAGTTTAACTATAATTTCACAAGAAGGGACTTGTATTTTTCGTTGCCAAACGTTATTCAGAGACGAAGATTTTCCTAGTGATGAACTCTAAAATTAGTAATACCACTCATATCATTTTAGGAGTGTTGGAAGTCTTGATGTACAATTATCAAGATCTCTGCTTGTAAGTTGATCATCCAAGGTGTTCATGGACTCAGTGCTACTAGTGACCTTGGGAACATCAATCCTCTCAGTCTCATTGGGCTGAGGCAGTGCATGACTATCTACAACATCGCCTGGATCATCGGGGTTCAACCCGGGCCTCAGAGTTCGAGACATCTCTACTTGCCGTCAATCCAGACAGTCCAGCTGCCTCTGTCTGGAGTATCTGGAGTCACTGGAATCCCTGGAGTCTTCTGGAACGTGCTTCAACCACCTTGGCTTGGTGAGCTGGAGAACCCCAGCCATACTGTTGGAATACGAGGAAGACAGTCCATTTCTACTTAGAGGTGATGTGCAAATTCATGACTTATTTGAATAAACTCTTATACAATCAGAGTCAAAGATTTTCTGTAGATAGGACCTTACCTCCTGTACCGAGCCCTAGCTACAATTAATCCAGTTATTCGC
Organism: Anabrus simplex; assembly: GCF_040414725.1. Classification (NCBI taxonomy): domain Eukaryota; kingdom Metazoa; phylum Arthropoda; class Insecta; order Orthoptera; family Tettigoniidae; genus Anabrus; species Anabrus simplex. The sequence continues at coordinate 526,326,925 of NC_090266.1, forward strand.
CCTGAGAACTCTATTTCATGCTACTTTAAAATTTAATCTGAGAGTCGGGCTCTTTTACTGGTACAGTATGCATGTGCGTGGTAGGGTCACCTCTAGAATCCCGATGACGTGATTTGGAAATGGAGAGATGTCAGTATGAAAAGAAAGTGTTTCAATTGTTGAAATTTATGAATTTCAATAAGTTATATGAAAAATATCAAGTTAGTAGATTTACGTGACTGTTGGTATCCATAGGACCTATAGTTTTACGTGGAGTGAAAACCACATGGATGTAATTTCTCACTTTAAAAATCAAAAATTCATTTGCCGGGATTTGAACCTCAGCCAGCTAGGTAAGAATAAAATGAGTAAGTCACTAAGCTCTCAAGCCCCATCGTTATGAAAATAGCAGCAACTACCGTGTGCGATTTATATTAACTGTGTCTAAACATGCCTTCGATTAGATAAACCAATTACATTAACTTAATATTGATGATGGTTGTCGATCTCCCTGTCTAGATTGCAAAGAATAACGGATAAGAGGATTGTCGTTAATATTACCTTCTCCAGTGCAGATATACTTGCGTTATTAAACTGGAAAGCATAGTGTAGAGTTGTCCTCTTGATCTTTTTATCCCCTAATATGATGTGTCGCGTAAGTTTTTACTTACCCTTTTTTCTTCTTACTCTTTTCGTTCGATAAAAAAGAGGAGGGAACGGTAGGAGGAGGATGTGGTAGGAAAAGGTAATACTATTTTACACTTTTTCAATTTTTTACATATTCATAATAGGTTTTATTCTAAAAATCATAAACTGATGGACAAAGGAAGAATAATAGGTGTGTGTGATAATAAACTATTTTAGTAAAAATAAAATATATACCATTTATCCTTTCCGGCTGGTAAAAGAAGAGGAGGGAGCGATAGGAGGAGGATGGGGTAAGGAGAAAATTATACTTTTTACATATTCATAGCAGGTTTTTGTTTTAAAAATCATAAATAGATGGACAAAGGAAGAGGAATATATGTGTGATGATAATCTATTTTAGTAATATAAAACAATATTCTATTTTTGTATTATTTATCATCAACAACATCATTATTGACATTATTAGTGATTTTTGGATATTTCAAATTAAACTATTAGAGTAAAAATTAACATTAGAGCATTCATGTATTATTATTATTAGTGATTTTGATCATTTCTGAAAATGTTTGTATATGTATTATTATTGAAAATAAGCATAATGTTACATTTTGAATGCGTGATTGATATTTTACAACTTGAATGTCGAAAAATATAATTTAAATAAATGATGATGTAATAATATCTCGTAGATAATCTTTCCCCTTCTTACACAGAATTATATGTACATTAATGAAAGTTTGATAAATATTATTTACACAAGAAGTCATGGCATAACAAACGGGTGTATGTTGTCGACTCCAATGGTACACTCGTAAGAGAATCACTATTCCACGTACGTTTATTATCAAATGGAATTTATGAACATTCATTCTGCTCAATTGTAAAAACCATGATGTCTGCGTGATTGTATTCTTTTCTGCGCACAGAAAGCAGCATTTTAGATGCTAGTACATTACGGTAGTGTTGAACATGTAAATGGCTAAGTACGCTTGTACGTACGCCTTTTTCACTTTTTTTACAGGTTGTGAATTTCCACTCTCATATGTATATAATTTCGATGCTAAACCAATAAATTCTCTCATAATATTCACACCACATTCATCTTTCATAAGACATATAACTTTCTTATTAAGCGGCTCTATGTTGAATCGATTAGATGGTGAAGAGGAAGAAGTGTAGAAGTATTCAGAATGGTTTCGCATTGCATCGTAGACGTTCGTATTCCGAATATAATAAATAAAACTATCTGTACCCATGTACAAAAGTGAAAGATCTCAAACTGCTGCTTTGCAAATCCATAATGAAAATCACGCATTTTTAGTTTTGAAAAATCTAGTATGACAATTCCTAAATAAATTGGCTTCGGATAAATTATCTCAGTATTTTTCATCTCAACAGAAATAAGGTCACGATCAATGACATAATAGGATTTAAAATTCGGGTTCGAGATGTACCTGCGTGCCCCATACCGTCCATCCCTTTTATTAAATAAATTAATGTCGCTATGTTTGCGTACATTTTCCATAGTTTTTCCATGGAGGGAGTTATTCGTAAGTTTGAAAAACGTACTCACAATTGTTGATATAGCACATTGACGATACTCTGTATTTATATCCATGTACGGCTTAAGCCATGCTTCATGCTTAAACGAAATAATACGGTGAATGCACTCTAATTGTAAGCCGTATTCTAGATTGAACAAGAAATTGTATGTGAATAACATACCGATTTTTCGGAAAAAGATTAGCTAGCAGTTTAACATGTTTTGATATATTATCAGGGGGAATCATTTTTCAACACAAAAAGGAAGGGCAGAATGTGAATTATGCATATTAGAAGGGTATGCAAGTGTAACCTCTAACACGAAACAGCGATTAGGATCTTTAGAAGCTATACAAACATCGAAATCTTCAATTTCAGTTTCTGTTATCCATACAAAATATATGGTAATGCCAGTGGCATTGCATACCCATACAGATTAACATCAAAATACATAAGATAAGAATCTTCTTTCTCTGAATCATAATTCTTGAGTTATCGATTATTTGCAATGGCATGTCTACAAACAAGCGAAACAAGTCCACTGCGAATTCCACGTTCAAACAACAAAAGTATATCAACATCAGTAAGAAGATCAAGTTTAACTCCTGTATACATTAACATGGCATTCCACGAAAAGCGGGAGTCGTGTAGTAATAGCTAGGGTCTAATCCATAAATAATTAAACGCATTTTACGTAACTTTTCAAACACGTCACAGAGTAAAAGTGTGTCTACCTTTAAATACAAGTCTGCATATTCACCTAATGATTACAGTACATATTAAATGTTTTTCACACATTACATGCATGCAAATATTCTTCATCTGGATACGATATTGTATGCTTAATATGAGGATGAGCTTAGTGATGGTGTACTACTTTCATTTAATACACTAGTAAATGCAGACTGAGGAGGTAATTTTGTTTCTCCTAACGTTTGAAAGCTTTGAATATAGTCATATGGCAGAATACCTTTCCATATACAAAGTTTAAATTTCTCAAGTATATCAAGGGAAAGTTTATAAATTTATAGGAATCTAGGATGCGAATGATAACATCGCCTACACAATGACTGAATAAAATGAAGCGCTCATGATTTAGTGCAATTACAGTGAACTTTGTGCAATTTAATCGTGCAAACTCACGAACAATGAAGTGGCTGTCGTAGCCTGACATGTTATGGAAAATGCAAGGAATAAATTTAGGAACACGATATAAAATGTTGCATGAATGATGTGCAGCTCTACGATATTTTCCAGTGGCAGTGATCACTAACCCTAATCTCTGGAAATGTAATAGGCTGTATACAGATGTGACATTCATCTGTATCATCATGTATAACAATGTCATCCAATGACATTTGAACTGGAACTGGATGCTATATAAGAAAATGAACGCGATGTGCTAACTCTAGTAATTCATTTAACAGCCATTCGGTACAGGTTTCTCCTCGTATATCTTAGAAATGATAATGACGAATCATATGAACAAACAACTTTATATGCTACAGAAAACGGTGTATGCTTCTGTATATAATCAGTATTTGGTTCTGTCTAGTCTGCTTGCCAACGAAGAAAAGGTGTTATAAAACATTCGAAATCTGCATAAACAGTGAAAGGAACAGGTTCCTGACGATAATAATTCTCAAATTTCATTTCGGCATTTTCACTATTTGTAAGAACAAGTTTTATGACGGAGTGTGTTGTACAATCGACTAAGTGTGTAGCTAATATGCTTTCTGTTGAAAAGTATTGCAAGCATCTGTCACATATAAACTTCTTTTCTGTGTGCGATTAATGTTGAGAGCTTAACAAACGTGAATGGTTTGTTATTAGGCAGTAGTGGATTGTGTTTCCATCACAAACATACACAAGATGAATATGGTGTTGTTTTGGAGAAGAAGCTACATAAAGTAGTCGTACAATACTCTCTCCGGTTACACCATACACAGAAAATGCAAAAATTAATATCGTTTTTCTCAGATTTGGAAATGATCGTTAAGTCCATTGGAAAAGTAATACCGTTAAAATTTAATGTCCCTTGCAACTCAATAAACATATCCTTATACCCTGTAGTTCTTGAACGATTATTTGTTGCTGGTTTTAATGCCATTGCTATACACCATAGAAAGCAATAGTCATCATTATTCTGAATAATGAGAACAGTTTTTCTTATCTGCAATGGTTTGCGGAAGTTCGATATATTGTCTACCTGAATTTAACGGATCTAATTTACAGACATTAATCTGAAGATGAGAAATACTTTGTAGAGCTTGATTGCTCGCACCCTCTTCAAAATTTTGAAATTTGTCAAGCATTTCGTCTACAACGTGTTCACGAAACCATTCTGGAATATTATCTGAACATAAAAGTTTTGTCATTTTCGTAGGTATATAAAATGTTTTATGAATTTCATCATTATATTTCAAAAGAATGAATGAACATGCAAATATGGCATTTAGCTTAAACGCAGTACACGTAGTTAGCTAAGAAGTCACTTTGTCTTCAAATATATTATAGCAAGATATTATAAGCGAATTTGGATCTAAAATATTCAATGAATTTCTTATAATACCACTTAGTATACGTGATGAAAAGCATGTACGAATTGTCTCCTAATTAGAAGGCATGACATTAAAAATATTAAAATTAAATATTTAAAAAACTAAGAGTACATGTATTGTTTTCTATTCCATGGTATATCAAGGCAATTGTTCGTTGATCTATATTATCTAATTCTGAATCTGAAAAGGCATTAAATCTATTATGTAGAAAGACCTTAAAGTCTTTGCAGTTACATAATATTCTCACCCCAGATCTTGTTGTTATTCTCGGAAGTGAAATAACTGTAAATTGTTGATTAACAGGAAGATCACTTAGCCGTCTAGTTGTGGTCCCTGTAAACTGTCCCAGATTGTTAATCTTTTCCATTTTTCTAAAAATTAAAAATACTATTTTCAGAATGTTTAAACATTCACATAATAAAAATGAAAATATAAAAAATACCTTTAAATGATGTACGCGTTGAAAGAAGATATGACAAAGTACTCCCTAGTCCTTTCTGCGATCGTTGAAACCACCTCCCTATTCCTTTCTGCGATGTGGATACGGCAAAAATACTCCAATCAATAAACGTTGGCCGCTCTATACAAATAAAGATAATATCTAAAAATGAAAGATAGCAATCAAATAATAAGGAGAAGAATATATTTTTAAATCAAACTTCCTTTTTCAGATTAATGTTGAAAATCAAGTCGCAAAGTTTTCAGCAGATAACAATCACCGATGATGTAGTAGACAGCAGATAACAACTCCCTGGTCCTTTCTGCAATCGTTGAAACCACCTCCCTAGTCTTTTCTGCGAAGTAGATACGGCAAAAAAACTCTAATCAGTAAACGTTTGTCGCTCTATACACATGAAAATAATATCCAAAAAGAAAGATAAAACTCAAATAATAATAATAATAATAATAATAATAATAATGATAATGATAATAATAATAATAGTATTTAAAAACAAATTTACTTTTCAGATTAATGTTGAAAATCAAGCCGCAAGATTTTTAGCAGATAACAATCTCCGATGATTGAATACACGGCAGATAACGAGCGAAAGCTGGCTTCGATGAAAGTAAGAGGAGAGCGGAGAAGTGCTTGTCTGCTTATATACCCACATATCGATCAAAGTTCATTACCTGTCAGCATTTTTTACAATGAGATTATTTAATTGCCGTCTGCCACCACATTTCTACACACGCAGAGGTATTATATATTTTGTTAACTGCTGTTAACGATTAATCAATAATAATTTTACGACAAAAGTGTGATGATAAACAGAGCAAGTGTCTGTGCGTAAAACTATCTTTAGGACTGGTAACTAGCATTTGCCTGGTATGAAAATGTAAAACCGCGGTAAACAATTATCAGATAAGTGTATATTGGTTTTTGACCTACCACCTTCATGGAAAACTATCTGCATGGCTGACACCTCCACGTTTTACACACGCACACAGATATTTGTACACGAATACTTAATAATATATATTCAGTTTTACGATAATATAAAATGCGGAGATAAAAATACGTCTGAACAGACCAAGTACCTAAACAGTATCTGTAGGGCGCAGACGTACTGCTTCACTCCAGTTTTTGTTCATATGACACGGCGTAGACAGGGGTAACCAGTATACCGCAACATGAATAATGGTTTTGGTAGTTGCTTTACAACACACAGATTAACACATCCATTTCCAATTCAAATGCTGTTGTATGATATGATTATGCGTAGGGTATGTAGATGTAAGCTTGAAGGATTTACACTGACTGACAGAGCAAATGCAACACCAAGAAGGAGTGGTTCGAAAGGGATGAAAGTTGGGGAAAAACGGAGACGGCACGGACGAATAATTTATGTTTATTTCAAACCGATATGCAGGTTACACAATGCGCACGGCATCGACTCAGTAGGATGTAGGACCACCGCGAGCGGCGATGCACGCAGAAACACGTCGAGGTACAGAGTCAATAAGAGTGCGGATGGTGTCCTGAGGGATGGTTCTCCATTCTCTGTCAACCATTTGCCACAGTTGGTCGTCCGTACAAGGCTGGGGCAGAGTTTGCAAACGGCGTCCAATGAGATCCCACACGTGTTCGATTGGTGAGAGATCCGGAGAGTACGCTGGCCACGGAAGCATCTGTACACCTCGTAGAGCCCGTTGGGAGATGCGAGCAGTGTGTGGGCGGGTATTATCCTTCTGAAACGGCATTGGGCAGCCCCTGAAGGTACGGGAGTGCCACCGGCCGCAGCACATGCTACACGTAGCGGTGGGCATTTAACGTGCCTTGAATACGCACTAGAGGTGACGTGGAATCATACGCAATAGCGCCCCAAACCATGATGCCGCGTTGTCTAGCGGTAGGGCGCTCCACAGTTACTGCCGGATTTGACCTTTCTCCACGCCGACGCCACACTCGTCTGCGGTGACTATCACTGACAGAACAGAAGCGTGACTCATCGGAGAACACGACGTTCCGCCATTCCCTCATCCAAGTCGCTCTAGCCCGGCACCATGCCAGGCGTGCACGTCTATGCTGTGGAGTCAATGGTGGTCTTCTGAGCGGACGCCGGGAGTGCAGGCCTCCTTGAACCAATCGAAGGGAAATTGTTCTGGTCGATATTGGAACAGCCAGGGTGTCTTGCACATGCTGAAGAATGGCGGTTGACGTGGCGTGCGGGGCTGCCACCGCTTGGCGGCGGATGCGCCGATCCTCGCGTGCTGACGTCACTCGGGCTGCGCCTGGACCCCTCGCACGTGCCACATGTCCCTGCGCCAACCATCTTCGCCACAGGTGCTGCACCGTGGACACATCCCTATGGGTATCGGCTGCGATTTGACGAAGCGACCAACCTGCCCTTCTCAGCCCGATCACCATACCCCTCGTAAAGTCGTCTGTCTGCTGGAAATGCCTCCGTTGACGGCGGCCTGGCATTCTTAGCTATACACGTGTCCTGTGGCACACGACAACACGTTCTACAATGACTGTCGGCTGAGAAATCACGGTACGAAGTGGGCCATTCGCCAACGCCGTGTCCCATTTATCGTTCGCTACGTGCGCAGCACAGCGGCGCATTTCACATCATGAGCATACCTCAGTGACGTCAGTCTACCCTGCAATTGGCATAAAGTTCTGACCACTCCTTCTTGGTGTTGCATTTGCTCTGTCAGTCAGTGTACTTCTTGTAACCTGGCTAGGAATCGAAACTCAACCTCACGAACTAATTGTAAGCACATGGATGCCCCTTTTCGTCACCTCTTATGACAGGCAGGGTTTATCGTGTGTACTCTCAAAGTTGAGAACCTACAGGTGCCCCTTTTAGCCGTCTCTTGGGACAGGCAGGCGATACCGTGAGTGCTCTAAAGTTAAGAGCCTATGTGTGTCCCTATTAGCCGCCTCTTACGACAGGTGGAAGATACCATTAGTACTCTCAAGTTAAGAGCCTGTGGTTGGCCCTTTTATCCGCCACGTACGACAGGCAGAGGATACTGGAAGTGCTTCTAACATAAGAGCTCATGGATGCCCCTTGTAGTCACCACTTACGACAGGCAGGCGATACTGTGTGTACTCTTATGTTGAGAGCCCATGGGTCTGCCCTTTAGCCACCTTTTACGACAATCAGAGGATTCTGTAATTGCTCCCTAGATAAGAGCTCATGGATGCCCCTTGTAGTCACTTCTTACGACAGACAGGGGGCATCGTCTATGATTCTTAGTTGAGACTGCATAAGTCTGCACACAGTAATGTATACCCCTTGGCAACAGGCAGGCCAGCGAGGAGGAAGCGATAGATCTAATTTCACACAAGTCAGTGGTCACCTTGTACACACATGCAGTTGTGGAGACATATAGACAGTGGTGTGCAGTCATTTCAATACAACATAAAGGAAACTAAAATTATCATTTACTATTTAATTCGTTTGTTCAAACTAAACGATATGTAATGTAATTTAGACTGTAGTGTTGTACCTGCTAAGTTAAGAATAGAAGGCCATCGCCTAAGCTGTCTAAGCTACTTAGCCCATCCCCCACCCTGGGCTATCAGGCGGTAACCCCGAGGTGCCAGAATTTTCTTACCCACAGGATTCCCTTTACGTAAATTTATCGATATGAGGCAGACGTATGTGAGAATCCTTAAATGCTACCGGATTGAGCCAGGATCGAACCTGCTAAGTTGAGATTTGAAAGCCAGCGCCTTCACCGTCTAAGCTACTCTGTCCTAAAATTTTAGCATGGCAGGAGTGGCTTGTATGTGTCAGCAGGTCGCCTATAGAGCTACACTACCTCAGGGCACGAGTTTGTTAGGACTCATGTTGACCTTAATTAAGACGTTGAGTCTTCATAGTCAGTAGTAGTGCGAACTGTGTGCCTTATGCTTTACGGTCGGATGTCGACAACCCTATATGGTAATGAGTTGATTGAATATAAAAATGGTAAGTGTTCAAACATACACAGTCTCCGAGCGAGAAGAAACAATGCTTTTAAATCCAGTTTCCTTTATTATATTCTAAGTGTGAATCAGTCGTACAGCGAGCAGTCCGCTGGGTCTCTCTGCAGACTTTCAACAGGAAGCAAGGTATCAATTTTTTGTAGACACAGCACATACCATCTCCCTAATGCAAGCCCGCAGCTGCGCACTCATAACCGCACGGATGGTCCATATAGTATTGAGATTTACAATAAAATATAAGATATGATTTAAAATGTTACAGTTTCCCTATCTTGACCACAATGTCTGTCTTTACTATTATGACTTTACCATGTCGATGCAACAATAATCCGAGATAAATAAACCGTTCCATTATTATTATTTTCACAGACATGACAAAAACCATGAGTTTAGTAGCGTGTGCTTTTAGTACGATACCCTGGGCTGTATCTCCCGGATGCAAGCTCACAGCTGCGCGCCCCTAACCACACGGCCAACTCACCGTTATCTTATGTGTAATATATTTGTAAGACCTCAGGCGGCAGGATCTCTAGCCGCTAGGGGTCCGTGGTTCAAATCTCGGTCAGTGTATGTTTGTAAACAAAGCGGTGGCAGGTTTTCTCCAGAACCAATAATCACTACTACCATTAATGAGTTAGCACGACGTAGATTGTGAAAACCTTCAACCAGCCTACAGATGAATGTAAGAATCCCTAGGCCTAGCCGGGAGTCGAACCTAGAGCTGTAGGAATCAAACGTACGGTTAGAAGCCTGGATTGAATCTGCCAAGTTGTAGATAACGTAGTGGCAAGGGAATTTTGACCCGCAGGAGTTCTTTAACGGGTTAGTGCTAAGAGTAGAGGGCTAGGTTCGATTTCTCCTGGCTCTGCTACGAAACGTACTACGAGCGGTAACGCGATAATTGCTTACCAAGCGACTGCTGCTCAGCGCCAAAGGCCTGCAGATTACGAGGTAATAAGTGTGGTCAGCATGATAAATCCTCCTCATCTAGGAGATACTAACTACACAGCCCTCCAACCATGCCATTTGACATACAGTTTATTTCCACAACGTCGAATAACACGTTCGTTTAAATAGTGATCACGATATCTGGAATAGTAGTGGTAGTGATTATTGTATTTAAGAATGTGAAACCGCAGAAAAGGTTTTTCTGTTCAGAATACGATGCGAATGTATGCTGTCTATTCAATTATTTACTGTAAGATAACTGTATGTATATATGTTCTATGACCTCTGTAATAGGATTGAACCTGTACAGATTGACAACATATTCTGTCTTGTACAGGTTACGTGTCGGACAGGGTGACGTAAAGTCTTGGCGACGGTGTAGATAGGAGGACCATCTTGCGCAGGAGGGGCATCTGTCCGTAAAACTGTGAGGAGAAACGCGGCTATGTCTCGTTAGAGAGGAGGAAGAGGAGGGATTAACCTAACCTCCGTGACGTTGCGCTGTCGAGAAGGGCAGCTAGCCTTAAAATTATAATCCTCTGCAGTGAAGCCCACTGGCTATGTGAACATCAATGAGGTTAGCCACGTTCAAAAATTTCACACTAAGAAACAAGTGCACGTGGTTAGGACCTGACAATATAGTAACTGTCATATTAATAGCTGTTTAAATTCCGCGCACCCACATTGTTAAGATGACAGCAGTGAGGATAGGTCCTGTCAAGATGGCAGCAGTGAGGTTAGCTACATTCACATTTTCCGCGCCAAAACAAGTGCACGTAGTTAGGATCTGTCAAGATGGCAGCTGTTAAGAGCTCGTAGAATTTATATTCCGTGCCCCCTTCGTCGTTGAGATGGCAGCACTGAGGTTACGCCGTGTTAAGATGGTAGCAGTGAGGTTAGCGACGTTCAATTGTTCAACAAGTGAATGTTGTTACGACCTGTCAAGATGGTAGTTGTTATCTTGACAGCTGTCAAAAGCACGTGGCTTTGTTTACAAACAATGTGACGTCACAGTGATGTGGTCATGAAGTCACGGGTCAATGACCTTGGCCGGGGTCAATAACCTCGTTGGAAAATGCTGATTTAGCTCTCATAGTCCTGGTACCATCACAGCTCTCCTACTTATGATGTTGCTACTAACCATGCCCAATCAGGTTAACCTGTGACCTTTTGTAGGGTGAGCTTATCTCCTGTTCAACCATTCGGGAAATTTTCTCTCCCGTTGGATATTGGGCACTGAATTTGCCGTCCGTTGTTTAGTTCATCGCCGTCAGCTGGAGTGCAGACCTGTTGGACCGTGCAGCTGCCCCTCGGTGGATTGATTGGCTGTTGAAACTACTTTATATCGGGTGGCAGATGGGGATATTTATAACTGAACCATCACGTAAAATCTAGAGTACGGGCATGGAAAATCTCCGTTTATATTTAATCATGCAAGGTTTTCCTTCACTAGCCAATCTATGGCTATTTTCTTACGAAGGAAGTACGATTGTGAACCCTCATTTCCTTTTGTATAAAATATTGTATATCATTAATGTTACCTTTATTCTTGGTGATCATCTATGATAGTCCCGATATCCCGGTTCAATTCCTTGCTGCCCTTTCCAGAATTCAATTTCCAGAATTTCATTTTTCTATGATATATTTGTAAGCTGAGGTTAGCTCCTGTTCACCCCCCGGGAGATTTTCTCTCCTGTTAGATATTGTTGTATGTTGTCCTTGAATTTATTGGGTAACGAAACTTGACACTGTGCTTAACCTATGTCTGAAGGCATTATGGCCGACATTGTAAATGGTTATATGGAAGATTCCAGTGCCCTGAGTGCTCAGCTATGTTCAGGCTTATATAATTCTAGAATATTATTTATTATTTTTATTTAACCAAGAGTTAATTCTTGTTAACCTATAAGAAACAAAAAGAAAGAAAGATAAAAAAAGAAAGTTACAGTAATATACTACTTCGGGAGTGTATCACTTTAACCTAATTTTCCTCCGTCCAGCCTTAAGTCCCTGCCGCTTCTACCTCCACCCACAGTGGACCACAGTAATAATAAAAAACTAAACCCCATGGTACAACAGCCCGGGAAAGGTCTTGGCCTATCATGCGACCGCTGCTCAGCCCGAAGTCTACAGATTACGAAGTGACGTGTGGTCAGCACGACGAATCTTCTCGGTCGTTATAATTGGCTTCCTAAATTGGGGCCACTACCTCACCGTCAGATAGTTCTTCAATTCTGATCACGTAGGCAGAGTGGACCTCGAGCCAGCCCTCAGACCGAGCTAAAAGTCCCTGGCCTGGCCGTGAATCGAACCCGTGGCCTCCGGGTAAAATGCAGGCGGGCTACCCCTACACCACGGGGCCGGCTACCGACGTAATAATAATTATAATAATAATAATAACAACAACAACAACCGGGAAGCCCACTTACTTAACCTTTAGAAATGAATTTTAATATCAATACAAAGGCAATACGTAAAAGACGATTACTTCGCTCATGTATACTCAAGTGTTGGCATGGACGAGACATGTCCCCATACACCTTCAGTCAATATCAAAGTCAAGATGGAACTTCCTACTATTTGCTTTACGTCGCACCGACACAGATAGGTCTTATTGCGATGATGGGATAGGAAAGGCCTAGGACGTGGAAGGAAGCGGCCGTGGCCTTAATTAAGGTACAGCCCCGGCAGTTGCCTGGTGTGAAAATGGGAAACCGCGGAAAACTATCTTCAGGGCTGCCGACAGTGGGGCTCGAACCCACTATCTCCCGATTACTGGATACTGGCCGCACTTAAGCGACTGCAACTATCGAGCTCGGTCAGTGGTGCAGACTGAGTGAACCACGGGGCCACGTGACTATCTTTTTATTTTGCTAGTTGCTTTACGTCGCACCGACACAGATAGATTTTATGGCGACGATGGGACAGGAAAGGCCTAGAAACGGGGAGGAAGCGGCTGTGGCCTTAATTAAGGTACAGCCCCAGCATTTGCCTGGTGTGAAAATGGGAAACTATGTAAAACCATCTTCAGGGCTGCCGACAGTGGGGTTCGAACCCACTATCTCCCGGATGCGAGCTCACAGCTGGGCGCTCCTAACCGCCCGACAACTCGCCCGGTCATGTGACTATCTAGAATGGGAAGTCTCGTTTCTACGTTCTTCGATTTCCTGATATTTAGTCGAAAACACGTCCTTCTAGTTGAACTGAGCACCCCTTCAATAAATCACTACTAATCTGCATTTCGGACTGTCACCCAGATGGCAGATTCCCTTTTCTGAGCAACACCCTCATCGCAGACTTGGGAAATACTTCAACTGCAGCTCATACAAGAACTTACCAGTCGCACATTCAGTGCCAGTTAACACTCATATGGACGTTTAGTTAATGATATATCATTAAAATGTTTAAAAGAATGAACTTGCCTTTTCATTTTAGCCCTCTGTTTTATAAAATGAGAGCTAAGCCTCACTGGAGAGGAAGAGGAGAATGGAAGTGGAGGAGAAAATAGACCAGAAGGTTTGTAGGAAATAAGGAATAACATCTCATCATACCAATTATCATCGTAAATTTGAATTAGTGGTGTTCAAGTTGTCCAGATGGCATCCTTGGCTCATCCTTCTGTACGTGTCTCCCTTTGATCATTATATTACCGTGGAGGTTTCTTTAATATCACCTTTAAAATGTGCCACTACTTTCGGAGAAAGGAGTTTGGCTAATTACTCTACTATTACTTCCACGATAAACACGTTTAACGGCACTATACTAAATTTATATCGAGCTTATATAACACAAAGTGGGGCTGCGCAAAGAGACTGTGATACGTAAGTGAGAAGAAGGATGAGAAGCAAAGAGACGAAGAGGGAGAGATTTAATTAAACTGGGCTTACGTGAATGTCAGCTTGGGGTTCATGAGCTGAACTGTACAGGTTCACCGACGCCGAAGGCTGACGCCTCTTTGCCTGTGCTGCTTGATGCCGAGGCAGACAGACGCCTAGGCTTGCTGGCGTCGCAGCTCTAGTTTACATTGCAATGCATACTGCTCTCAGTCCGCAGGCCTTCCTACCCCAGAGAAAGATTGCGTTACTCGACAAACTCAGCCGCAGTCCAAGTATTGATGAGCTACAGGCAATAGAGGGCGATCAGATACCCCAAACGGACTATTAGAAGGCATCCATCGAACGTAGTTGCTTTTATACAATGTAGGCGTGACATCTGCGGCATACGGGGTGGAAAACTAAATGTGAAGCAACAGAGGAACCTGGTAAGATTGGTCATTCTGCTTCTCTCAGGTCACTAGACACATGGCATGGGAGAAGAATAATATACCTATATATTCTATATTGTTAAAATACTGGTATTTCTATATAATGAATATTAATTAAATGTTCAGACCATGTTGTCAACAATAATTTTAGTAATTATTTACTATAAAGTCTTATCAGGAAAAATTATGCATGTATTTCCAGTACAGACCGTGCTTAAGAAGACGTTCATAATCATCTCGGAGCAACAACTTATAGGCTATAAGTTATGTTTGTACCATATAAAACGTTGCATTTCAAGACAATCAACAGATGATCTGAATTTTTTTGCTAGTTGCTTTACGTCGCACCGACACAGATAGGTCTTATGACGACGACAGTAGACTAAAGGTCTAGAAATGGGAAGGAAGCGGCCGTGACCTTAAGGTACAGCCCCGGCATTTGCCTGGTGTGAAAATGGGAAACCACGAAAAACTATCTTCAGGGCTGTCGACAGTAGGGTTCGAACCCACTATCTCCCGGATTCGAGCTCACAGCTGCGCGCTCCTAACCGCACGGCCAACTTTCTGAACATTTCTATGTATGTTGTAGTAGTGACGATATCCCTAGTTCCTTAACTGAATGATCAGCGTCAGAGGGAGCCAGATTTGAATCCAGAGCTGGTCGAGGATTTTAACTTCATAGGGTTAATTTCTCTGGCTCGGACACTCGGAGTGTTTTTGCTCGTCTAAATACACATTTCTTCATCTGCATACGACACGCCACACTACCAAGCACCACAGAAACACGAGATAGTGAAAACATCACTATTCATACTATTGGCGTCAGGCAAAGCATCCGGCCGTTAAACAGGACCAAATCCACATAAAATGCCGACCCCAATAAATTGGTGGTTAGTAGTGTTGTACGCTGTATGTACTGTAAATGAAGGGAAGTGCAGTGAGACGAACACAAACGCCCTGTCCTTAAACAGGAAATAATCAAACGCAGTTTAAACATTAGTCCGCCTCTGTGGTGTAGTGGTTAGTGTGATTAGCTGCCACCTCCGGAGGCCCGGGTTCAATTCCCGGCTCTGCCACGAAATTTGAAAAGTGGTACGAGGGCTGGAACGGGGACCACTCAGCCTCGGGAGGACAACTGAGTAGAGGTGGGTTCGATTCCCACCTCAGCCATCCTGGAAGTGGTTTTCCGTGGTTTCCCACTTCTCCTCCAGGCAAATGCCGGGATGGTACCTTGCTTAAGGCCACGGCCGCTTCCTTCCCTCTTCCTTGTCTATCCCTTCGAATCTTCCCATCCCCCACCGAGGCCCCTGTTCAGGATAGCTGGTGAGGCAGCCTGGGCGAGGCACTGGTCATCCTCCCCAGTTGTATCCCCCGACCCAGAGTCTGAAGCTCCAGACACTGCTCTTGAGGCGGTAGAGGTGGGATCCCTCGCTGAGTCCGAGGGAAAAGCTAGGCCTGGAGGCTAAACAGATTAAGAAGAAGAAGAAGTTTAAACATTGTCCCAGTCGGAAATTGAACTCGAGTCCCTCTGAACCTAACACCAGTATGATAATCATTCAGCGAAGGAGCCGAATATGGGAGGTGAATTTTATTGGTTTTTTTGTTGTTGTTTAAAGGGGCCTAACTTCTATGGTCATCGCCCTTGAATTATATTTTGATAATAATTAAGTCTGATAAAATATTAAATGAGTGGAACATAAAATAGCATACGCCAATTACTTTCTTTTTTTGATCGACTGCACCTATTAATTTATTGAATAGGTCCAGGGTGTTTAGGATGCGATATTTTTTGCATCTACTTTATTTATTATAGGCTAACTCAATTATAACGATATCTGAGACTTCAGGAATGTAAAATCTACACAAAGATAATCTACCCGAGTACAAAGTGAAAATAAAACAGTCACATATGAGGGAGGAGATGAACCTTCGAAGCTGTGATACACCTGTTATCTCCCATTCATACTTCCATACAGATAGCTGAAGCGTACAGTTTTTTCACATTGTTACTCTGTGTTCACTAGATACCAAAGCAGTTTCTTCTTACACTCAGCATTACGCCGCACCGACACATAATGGTATTATGGTGACAATGAGAGAAGAAAGGACCGGGCGAGTTGGCCGTGAGCGTAGAGGCGTGCGGCTGTGAGCTTGCATCCGGGAGATAGGGGGTTCGAATCCCACTGTCGGCAGCCCTGAAGATGGTTTTCCGTGGTTTCCCATTTTCACACCAGGCAAATGCTGGGGCTGTACCTTAATTAAGGCCACGGCCGCTTCCTTCCAACTCCTAGGCCTATCCTATCCCATCGTCGCCATAAGACCTATCTGTGTCGGTGCGACGTAAAGCCCCTAGCAAAAAAAAAAGAGAAGAAAGGGCTAAGAGTGGGAAAGAAGCGACAGTGACCTTAATTAAGGTACAGCCCCAGCACTTGTTTGGTGTGAAAAGGGAAACCACGGAATACCAGCTTCAGGGCTGCCGAAAGTAGAGTTCGTACCCACTGTCTTCTGAACGAAGAAACCACAGCTCTCACTCCACAACTTCATAATGTGTTACAGGTTTATGATCAGATTTTAAGACTTTATTGACGCTCTGCGAGAAGAAACTATTTGGCGCAAGCTACTATATCTGCTGTAAGCCATCTGCCTGCCGAGGTTTATAGTACAATTTAAAAATAAACACACTCTTCTAACCATATCGATGTGAAAAGATGACCATATGCTGTTGAGTAGGCATGTAATTGGTAGTAGCCTAGAACCTCCTCCGTGGTACTGCTCCGACATTTTCTCTGAAGGAGAAATGGCTGCTTAGACAAATACGATACGTAATTCTCTAGCGACTGCGATAGGAGTAGATATACAGTAGTTGGTACAGTGCAGTAACATTCCACAAAAACTATTACAAAACTGGACTCAGCTCTACGTAAAAGGGTACAGTGTTTTTAAGATGGGCCATTTTTAAGATGGACCATACTCTCACCTGTATGGTTAATGCATTGCACAGGGAAAACTGAGAAGTTACGGAATGTGATATCAGACACAGCGCGGGCGATTTTAATGTTGCTGAATCAGTGTTTTCGATTGGTGCCGACGTCATCACATCAAGGTTAATGACCTCTGACATCATCATCACGTCATGACGTAACTTAACCGACCTAACCTAACCTCACAGGCTCCATAGAGGAGCCAATTGGTCACGCCAGTGACCGGTTTTGGGGGAGAGTGGGGCTAACCCCTCTCCCCTGGACTAGTGGCTCTGCATCGGTCCAACAGGAAATTTGCCAACCGCTGGCCCAGCGAACATTCACCAGCTTTCCCTCAGCAGTCCTTCAGTTCCCCTCAAGCTCGAAGCCCGAGAGCGAAGATAAGCTGCAGACAAGCAATCGGCCGTCTGTCCGAAGACAGATTGCAATGGTGTGTCTTTTTATCGGGCGGGTGGGGGGTTTGGGCGAAGCCAGAACCTCTTTGCAGTCATCAACTCAAGCTATTTCACCTCCGACATGCTATTCATTCTAAGTAGAGAAATCAGGGAGTATGGGGAAGGAATGACATTCAGGGAGTATCAGCCTGTTCCCATGCTCAGAATGTAAGGTGATGAGATATTATATTGCTGTAATTAGGCAGTACGAGCCAGGGAAAAACCACATACGCAGAAATAGAAAGTTGCCTACATGTAAAATGTGGCAATTTGTGGAGAGCACGTGCAAGTATTCCAGGTTATGTTACTGAGGATTATAACCCTATCATGCACAAGTCATATCCATTTTACTGCAATGTTCGTTTGTTTAGGAGTAGGCGTCTTGCCACCGGGAGGTTCTGTGCGCCAGCTCAGTGACGTTCGAACCATGGCGCTACATTACATGTTCCACGGACCAGCAACCAGGGCTCGCTGATGCCAATTCTCCGTTTTCGGTGAACGAGTTCCACTAGCAAAGCCTTTTAAGTACAGGATCTGTCTTCTTATTATTATTATCCTCAAACGTCCCGGCGTTGTTTTGGTGTACAGTCATGTCACTGTAGTCTATGTGTGCTATAAAATAGGGAAATATAGAGAAGCATGCAGAGTTTTAATTACATATGTACACACTTGTACAGTGCGGGCATTGTGTTCCGCTCTCATGTCGCCGTAATATACCTGTGCAGCTTAAGGAACAAACACAAAAATACTGTAGGAGGTTAATTTATTTATTTTGTTTTTGCTAGGGGCTTTACGTCGCTCCGACACAGATAGGTCTTATGGCGACGATGGGATAGGAAAGGCCTAGGAGTTGGAAGGAAGCGGCCGTGGCCTTAATTAAGGCACAGCCCCAGCATTTGCCTGGTGTGAAAATGGGAAACCACGGAAAACCATTTTCAGGGCTGCCGATAGTGGGATTCGAACCTACTATCTCCCGGATGCAAGCTCACAGCCGCGCGCCTCTACGCGCACGGCCAACTCGCCCGGTAGGAGGTTAATTTAATATACAACAGTGTCAGATTGCAAGCGCGTGTGGAATCTCTTGATATTTTATAGGGATAGTACGACGCAGAGAGAGGAGGAAATGGAATGGCGGAGGGGGATAGAGAGTGCACCAATATCAGTCAGCCGTGGGGAATATAGAGTGCACTACTGGCGACTAGATTCATTAAATAAAATATAGAGAGCAGCATGTGTTTTAATACTCTGGTATGAGGAGGTGAACGGAGATATAGAGAGCGCCAATATCGGTCTGTGATGGGGGATAGAGTGCGCTACAAGCGAGCAAAGTTCATTAGGTGGTTGATAGAGGGCAGCGTGCGTTTTAAGATGGCGGTAAGGTCATATTTTTTGAACGTAAGCACGTATTTGGAATGTTTAGAGCTGTCAAAAACTCCGTATACGTGTGCAGGAGAGTTCCTTACATAGTGGATAGAGTGCAGTTCGAGCATTAGATGCCGGTATGAACATATGCTTTAAAGGGGAGCGCGTGTTTTGAATGTTGACAATTGTCGAAACTCCACATGTACATTCGCAAGAGAATTCTATAAAATCAATGACAATGCACGGATTGAGCCCAAGATGGAGGGTTTTTTGACAACCAGGCGATGGTAGTTCGTCCTCGCGTTTTGAATTTGACGGTCAGAGCGCAGATCAAGCATAAGATAACAGAAAGAGCTGTTTTGACATATTGAGACTTATCAGTAC
Source organism: Anabrus simplex (assembly GCF_040414725.1). NCBI lineage: Eukaryota > Metazoa > Arthropoda > Insecta > Orthoptera > Tettigoniidae > Anabrus > Anabrus simplex. The sequence continues at coordinate 526,346,469 of NC_090266.1, forward strand.
ACTTTGTCTCTCGACAACTGTCATCGCACTAATGACGGGTGAGACAAGGTAAGTCTTTCTTTTTTGACATGCGGTGATCATGCCACGTATGTGGATGTTGTCCACACATGTGGACGTCCTCAACTGTGGACGCTGTCCATATGCGTAGGTTCTCCTCACATTTGGACGTACTCTACTGTGGATGCAGCCCATTCACTTACGTGGACCAACGCTAGGTCTACAGAGGTGCACTACCACGCTACTAGGTCTACATACGCAGATCTTCTATAGATGAGAACTCTCTCATTTCTGTGAACGATAACATTAAATATTGGTTAGAGAAAGAAACGTGGTTACAGTTATTCGATGCAGGTGTTGAAAACAGCGAGAATGGATACTGATCATGTAGCGGTGTATACAGGATGCATCAGAACTATACCAACCAAAAAGTCAGGGATGCTCTTCGTGTTATGTTAAGGCCGAGGGTTCAATGAACTCACCGTATTTGCTGTGCCAGAGCACAAGCCACTGCCGTGCTTCAGGGAAGAGGGTAAATGGTGTGTATGATGGAGACAGACCGCGCCTATGAATAAGTTCCCCCGTTCGACTCGCAGAGGACTCTCCTTATCTCTTATAGGTAAAATCCACTAGTAACGTGCGCGAATGACGCCTGAAATCCCGAGGATCGGTTCCTACGACTCAGAGGTGGCACTCAATGTCGCATGCGAGGAATCGATGCTGGGCGCACTCACTAGAGTGAGTCGTCCGTATATGAGTGGGGCAAATTCGAATGTGCTATATTTACTATTTATTTTGTATACAGTATAGTATGATATAACACCAATTTACATTACACGTCTTAATAGTTTTCATGAATGAATTATGCCACATAATAATGAAATAAAAAATTAACCTGGTAATTTGGAAATCACATTACACATTTCGACACTGGGTGTAGCAATCGACATTGTCATTTATGCTTATACTGTATTTTTCTAATGTGGTTTTCAAATATCGCTAGTATAAACGTATAAAATCTGTGTAATTAAGTCACATTTTTAATAAGTACAAAACTTGTTTCGTAGCTTGCCTGTGTTCCGTTGAATGTAATTCGCAATGAACATTGCTAACCACTGTTCGACTCGTTGGCTGAATGGTCGTCGTTGAGGCCCAGGATTCACAGGGTCCCGCGTTCGATTCTCGGCAGGGTGGAGAATTTTATTCGCCTCTGATTAGTTCCTTTGGCCTGGGGATGGGGTGTTCGTGTTTGTCCCAATACATTCCTCTTCATATTCGGACAGCACACTACACTACCAACCACCACAGGAAAACGCAATAGTGATTACGTCCCTCCATATAGAGTTGGCGTCAGGAAGACCATCTGGTTGTAAAACAGGGCCAAATCTACATGTGCGATACAGTTCGCACCCGCGACCACACAGGTGTGGGAATGGTGGTAGAAAAGAAGAAGAATAACATTTCATACTACTGCTAAATATCATTATGAGAATCTTTTTGAATTACTATTTTTGTTTTCACCACTGCTTAACCTTAGTTAAGGTTTTCTCTTTAGTATAACTGTATTTTGTTGAAATAGTAGTATTATATTATGTCATGAACCCCCTACAAGTTTTGACTTGTTGACAATCCATCCATTTTGGATAGTTTCAAACAGAGAATTATATTTTCTGTTCAAATTACCGTCGCATTAGAATATTTATCTCCAGAACACTACAAGGAGAGCAGGCATGGCTTGTAAAGTGACTTGGCTATAAACCAAAACGAACCACATTACATAACACATTCGTGCTGCACGTGTTTACGTATCTGCATCATAGGTGGTGCTACTAGTTCCTCGGAATTGATTCCGGAATCGGGTATGCGATTCCTCAGGCATATGAAATCGATTCCTCGCGATTCCAGTCGCAACCCATCAATATCCACAGTTCGTTTACTAAGTGGACGTAACTCCACCTACATTAAAAGACGATACAATTACTACAGACTTGTCAGTCAAGGAATGGAGCAGATCGTTTCCCATCTAGTCTGTTGGTCGGAGTAACGTTCTTTATTATTTAACATGCTTGAAGATGCAACGATGCCGCCAACACTCACAACACTGTAAATGGAATGAAATACTGAACGAAGGAAACAGTACCCTAATGGTTTGACTAGAGTAGATGTTCAATATGCCCCCTTCCTACTTCGCTGCACAGTTCACAACTGTGTAGTAACATTTAGTGTGTTCCGAACAACACTGAAATCTGCCTGTATTCTTGATGCAAGTTCATGTTCTTTTTTTACGGGGTTCGCAGAGTAGTCAATTTGTGCAGAATGAACTATACACTGCCTGCTGGAGCTGGGAAGCGACTATGTGAAACGAGCATGAAACCTGCGCATCTGCACCTAGCATTATCTCTGTCTTCCCCTTTCCACTTTCCCTCCCTTCCCTCCTCTAATGCACAGCAACAGGCAGCGGCTGGCTCTCTGGCATAGCAAACACGGCAAGTTTGACAATTTGAACTGAGTGCCCGGAAGTAACCTCATTTTCCCGAAAAGAAAAATTGTCTCCGCCAATCCGATTTTACCATCGGTCTTAACATAGCAAGAAGAGCATCCCTGACTTTTGTCGGCATAGTTCTGATAAACCCTGTACAGCATATTACCTCGCAAACTGATATTATTCAATCGTCGGTTTGACATCAAAGGACTCAGTGCACTGTCATCTGAAATTATTTTCTTGCTATGGGCTTTACGTCGCACCGACACAGATAGGTCTTATGGCGACGATGGTATAGGAAAGGCCTAGGAGTTGGAAGGAAGCGGCCGTGGCCTTAATTAAGGTACAGCCCCAGCATTTGCCTGGTGTGAAAATGGGAAACCACGGAAAACCATTTTCAGGGCTGCCGATAGTGGGATTCGAACCTACTATCTCCCGGATGCAAGCTTCACAGCCGCGCGCCTCTACGCGCATGGCCAACTCGCCCGGTCATCTTAAATTAAGCTAGGTGCTTCTTATAATATGACTCTAAGTCTCTCAACAGTACTGTATTGGCTTTCACGTTTTGATTGTTTCCTTACAGCACTCTCACCTTCCATTTGTTTTCTACAGAAGCGGCAACTCAAGCAATCACACTTTCAACTCCTATGTCCTGCGATATCGAACTAGACCCCCGCCTTGAAGGAAATATTTTATCAGACTGTAACAAAGGATAGTACTAGCAGCATCCTTAGAATATGTAGATACAATTAAAAACGCGGACAGCCTTCTTCAGCACCCTCTACCGCGTTGATGACTCTGAGAGTGTACAGGGTACGGTGAAAGTACAAAGAGTTCTAAGCCCATTCTAGAGGTTCATTTTGAGCACTTACCAAAATTTGTTGATGTTAGGAATGCTTCAAAAAGCAGAAGACACGGATGTCATTCCAAAACCACGGTAGTCTGTACAAAATGTGATATGTACCTTCGTGTTATTTAAGAATGCTTTCTGCTTTATACATCAAGTAAGAAGAAATGTATGCCTACTAAATTTTAATTCACGTTCTGTACATGAAATAAAAAAGGCGTTGGATCTAGTGTTTACAAAGAAAGACATACTTTGCAAGGAAATGCTAATACTTTCTCTCTCCTATAAATATAGACTCATCGGAAAAATATTTGTGTACACCAGTAGAAATAAGTGCCATTTTCAAAACTCCGTGCGGCAATAATAATAATAATAATACTTTGTAATGATAATAATGACATCCTTCATTTTAATGTAGCAACTAATGTTCACTTAAGTGAAGTAACTGCACTATACCTATTTTTCCATCGCATTCATTGCTCCTTTAAACACATTGGTAAAGTTATTAAATATTCTATCACAAAGTTTGTTCTATGCAACATGCCTATATCTTTAAATCTAATATTAATGTAGTTATTTGACAAATCATGTTTTGAGCCCTTTCTCAGTATTGTTAATCCTCTTTTTTTTTTTTGCTAGTTGCTTTACGTCGCACCGGCACAGATAGGTCTTATGGCGACGATGGGACAGGAAAGGGCTAGGAGTGAGAAGGAAGCTGCCGTGGCCTTACTTAAGGTACAGCCCCAGCATTTTCCTGGTGTGAAAATGGGAAACCACGGAAAACCATCTTCAGGGCTGCCGACAGTCGGATTCGAACCCACTATCTCCCGGATGAAAGCTCACAGCCGCGCGCCCTTAACCGCGCGGCCAACTCGCCCGGTGTGTTAATCCTCTGAGTACTATGGATCGAAATGCTGACTACCAGCGTCTTTTCACCGAGATATACACTTATGGACAATATTCCGGTGCACAGCTCAACTTCCAAAAAACTAAAACTATGCGAATAGGGCATCGAAGCAGGGCGTCCGAAAATGTTCCCTCGTGGATCAAGATCACTGATGAAATTAAGATACTCGGTATCCTATTCTATAATAGCATCCATCAGATGATTCAGAAAAATTGGTCCCTTGCACTTGCATCTGTGAAAGGTATCCTGCAACAAGTTAAATATAAATTCATGGTGTTACAACAACGGGTGCAATATGTCAATATGTATGGTCTAAGCAAAATCTGGTATTTAAGCCAAATTTTACCAATGCCAAGAGTAGTTGGTATCCGTATAGCTTCAGCAGTAGGCTGGTATCTCTGGAAAGGATCACTTTTCCGCATCGCAAGATCTACACTCATGTTAGCTACATCGGAAGGAGGTCTTGGTCTTATTGATGTACAGCTTAAAAGTAAAGTGCTCTTCTTGTTACGAAATCTCAGAATGATGCAAGCAGCAGGAAACCATCGCTCCAACGACTTCTTAATGGAATTGTGAAACCCTGAAGAGATTAAGAACCCGCCAGCATTTTATGATATCCACCACCACGCGCCACATGCACGGTATATGCAGTATGAGATGAGCTACGTTCCACATGATCTCCTCTTGTCTCCAGACATAACAACGAAGAAACGTTATAAGTATTTACTTACACAGCAGTACAAAGCCCCGACAATAGTTCGGACAGCGCTGTTAATAAACTGGTCTAGAGTCTGGAGGAACATCTCAAATCGCATTCTCCCTCAAACAATACGTGATACTTGGTATAAGGTAATTCATGATATCATTCCTACAAATAGAAAACTCCATCGCATCCATATGCAGGAAAACGACGCCTGTGGGTTTTGCCGAGCTCCTAGGGATACAAATCAGCATAGACTGACGCAATGTGACGTCACACAACAGGTGTGGATCGACTTCAAAATGAAATTTCATCTATATATATAAAATAAGAGTTTTGTCTGTACATTGCTCAGAATTTGAAAATAATGGTATTTTTGTATCGGTGATGTTCACAGTAACAAGAAAATGCATTTTTTACTTTTCCGTAATTTCTGTCTGTCTGTCTGTCTGTCTATCTGTCTGTATGTATGTACACGCATCACGAGAAAACGGCTGAAGAGAATTTAATAAAAATCGGAATGTAAAGTCGGGTGATGAACCGCTACAATCTAGGCTATAACTTATTTTATTGCCTGCTGCCATTTCTTGATGGATACAGTACTTTTGTATCCATCTCTTGGCACAGGCCAGAGTAAAGTGTAGCTTCCACCGAAGTCCCAGTCTCATCCATGGCTGTGACAATATGGAAGCTGCTGGGGTTTGGGTGGTGCTGAGTAATGGCATTCAGAGCACGACTAGTGCATCTGAGTGTTATGAAAGGTGTTGCTCATAGGGTCAGTCGTGCTGCAATAGCACTTTCTGACCCAGTGAGGAAAGCAATGGCAAACTACCTCACTCCTCGTCTTGCCTAGTACGCCTCATTTTGGCGCTGCCATTGGTTTTTGCGGTTTCCTTCTAACCGCATAACCTTTGGTGGTGCTATTTGAGGATCCAACCAGCCTCTGGGCTGATGACCTAACAGACAGACAACTTATTTTAATCACGCTGAGTGAAATGGTAGTTTAGGGGAAGGCCTGAAAATTTATTCTCAAATATTTATGTTATTAGTGGCCGTGTCTTAATGAAAATCGGTAGACAAACATGGGAAATAAGTCGCTGCAATATAGCCTATACACGCTGAGAAAAATGGTAGTTTAGGGGAAGGCCTAAAATTTAATTGTGAAACATTTATTGTATTAGTGGTCGTATCTTCACGAAAATTGGTATGCATAATCGGGGAATAGGTCGCTATAATCTACGCTGTCAATAATATTATTCACTCTGAGTGAAATAGTAGATTAGGGGAAGGCCTCTAATGTAATCTATATACAGGATGAAGCGAAATTCGCGCACTCGGGCGTCGCAGTGCGACTCCCCACATGCCAGCAATAAAAAAGTCTCTCACAAAAGTTCGTCCTGCGAGTATATCAGGCAGAAAAAAGGACGTGGAATAGTGGCAGTCTGGCAACACTCTTACCACATGTACGGTAAGTACCTCTGTCAGCAACAATTATCCATGCTGTACAGTGGGTGCAGTGGATGGAGTTTTGGGTTCGCATGCAGGAGATAGAGCGTTCGATCCTAGGTTGAGGGGCATTTTTTTATTTACTAATTTCTATCGGACATTAGATACTGTAATACAGTAAGACACCTTACCTTAGGTCTCATGTATCCTACATTTACAACATTTTGTAACGCTGAACACAACAAATACTTTGCTAGGCCTACTGGTAACGTAAGCCATAACGAAATATAATGGACTTGAACGAGGCAAGAATAATAGTTGCTACTAATCTATGAGATCATTGGAGGAGGGTACAAAGAAAACAGGTTTCGCATTTAGTATATGAAGTGGTGCGAATAAATTCACGCCCACGACGTGGAAAGGACGTCTTTCAAAGCTGACCAATGAAAACAATTGTTCGTCCATTTGTAGGATCGTAGTATGTAAGTGCAAATGGTTTCTAGAGGACCCGCTGCAATGGCTGTTGACGATTAAGTTGCCAGATACCATACAACCTGGACTACATTTATGAAATAAAAAACACACGCTTCAACCCAGGATCGACCCCTCAACCTCCTGAATGCTAACCTAAAACTGTACCCAGTGCACCAACTGTACAGCACAAGGAATACGTGCTGACAGATGTAGTTACCCTACATGCGGTTACAGTGTTGCCAGATTGCCACTCTTCAACGCCCTTTTTCTGCCGGATATACTCGAAGGACGAATGGTATTTTTGTATCGGTGATGTTCACAGTAACAAGAAAATGCATTTTTTTTTACTTTTCCGTAATTTCTGTCTGTCTGTCTGTCTGTCTGTCTGTACACGCATCAATAGAAAACGGCTGAAGAGAATTTAATGAAAATCGGTATGTAATGTCGGGTGATGAACCACTGCAATCTAGGCTACAAATTTTTTTATTCACGTTGAGTGAAATGGTAGTTTAGGGGAAGGCCTGAAATGTAACTCTCAAATAAGTTATTTATGTTATTAGTGGTCGTATCGATAAATACTACGTAACTAACATAACTTTAGTTATGTCGTAAGTTAGTAGTAGTTATGTAAGAAGTTATTAATTTCCCGATCAGTTATGTCTTATACATTGTTACCGTACCGCATATATTCAGAGATATTCATGAATTTGTATTTTTGTTACGATGTCCATATCAGCGCCGAGTCACGAGAAAATGGGTAAACAGAATTTAGTGAAAATCGGTATGTAAAGTCTGAGAATAAGGAACTACAGTCTACGGTATAAATAATTTTGTAAAACACCCTAATATCACAGAGTCGAAAGGAAACTAATGTGAAGGCCTGCAATATAGAAAGCTCATAAACTTTATCAACAATAACATTACATTGACCATTGTTTGTTGTGATGTGCTTTTTGTCTTCTGTTTCCTCTAATCCCCGATAGATAGGATTACTGCAGCGTGCCGAGGTTTTTTTTAAAATTTGCTTGACGTCGCACCGACACAGGTAGGTCTTATGGCGACGATGGGATAGGAAATGAATAGTGGTGTGAAGGAAGCGGCCTTGGCTTTAAGGTACAGCCTGGTGTGACTGATGTGAAAATGGAAACCACGGAATACCATCTTCAGGGTTGCCGGCAGTGGGGTTCGAATCCCCTATCTCCCGGATGCAAACTCACAGCTGCGCGCCCCTAACCACACGGGGAACTCGCCTGGTCGTACCGACTGTAACAGCCTGTCTGTATATTGGCGGGAAGTAGCTGGGGAGTAAGATAACTTTCTTCTTTAGCATGCCATTCCTCTGGTTCATACATTTTCTGATATATATGGTACGTAACATACTGGTTCATCATAGTATTAGAGCTATTCAATCCCTACCCTGAGGCACTGATTGGAATGAGTAGTGTGCATTTTTAACGGAATAATGACAGAGGAGTGTTCACGGCAGTCTGCGACCTGGTTATTCCAGCTCTGGAACTTTGGACTCGTAGATCGGCACCGTAGTACTCTTCATTGAAATTGAGAAAGTGTGCGGATTTTCATTTGATCGAGTATTTTATATGATAACATTGCTTTCAATCGCTACATTCCTACTGACATTTTTGTAATGACCTATGTTGAATTCAGTTACGAAAACCACGAAGTCAGTCTTTCTGAGAATCCCGTAGCGAAGCACGGGTACATCAGCTAGTTATGTTATAAATCAGCCCAAGATCCATATTGCCTCTGAGTGGACTATTCGACCTACCTTTAGATTGAGACCAGCTCAGCGAAATAGTACCGTAGTGATCCTATTAGGCAGTTATGTACATTGTGTGTTACAAGCCAAGAGACCATACACCCAACAAGAGTTATTTGCAGGCATCAGTGTCAGTGTACACACCGTCCTCGCATTCCCCCAAAAGAAGCTGTATATTGGGGAGTATATTAATAAACTTGTAGCAGTCATCTAACAACGCACTTGTGTTAATAGTTCCTACTGTAAACTTTCTCATCTCTGTCACAAGGAGTGTCATTTAATAAGCGACCTCAACAGTTGTAAACGAGTCTCTATGTTATTTAGGTTGTGTTAGTCATTAATTCTTTTAGCTCCTACTGATGTGACGCCTGGTTGTTTGGTATTTTGTGATTAGTATACAGAGCGTGTGTATTTGATGTAAATTTTTTCTCATTTATCCCAATTATTGTACAGTGTATTGTGTCCGTTATCAGTATTACCCCCACATAGTCTTTGAATCACAGACTGCATATGTTTTTTGTTGCCGAATCTTCTCATTTTGAAGTATATTGGTATTAATATTATACAGCCTGTGCACAGTCCGTCTGTTCCTCTACTTAAGTACTCAACTGAAATAACGAACATCATAAACAAACACAGACCACATCATTTCATTATAACTGTTATGCTTCTATATGTTCAGTCTGCAAGCCTCTCTGAATTAATTAAATACCTCCATATTCCTCCAATTGGTACTAGCTATTTGGTCTCGTTTAGTTCCACACCTCTTATATCTAAATCAATAGAATTTGAGTATAACCATGGTCACCTTGGTCTCTCTTCACTTCTCTTATATTATATGACCGATATCATGTATTTATTTACTTATTGCGCTTCAGGCGGATAAAAACCTAATGATAGAAAATATATATACACATACTATTACATTAAATGAAAAAACTGAAGAACATATTAACTGTAACGGAAATTCTTGTAAAAATAAGGAAACAGAAAGTCATATATGAACTAATAATACACATTTTTTTCAGTAGCATAATGTCGACAACCGAAAATAATATTACAAACATTCCGTTATATATGCTCATCATTTTTTAACGTATTTGTATCAATTTTTTACCTCTAGTATTACTATAATTAGAAATGATAAGGTAGTAATGTTATCGAAGATTATAATGACAATGCAGATGTTGACGAGGTAGATGGCGTCAATAGGAACAAGGAAGTAATCTAAAACTGTTAACTTTAAATAAGAGTCAACATAATGGGCTTTAAATTTAGCACACCATACAATTTGAGTTATTTGTTTACATTGTTTTACTACGGAGGAGTATGTAGCTGCAAATTTATCTAGACTGTACTCATTACCATATGTATTAAATATTTTTATTGACTTTAACACTGATGAATTACTACGTTGATGGGTTCTTGATCTTGAGCACCAGAAGGTAATACATTTTGTGCATGTAGATTAACTTGAGATAAGCAAATTAAACAGACAGGGCAAGCTGGGGCTACTAATAATATTGTTAAATAATTTATAAACAGGCGAACTGTGATTACTCGTAAACAGATCGTTGTAAACATAATTTCCTCCAAAAAGCGATTTCTTTCTTACAGAATACTGTGACGGTATCCGCCATCTAAATGTGTGACTTTGGGAGGAGTAGGATAGCCTAGCTTCAGCAGCGAGTGACGTCACCGAGTGGGCCCCGCCACTACAACCGATCAGACCGAGTCGAGCTAGCGCGCAGGCCAGTCCCTTTGCAACTAAAACTGTCCTCGCCCGTTACATCACAGTAGGTCTACCTGCGGTGAAAGAAAGGATCCAAATGTATTATCAGACACCTAGAATTCCAGAGAGCTGCAGGAGTTTCCCCTCTCAAGAAGCATTTGGAAGTGCCATCCTCCCGTAAAAAGACTGACCAGACGAGATTGTGAAGATTCATTTTGGGCTCAGTTCTGCTAGTCATCCAGTGTGTGTTCTGCTGTGGAATATTGGATTAGTGTGCTACAGTGTCGACGGAGAGCTGTCTGTGAACTGACGGTGAGCCCAAAGAGTGGAGCTAGTAACGTAAGAATATGGACAAAAACCGCTGTGAGTGTGAATATAAGACTGTGATTGCATGCGCGTAACCTGTGAACAGTGCGGCCACTATCGTTGTGCAGTGAATTCAATCAAGAACTGCCCTAGGGTCCAAGTGACAGTTGCAAAAATGTGTGCAGTGTGAAGGTTTCAGATTGAATAACTAGGGTGGATCAACAGTGAGAACACAAAGAGAGACTGCTAACTAGAGCGCCTGTGTGGCTGTGTAATCATATAGACCATTAGCGTTAGTTAATAATTCATACAGTAAACGCTACCAGTCGTGTATTTATTCTCTTGCTACCCAACTTTGATCGCAACTGTGAGCTCACTGCATTAACTTTGCTGCACCTTCATTTAGTTTTACGCACTACACAACCATCCTGTGAGAATGCATATCCTAAATGCTTGAAATGATCTACTTTTCCCAGTTTTGCATTCTCATCCTAACATTCGAACCTCTTCGAGTAGGCCTCATCCCTGCTGACATCGCTTTAGTCTTATAAATGCTAGTTTTTTATCATACTCACTGCTAGCTCTCTGCACATACTGTCAATAAGACTAAGTCGCCGGCATAGCACAAACTGCTTACTACAATTCCGTCTAACTGAAAATTTTCCTGCCACTTCGTATGTATCTGCCACCAGGGCGACTGCCCTAAATGCAGATCAGTAGTGACTGATGTTTCATTTAAACTATGAAGAACAAAGGTGTAAGTACCTTGGAAAAAGAACTCATTCTGCCATCAATTTCCATGGCAGGATAATTGTTAACATTAATGCTTGTATAATCTACACTTAATTCCACAATCTCTTAGTACGGCTAACATCTTTCTCCTAAGTAATCTGTAATACGCATTCTCTTAATCTACGAAACATTAACAAAACGGCATAATACAAACGTAACTCCCTATACCACTTGTTGCATTTTTCAATAATTACTTGGCACAAAATGAAAGTCTGGTCCTGGCAACCCCTTTACTTTCCGAAACCACACTCACAACCATTGATCGCACCATTCTGTCCTAAATATCAATTTAGTTACACTTAACCTGGCATACTGATCAATGAAATACGTAGGTCGTTGTTGCAAAATCCTCCCTGTTCCCCTGCTTACAAAAAAGTGTTATTGCTGGTTTCGTCAAATAAGAAGGTACCTTGCTAACACTCAATGCTTATTTTAGTACTCTATGAAAAAATTTCTTTCCCGCCTCCCCACTATATTTTAACATTTCTGGTCTAATTCTATCTATTCCTGCTGCTTAACGACAATGTAGGTTATTTACCAATATTTCGATTTCATCGATAATTTCACTGACGTTTGATCACCTCCCAGTGAATTCGGCTGTGCGCGACTTAAACAGTAGAGTTTCCATTAACGTTGAGATTTTCTAAATATTCCTTCCATCTTCCCACTGATTCCCTGGAATCTGCTATGAGGTCATCCATTTACCAAAAATCTATTCATTTTCCTTTTTGCACTCCGTATCTAAGATTCTTGTTAGTATCCAGAAAGGACGCTTGACCACCGAAATTTTCCCATTTTCTTTCTGGATTCTACAATGATTTGTTTCGTTCTGTTACTTTAAGCCTAATTTTTTTCGTTTACAAGCTTTCCCGATTTCACGATTTCACCAGCATGTTCGCTTTTTGCCTTATACAGTTCTTCCTGGGGATCCCCTTGCTATTTCTAATGCAATATCCAGTATGCCACCTATTTTCTTTCCATATCCTGAAACTTATGACTATATATTCTGGAAATTTGCATGCATGCATTTCTGTCTAATTTCCTTGCCCTGAATATTATATCTCCTAATTCGTCTGCAGACATATTTCATTTTTTCTATCCTAGGCCTAGAGGTACCAGGTCCTCTACAGATCAGTCAGTGGTCTTTATCACCCTAGAAATTATTGTGACCTCAGCTGTAAACAACCATTGCAAGATTGGTTAATGTGCATAAACGTATGGTAATACATTTAAATAAAAGCACTGCCCTGTTATGTTCATTAACTCATGTTTTCAAACATTATCTGCGTATATAAAAAAGTAACTTTGTTTTTAAGCGTTTTTCACCATTGTATTTTTCCATAGAGACCAGAACACATTTTAGATCTCAAACGCTCAATCATCACCACATATCTGCTTTTAGGGCAGTTCCCCAGGTGGCAGATTCCCTATCTGGTGTTTTCCTAAATTTCTTAAATAATTGCAAAGAATTTGGAAATTGATTGAACATCTCTCTTGGTAAATTATTCCAATCCCTAACTCCCTTTCCTATAAACTGATATTTGCCCCGAGCCCCGACCTTTCCTCTCGAATTCCAACTTCATCTTCACATTGTGATTTTTCCTACTTTTAAAAACACTCCTCAGACTTATTCGACTACTAATGCCATTCCAATATCACTCCAGTGACAGCTCAGAACATCCCTCTTAGTCGAACATCTCGTCTCCTTTCTCCCAAGTTTCCCCAATCCAAACTTTGCAACATTTCCGTGACACAACTATTTTGTCGGAAATCACCCAGAACAAATCGAGCTGCATTTCTGTGGATTATTCCAGTTCCTGAATCAAGTAATCCTGGTGATGGTCCCATACACTGGAACCATACTCTATTTGGGGTCTTACCAGAGACTTATATGCCCTCTCCTTTACATCTGTACTAAACGCCATAAATACCACCATAACCATGTGAGGAGACCTATACCCTTTACTTACAATCTAATTCATGTGATTACTCCAATGAAAATCTTTCCTTATACACTTAAGAAAATGGAAATTGCAACACCATGAAGGCATTGGTCGTTTGTGTTGATTTTCAAAATATGGAACGATGCCATGTACGTATGTAAACGATCAAAGTTTCAGACCCATTTGATTGTTGCTACAGGTCTCCCCACGTGAGACCCCAGTCAACTCCAGTATACGGACTCTGGTGTAGCGTAGTTGACTTGCAGTCTGTGCAGTGAAGTGTTTCCCATCCAACATGCCTCGACGACAGAGGAGAGCACGCTATCAACAACTGTCGCCGTTTGAGAGGGCTCGGATAATTGGGCTGTGTGAGGCTGGATTATCGCTAAGGACTGTCGCTGCACTTGTTGGCCGATAGGCATCTACGGTACATCGTGTATGGCAGCAGTGGTCAAATGAAGGTACCCAAACTCGTAGAACTGGCACAGGCCCAGCCCGACGGACAACTGTGAGAGAGGATCGCTGCATCATTCGGATGGCCCGTATAGAACCCCATGCAACAGCAGCCCAAATTCGAGCAGCTGTGGCACCCCACGTTACACAACAAACAGGTGGTAATCGCCTGCGTGCAGCTGGCTTACGAGCCCGTGTCCCTGCAGAAGGTGTTCCATTGACCCCACAACAGCGACGTGTAAGGCTGGCCTGGTGTCGAGAAAGATCGACGTGGGTCGACGAATGGCATAGGGTCGTCTTTAGTGATGCACCGCGCTTCTGTCTTGCCCGCAGTGATCGCCGGAATAGTGTGCGCCGACGTAACGGGGAGAGGGGCCGCCCAGATCTCATTGTCGAGAGGCACACAGGGACAACACCAAGCATTATGATCTGGGGAGCTATTGGCTTTAATGTGAAATCACAATTAGTGCTTGTTGAGGGCACTAATACTGCTCGACAGTACGTTGATAGGGTACTCAATCCAGTGGTTGTCCCTATGATGGCGAACATTGCTAATGGGATGTTTCAGCAGGACAATGCCCGGGTTCACACTGCACGCACCTCCAGAGAAGCTCTCCACGACATCGCAACCTTAGAATGGCCCGCCAGATCCACGGGCGTCAGTCCTATTGAGCATGTGTGGGACATGATGGGTCGACAACTGGCCAACCGTGATCAGCCACCCATAACTTTGGAACAACTGACCCGTGCAGTGCATCAAGCATGGGCCACAATTCCTCAGGAAGCGATCCAGGGCCTCATTGACTCCATTGCTTCGACGAATTCATCAATGTATTGCAGGTCGTTGTGGGCACATCCTGTATTGATTGTTGTTCAAACTTGCAGTCAGAGGGACCTGAAAGTGTAATAATCGAATCACAACCGAACATTCGTCCTGCATGTTCAATTGCAGCAATGTAGCACCACTCCTTCTTGGTGTTGCATTTTCCTTTTTCTTCAGTGTATTTTTTTTGCTAGGGGCTTTACGTCGCACCGACACAGATAGGTCTTATGGCGACGATGGGATAGGAAAGGCCTAGGAGTTGGAAGGAAGCGGCCGTGGCCTTAATTAAGGTACAGCCCCAGCATTTGCCTGGTGGGAAAATGGGAAACCACGGAAAACCATTTTCAGGGCTGCCGATAGTGGGATTCGAACCTACTATCTCCCGGATGCAAGCTCACAGCCGCGCGCCTCTACGCGCACGGCCAACTCGCCCGGTCTTCAGTGTATTAACACGTAGGTTCTAGGTACTTACATTTATCGCCATAAGAAACTCTCACACACCCTATCAAGGCACTAATAAAAACTGAGAGGACTTTTCCTATTAGTGAAACCCACAAATTGACTTTTAACCCCGTTTATCATCATAAAATTGCCTGCTGTCCATGTCACAACATTGTCGAGGTCTTTTTTTCAGCTGCTCACAATCTTGTAACTTATTTATTATTCTATACAGAATTAAGTCATCAGCAAAAAGCCTTATCTCTGATTCCAGTTCTTTATTCGTATCACTAATATATACCTAGGTATAGAAAACATAATTTTCGAATAATACTGCCTTGAGGAATTCACCTCATAAATATTGCAGAATCAGGTAGAGCTTCACCTACTCTAATTCTCTGAGTTACCGAGCTCGATAGCTGCAGTCGCTTAAGTGCGGCCAGTATCCAGTAATCGGGAGATAGTAGGTTCGAACCCCACTGTCGGCAGCCCTGAAAATGGTTTTCGTGGTTTCCCATTTTCACACCAGGCAAATGCTGAGGCTGTACCTTAATTAAGGCCACGGCCGCTTCCTTCCCACTCCTAGCCTTTTCCTGTCCCATCGTCGCCGTATGACCTATCTGTGTCGGTGTGACGTAAAACAACTAGCAAAAAGAAAATTCTCTGAGTTCTGTTTTCTAGAAATATAGCCACCCATTCAGTCACTCCTTTATCTAGTCCAGTTGCAATAATTTTTGCTAGTAGTCTCCCATGATGTAACCTATCAAATGCCTTAGATAGGTCAATCGTTATACAGACCATTTGATCTCCTGAATCAAAGATATATGCTATATCTTGCTGGAATCCTACAAGTTGAGCTTCAGTGAAATAGCCTTTCCTAAACATGAACAGCCCTCTGTCGAATCAGTTATTAATTTTGCAAACATGTCTAATATAATCAGAAAGAATGCTCTCCCAAAGCTTACATACAACACATGAAAATCTGACTGGACTGTAATTTTCATCTTTAAGTTCATGACCCTTCCTTAATACACAGGGGCTACTATAGCAACTCTCCATTCATTTGGTACAGCTCCTTAATGGAAACGGTAATCTAATAAGTACTTCTGATATGATACTACATTCCAACAGCAGCTACTGCTACAATTCATTGCAATGCAAGACCAGGAGACAATTTCCGTATTTCTTCTGGAGTCAAGCGAGAGTGTGTAATTGTTCCAACATTGTTCTCACTATTTGTTGGAACTATACTACAACTTGTGGATGGTAAACTGCCATCAGGTGTAGAACTTTGTATAGAACTGATGGGAATCTGTTTAATATTAACAGACTGCGATCTAAGACCAAGGTGTCCTCAGTGTCAGTTATAGAGCTTCAGTAAGCAGATGACAATGTTATTTTAGCCAACACGGGGGAAGATCTGCTGTCAATCCTGAATGCTTTTAATCAAGCATATGAGAAATCGGACTGGAAATTAATATAAAAAAGATTAAGATCCTTTATCAGCCGGCACCAAATTCGAATAAGAGAACTTCGGCTGTTACAATCAACGGCCAATCTCTGCAGAACATAAATCATTTTCCTTACTTTGGAAGCCATCTTTCAACATGTGCAAATATTGATGCATAAATTCAATATCGTTTATGATGTGCTAGTGTGGTTTAGTGTGGCTTACGGTTGTCACCTAAGAAGAGTGTTTGACAATCATGATATCAATGTGAGAAGCAAACTGTACGTTTACAATGATGTTGAAATTCCTACTCTTATCTATGGTTCCGAGACCTGGACAACTTACAGGAGAAACCTAAAATGCCTGGAGAAATACCATCAACGTTGCACGCGGAGAATACTGAAAGTTAAATGCCAAGACCATCGAACGAACATTAGTATCCTCGAGGAAGCTAACACTACAAGCATGGAGGCAAAGTCAGGCATCAGCTATGCTGGGCTGGTCGTACCATCCGCATGACAGATACACGCCTCCCAAAGAAAATCATGTACTCCCAACTAAAGAATGGCCAGCGTAACTATGGAGGGCGGCTTAAATGATATAAGGATGTTCTAAAGTGTAATCTCGAAAGGTGTCATACTGATACGGTCAACTGGGAAACTACAGCCGAGGATAGGCCCAAATGGCGTAGCACTGTATACAACGGAGTGGAACATCTAGAACAAGATAGGAGAAGATTAGAAGCTGAGAAGAGGAACCGCCGGTAAGAACGAGCGAATGCGAGGGAACGTGTTCTTGCACAACCATCTGCTGCAATAACTAGTGTGTGCTGTCACGGCAATACAATCTGTGCATCCAGAATCGGACTGTTCAGCTATCTGAGGCGACATAATTAATATGATCAAATGACATTGTATTTAATTACTATAGATTAGTTGACGAATAAATGCCTATGATGATGATGATGATGATGACATTCCAACCCATTATCTTTAGTATATCCCCAGAAATCTTATCAATTCCAGCTGCTTTTCTAGTTTTCAATTTTGTAACTTATTGTAAATATATTTTATACCACAGGTAAATTTTAATATTTCGATAGCATTAGTCACCTACTCTATACGGATATTTTCCTTGTGTCCAAAAGTCTTTACATACTGCTGACTGAATGCTTCTGCCTTCTGTATATTCTCACAGACCCACGCCCCTTGTTCATTAATGATTCGTGGAATATCCTTCTTGGAACCTGTTTCTTCCTTAAAGTACCTATACATGCCCTTCCATTTTTCGCTAATATTTCTATGACTGCTAAATATGCTTGGCGTCATGTTATCCTTAGCTTACTTCTTCGCTAGATTCAATTTCCTGGTACGTTCTTTCAATTTTTCCTTACCTCCACAACCATTTCTGACTCTACTTCTTTCCAACCTGCACCTCCTCTTCGGTCTCATTAGGAGAAGTTACAGATCCTGACAGTACCTTGTACGTGGTGGGTAGTGTATACGGTGGTGTTACGTAATATTGTTCATATTTTCAGTACCTTATACTTACGGTGAGAAACGAATTCTCTTTAACCACGAGTTTTATTACACCGTAAATTTTAAGAGGAATACCAAATACTGATGCTTTGATTGTAGTAGGAATAAAAGTATGAACTTAACATTGTGTGCTATAAAACATTTTAATATTGTAAACTATAATAAAGAAATTGGTGTTCCGAATGTCATTATATATGATGTGATGATTTGTGAAAAGATTTTCTTTGCTGTGAAGTTCATTTTAAAAATATATTCAAACTTATTGAAGACTAAAGTATATTTATTCCACGTAATACCTGAAGTTGTGGATGTTGGGGAATAAATTTATGGAATTTACATTTTTGTTCATTACCGGTACATCATAGAAAACAGCAGATAAAATTTAAATGATGTGCAGTTTCTAGTTTTAAAAATAATGTACATTTCATTCTTACCTAGTGTTTAATTAAAATGCTTCAATCTATGTATATGTCTGAGAATTGATCATTGTTACTCTGGGTTCTCTTAAAGCTAGCAAATATTCGCCATATTTTATGAAACTTTTGTTGTTATCAAAATACTGTTTAGGAGGTGTTACATCTAGTATGGTATCATGAAAGGCAAACAATGCATCCATTAATCCATTCTTAAATAAATAAATAAATAAATAAATAAATAAATAAATAAATAAATAAATAAATAAATAAATAAATAAATAAATAAATAAATAAATAAATAAATAAATAAATAAATAAATCTAGTATATAATCCAAATCTAGACGTCGGCCCGCTGCTGTCCCAGGGTGTGGGAATAAGACAAGTTATGACCATGACAAACAGATTAGATGAAGATTGCAGTAGTAATGCAGGGTTATACCATGAAGGAAGTGAAAGTTTCCTGAAATTAGCTTCATGTACTAATATATGTCGTTAAAGGAGAGATATTATCGGCCTTCCCATCCTTACACATGCAATTGATTTAATGGATCGTCCCTGATTTGTCTGCCACAGTCTTATAGAAAGCAATGTTTGCAGAATTGCTATGGTGTCTGTTCCTCTTTCCCTTCCACAGTGTTTGCACAGGGATGAAATTTCTTACTAATAGCGGGCGATGGAAGAACTCCTTTAAAGGGAGGATAGTGAATAAAAAAACTCAGCTTTCTAAGATAACTCTCGTGTTTACTTTATTAAGAGTAAATTTAAAGATGAGAGAAGATTTAAATCCCCAATCCATTTAGCCTACCCTTTTATGTCAATGCGGTGATAGAGACATTGACATTCTCTCACCTACCTTACAAACTCAAGCAGTATATTAATTATTCCGATATCATTCCGGGGAATACATGAGTAATTCTAAATACAATTTCACTTGAACAGAGCGGATCACAATTGGGGTACAGGTGGCGTAGTTAACAGCTTGTTTTGGGAGAAAGTAGGTTCCAAATCTTACTTCACTTGCTCTGAAGATGGCTTTCCGTGGTTTTCCATTTCCACATCAAGGAAATGCCTGCCCTGTACCTTAACTAAGATCACAGCTGGAATATTTCCAGTCCTAGATCTTTCCTATTCCATAGGCGCAGAAAATTTATGTAAGTTAGTGTAACGTTATATAAAGTGAGAATACAATATGGCATTTTTAGGCTGTATTATTAAGAAGAATGTCTGTTATTTCAAGGCATATTCTCCGCTTAAATTTCCAAGATAAATAAAAGAAATTAAAATTTAGCGTTCACTTGATTGCCAGGAAAGTATAAATTTTCTGCCTTATCCGGATTTATTCTTTTCCTAGAATGAAGGTCTGAGAAGATTGTTCCTTAGTGAGTGCCGATGGCCGCCCACTTGATGAAACTGTTAAGTAGATCGTACGTCGTCACAGGGAAGAAGAATAGATGAGGAAGTAGTCGGATTATGAGGAGAGATAACATCAATGTGAAATCGACAGTGTTGGCAGGTGAGGAAATTGTCCTTATTGTTACGGGATTTCCGTGGTTCACAGAGGTGTAAGAAGGTGCTGTGGTGATTGGTGGACAATGAAATTATTAGAGTATTAGTTAAAGCAGTAAATTTTGAATTTTTGTTTCTTTCTCCTTTTTTGAGTTTATAATTTGATAGATACTCTGAATAAGCAACAATAAATAACAGTTAACAATGAGCTCGTTAGCTTCCACAATAAAAAAGACTTAAAGTCAACAATCAGATACAATGGAGAAGATTACCGACACAATAGTTTACAAGGAATGAGCATTGTAGTTTAAATGTAGACTATTTTACAATTGCATATTTGCTCCACTCACTTATATTCTAGGAGGCTGTACTCCAAAATTTACCAAATTTACGCTAGGTAAACTTCAAAAACTGTGTTTACAGTCATTTCTGATCGACAGTCCGTTACACACTCTTCTATAAACAGCGGCAATGAGTGCTCATTTTAATGGCCTTAATGTACAAAATGAAAGGTTTAAGACGATCGGCCATAAACAAAATGCTAGGAGGCGAAACACTTGCACTCATTTTGAAGAAAACACTTAGATTCCTAAATGAGCTTATGGCCAGAAGTTGCGGAGGCTAAGCAACAGAGGTGTGACTAGATGCGTTTTAAGTACTAAAATAGAGTGAAGAATTTTGAGGTATAGAAAATCTTTGTCATCCCCATACCAAGTGGAACGAGAATCAACAGAGTGTGAACACTCCTTATAACCGAAATTACATGTTTCCCAGCAGGGATTTGAACTAAGTCCTCAGACTTTCCTATAATTTACATTTAAACAGTTATTTTAGGACTTTATAATACGAAAAGGAGTTTGAAACCTTCCCCTCAAGTTATCTGCCTGGATCTATCACATACTAAGAGATGTCTGCCATTACCTTGAGTAGTTGGGCCTTCCGACGACGGCAAGGTCTCCCCTGACTCCTATTACGCCGTACACACACTCGACCGGAGAGATGAAGATGACAATACGTCCCTAAAGCGCTCAGCATTTATAGCATTTACAGGGGAAAGTTCCAGGACTCTCTTCTCCTAGGCAGAATGCCTGTGCACACTCCCAATTCCAATTGGCTAGAGAAACACACACACATTTCCTGATTGGTTAATAACTTGGAAGAAGGAAGTCGTAGGAGTGCTGACAACGTCAGCACATAAAAGGGAATCTATTAAAGCTTACAAACAATGAAAATAGAAATTCCCTTAAAAAGTAATTGTTCGCACTCCCACCATAGGGCGCACATAGGATGATAGTAGAGACATCTAAAGATTAAAGGACCACATACCTTGTGATACATAGTTTAGGATTCACAGCACAGATGGACTTCTAGAAGGCACGCAGTTCAATGGGACGGAGAAGGTGTACCCTCGGTATAGACCTCCACCCCACAAGGTTTTACCACAGTGGGAACAGATTTGAAATCTTGCGGCTAAGAATATTTGAAATTTTTGAAAAGTTGAACAGTACCTTAATGGGGAACCTATTCAAATTGTTTTTTGAAGAAAGCAAATCTTGATGTAGTACAAGTCCGATCAGATATGCCCAAGGTTGACGGCAAGAGCGGCCGCCACTGCAGATGTCAGGATGGGGTCCCCCGGACCCCCAAATCCCCTCAGATACCTTTCCCCCGGTACCTTGAGAGAAACAGACAAGGCTATGGCCACTAAGGGCCAAGTAGCACAGTTTCTCCCAATGATAGAGAGGGCGGTAGGGGTTCAGGTTCCAAGCTACTTCCAAAAGAGGACAGTCCCCAAGTCGACAGATAAAGGAGATATGGCCGGAACGGGGCGGGCTTATACACCGCGTCGGCATCCCTCGCTAGTAGTTACGACGTAGCCTCAGATGGAGGTAGGGCACTGTAACAATTGAATTTCTAGGCGAAAGTAACGGATTTATAGACAGTGTTGCATATAAGGCTGTTAAGGGTGGCAGCTTGTAGGACGAGTGCACGCAATTTCTGGCTCAGGTTTAGAGGCAGGGGCGGTAATGGCAGGAAGGAAGAAAATTTAGTGAGGGGAAAGTTTTCGCATAATGATTTCAACAATTAACAATAACTTAATTACTGTACATACAAATTTTCACCATCAACAGGGGCAGAAGGCCTCCTTATTTAAACTTGCTTGCCCAAAACTTAAAATAATAAGATGCTAAGGAAAGCAATATAATTAAATCGGCAATGTCATCACTTGGTTGTCTGTAATGAAATCAACAGTGTTCACACGGGCTTTACTTCAGACAGATGAGTACGAAAAATTCTTTCTTTTTTAGGGTTGCTCACCAAGAAGGTTACCGGAGTTAGGAAATCAAGTATAATACAAGGTCCATGAAATCTGGGGGCAAGCTTGCCTGCTGGAATTTTTTTAACCATGACTTGATTTCCGACTTTTAAATTGGTAGGTCTCCGTCCATGATCATATCCCTCTTTCACTTTCTCATGATAGGCTTTAAGATAATGTTTGGCCTTTCTCCACAGATCCCTGATATTATTTGTGTTTATTTTCTCTGGCAAAAGTTCATTGATTGACCACAAATTGGCGAAGGGGGTGTGGGAACAAACTTAAACATAAGAGATGTGGGAGAAAACCTGTGTGACTCATGAACGGCCGAGTTAAAGGGAAATTATATCCAGTGCAATTAAGTGTCCCAACGAGAATGATCTTCGTGGTGGAAAGCAATCAGGGCAGATCGAAGATTACGATTAACCCACTCAGCTAGAGATGGCTGTAGGTAGTATTCCGACCTCGTGACATGTGAAATGGATAGATCGAAACACAATTCACGAAATAAATTAGAGGTGAACGCCTTAGCGTAATCAGAAACAACATATTGACAAAGTCCAAAAGATGCGAAAATATTATTGAGGCAAGAAATAGTGGACTGAGCGGTGGCATGCCTAGTCGGAAACAGCCTTGAGAACCGTGTGAAACTACCCCCACATACAAAAATGAATTTATTTCCACTCCCTTTATATTGAGGGAAAGTTCCGACGTAATCTATGTAAAATCGCTTGGTAAAATGACAATAGTCCTACCTTAGTAGACAACGAGGGCTTGCTAACCAAACAATATTTACATGCTTTAACCACTTTCCAAGTCCGGCTGCATGGCTAAATGGTTAGAGAGCTGGCTTTTGGTCACAGGGCTCGGGGACTGATTGTACCTGTCGTCTTCATCATCATTTCATCCACATAATGACGCGCAGGACGCCTACGGGTGTCAAATCAAAGGACCTGCACCTGGCGAGCCGAGCATATCCTCGGACACTCCCGGCATTGAAAGCCATACGCCATTTTATTTTTTACCGTTTTCCTAATCTCGCCGTCCATACTCTTCCAGATAAACATTTGTCTTATCTTCTCTCTAGTTTTGATGCCCAGATTTCCCTAAAGTGGTCTAGTAATAATACCTGAAAATTATAGGCAGA
The DNA here is from genome assembly GCF_040414725.1 of Anabrus simplex. Taxonomy (NCBI): domain Eukaryota; kingdom Metazoa; phylum Arthropoda; class Insecta; order Orthoptera; family Tettigoniidae; genus Anabrus; species Anabrus simplex. The sequence goes on from NC_090266.1 coordinate 526,369,961, forward strand.
AGAACAGATGGGACCACAAATTTCGCCTTCTGATATTTTGCTATACCATAAAAAAGCATAAAATGGCACTTCCATTGGGAAGTATCGAAATAGAAGCTGATGGGCTTTCCTCCGAGTCAACAGGATCGATATCGCCAGAAAACATACGGCACAATCCATCTGCGACCACATTGTCAGATCCCTGAATTCGTCGCACGTTAAACTGAAATGCAGAAATTCGAATAGCCCAACGGGCGATTAACCCAGTACGACGGGGCCTAGCCAAAACCCAGCTCAGGGCCTGGTTGTCGGTCGCTAATTCAAACTTAACATTTTCAAGATAAAGACGGAATTTTTCAAGGCAAATAGGACGGCCAGTCCTTCTAACTCGTGTATGGAATTCTTGGTTTCTTGAAATGACAAGGTTCTAGACGCATAGGCAAATTGCCGCCTTTCTAGTTCAGATGCCTGAAGAACTGCAGTGACCGCAGATGAGGAGGCGTCTGTCTGTACAATGAATTTCTTGAAGGAATCTGGCATTGCCAAGACTGGGGCGTTACAGAGAACTAATTCCAAATCCTCGAACGCAGCTTGATTCGACGGCCCCCATTCAAACTTGACACATTTCTTACGGAGAAGATTTAGGGGTGCCGCCCCATCAGCGAAGTTGGGGATGACCACCATGTCGATGAATCTAGCAACCCTTTTAACATCTTTGGGAGGCTTAAAGTTACGAACTGCATGCGTTCTGGAATGATCGACTGAAACTCCGTCAGGTGACATAATATGCCCTTAAGAAGGACATAGATGGTTTAGGGAAGGATATCTTCGACAACATGACTGTCAATCCAGCATTAAGAAGGAGATTTAGAGAATCCTCTAGACGAGCTATGTCTTCTCCAAAAGTCTCGGAGAAAAGAACATCATGTAGATAATTGTTACACATATTCAAATTTAGTGTCGGGGGAGATCCTATCTAGCAGCCTAGTAAAAACTGCCGAGCCAGTGGAGAGCACGAAAGGCACGCGGTTGTATTCGTACAAATTCCAGTCGGTAGCGAAAGCCGTCAGATATTTCGATTCTTCTGCCAGAGGTATCTGGTTATATGCTTGGTTAAGAACTAAGACGGCGAAGGACTTAGCCTTACGAAACCAAGGAAAATATGAATGCAAATCAGGGAGGGGTACTGATTATAGTACAATTTTAAGATTCAACGCCCCGTAATCAATTACTGGCCTAAAGCTGCCTTGAGGTTTAGGCATCAGAAAAATGTGTGAATAATACGCTGAGTTTGAAGGTCTGATACCATACTTCAACATTTGATGTTCCATTTTAGGTGGAGATAACCGGTATGGAGGAAATCTTACACGACCGAATCCGTAACCTCGATCTTGTATTCAAGTAAATCAGTGACACCAAGATTTTCCGAAAACACATCGTGAAACGACTGATATCTTTTCAGAATGCAATCAGCCAGATCCTCAGGTAGATGTCTAAGGTCTGACGATATCTCACTCTGGGTAGGCGAAATCGTAAAAGACGACACAGAGTTAAATTTTAAAAGAGATATATGGACATTACCCTTAAATTTGAATTTGCAGGATTTACTTTGAAGTTCGAGCAAAAGGCCGGAATATGTCATGAAATCTGTCCCCAATATCAAAAGGCATGACAAATTTTTAGCAATAAATAAATTGAACCTCCATGTAAATTTTGAATTACGAGTTTTAGCCTGAATAAATCTTAAAATATGTAGAGGAGAAGAATTCGCCAAAACCCATTTAACAGAAGAAGAACTATAATAAGGAAATTTACAACAAATTTTTAATTTGGAATAACTATCATCAGAAGTAATGAAGCTAACACCTCCTGAGTCTAAAAGGGCCTTGAAGGGTTCGTTATTTATTTCAATTTTGAGGAAGGGCACAAACACTGGGGTCTCGGAGGCAATTTTGAGACTTTTTGTAGGACCTTCAAAATATGTTTTTGAGGGACATCCCTCCTCAAATATTCGACCCCCGATTTGAACTGGTCTGAGCCTTGATAAGTTGATAGTGTTGACTTAGCCAGGCACGCTAGTCATTTTCTATCGCTTAGATTAGCGGAGGTAGAACCAGAGTTAGAGCAAGAAGGTGTACTATTCGATGTGATACAGTTTCTAGCGAAGTCTGAGAACGACCCGCGTTTGAAACATCCTTGAGAAGACCCTGCTCCATTTCTTGGTACATTAGCTTTTATAAGAGGCCACTTATTCCTAAGGTGGTTTCTCCGATCCATACGCATAACATTTGCGGGGAGAGAAGGTTCGGCGAGATGGTCGGCGAGAACAATTGGAACAATTGGAAGACGGTGGTGATTTCCTAGCGAATCGCAGAGTATCTGCGTATCTCTCTCTTTCCGCGGACACGGACATAGCCTCAAGTACAGCAAACGTTTGCGGACGCGAAGGAAAGCACAGAAATGATCTGTAAGATGGAGAAATCCCTTCGGTAATTGTCTGTACTATTTGACATTCTGAATAATGCAATGCAAACAATCTGGTGCAGAATTTAATGATTTGCATGAAGTATGCTAGATTTTTATCTATCCCTTAGACTCGGAAGTAGAGTTTTTGAGTAACGATAACAAAGCTCCTGCAGGAATACAATTTGCTAACAGATGTGCATGGAAAGTTTTGATTGAACTCCTTTGCACTATGGCGTTGACTATCTTATCTGAGAGGTCACCAAGAGAGTAGGGGTAAGTAATCTGTAAGATTTGTGAATGCGAGAGAGCAAACACTAAGGCATGGTCCTGAAATTCGACAATTCGACAACAAACACTAATTTTCAAATTCGAAATCGAAATTTTTATACCTACGAGGGTCATTCAACAAGTAACAGATAATTTTCTAAAAATTAACATTTTTTAAAAACAGGTATATGACTGTACACAAAAACACAGATGCATAGATGTTTTACCCTTTATACACTATATTAGCTAGAAAAACCTGAAAACAAGAAATACAGACGTTACTTTACTATGGCAACAGCGGCGGTCGCGCTCCTAGTATGGGACAGCGGATGGTTCCCGGATGGTTAACCTTCTACAAAGAAACTGACAACAGAGGGAAGTTCAGTAATATGAGCGGTGATTGTGGATACAGCACCACCAATTTCTTTCTCTCCATACATAGGGATAATAATGGGTAATTCTAAAGAAACCTTCAGTCTTAGTGCGTCTGTTGCAACCGTGCCACCAGGCTGGACGTTTCTAATTGATAGTTCGTAAATTAGTTCTTTCTAGCTCAAATACCAAGCATCAGACACAATGAATAAAACTGTGACAAAATTTAGAAAAATCACAAAAGAGAAAATTTTCTAGTGTTCAATTTTGAATTTTTAGAAAAGCCGTTGATAGGGGCTTTGTCCAGACCCATTCAACCACGCTCCGCGACCACTTGTTCCTGGATTTTCGTGATTTCACAGAGGTGTAAGAAGGTGCTGGGGTGAATTGGTGGACAGTGAAGTGATCAGAACATAAGTTAAGGAACTAAATTTTGAAATTTTATTTGCTTCCTGTTTTGAATTTAACATTTGATAAATACTCTGGGTAAGCAACAACAAATAGCAGTTAGCAATGAGCTCTTTAGCCCCCACAATAGCAATGACTTAAAGACAAAAATCAGGTACAATAGAGAATATTATCGACACAATCCTTTACAAGGAATGATCATTGTAGCTCTGAAGTTACACTATTAGACAAGAGCATATTTGCTCCACTTACTTATATTCCAGCAGACTGAGCTCCAAAATTTACAAAATGTACGCTCGATCAAGTTCAAACACTGTATGTACCGTCATTTCTGCTCGAGAGTCTATTACACGCTCGTCTATAAAAAATGACAATTTAAACTGCGGCAATGAGTGCCCATTCTAAATGGCCTTAATGTACAAAATGAAAGGTTTAAGACGATCGACCAAAGTCAAAAGTCTAGGAGGCGAAACGCTTGCACTCCTTTTGAAAACAATTTAAAATTCTAAATGGGCTTATGGCCCGAAGTTGCCGAGGCTATACTACAGAGGGGTGACTGAATGCGAAATATTAAGTGTGCCGGTGGAGAACTTCTCCCCACCTTTCTCTTTATGTGGCCTGGCCGTTCTTGTATTATGCTTGCAAGCTGTGATTGTCAACTGTATATCTTAATTGTATGTGTTTCAATGTATGTTTTATCTGCCTTATAATCTTCCCTTACCATAATGAATTGATTATTTTTCTCTTTCTCCCGCATGGCTCCAGAGTAATTGGGAATATCTCCCAGCTCTGGGGTGTTCTCCTTGCCCTTCCTCTCTTGCCTCCATGCCCGTCGGGCAAGCCCCTCGCCCCTTGTGGCTGTCCAGTCAAAGATGTGTTGCTTTAACACGTCACCTCGTCCGCGCTTGGCCAGGTTGACGGCTAATTGTGCTCGCTGTCACCTCGTAGTCACGAGCTGAACGCTGCACATTTCGAGCTGCTCCCTCAGCGGATCAAACTGGACGATCTCGGGTGTGGAGGTAAGAAAGCGAGAACCTTACGTTTCCCCTGTGCAATGTACACGTTAAGAAGGGTTTAAGGTAGTTGAAAGTATTTTATTCACTATGTGTAAATATACCTTGTACGACTGAAGCCCCCGTTAGGTTAAAGCTTTTAAGGGCTGAGGCCCGGGTTCGATGTAAGCTAAGCCTGGTTTAGATTCAAGCATTATGTATCTCTGACTGCTTAGACTTATATTTTATTTAAGTACTTTCGTCCTTATTGAAATGCAGGACAAATGAAAGTAAATATGGTTAAAACGATCTCTTATTGTACTTGCATATTAACTTTCGAAGGCTTGTAATTAACTTTAGTAGAAGACTATACGCTTCTCACATGCTTACTCTAAGTATGATAGGTGCTAGTGTATCTTGGGAAGCCTAGGCTTTTCTTATTACCCTTGCTGTATTTAGCCCTGGGCTTGTTCTTACTCTCTTGTTATATGGAGTGTTGTGACTAGATGGTTAATGGTAGATTTTTCTAGAATTATTGGCTTCGATCTTGTTATTAAGCAGTTTAGGAAACCCTTCGAGTTGAATATTGTGAATCATGAAGGCTTATTTTATGAGGGCTGGACCCCTCTGTTATGTATTACTATGTTAATCGGTTAGTTATCTAAGAGAACTTGTCAAATTGTATTACCATATAAATGTTTGTTGTATCTTTCTTATTCTTATACTTATTGTGCCTTCCACTCCAGCTCCTAAGGCCCACTGCTTCTATCGAAATAACTACCGGGTAAACTGCCGGTACAGAACTGGTAGCTGAGCGTGGTTGAATGGAGCTGGCCTAGCACCAACCAGTGTAGCTGACCTTTTGAGAGGGGTGTACTCTGAACGTTTTTCCGTCGCGGGGTTCTCTGAATTACTTTCTCCATTAAAATGGCAACGCGAGATGTCGCCTACCCAGGCTCTCTCCGAAAGGAGCAGCTTCTCTTTGAACTAGCGATCCGTAACCTAGAATCCAGAGGCGCAGTTAAAAATTACGAAGCGTTATTAAGACCTAACATTGACAAGGTTATCACTGTGCCCCGCTATGCTGATAGCGATGTGGGCAGTGCCGTGTCCGTGATTGACGCATATTTAACTAATATTCATTCGGTTATGGACTTCTTAGAGACTGATGTGGCATCAAGCCACCAGTTAAGGAGAGTCCAAGGGCGTTTGACTCATTACGTCCATCGTATGGGAGACCTGCTTTCATTAGATCTAAAGGAGGAAAAAGGGGCCAAGTTAAGGGCTTGGAATCTAGAGCTGTTGATCTTTTAGGGAAGGTTGATTCGTGGCTTTCTAATTTGGTTGTTAAAACCAAACCTGCCCCCTGGTTTCTGCCTTACGTGGAGACGAGGTGGGTAATCCTATTGAGAGTACGCAGTTTGTAGAGCAGCAACCCTTGCCGTCAACCTTATCGTCGAACGTTTCAGCATTTTCTAACATTCCCCATCCCTTAACCTTAATGCTAAACGGTGCGCCCTATTAATCTATTAATTCTGCAGGTGATGTGGTTTCCTTCTTCTGCTTCCTCGTGGAATTTCAGGACCCTGCGCTAGTTTTTGGCTTATCGCATACTCAAATTTTACAGATAATTTACCCGTTGGCGGTCGGTGCTCTATCTCAAAGAATAGTTAATGCTATTGCCGAACAAATGTCTCTCCAACAATTCCACGCTTATCTCCTTACTCACTTAATTTCCGCTCGAGCTCTAAATTCCTTCATTCAAAGATATTATTTTAGGGAGCAGCGTATTGATGAATCGTTATCGGATTCTATTTCATATATCACATTTTACGATAGGGTTTTCGATCTGCATTTCTCGGAAGAGCAGATTGTTTCTACCATCGTCGAGGGTATATCTCCCTCATATCGTTCCTGCTTATGCTTCGCGGCTCATCCCCGCAATTTTTCCGAATTGGAGGCGATGGTGGTCTCCGCGGAAGGTGTTCGGCATGCGGACTCTCTACGTGTGGAGAGTGATTCTTTTTCGTTTAATGCTACTAGGGCTTCTGTGCCTCAGAAACCGGCCACTCAAAGGAAATGCTATGTTTGCGGCTGTCTAGAGCACTTGCGAAACCGTTGCCCTTCTAGGCCTTCGGGAGTGCGGTCACCTCGCGTGGGCACCAATACCAATGTCCCCTTTAGGACGGGTGATGTTGTATGCTTTAGATGTGGACTCGTGGGGCATCTGCCGAGGTATTTTCCTGGAACCTCGGGTTCCAGTTGACTAGGACAGGGGGCAGTCGTGGATCTTTCCACTGACGAACCCCCGTTGATAATCGTACTCAAGGGGCCCTGAAAAATAGCCCTTTGTTGAGGTGTCCGGCGGAGTGTTTAAAGATCACAGCCGATGCTAAAGTTAGCACTCCTTATACCAAAATTGAACTGGGGACCGAACGTGTGTCTGCTCTATTGGATTCCCGCAGTGTGATTTCTCTCGTTAGTGAAAGGTGATATGCTGCCCATAAAGCGCCATAAAGCGATCTGTAAACTTTCGGATTTGGAACCTGTTTCCTTTTCTTGTGTGTCGGCCAACTCTTCGAAGGTTGGAATCTAGGGGTTGGTTAGAAGTAAAATTTGTATTTCAAATTTTTCTTGGAAATTTCCGTTCTATGTAGCTAAAGACTTGTCGTGACCCGTTATTCTAGGAACAATTCTTTTCCCGTATACTGGGTTAGTCTTGGATTTGCAGGATCGTCCCTGTTGGTTTAGGTTTTTCATTCGGTAAAAATTGCCTTAAGTATTTTTAATTCCGCTTCTGTCTTTTCGGTTACGCCGCCTCAGAGTGAGATGGCGTGCGATCTTAGCCATCTGCCTGAGGATCAGGCAGAGAGTGTTAGGGATATGTGTGACACATTTTCTGATGTGTTTTCCAAGGAATTGTGCATGACCAACAATTTGGAATATAAAATCGAGTTTTCCGATTCCACACCTGTTAGGATTCCCCCTTATCGCTTGTCTTCTCCAAAAATAAAGGATTTGAAGGAGATCATCGATAAGATGCTTGATCAGGGAATTATTCGGCCTTCTACTTCGGTCTATTCGTCGCCCATCTTTCTCGTCGCTAAACCCAAGGGCGGCTTCAGGCCCATTTTAGACTATGGGATGCTCAACAAGAGAATTGTGTTGCAATCTGTTCCGCTCCCGGATTTGCACTCTTGCTTTTCATGGTTTAGCGGGGCCAAATACTTCACGGTTTTAGACTTGAATCAAGATTACTATCAGATTCCCCTCGCTGATGAGTCCCGTCATTTGACGGCCTTTTCCACCGACTGGAATCTGTACGAATTTTGCCGCGTCCCTTCCCGTATTTCCACCGGCGCCGCCGTGCTCACTAGGCTCTTGGGTAAGCTTTTTTCTGACATTTTAACTATCGTTATCATTATTTGGATGATTTAGTCGTCTATTTGGAAACCTTCGAGGAACACCTCCACCATCTACAAGAAGTGTTGACGCGCGTCCGTAAGGCCGGGCTCACGGGCAAGCTATCGAAGGTTTCTTTTGCCAAGCCTCAAATGTCATTCCTCGGGCATATTGTCTCGCCTGATGGTGTTTCGGTTGATTTATCCCGAACACAGGCAATCCGTGAGTTTTGCCCTCCCAAGGATATGAAGGGTGTAGCTCGTTTTGTGGGCATGGTTAATTTTTTCCGGAAGTTCATCCCCGATTTTGCTAAGCGTGCCGTCTCGCTTAACTCTCTATGCCGTAAAGGGGTTAAATTTGTATGCGGCCCGTCTCAACAGGCTTTCGAGGATCTAAAGTTAGCGATTTTAATGCCTTTGTCTTAGCCACGCCCGATTTTTCCAAAACCTCCATAGTTCAAACGGACGCTTCTTCGTCCGCTGTCGCTGCCGTTCTACTACAGGACTCCGAATTTGGGAGACGTCCGATTGCTTATGAATCTAGAACTCTTACTGCTCCTGAGTGCAGTATTCGATTTACGAACTTGAAGGATTGGCGGTATTATTTGCCCTCGAGGTGTTCCGGATATATTTGGAACACGTAAAGTTCGAGCTTGAGACGGACAATCAGGCGTTAAGTTGGGTCTTGGGTAGGCCCCGGAGAACTGGCCGTTTAGCTCGTTGGGCAATTAGAATCTCGGCTTACCAGTTTGAGGTCCGGCACATTCGCGGTTTGGACAATGTATTAGCTGAATCTCTTAGTCGAATGTTTTCTCCTAATGTTGTTCAGGAGGACGATTCTTCAAATTCCGCCTTCCTTAACCCGTTGTCTATTTCTGGGGAAATATTTTCCGCCGCTCCGTTGTTGTATCACGATATTGCGAAGGTTAAGAATGAAGTTCCTGTATTAGCACCTGTGATCCAAGAATTAAGGAAGGGAAATTATGTTGCTCCTTATGTCTTGAGAAATGGGGTCTTGTGTTGTCTTTCTCGTCAAGACCAAAAGATGAAGGTGGTGGTGCCCGCAGTCCTGGTACCCATGATATTTAAATACTATCATGAAACTCCACTCGCAGGTCATCAAGGAGTCCTTAAAACCAGAGAGAAAATTCGAGAGAACATTATTGGAAGGGGGTGGATGGGGTGGTTCGTGAACTGTAAAATCTGTTGGATTAGTAAAACGGCGGCTAATACCAAGGTTGGGTTTTTGTCGTCTACCCAAGCGACTCGCCAGATGGAACGTATTTTCATCGATTACGTCGTGCCTCTCCCCAAATCTAAAGGGGACGGGAACAGATTTGTGTTGGTTTGTGTCGACGGGTTTACTCGATTCACGTGGCTGTTTCCCACTAAGCTTGCTACCGCGGACACCACGGTGAGATGTTCGAAGACTATTTTTTTCTACCTTCGGACCCTGTCAGTTATTAGTTCTGATAACGCCAGAGATTTTACCTCTAATTTCTTTAGGAAGTTTTGCTTTAGTCTCTCCATCTCCCATGTAACCACCTCCGCGTACTATACCCAGCCCTCGTACGCGGAGAGAGTGAACGGTAATTTACGTTCTGCCCTCATAGATTTTCATCACTGGTTGTTCTGAGGTGGGATACGTCCATCCCCTGGTTAGCTTTCGCTTTCAACTCGGCTATTCACGAGGCGCATAAGATGTCGCCTTTTTCTCTCATGTTTCCCTTTGTATCTAATTCTCCTTTATCCAACTTGTGGAGCATAAATGAATTGTTGCCCGAGAACATCGACCCCCCTAATGTTAGGGCCACCTGGAAACGTGCCATGGAAATACTTAAGGTCTCTAAACTTAAGAAACAGCAACTCTACAATCAGGGTCGTAGACCTGCCGGCCTGGCCGTCGGCGATAATGTGTTCGTTAAGAGTTTCCTCTCGTCCGGTAAGCTAGCTCCCCGATTTTGGGGAACCTGTACTGTGCTGGAGTTCCTTGCTCCCGTTACTTTACTTCTTAGGGACCCGGTGGGGGAAAGGATTTTTAGGGTCCGCCTCTCCCAGATCAAACCGGCATAAATTTCCTTGAGCCGTTTCATTCTGGGACGTGTTTTTTGCTTTGCTTCGATTTTAACGAGGAGGGTTTTCTTGTCTCATTTCCTTTTTTTGGACGGATGTTCTCCACCCCCTAGCACAGCAACAAGTTCCGATTTCTTCCACATGACTACGCCACTATGCAGAGATGTCCATATAGATCCTTATTCCGATGAAATCTCACTTTTGGAAAAAATGTCGGTTAGATCCCTTTTCGGCGCATCATTTCAATTACTTGCCACATTTCCTTACAATTCGTACCAAACCCATATTCACCTAGAATTGTCAAACTTCACTCCTGTATCCAATAAACAACACACTGATTAATTTACCAACTCCCTTATACCTCCCACTGGCCTCTTATTCCTACATCATACCAAGCACAGATTCGTATACAAATAACATAAAAATTACCATAGTCAATTCACAAGGATACCACATCTACCAAAAACTCCATCCAACTCCACAATCATTCACTTAACATTTAACATTCCAAATCAATTCCAGATTACCTTACTACATATCAGTTACTGTACCTATTATTCCACTACATACCACCGTCATCATTCACTTACACTTAACACTCCAAATCAATCCCAATTGACTTCTCTACATACCAATTTCAACTTACTCCATGAATTCACTATAGCTATTTACCAACACGTACCACAATCACCGTCAAATTCACTATATTCTCATCCCTTTCAACACTTAAATTCTGCCTTTACGTCTTCCACAGCTTCTCCCTCTCCAAACTTAAATTTAGTTTCATTATACAAACACGTAAACGACCGATCACTTACCGTCATATCCACTATACTCTCTCCTCCAAAACATATTTACTACAACTACTTACTAACATTATTAGAGTTTTTACTTCTTGTTACAATACCCTCTTCATTTCGTTTTAATCCCCACAGTTCACTTGAGCTCTTGTTCCTTCCAAAGCCGCCTTAGCTTCCTCTGCTCAAACACATTTCAATCCTCCGCCTGGGTACCTATGCGTTATTCTTTTCACTCTGCACCTCCATAACTTCACTGCATTCTCTTCTCTGCCCATCTTCTTCCCTTACTGTGCCCGTAGCTGCATCTCTAGGCCTTCCTAATCTCACCTCATTGTCTGCCACTCTTCCTTTTTCACTATCAACGATCACGCTTTCACTAAGCTCCACTCTCTGTCCTCCTTCATTCCGCTTTCTCTTTTCCTTGGTATTTCCTGTATCACTACCATTCACTTGCCTATCTTCCCCACTAATCGCTACACTTCTCTCCTTTTCTTCATCTTGTTTTATCATCATTTCTAGATCCATCAATCTATTCACAGACCAGGTTCTACTCCAGCTGCTGCTTGACACCACTAGATCTTGTCCTCTGATAATTGCTCTCAGCCCTTGAAGTCTAGCTCGTATCATATGTTTTCTGAGAATTTTATCGTTCCTGATCGCTTCAGTTCCCACGTCCCTCTTGATCCATATTTTCCCCTCTGCATATTACCCGCGTTTCCAACCACAATATCAGCCATCAACGTAGAAAACAGTTGAACATTGATAGGCCTGTTGCCTCTAATTCTTCCAACTCTCTGCACATCGTCAATGTCCACTTGGCTAAAATTAATTTTCAATTTCCCCTGAATTAGGTTCACTACTTTATAAATTGTTAGCTCTTTGTCCTCCCTCTCCTCAGGCACACCATATATAAATAGGCATTTCTTCCTGCGATTTAGGGTGTTGGTTTCCACTTCTGCTTTCAGTTTCAGCGTCTCCTCTTCTAAGCGACCCATTTTCTCCCTTAATGCTGCAACTTCTTCGGTATTTTTCCTCACTTGCGATGTTGTGTCGCCTGCCCTTTCTCTGAACCATCCATTCATTTTTTCAAACTTCCTCGTTTGCTCTTGCATCATATTTTTGAGTTGATCAAAGGGACAGACTTCTAAGACCACCTCTTTTACAACTCTTCCAATTGCTTCCATGTCTTCCCAGCTCATAATTCCACTGGAAGTCGTACCTGGGTTCAGCTCGACCTCCAAAATCCAAAGCAATATTATCATCACCGCCGCTGCTAGCATTAATTCTCCTTTCGTTTCCATTTCCTTACTACACCCTCCTGGCTTCACTTCTTCTTTCTTCTTTCTCCCCTGACATCCACCTATGGTCGCCCTGTATTGCTCCACACCAATCATTGCCAGTACACTCCTCACTACCTTCCTGCACTCAGCACCTGCTACTACCTTCTCCCACTCCAGGTATTCACCTCAGTAGTTTGGGATTAACCTCGGTGTCTTTGGGCCGCGAGCACAATTAGGGTTTTATAGTTAATTTTCTAGGAGCGCAAGTGTACTCCTCCATACATTTTGTGTTTGGGTCAGTAATTTAACCTGTTCTTCTTTCCAGGAAGGACCAGTAGTTTGGGTAATAGATATTGGGACCTTTCCCACCATCCCCCATAGCCCATGGGACCATGTAGCGACAAATGTAACCCTGTCGGGTCAGGAACACATAGGACCATGCTCCATGGAAGGCGATAGTCAAGGGACATTTTCGGCCTGTAACAATGCCGTCTCATCGGGATTTTATATATTTAATCCACTCACATGAGACGACAAATGCCCTACGGCACAGCAAGGTCACTGCTACTCGCCCGTTTCAAAGATCTGAATCCCGGCCTCTCAAGGTCGCAGACCGTCCGCGGCTGTGAAAAATATTACTTACAACTATCTTAAAGGCATACAGTGAACGGAAGAGGTTTTGGATGCTAACGTTTGGCATAGATAGGCACAAATAAATTTCTACAAATTTACTAGGCGCTCGTTGAAATATGTACAAAATCTATTACAACCTTGACAGACTAACACAAATTTGACAAATATAAAACACTTATTTAGCAGCGGAAAAATCCGTGCTACCATTCACATCAGCGGTTTCATCCACATTCCAAAGAAATATGTATGTGTATTACAACAATTCGCTGATAACATTTCTGATACAAGAAATCTTTCCTTTATGACCAATGATTTGATTGTTACCTTCCTCTCCATAAAACAGAAAAATGTCCGAGAGGATGACACTTCTTGTTAACACATCACATTTCTACCATTTTCTGTGGTCTATCAAACCGTTGTATTTTAAAACTGTTGAGTATTACAGAAACCATCATAATAACTCTTACATATTTACAGTTACGGGCTATGCCCCTCCAAATGCAATTATTCCGCGGGACTGAATCCCACATTACATTTTTAAAATTTCTTTACACTGGAAAAATTCCATCTTAGAGTGGTCGTCTAACTTAAATTTACCCTACCGAATATCTATAAACAACTTAAAATAAACTGGAGAATATAATCAAATGCTCCGACAATACAAAATCAATTAAAACATGAAAATGAATAATATGATTATGAGGATCCCATGATAGAATTAAACTGTGTACTGACTTATCATCGAAAATCATTTACAACAACTATCAGAGGAATTTAACGAAGTCTAAATTCAAGTAGAACACTAATTACTAAAAACATGATCACACCCTGAAAGAGAAAATATATATTATACACGTACAAAGAAAACAATAGCTGTATTTAGTCTCGTAAAATGTGCGAGCTGCCGTTCACATCTGTGCCACCGACGTTCGAACATAAGACACTGGTCGTCTCCATCAAGGATGCTGTAATCAAGCCCTAGCTACCCAAATCATGTAAAGTACTGTCATAAATTACTACATTGCTTTGGATCGTGGCTTGCGGCGTGCGTGGTAGTTACGTAAATATTCTTCCTTTTATTCACAGAAAAGCGTGCTGGTAGAAAGAAACAAATTCCTTCGCTGGGCGGAACACTCAGCTGGCTTCTCCCTCAAGGATTCTCCCCCTCTGGGTTTTAAATCGCGGCTCTCGCCTTGCTCACTGCCAACAGGCTAGATACACCATTCGACCCGCTTACTGTAGGTCAATGTGTCAATAGATTCACTCAATTGAACTGATGCTTTCTATGCACGCTCATATCAGCTCATACGCTTTCTATATCCAAGAATTATCTCTCAAATTAGGCCGCTATATCGTATCAAATTCCCTTAACTCTCCAGAGGTCTGGGGTTCAACCAAACGTTTTCTTCCCCCGTAACATTTACACCACTTTCGTCAGCCTTCAACCAAAGAACAATGTTCCCTAAACTCTGCCCCTAGAGACGTGATTGTCTCAAGTATATCGGCATAAAATCACCGATCAAATTAAAATAATAATAATAATAATAATAATAATAATAATAATAATAATAATAATAATAATAATAATAATAATAATTACGACAACAATTTAAAATAAATGTCAGAATTTACCGACTCAAATAATAAACATTTTCACACATAGCCTGACTAGTATGTGGGAGAGCGGATATTCAAACCTCTGCACAGAACTCTTTGCACATCTTCAGTTACAGCCCTAATCTTACACTATCATGCAAGGCAATCTACTGTTTGCTACATTTAAAGTAGAGTGCTGTAGTTATACCACGCTTACATCTCTTCAGGCATTCGTTCTCCCTCCGGAGTTTGGCGTAACAACTACACAGTCATAACGTACGTCGTAATTTCACGTACTTACTGGCTGCTTCACGGCCGATATGTCACGCACGCATCACTGTCGTGCAATTACCTTCTCTATCACCGATGTACAAGAGAAACTATCTGAATTACACTCCGGTTTTCGATCACTTTTACCATACAAAGGAATGGCAATACCGCTAGCGAACCGGCCGTCGTTCCACCTCTGAAGTTCCTTCACGACTACTCATCCTCTCTCGGAAGTGCAAGAACTTATAGGCTAACCAGGAGTGGAGGTGGTTCCATGGATATTTTCCCCACTCTAGTTTTGACATCTCCTGAACCAGCAGGTACATGAAAATCAGCTACGCGCCGGATTGTGTGACTCAAAAATCGCAAGTACGCAATGCTATGCGAAGCACGTAACGTTCAGTAGTTTCGTGGTAATTTATTCAAATAAAACCGGAGTGGGGGTGGGAATACCCATTAGCATCTGGCTTCACAGTAAGCGTGAGGACGCCAAGCCAGTTACGTAAGCTGATTTAGACGCATTTTCATGGGTGACATTCTTCTACCTTGGTTTCTAATTTTGCCATTCATACAATATTCTTCTCATTGCTCTGACGTGTGCTTCCTGGTTAAACTCGCCTTTATTGAGCCGAAAACACCTCTGAAATCGCCTCCTCGTTTTGGCATCGCTGTGCGTTGGCATTTGTTTTCAAGGTGGAGTCAGCTAAAACTGCATTCTGCTTCTCCTTCTTCCATGACGCGCGCTCAGTTCGGGGGTTTTCTGAGCCCTCAACTGCGTGCTATAGGCGCCTCCGTGTCGCGAAGTATTGTGCAATATGATGCAACTGCCAGCATTCACACAAAGGAAGCTACAAGCCTACCTCTATCCCAGTTGTATAAATCGAAATAAATATTTAGTGTGACGATAAGGTCACAATACCTCCGTGTACAAATTGTAAATGTTAGGTTGGGCCTAGAGATGCCGGAAAGTGTTAGATTATGTGTAATGTTGCCTTGAGTAGGCGGTAAGAAATTGGGAGCGCAGTCTACTTGGTTAAATTTGGAGAGCATGTAAGCTCTTTTCTGAAATTGCTAATTTTACTGTAACATTGAGGGGTGCCTCTGGAAGGCTCTTAAATTTGTATCGGTTGGAGCAAGGTGCTCTGTTTTGGGAGATTTCTCTCCTTGTCTATATAAAAGCTAATTGGCGATATTGTAAAGTTGGAAATTGGGGGCTTGAAGCCCAAATGTGTTAAATTCCCTATTCTGGGGTTTCTACTTTTGTATCAAGACGGTCATTTTACCTGATACATTGTTGTTAAGTTTGCGATTTGAAAAGAAATGTAACCTTCATTTTTAAAGTTTTACGTTAATCTTTGATATAGTAGATAGACCCATTCCACCCAGCACCTTCTTTCACCGCATTCTGCTCCACGAAAACACGGTAATAGTAATAATAATAATAATAATAATAATAATAATAATAATAATAATAAATATTCGTCGCACTAACTACTTTTGCGGTTTTGAGAGCTTTCCGGAGTTTTGACCGGCAAGAATTCTTTAACGTGCTCGTAAAGCTACCGACACGAAGCTGACGTATTTGAGCACCCTCAAATACCACCGTACTCAGCCGGGATCGAACCCATCAACTTGAGCTTAGTCCTGGTCTGGGATTTCAGACAGGATAAAAAAATTATTCGCCGCGGAATAGATTTACCAAAAACACCTCTTCAAGTCACTGATATTTGAATCGAGGTCACACAAAATAGATAGAACTCATCGCTCCTCTGAATGCATGCAATAAAACTGATGTTGCCAGAAAATATAACAAGAATTATTAAGTAAGTCGTGAATAACTTCCGAAAAAATAGGCCATTAATGACATCTTTCTTCGCTCCTCGAATTATGTTGTCCTACTTGTAGCACCCTTTTGAATGAAGTATTTATTTTAAGAAAGTACGTAGGCTGCTATACAATGGCCGGTTGGCTTGCTGGAATAATCGTAAACGCAAAGCTTGACTCATCGAAAAATGAATTGCGTGCGACTGTTCCCGATATAAACTCCCCTTCGGGATAGGGGAACATTGCAGTCGGCATTGATCAGCATTTATAAGGGTGCGCGGGGTATCGTGCAAATTGAGTCTCCTTGGAGAGTAGCAACTCATTTACTCAGGCAGCAAGTACAAACTGAGCAGGATCTATTCCACATTGCACAGGGCCTTATCCTTAAATTAATATCTGCGTGATTGTTTTAACTGTACACTCTTTGGCACAGAGTACTCCTGTATATTTAATACGTCCATGAACTAGGAGTTTTCCTCTTAATAATTGCTTTGACTATTACCTTCAAAATGATAAATTGTATCCTGCTCCGTGGCTAACTGGTTAACATGCAGGCCTTTGATCCATGGGTCTAGAGTTGGATACCCGGCAGGGTAGAGGATATTAACCTTAATTTGTTAATTCTTATGGCTCGGGGTCTGGGTATGTGTGCCGTCTTCAAAATTATATTTCATCCTAAGCAGGGAGCCGTGCAGGTCGTCCATGGGCATCAACTTGGAGGACATGCGCCAGACCTCTCCGCAGTTCGTAGGTCATCAAGTTATTATGATAATCATTATCATCATAAGAAGAAGTAGGATTATTTCGAAAAAAAACGGAACATTATACGGAAACATTTTAACGCCATTTCCCTTAATATGGCTAGATTTATCACAATATTCACAGTTTTCAGTGATAGGCCCTGCGTAAATGTGAATAATCCCTGTAATAGAATTTCATTTAAATACATATATGGCTATCCTCTTTTCCAAATCACTTATGAATTAAGGTTATTATCATGGGAATAATGAAATGGCAGAACGGATTTTGCAGAAATCATGACATAAATGAGAAATTTTGTAGGAGACGAGATTGTGCAGTTTGCTGTATCAGAGAATGTTGAAAGCAGCTGACATTCACGCTGCCCAATATCGGGGAAATATTAGAACGGGGCGGAAGTCGCACTCCTGACTGCTGGTCGTGAGTAAGCTGGCCGCCCGAAGGTCAATGTAAAGGAGGCGCGTGTTAAAGAGGAGCTTGCTTAAGGTAGTAAAAATTGAAACTCAAGTACAGGGACGGATGTAGGCTCCCGGGCGGGGAGGGGGAGCAACAGTGTACATCGGCACCCCCACCCTACTCCGACTTATCGCCACAATGACGAAGTATGAGGTCTTAAGTTCTTTTATTAATAGACAGGAGAACAGGTAGGGTATGAATTAAGTCATACTTTCGTACGGATGTAAATTCCAAAAAAGTAACATAGGGGCCTAGATGTAACTTAAGAATCAACTTTACCAATCGATATTCTTAAACAACGCAATGTATTTAATGTTAACCGAGCTCGATAGCTGCAGTCACTTAAGTGCGACCAGTATCCAGTACTCGGGTGATAGTGGATTCAAGCCCCACTGTCGGCAGCCGTGAAAATGGTTTCCGTGGTGTCTCATTTTCACACCAGGCAAATGCCGGGGCTGTACCTTAATTAAGGCCACGGCCGCTTCCTTCCACTTCCTAGGCCTCTCCTATCCCATCGTCACTATAAGACCTATCTGTGTCGGTGCGACGTAAAGCAAATAGAAAAAACCATATTTAATGTTAAATAAAAAAGTAAACGTAGAATTACAAAGTCAAATCTAATTTTATTTTTTAACATACCATGATTTTCTCAAAGTAGTATAGCAAAGTATGTTCCAAAACAATGGGTGCTGCGTCAGCATTTTCCCCACACTTTTGGGGGAAAATTTGAATTTTTGCTGAGTCAGCATTTTTCTGGTACAGTCAAGGTAATTGAGCCCTAGTCAATAACGTCACCAGGACGTCATACCTTACCTATGTGGGCTGGCCTAACTTCAAGTAGATGAGGTTATGATGTCACATTACGTCTTAACATAACCTGCAAGCACGGAGCCTAAGCTAACCTCATTGGGTTAGGTTAGGGACCGAGGTATTTTGCGGGGAATGTGG
Organism: Anabrus simplex; assembly: GCF_040414725.1. Classification (NCBI taxonomy): domain Eukaryota; kingdom Metazoa; phylum Arthropoda; class Insecta; order Orthoptera; family Tettigoniidae; genus Anabrus; species Anabrus simplex. The sequence goes on from NC_090266.1 coordinate 526,388,485, forward strand.
AGAGTGTCCTCTTCTCCCTCCCTGGGGGATACCTCCCAGCCCCTACCAAAAATAGGGGAAGGGAGACAGAGTGTTCTCTCTTACCAGCGGACCACCTCCCGGTCCTCGATCAAAAATATTGCCGCCATCATTGGCAAGAAGCCAGGCATGACCACCTTCCTTGCGGGAAGTGGCGAAGAACGCCTAGGACCTAGGAAAGGTTTTCATTTCCCTCCCCGAAGGGAAGGGGTGGGGTAACTAGAAGGTAACGCCTTTTCTCTGGCCAGAAGATTCGGTGGGTTTGGAGTTTTTATGGAGTTAGGAGATTAGAGGGGATGTTTGAATCGTTGAAGGAGCTGGGTGGGGGTATCTACCTCTTGCCTAAGTGCTTTAGTGAGTACTTCAAATTGTACAAATTGATTTTACATGACTGACATTATTCTGTTTACAATTGATTGCATTTTTCAACGAGGTTATAATTTGTGTTTTTACAATTTGTCATAATTTTCTGAATTCCATTTTCATTTTACGATTTCATGTTTACAATATGATTCTGATATTATTTTTGCATAGGTGTTCCAATGTTCTTTTACAACGTATAATTAATCATTTACTGTGTTTCCTCTTCTTTTATATATATTTTTATTATTGAACTCTACACGTGAATAATGGAGTTTTTACAATATTTACACTATTTAGAGCTGAATACATGATTACCAGTGTTTTATGGTGAAGTGAAATTTGTACAATTTATACAATATTTACAAAGTTTTACACCTAGATATTTACAGTTTTGCAGGGTACAATTTTGCAGTATGCGTCAACTAAAGATGTTTACAATATTTACAGTGTGTTGATATTTACCATATGGTACTTATGGCAGAATGATTTAATTATGATTTGTTAGCACATTGAAAACCTTGGGCTTGAGAGTTATGACTTCTTAAACAGAGTAAATTATGCTAAAGCATTTGCTCTTAGTATAACTATTGGTTGTTTGGGCGGAGAGGAGGAGATCGACGAGGGCTCACTTGGTTTTATAATTTTTAATGGTTGTCTTGTTGCTCGCGGGGGAGGGCGGAGTTGGAGGATTTTCAGGGAATTATGGAAGTTGGGGTGATGGGTTTGGTGTCACAGATTCCATATTTTCTAGGTGGCACCACCTTCGGTTGGGAGAAGGGACCGGGAAATGTGGTACGGTGTTTTTGGTGAATTGAGGGGAGGGGTTCGGCGGAGAGTTGGTTAAGGGAAGGGTTATCGCGGTCTAGGGCTCAGTGAAAGGCGCGTTGGAATTGGGTGAGGACGTAGGAGTCGAGTGGTGGGAAGTGGAAGATGTTTAGTAGGTCAGCCGTGGGGCAGCGGAACGGGAATCGTAGGGCGTGGCGGACAGTGCGGCGTTCGATGGAGAGGAGTGGGCGATATAGGTTCGGGTTGGAGCTGGAAACGGCTGCCCAGGTGGTGAGGCCATAGGTTATAGAGGGTTGGACGAAGGATTTGTAGGTATGAAAGAGTGTGGGTTTAATAGTACACGGGGTCCCGGCTAGGCAACGCACGTTTGCGACGGAAGAGGATGGACTGGGTCTTGTCGGAATTCAGTTATAGGTTTCACAGGTCGCACCAGGAGAGGAAGGTGTTGAGGTAGGTTTGGATGGAGCGGTTGGTGGCTTGGAGTGAATGTAGGGGCCTAGGATGGCGGTGTCGTCAGTGAATTGTAGGAATTGGGCAGGCGGTGGTGTTTGGGGCACGTTGGCGACGGAGAGGGGATTGGGGATAGGCGTGATCCTTGCGGGACGCCGAGTGTGCGGGGAAACGCGGAGGGGAGTTGGTTATTGATGGAAATCTGGGTTGAGCGATTCGAGATATAGGAAGACATGACGCAGACGTAGGAAATGAGGAGGGCGAAGAACCTAAGTGCCAGACGGAGTCGAATACGAACTAGAAGACGAAGGTGATTAGGAGGACGGGACGGGCGTGCTTGAAATTGTTGGAGGTGGTTAGGATGAGTCGAAAGAGTTGGTCTTCTGTGGATAGTTCTGGGCGCAAATAATAATAATAATAATAATAATAATAATAATAATAATAATAATAATAATAATAATAATAATAATAATAATAATAATAATAATAATAATAATCATTGTATAGCCTTAGTTACCGTGTGCAGACATTTCAATTTCAATCTGGCTGTCTGCTCATCAATTTCGACGTTTTGTTTCACTCTAGGCCTACTAGATGGTAGACCGAGTAAACCGAAACTCTCTTGGGCGTCTTTGGCTGAGTTTCAATTTATTTAGTCGGGTAAACACCAAATGCATTACCAGATATCTTTTATATGTCGACATAGTACGACATGGAGTGTCTAGTGGACTTTTTTCCGCCCTTTCAAAAATCCGACTACCTCTGCCGGGTTTTTACACGCCGTCTTGGGAACCGGAGGCCGACACTCTACTATTGACCCACAGTGGCAGCCGAACTGGGATGGAGGTACCAATTGATGGGATTATAGTTGGGGTGAAGGTGGCGGAGTAGGATTCTGTGTAGGATTTTTGCCAGGAGTGTAATGAGGATTATGGTGTGGTAAGAGCTTAGTTCGGAAGGAGGTTTTCCTGGTTTGGGGAATAAGATCATTGTGGTGTTTCCAGGAGAAGGGATAGAATCCTGTACGGAGTAAGAAGGTGTAGAGGTCTGCCAGTAGGGATAATAGGATGGGAGAGGCGTGGCAGATACGGAGGTAGCGAGTTGTGTCTGGGCCAGGGGTTGTATTGCGAAATTCGGGGAGTACGGACTGGATTTCGGTTGGAGTGATGGGCCCATCAAGGGGATGGTTCGAGTGGGTGTTGGAAGGGATGAGTGGAGTGGAGGAGGCGTGGTTTAGGTACAGTTGGGTGTCAGATTTATCAAAGTAGGGATCTCTGTGGGTGTTAAAACTGTCACGGAAGTAGTGGGCGAAGGCTTCCAGTTTCTCCTCGGTATTTGCTGGAGCTATGCCCCTCTATGATGGGGTAACGGGAAGAGGTGGTGTCGAGGAAGGTATTCATTTTGGCCCAGAGCTTAGCTGGGTGGGTTTGCATGGCATTGAGTTTGGTGCTGGTTTGTGACCAGGAACAACGGGGGTGGGCTGATAGGTATTTTCGGATGTTTCGGAGAATTTGTGGGTACAGGCGCAGGAAGTAGGGAGCTCAGGAGCGCATGCATTCGCTGTGGTAGAAGTGGAATGGCTTTTGGAGGTGGACGAAGCTCAGGGGTTATCGCGGTTAGTAAGGGGAGTGGAGCGTGGTGAGGATACTGGATTCTGAGGCTCAGGATTTGGTGGAGAGTATAAATGTGTTTAGGCTGTCTACAAACGCTTATTCGGAGGGAGGGGTAGGGGAGTTCTCCAGGGCTTTATTTAGTGTGGTTTGGTAGGAGGGCCAGTCAGCTTTGGAGAAGTTAAGGATTCGAAAAGGGGGAGGAAAAGGGGGCGTGGTTTGGTGGAAGGGATTTGGAGTAGAAGTGGGAGGTAGTCGCTTCCAATGCTGGGAAGAAGTTGTACCGTGATGATGTGGGTTAAGGAGTTGTGGGCTATTAGGGCACCTGGTGTGGTTTTGGAGATGGGGCTGGAGGGGCCGAGTAAGTTTATCAGGGAGCAGTATCGATAGCTCAGCAGGTTTTGGAGTTCGTTCATTGCGCGGAGGTATTTGTGGGTGAAGTTGATGTCGGCTATGTGTATGAAGTGGGGGAGGGTGTCACTGAGGTAGGTGATGAATTCCAAGGAGAGGGATATTTTGGACCGGTGGTATATGGTTGCTAGGTGGTGGATCCGGGAGCGGAAGTAAACTGTGGTGAATACGGCTTCTGGGAAGGTGGAACGCTCCAGCGCATAAGCCCGCAGTCCATCAGATGTGAGCGGTACATAACCTGTAATCAGCACGACACAGCACACTGCACCGCAGAACATCCGGGCTTTTGGGGACGGAGCATTGTTTCGTTAAGGAGGATGGCGTGGGAGGAGTGTTGCTTGGTAAAGGCTTTAATGTGTAGTAGTTTGGATTGAAAGGATTGGATATTGAGGATGGGGATGGTTTCAGGTTGCCGGGAACGACGTGTTAGGTTATGTTCCACGGTTACACTAAAATTTCTAGACGGATGAAATGGAAGTGGGTGTTTAATCCGGAATGGGATGCTTGGAAGTGGACGTTGAGTCTCTGGTTGGCCGCTGCTTGGAATTGGGCTAGGACGAGTGGTCGGTGGTATGGGTGGATTTTCATGGGAGTGTATGTAACAAATCAGATTATGTCTTCAAGTGTTGGTTGAGGGAAGGTGGGTTGAGTGGGTTAGGTGGGGCAGTCAGTGGTTCGGGCTGGGGTGACTAGTTCGGGGCGGATTACAGGTGGCTGCGGATAGGCTCTACATTTGAGGGATTTGGTGGGGTGGGGTACGCCGCAATTATTGCATTTCGGTGGGAGCTGACCGTTGGGGCATCAGGAGGTAGAGTATTAGGAGCAGTGGCTGCACACCAGATGTTCTGCGGTGCAGTGTGCTGTGTCGTGTTGATTATAGGTTATGTACCGCTCACATCTGACGGATTGGGGCTGATACACTCGGATGGTTCCACAATATGGTGGTGCCTAAAATGATACCCCATTGTCGAGTACCCGATCCACGTCCTGGGGGTTGGGTAGGAGTATCCGTACCATGAAAGTGGGCCCCGAGTTGCTCCTAATGCGAAAGGCTTTCCGGACTGGAATGCCCTCAGCATTCAGCTCCTGGACTATAATATCATCTGGAATACCGCGGTCCACCCCACTGACCACGCATAAAAATAAATTGTGACGGAGGATGGGGCAGGAGTTTTGATTGTAGGTGGGGATAGTGTTTCCGAAGTGGCGACTGAGCCAAAGTGGGCTGATCCCACTGAACCCGTGAGCCATCGTGCGGCGCTCTCCCCTTTGATCTTCATTATAACTCCATTGTTGGTGGGTCGAATGTCAGCTATATCCCCGCTATTGAAATCGAATTGGAGGAGTTTATGTAAAATTTGCTGGAGATTTCGGTATTCTGACGATGGTTGTAGGAGGAGAAAGGCATGGGTTCATGAGGTTTCTTTGGAGGGACAGGGGGATTGAGATGGGTCGTCGGGCTCCTGATAGGGGGGAAATCTCGGAATACGGTGAGGTGTTGAGAGGGGGAATAGAGAGGGTGTTATTTTCTGTGTTGAAATTTGATGGCTGGTCCCTCGCTGGAATCTTCGTCCGAAGTTCCTTTTCGATATTTTCTGTGAGGCTGGAGATTTGGCGTTTGAGGACGGGGTGGGAAGTATCGCGGGTGGGGAGTGGGGTTACCGGGAGCTTATTGTATCTTGTCATTGCGTAGAGCCCGCTACTCGAGCACATCACGGATTTGGAGTGCACCTGGCTATAGACCACACAGTCCAGGGCGGCCTGTGCGTTGGTGGTGGTGGTGGCGGTGGTCTTTTGTTGGACATGCTGGAATATTCCAGATCACAGTTCACTTGTTCAAAAATGTATTCTACATGTCACTAGGCACTAGTCACTAGCACTTGCAGTGATGCTACGTCCGGACATGTAACTCGCCTTGATTGTCTAGCGTTAGGTGGTGCTAAGCGAGGTTGGCACCCCTGAGGGTCCTTTGGTGCACTCAGTCCTGGGGACACCTCTAGCTGCCCTCTATAGGCACCTACCTTATACAATATTGTCTTTGGTTGAGATTCCCCGAGATGCTGCTCAACACCTGACTGAACACGCTTTTAAGTTCCTCTGGGGAGCCACGCCAGCTTACGGTGTAGGTGCCCTCGCTGGATGGGGAGAGTAATAGTACAAGACAGCATACCAGGCTTACCGGGAGTCCGCTGTAGCGCTATGATCTGCTGCAGCGAGGCGTAGCAGTACCGGCTATACCGCTGGCTCGCTCTGGCTGGCGATATTCGCTTGATCGCGATATTCGCTGGCTGGCCAGTGTAGTTTCAGGTGATCCACTAGACCACTCAGGCTGATGAGAATTGCTGGCTGGCGAGGAATCTCTGGGAAGAACGATCTTTTTTCCCTTTTTTCGGGCGAGCCCCGAAGCCCTCTACCCCAGCGTGTCAATCGACTCAATCTACATTGCCTCCGACATGCTATCATTTCTAAGAAGAAAAGATATAGCAGGGAAGATTGGGAAGTGATACAAGAGTATCTGCCTGTTTCCCTGTCAAATATGCTACCAAGGCCAGAGTTTGTGTTTAGTAGAGTACGTGGTGTTGAGGCGTGGTATTAAGGGTCAGAGAAAACTACATAGGCTGAAAAAGAAAGAGCCAACATATAAAACCTGACAAATTTCGATAGCACATGCAAGGATGTAGTTTCTGGATAGGTCCAGGTGTTTGTGTTAGTGGAGAAGAGGTATCATGCACCGGCCATGATCCATATTCTCGCCAGTCAAGTTACCAAGGGATCAGTCCGTCTGGGCACTGCCGTGACTACTGCTGGCCTTGCTGGTTGCGGAGCCATGCGTCGATAGCCACTAGGGCCCACCACACAGCGCCATCTCCTTGGGGTCCCTCGTACCCAGTCTCCGATCCCGGAGAATGAGACCAAGCCCACCTGGGCGGGGGCCTCCTGGATGGGAGAGGGTCATGACGCCGGGCCTCCTTCCCCTCTGCCCGCGCCATGGTCTGGTATACAGGGCAACTGCGATGAGAGGCCGGGTGGGTCCCCGCGCAATTGGCGCGCACCGGCGCCTCTTTAAGTGACGCGCAGACCGTGCAGTGGTGATCACCTCCAAAGCGGTTGTACTTCACTTACAGCCCACACCTCTACTGCCGGTGGCCCACCCCAACAGCGGAAAAACTGCAAGAGCTGCCAAGGGGAACGTTTCGGTCTCACCAGATTGTCGCTTCCCGCTGAGGCCCTCTCCTGATTGGCTCTTCGGTCGGCTGCTATCCTGGAAGCACTCATGGGTTGAAACTGGGCGGCCCTCTCCTGGAAGGCCAGCGTCGTCTTCTTCCTCCTTGTCCTGGGGCGGCATATTTTTCCCGGGGGTGGGGGTCTCTTCTCGGCAGGGGAAGAGGCCTCGTCCTAGTGGCCCTCCACCAGGCCTGCCGACCCTGGGGTTGCTAGTGGTCCCGCTGTAGAGACGGCTTCTCCCTCCTTCTGGCTGACGACGGTGGAGTCGGTCTGTTCTGACACCCGACTGCGTTCCCTGTCCTGTGGGGCGCACATCGATGTCTGCACCTCAACTGACACCCTAGCAGGCCGGGCCTTGATAGCAGCCTCCGAACGCCAGGGGGCGTCCTTCTCCACTGCTGTGCTATCGTCCGCCGTCCGGAGCGCTTTTCTGGATTGCACCAGGGTGATAGGCCCTTCTTGGTAGGATTTGGTCTGCGTCCACTTCGTCCACTGCACCGTTGGGGTGTTCGGGATCTCGGTCTGGGTCCACCTGGCGAGCCGAACCGCTCGGCCTGGGTCGTACAGCCGCTGCTCCGCGGGGCGGCCTACCCCACCTAGGTGGTGGCATCGTTGGTCTCCGGCTGAGTGGTTTGGACTAAGTGTGTGTTAACCGCCTTATGCCTTAGCCTCCTCGGCGTCTGGCTGATGGCCTCCCTGGTCTCTGTCTCCATCTTCTTCCTGAGGGCGCCAGCGTTCTTCCCTGGCACGCCGTCCCTCCCTGGTAGTAGATGACCTGAAACAGAGTACAGATTTCCTACTCCACGTCGCGCATCTGCTCCTGGTCATGATGCCTGATGATGAGGTCTTCTGGTAGGAAGCTCTCGACAGACACGGTCGCCGAAATCTTCTTGCCTCCATGAAGAAGGCGCCACATTCTCTCCATGACTAGGCACCGTTCAGAATGTACAGGGTGCCCTGACATGTAGTAGACGAGTATCGTCACGCACTCCGGTTCCGTGCAGCCCTCGGAGAAGAAAAGGTCGTTAGGGGGTTCACACCGGTCCCTGTACGGCTCCATCTCCACCTCGATCTTCGGCGCCTCCTGCTCCAGCTCCAGCTCCGGCTCTGGTGCCGGCATTTCTGGCTCCGTGTTGTCCTGCAGCGTGGCACTCGGCTGAAGAGGTTTCGGACTAAGCGCCCAAACTCCATCGCACATTCTTCGGGCGTCTTCATCTCCGTGTGGCTGCACTCGCCTTTGTCCGCCGTAGTCATCCTGCTCCTGAAATAAATCTCCTGAAAGAGAATGTGAGCACCGAGAAGTGCTACAGCTTAGACATATCTTTTTCGAAAATGTACCAACAAGTACAGCTGTCTGACTCGTACGTGGAAAGTGCAGATTGTCCGGCGAGGAGATGTGAGTCAACGGTAAGCACGTACGTCCTGTCGCTGTGAATGCCAAGCTCGGCCTCACGAAGAACGCACGAAGAACGCACCTCGTCGTCGTGTTTTATAGTTTTATAGCTAGTGCGCATGCGCGAGGGAGATTGCAGAACACTCTTACGGCGACTTCGTGAGTTACTGTAAACAAATGACTATCAGATAGCTGTAGAGACATAAATGAACGCTAAGAAGAAAATAGGGTTTGTCTGCCGAGCAGCTACTTGTTACGATGGATAACAGATCGCGCAATAGCAGTTAGTTCGCTATTATTCCTTTAGGTAGTGCACCTGAGCAAGATGGCTGACACGCGCCTATCTAACCGCCAACGGGCTAAAATAACATAGAGAGGCGGAAGCGCTGTCTCGGTGAAGTTAATACAACGAATGTCCGCCATGTTTCCTGTTGTCACACAAGCAAGGGGGCGAAAAGTGTAGAAAATACGCATTTTAGAATCACTGGGGCAGAATTAAAGGCTGTCAGCCGAACGCTCAAAGCATTAAAATCATAAACTGCGAATACCGCCACTTCATCGTGTTACGGCACTATGCCAATGTCTCGATCATTTGAATGAAGGGTAGTCCGAAATCGTCTCACTGACATACGAATAGGCCTCGAAATCGGAACAAGACTTTACCCTGCTTGACTGTTGTGGCGTAAATTACAATAAAAACCATGAACATAAATATTCATGAGAGAAATCCTTAAAATGGTAGGGACCTAGAATAGGTTAAAACCTCATTCTTACCATATTTTTAAAAGTATTGCATCCTCATGAATACGCTACCATTATAATTGTTTAATGTAATTATTTATTATAATATAGGGTACATACAATATTTTTGCCCATTACCATATCATACTGGGATTACTGGCAAGTTATCCTTTAGCCTAGTTTTACATGCCAATGAAACTGACATCCACTATAAAGGCTGGATAAATTTTACAAACAGCAGTAAAATACTGTATTTACTAGGCTTGGTGTATGTTTGACCGAAATAGGCCTAAATCAAACCAATTCCCAAGCACAAGACGCAGAGTGTAACACATAGTCTTCAGGACCACAATGGGGGGTAAAAAAAAGAAAGAACGTGAGTATCAAACTTCATACACCACCAATGGCCTTTGACTCTCAAGGGTAGGAGATTAACAGGGACCAAGAAATCATCACTCGTCCTTAGTCTGTGAAAACGGAACATTATCAAGCACCATACATATACAACAACTTGTTGACAACATAATAATAATAACATAATAATAGTAAATAAAGGGATGCATTAAAAGCAAGAAAGGAAATATTTCAGTACACTGCCATCTACTAAATTAGTCTTAATCTGAACCACATCAAAAAATGCACATATCACATTTGAAGTACAAATAACAGGAGATGACATGTGCAGAAAGCAAAGAAAACATCCAACAACATTCAGCAATGTTCTTCCCCTAGTACAGAAACAAGTCATATCAATATGTAAAGTAGTTCAAGAATTAATTTGTATAGACATCAACCGGACTCACTGACTGGTGATTAAAGGGAATATGAAGAAGACTTGTGCCTATAAAGAAGAACGCTGGGTAACACAAAATCATCCTCTTACATAGACCTACCCACCGTAACAGGTCTACATGCCAAATATAACAATAATAATAATAATAATTGTATAATGTGGCCTAACCTTACATTACTAGTTCCTGAAGAGACCAGTTTTCTGTGAAAGCTTTGTATCTGAAATCTATGAAGTTTTCCTGTTTCAAGACATGTTTCTTAAAAATTGTAAAATCGCACTTTGAAATACTCCATCAAAATTACCCACTTCAGCTTACAAATGTGGTTGTCAAGGGGTGGTGAATGAAATATATGCTTGTAAAGTTCTTCAAACAATTCTCTCCTAGCATAGATTACAACTGTCATTACAAGCAAGTTTTAAGGGTCTTTCAACTTCTAATTTTGAGCTGGAATTGTCACTTCATCTTTTTGCCTTTCCTGCAGAGGTAAACCACATCTTATGATGGGATAGAAGGGCCACCTCAGTAATTTCTTGTCAGGAGAACTAGCTGTTGTAAAACTGCTATTTTGAGAACTGCCTTGCAAATATCACATTTCACTATTTGTGTTCATTTTTTACAGCAAAACCATCTATATTGCACCATATCCTTAACATACATCATGTTAGCTTGATGTGGAATGTGGTCATGATCATGACTAACAGAGAGTACATCAGTACTGTTGGCAGGAAGATTAATAATATTACCAGTTACCCGAGTGTGGTCTATCAAATTCACAGTTACAGCAGGTCAACTGCAGAGCAATTGGAACTGATTGTAGTACCTATCTGTATATGAAGCAAATACTGCTTCAAACTGCCTAGCCATATAATGGTTCATAAGGTAACCATGACTCCATTGGCACAAAAGTACTTCCAATTGACCCTGACTATGTTTATAAGTGAGCAGAAAATGAATGGAATGTTAAAAATCAAGTTATGCACTCCTAAGACAGATTATAAACGTGATCAAACCTACAAAACCAGTTTTCCTAGACAAACGCCACCATCAACTGACTCCTGTAGAGATTGTATATGTTCATTAGGTGGGCCTTTGATTTTAAAAGGAGATATGCAAAGTGGTGTGGTCCTAACCTTTAAAATCTGTCCAAGAGAGAATACAAGTAGGTAATGTGAGTGTGGAAACGCATTTCATGGTTCCAATAAAAATTATAATTGTACGTATATTACAGACACCTGACTTAAGACATTATGAAACATATAAACCATAAACTGGGTTTGGTAGGATTAAACAAATGTTCATGGCCTGAGATTAAACATCTTTCTAAAATTGAAAGCACACCTGACCAGAAAGATTACTTCTAAAGACACTCTCTGTCACTTTACATAGGTATCTGGTGTCCTCAGAAGGGATCAAAAGTGAATTATTTACATTTTTCAACTTCACCAATCCACATTTTGTATCAGTGCTCATACTCTGCAAGACACACAAACACTGCACACATTTAATTTATTTAGAGATGATTTTCACCACACTGCAGGCAATATAATCAACAACATGTTCACTATATAAAAAAAGGGATTCTTCATTGGTGGTATAATCATGATCAAATCTGGTAAAATAAATTTCTTGTGGAACTGTCTGTAGATCATCAGGGTTCAAGAAAGCACTATCATTCGAATACAAATTAGATTTACAAGATGGGTCGATGTGACCAATGAGACACTTTCTGTATGCAGCTTTGAATTGAGCACAATTGAAACTGTTTCTATTTCCCACTCTGTTCCTCACACATGAAAAGAATAATTGCAGGAGATCCTGGCTCAACCTGCATGTAAGGAGGAGTATTTTAGTACAGAACCATCTCCCCAGACATATGTTTGTGCAAGGCCTTGCACACTTAACAAATAAAAAATGATACCATTCACTGCAATTTTTTTATTTAGAATTGCAGAGAAAAGAGCCATCAGTTAATGTAATATTTTTAAAATAACTTCTTCATTACCGTACTCAACATCAGCACAGATTTTGGCCTTGTTAAATTTTATGATTGCAACCTTGGTTCCCTTACCCATAGGATGGCATGAATGTAACAAATCAAATGCAATATTAAGGATCATGATAAACTGAATGGTATTTTCACAATCAGAAAGCAATCAATCACTGCTGATCTGCATTTAGGGCAATCACCCAGGTGGCAGATTCCATTGCTGTTGTTTTCCTAGATTTTCTTAAATAATCGCATGGAAATAGGAAATTTATTGAACATCTCCTTTCGTAAGTTACTCCAATCCCTAACTCCCCTACCTATCAACGAATATTTGCCCCAGTTTGTCCTCTTGAATTCCAGCTTTATCTTCATATTGTGATCTTTCCTAGTTTTAAAGACATCACTCAAACATATTAGTCTACTGATGTCATTCCACGCCATCTCTCCACTTACAGCTCGAAACATACCACTTAGTCGAGCAGCTCGTCTCCTTCCTCCCAATTCTTCCCAGCCCAAACTTTGCTACATTTTTGTAACGCTACTCTTTTGTCGAAAATCACACAGAACAAATCGATCTGCTTTTTCTTTGGATTTTTTCCAGTTCTTGAATCAAGTAATCCTGGTGAGGGTCCCATACACTGGAACCATACTCCCGTTGGGCTCTTACCAGAGACTAATATGCCCTCTACTTTATATCCTTACTACATCCCCTAAATTCCCTCATAACCATGTGCAGAGATCTGTACATTTTATTAACAATCATATTTATGTGATTACCCCAATGAAGATCTTTCTATATATTAAAACCTAAATGACCTTCAAAGAGAACTTTCACACCATTAAAGCAGTAATTAAAACTGAGAGGACGTTTCCTATTTGTGAAACTCACAACCTGACTTTTAACCCCGTCTATTATCATACTATAACGGTTCAAATCCCGTTACAAGATGATATCTGTATTATTATACTCGTTCGCTGAACGGTCAGCGTACTGGCCTTTGATTCAGAGGGCCCCGGGTTCTATTCCCGGTCGGGTCGGGAATTTTAACCTTAATTGGTTAATTCCAATGTCACGGGGGCTGGGTGTATGTGTTGTTTTTCATCATCCTATCATCCTCATCACGAGGCGCAGGTCACCTACGGGTGTCAAATAGAAAGACAAGACCTGTACCTGGCGAGCCGAGCCCATCCTCTGATATTCCGGCACTAAAAGCCATACGACATTTCATCTGTATTATTATTATTATTATTATTATTATTATTATTATTATTATTATTATTATTATTATTATTATTATTACATCTGTGATATTATTACTATTATTGTAACTATTATTATTGTTCAATTCAATTATGCAATGCTTGTTGCCTGCGTGATTGTAGTCAAATTGTTACGTATATATGTGTGTGTGTGTGTGTGTGTGTGTGTGTGTGTGTGTGTGTGTGTGTGTGTGTGTGTAGATTAACACTAAAAATATGTACAGTAAGAGTTGCTGTATATCAGATGTGGATGTAGTGTGTGCAATAACTTGTGCCATTTCGATGATGATGCTGCCTTCAGAAAAGACTTGGATCAGTCCTTTTGCCTCCATCGAGGGGTAGTAAGGTGATGTCGAATTTTCCGTTGCTGCTTCTGCTTCTGGATGTCGTCTAAAACATCCCCTCGTTCACGATGTAGAAACTAGGTCAAGATCAACCGGCCAGTTACTAGAATACTACAGCCGGGGGGTAAATTCCACCGACCGTGAAACCAGTTCCCATTCAGTCGCGGAAACGCTTCTCTTATCTACACTAGTAACTAGGTCAAATATATCCCATATTTTACACGGCTGAACTGAAAATGGTAAAGTTTATGCCCTCGGAAACCGATTCACGCAGGCAGGCTACTATGCACTTTGAAATGATTAAATGGAACTGTTCTCTCCCTTTGGTAGTCGTAAGTTAAAAGCAATTTTCCCCGTACAAGAAAACTTGAGTATATCAAATGTAGACTGAGCGTCTTGCAACAAAATCTTACGAGTCCCCACACGATCACTCGCGCAAATAAAAACTTCTTCTTACGATGTTACCTGCACAGAATCTCGCCGAATAATAGGGTAACTAACTGACGCGGTCATCGTTTTTATTAACTCGTCCTCGAAGACGCCGTCGTATCCTCGATTGGGGCCACATCTCTTCTAGACCAATGCATCGCCGTATCGCCGGTGGCTCTATCGTTTCATTGGCTCGACGCATCGCGTACCTGACGCTTACTTCAAAAATTTCTTAAAAGCGACCCTAGCCTCTCGCCCGGGCATCCGAAATGTTGTCGGTTGGAATTCTATTGTTCCCTTGTTCGGCTTTGTGTGCGTCATGTCGAAATTCCGCCTTCCAAACTTAGCTGGTGAGCAAACAAATCCGAGCTCCAAGCTTCCTGCAGAAATTGCGACATGTGCCGCTGAATGTAGATGTTTCCTGTCAGTTACTAGAACTTAATAAAAATGGAATATTCTCTGTACATTCGAATAAATGACTGATTAATTAAATGAGCACTTCAAAAAGGGCTCAATGTATAGAAGTGATTTGGCGTTTTACTGCGGTCGAATGATTTGATACGTCATTTCTGGCTTGCTGACGGACGACAACGTCATTAAGAATCACGTTATAAGAATTCAACCTACGACGCCTGTTTAGTGGATTTTCTATTCCATTCCGTTTGAAAAATCTCTGTAAAGCTGGATTAAACATGTATAGCTAAGACTTGATTAAAATTGAATGTTAGAGGGAGGGAGAGGGAGCTAATCCAAACGGACACGGAACTGAGATATTTTGAGTTTTGCGTTTGTCTTCATTGCATGAAATTGAGCACAATAATAGTCACATTTTTGGTTCAAAAATAATTACCTATAACAAAAAATATAGAAAAATTGAAATCGACTTCTAATATCCATTATTTGTCTAAAAAAATGTCAGCTATAAATCGAAAAATCTGAAAAATTAAATTTAAAAAATCGGTTACTTTGACAGCAGTCAAATTATCATCAATTACTTGCTTTAATACGCAGTTAGGTTCAGATTTTTTTCAACGTACCGTACAGCAGGAAAACCGGAAGGAAAGATTGTACATACAAATCATATACAGTACATAAAGAAAGGAAAGCATAGTGCAGAAGGCCTTAAAATAAAAATAATAAAATGTAAACGTCAAAGCTCCTGTTAAGTTGATTTAACAATTAAGTTACACAGGTTTAATTTGCGAGATGTAGACTCTAAACATCCTCTCTGGGGCTGGATTGCTTACTAATAAGGTAACTGGAGTCAGGAAATCTAAAATGGTGCACGGCCCATGAAATCTGGGGGCAAGCTTGCCCACGGGAACGAAGTTTTTTGCCATGACTTGATCTCTTACTTTTAAATTTGTGGGCCTTTTCATGAGAAGCTTTAAGATTGGCCTTAGCCTTCTTCCATAGATCTCTAATATTATCGGGATCTATTGTCTCTGGTATAGTATCATTGAGTGACCAAAGGTTAGAGAGCGGCGTGTTGGGCACAAATTTAAACATCAAGGAAGCTGAAGTGAACTTATGAGATTCATGAACCGCCGAATTCAAATCGAAGGCCAACCAATGCAGGGATGTCTCCCACCTGGAATGATCATCCTGATGAAATACAATGAGCGCCGATCTCAGATTACGATTAACCCGCTCAGCCAGAGATGGTTGAGGATACTACGCCGAAGTAGTTACATGAGAGATGGACAGATCAAAACAGAATTTACGGAAGAGATTGGAGGTAAATGCCTTAGCATTATCAGAAACTATGTATTGACACGGACCACAAGAAGCAAAGGTGGAATTTAAACAAGAAATGGTGGACTGAGCGGTAGCCAGCTTAGTCGGAAATAACCAGGAAAATCTTGTGAAACCATCTACACACACAAGAATGAATTTGTTGGCATTCCCCTTTGATTGGGGGAAGTGTCCTACGTAGTCGATATAGAGGCGTTCCATAGGGCGTGACGCTTGATGAGTAGATAGTAGACCTATCTTAGTGGACAAGGTGGGTTTACTAAGCCCACAAGATTTACACGCTTTTACTAATTCACGAATTTCACCGTCCATACCTTTCCAGATAACATCTCTCGGATCTTTTCTCGAGTTTTGAAGATGCCTAAATGCCCCCCTAATGGGGTCCCATGGTTGTACTTCAAGATCATAGGTACAAGAACAGGTGCAACCACAACTTTCATCTTTTGATCATGCCTCGAAGTGCAACATAAAACCCCATTCCTCAACACATAAGGGACGACATGTTCCCCAGAAGAATGGTTTTCCATAATAGGAGCCAGCACTGGATCTTGACGTTGATATTTTTCAATGTCCTTAAAAACATGGGGGCATCATTTAGAATGGCATTAATCCCCGAAGGTTTGGGCGTGGGAAGAGACGAACAATCTTCCAATACGGAGGTCTCCAGATCATGAGCAAACATGCGGCTAAGTCCATCCGCAACAACATTTTCAGATCTTCTAATGTGCCTAACGTCAATCTGGAAGGCCGAAATCCTGATATCCCATCGGGCTATACGACCAGTACGACGCGGCCTAGCTAAGACCCAGCTTAGGGCTTGGTTATCTGTTTCCAAGTCGAACTTGACATGTTCCAGATAAAGGCGGAACTTCGCTAGTGCAAATAAGACTGCCAAACCCTCAAGTTCATAGATGGAATACTTGGCTTCTTGAGCCGGTAGTGTCCTAGATACATAGGCGATGGGTCGCCTTCCAAGTTCAGTTTCTTGAAGAAGCACAACAGCCACCGCCGACGACGACGCGTCGGTTTGAACGATGAATTTCTTCGAGAAATTAGGCATAGCAAGAACAGGGGCATTACTAAGAGCTAGTTTCAGGTCTTCGAAAGCGGCTTGTTGAGAAGGCCCCCACTCAAATTTGACGCCTTTCCTACGAAGTAAGTTCAAGGGCGCCGCTCTGTCAGCGAAGTTAGGAATACATTTCATGAAGAAATTCACCATGCCGATGAACCTGGCAATACCTTTGATGTCCTCGGGAGGTTTGAAATCCCAGATGGCCTGTGTTCTAGAATGATCGATCGAAACACCATCGGGCGACACAATATGGCCTAGAAATGACACGGAAGGTTTAGCAAAAGCTACCTTAGATAACTTCAGAGTTAACCCTGCCTTACGAAGGCGATTAACGTCCTCTTTGAGATGATCAAGGTGTTCTTCAAAGGTCTCAGAGAATACGACGACATCATCAAGATAATGGTATAGGTATTCAAACTTGATGTCGGAGAAGACCCTATCTAGCAGTCTCGTTAGTACAGCTGCCCCCGTGGGGAACTCAAAAGGCACGCAGTTGTACTCATACAGTTCCAATCCGTGCAAAAGCTGTCAGATGTTTGGATTTTTCGGCTAGGGGGATTTGATTATACGCCTGATTAAGGTCTAATATGGTGAAGAACTTAGCTTTCCGAAACCACAAAAACAAAAATGAAGGTCGGGAAGAGGCACTGATTGTAACACCGCCTTCCGATTTAAAGCCCTAGAGTCAATCACAGGCCTGAAGCCACCTTGGGGTTTCAGAACCAAGAAAATAGGCGAGGAATATGCCGACATAGAGGGCCGAATTATACCATCTTTTAGCATCTGATCGATGATCTCCTTGAGGGCCTTCATTTTAGGAGGAGATAGCCGATAAGGTGGAAATCTGACAGGGATCGAATCCGTAACCTCAATTTTGTATTCAATAAGGTCAGTAACACCAAGAGTATCGGAGAAAACATCTGGAAATGATTGACACAACTTACGAATACACTCAGCCTGCTCCTCAGGTAGATGTCTAAGGTCTAACAACATGTCATCTTGAGTAGATGAACATGACGCAGAATTACATTTTAGCAAAGGAATTTTACAATTATTAGCAAATTTGAAGGTGCACGACTTGCTCTGGTTGTCGATCACAAGACCGGTATGAGATGAAATCCGCTCCTAATATTAGCGGGCAAGACAAGTTCTTAGCCACAAACAGTTTTCCTTTCCAGGTGAATTTAGTAATACTAATTTTGGCATATAGGGAACCTAAAATTTCTAATGGAGAAGAGTTAGCCGAAACGCATTGAACCGAAGACGAACAATAATCAGAATGTTTGCAAACAGACTTTAATTTAGAATACCAGTCGGCCGAAATAATAGAACAAACGCTCCCAGATTCTAATAGAGCAGTAAGCGTTTCATTATTCAACTCAATTTTGGGAAAAGGTACAAGTGCGGGGGTCTCCGCCGCAATCCTAAGGTATTCTTTAGGGCAATCAACTGCGGGGTTAGAAGAACTTCTACCCTGTTCCGAGCTTTCGGAGCTTTTAACAGGGACTGAGCCTTCGGAAGATGAATTTGCCGACTCAGTCAGTGCCACTAGTCACTTTCAATTATTCGAATTGGTGGGGGTTGCACCAAAAGTTGAACAGGAGGGGGTGCTATTGGCATTCGGACAGTTCTTGGCAAGGTGATTAACTTGAAACATCCTTGTGATGACCCTAATCCATTCTTTGTCCCACTGGATTTAATCAAAGGACACTTATTACGCAGATGATCTGCCGATCCACAAGCATAACATTTGCGGGTAGTGGAAGTTCGGCGAGGTGAAGGCCGAAAACTACTGGAAGATTGAGGGGGTTCCTTAGCGACTCTTAAGGTATCGGCATACCTAACTCCTTCGGCTGAGAAAGCCATAGCCTCCAATTCAGCAAAGTTTTGAGGACGCGACGCAAAACAAAGATATGACCTGTAGAGAGGGGAAATGCCTCCCACAATTGCCTGCACAATTTGATCTTCTGGGAAATGAAGAGCATATACCCTAGTATAGAACTTAATGTCCTGGATGAAGTCGGCAAGATTTTCATCGAGTCGCTGTACTCTATAATAGTACCTTTGAATTAATGATAACCTTGCCCGAGCCGGAATGAAATTCGCCAAAATGTGTGCATGGAAGTCTTCTATAGAAGATTGTTCAGCAATAGCTCTGACTATGTTGTCCGAGAGGACACCAATTGAGTAAGGATAAATAATCTGAAGAATTTGAGACGGGGAAAGAGAAAACACTAGAGCGTAATCTTGAAACTCAACTAAAAACCTTAAAAATGCAATTATATCATTGGTAGAATTGATCGAAAATTTAGAAATTCCTCTAAGCAACAGAGCCAAAGGACGAGGCAAACTACTAAAGCCAGGAGACATAGTGGGTAACGGCCGAGGAGGTGGAGAATCTTTTATAAAGTTGAGCTAGGAGCTCAAAATTGTAAAACTAGGGGCTTTTAGCCCAAGTGTGTTAAAATTCGGAAGTCTTGGATCTTTCTAAGTCTCGTTTCTAAATTGCTATGTCATTGTCATTTCACTAAGTTGTTTGAATTTTGTTGTTTCAAGAAAATATAACCTTTGTTAAAATTTTAAATTAACTTTGACTTTGTAGTTAGATCCATTCATCCCGGCACATTCTTTCACCTTTGCTGATCCACGGCTAACCCCGTAACAAGTGGTAGCAGAGTGTGGTTGAATGGGTCTCAATTAAGCCCCTTTTGACGGCTAAGCATAGGATTCGATTTGTACTCTAACCATTTTCTCAGTTCGTGGAATTTTCCTTTCCTATTTTCTAAATTTGTAAATTTTTGTCGTCATGTCCGGCCCTCGCGAAGTCTTCCATCCCGGCTACTTGCGAAAGGAGGAATTGATTTATGAATTAGCTATTAGAAATGGTCAATCTGGAGGCACGGTTGCGGCCGATACCACCAAGTTTAAGGAATCTCTTGAATTGCCAATTAGTATCCCAACTTTGTGAGAGAAAGATATTGATGAGGCTCTTCCCAAGATCACTGACAACACTGCTCGAGAGGGTATATCACCCTCTAGACCGGATTACTGTTAAAGATTTATAAAATTTTACATGAGCCGAAATGAGATTTACATTTTAGAAGGTTTGTTACATAGCTAAGTTTTCGAAACTTTCCCTCGGGTTAAACTGCAGAGCTAGCAAGAAATAAAGATGTTAAACGGCCAATACCTTGCTGAAGAACTGCTGCGTGAAGAAAGAGGCGCCTTCCGCCCCCTGCGTGACACACACACTTAGTTAGATGTTGATCAAGTGGCCAAGAGACGAGAAAATCCGCATTTTATAAACCCTCGGGGAAGGTTTGAGACCTTTCATGAATAATCAAGACACACCCGTTCAATTTTATTGGTGAATGAAAAAGTTACACTCAAAATCGAAGAAGAAGCACGGGATTGGTTGAAAATTAATTACAGAAATTCTTGATTGTCTAAATTCAAAACTGGCGGAAAGAAAAGATAAATATTGCCAACCAAAAGATGAATGAACGAAATTTAGTAAAGATAAAACTTATGAATACAAAGTTTCTTCAAAAAGGTTCCTTCACTTCGCACCAGGGTGCATGATCAAAGTTTGTTAGTAGTGACCTCTATGAGAGAATGTCCAAACTTCTTGATGAATGGAAAACAAAAACAAATAGAAATTCACACAGTTCACAATAACAAATTTTAGTGGTGCCATCTTCAGAGAAAATTTATAATTTGGTCCAGTTTCAAGTACACGGTTTCTCCTGTAGAGGAGTTCTTTAAGGCGCAAGATTTAAATGTGAGGCGTAGAGGTGTACCTCCCGGTACAATTATTATTATTATTATTATTATTATTATTATTATTATTATTATTATTATTATTATTATTATTATTATTATTATTATTATTATACTTAATTTTATTTTAATTTTTCATACGGATTATCGCCGGCTTTGTTCTATAACCTTGTATGCTACAATGTTCTTCCTACCCATTATATTCCTTAAAACTGGTCACGCATCCCAGCCACACATTTATATGCAGTCCATCAGAAACTTTTTCGTAGTGTTAATTTTCCTGTGCAAACGTGTAAAGGAAAATGGACCTTACCATACAGTATTGTAGGGATGTTGTTTTCTTGGCGAATTTAAACACTCCTACAGATCAACGTATTTAAGGTTAATTTTGCTTTACACATTACCATAGGAATATGAACAGAACAAAAATTGTTCTAAAAGACTGTACATCCATATGTGGCTGGAGGGCGTGACCAGTCTTAAGGAAGAAAATGGATAGGAAGTGGATAGGGATATACGAGGATTTAGAAGTAAGCCATCGTTATATTATTGTACTGAGAAAGAAAAATGTTCATTTATGTTGTGTATTATAATGGACAATTTATGCACAGTATGGTAGCAAAGTGGCATAGTAATTTGTTTCTGTCTGTTTTTTCATTTACACAGTATTTTAATATTTTATTTTATGTTATTTACTGTGTGTATTTCATTCGTTAAGTGTAAGACACAGGGACACGTGTCCCTAACTTTGCCATTTAAAATAAACCATATCTATCTTTCTATGTATCGATCTATCTATCCTCGTGGCATATTGTTTATCACCAAAGTTTCATTTTAGTTTCGGAGTGGAAGGTGTCCTACTTCACTTGTCAGTAGTGGGACATCTAAAGGTACTTCTCCTCGTATTTGCATCTCACCATAATTATGGGTTACTTGTTAAGTTCGGGCCTTTTATTGAGGGATGTAACGATTACTTCGCTTACTTAAAATCATCCACTTTGAATGAGGTCTAGGAGTGCCCCTTTCGGTAGGTTGTAAACGGACAATTACCAAATAAAATGCACTACACCATAAAACCCGACCAAGTCCCAGATATAGACTGGGTGCTCAGTCGACCCTGTATGAAGCTGTAATTGAAGGATTAAAAATGTTGGTAGGTCTTCCCGGCATACTCAGTTTCCTTCTATGTTCAGTAACTACCGTAAGTTATTCTTAACGATGTGACAAATGTTCTTTTTGCAAGGGGAATCACTAATTATTCCCGCTAAGCGTGAACCTACCTAATTTTTTTATATTGCACACCACATTCTATTACCACACAGTTCAATACACTGTAAGTTAATTAACTATACTTTTCTTTAATTATGTGGGAATGATATATAATTATAACATAAGCTGAGGTATTGCAAGTTATCAAATACAACCTGTATTGTCGAAACGAAGAAACCACCAGCAGTATATCTCTGACATTTTAAATTTCATTTTGTTTCTTGAATGGTATCTTATCGCCTCATTAATATTTACCCACTTAGAAGCCGAAAGAAAAGAGATTCAAGTCCTAGAATTGCGCATTTCCTATGCATATGCCATACGATAAGTAAGGAAAGGATCACTACTAGCTAGGAACGATGATGACACTTGTCCTTTTGTCACAGTGAGCAGGATAAAATTGAGAATGAATCACATTTACGAGTAAATCGCAATGGCAAGTTATTGTAACATGGTGGCGAGAAAGGAATAAAGACACAAGTAGGAGCGTTTGATTACTATGTGTAAGGTTTATTAGTTACTAATTCTTACACACTAAACAGACACACAACTACACTAGTTTGCTCTTTCTCTATTCTTGCTATCTCAGTCACACCGGTTGTCCACTCTAGCACTTACAAACTAACACAATCACACTAGATATACAGTACATATTTACACTGTTCTGTTGCTGTCATATGTAGTCTACGGCAGTTCTACAATTACGCTCGCTGTACGCTATATCACAATCATACAGTTCAAAGTTTGCGCACAGCACAATCTCACAATCCTGTACGGTACGTCGTACATGGTGTGTACACTTACAACAGACTTCGTTCATTCTCCCTTGTCGATAACTCGCCGACCTCTCTCATTGCACTAGTGGCACACACATTCACTCCAGAGCAGCTGGACACGAGAGACTGAACGCATCGACGACAGAATAGAACGATAGCCTCAGGTACAGAACACCCACTGCACTGCACTCTTCAGCTGCCTTGATAGGCTGTAATCTCCACGGTAGTACTCTTATTCACAATACCCAGCCCAGTGCTTCCCTCGCACACAGCAGCACTCGCTCAACAATACTGAACCTCTGACTTACACTGACTGACTCAGTCCCGAGCTCGCCTGACCCGCCTTAAGTAGGGTGGCTGGCCCCTCGAGATCCTTTCCAAAAGAAGAATTCTATAGAGTAATCTCGATACGAAACGATCTCTATTCACACTTCACGTCACTTTATTTTCCGGGAAACCTGCAGTGAGATGACAAAATGATGGCAGAGAAATGCTGTCTACGAGTATGTGCTTCTGACTCGCAGCCTACCTGGCTGGTTGCTGCGCTGTGAGCAGGCGTTGCCCTAACTCAGCCTGGTCACTCGCAGTCAGGCCCAAGTTTAATTTGCTCCTCCCAAGGTCTTCCAATAAAATGGCGGACTCCGTCATAATACGTATTATGTTTGAGCTCCGAACGGCAGTACAAGGAATCTTGTTCGACGTCCCTTCTGTCAACAGCCGTGATCATTTTACATTCACTTTCTTCATTTTGAAGCAAGGGATATCGTGGACATCATTCCAGAGAGCACAGTGTTCACTGCGACTATGCATGATCTACCTGATGGCAGCGTCCAGTATGTTGGAGTTAAAAGACACCTCAGTTCCCAGTGAAGTGAATTTGTGTAATTAAGAGTCTCTTATTGGAAAGAGAACAAGATACTTGATAATATATAGGAAAGAAAATCAAAGCCAGTTTCTGTACAAACAATTAAGGTCGACTGAGGGATGGTAAATAAAGACTTCTACTATTCGTATCCTTGACACTAAGTGGGATAGAGTGGTTCCTTCTATTCATAACCACTTTTGCTCCCAGGATTTGACTGACACATTATTGGAGAAGGGTGAGTGAATTTAAAGGTCATATTCCCCTCTAGAAATCTAAGTTTCGTTTCTATATTTAATTTCTCAAGTTATTCATAAGGTCCTTCTGAGAACACCGACCACACCTTTGCTATCCCAGTTCGGCAGCTCCCAATAAAATGTATCTAGCTCTCTTCAAGGAGTGAGTATTAAAAACTCGAGAAAAGAAGCAACCTTGCCTTAATAAATCATGGAAGTTGACATGTCCTGGAATCTAACTATCTCCAGTGATATATGTAATGAGGGTAAGGCTTCCGCATAGGGTGTGCGCATTGAAGCCCATCTTACAGAATAATTAATCTGCGTGGTGTGCAAGTTTAGTGCATCCAAAATTTAATTAAGTGTAATCCTTTTCTTTATAGCCATTAAAGATTTTATTGGGGGTGGGATATCGAAATACTCTCTCTTGCTCTGTAGTAAAGGCAGCAAGTAAACTGTCTCCTGGTATGGCTCGTCAACTAGGACAGGGGTCGGGAAACTGCGCCTGGGGCTAGATGTAACGGTAGGCTGAGGAAACTGCTTCTGTGGAATCGGCAAAATTATTTACCGCACTGCCATGTTATGTAAAGGCTGTGTGACCTAAGACAATAATTCCACTGTACAGTGCATTTCAACACATTTTCGCTGGATCCGGAGCTTTGTACTATTCATGAGTTCAATATTGTGGGAGTGACTCTCGGCAAGGACATTCAACAACGAAAGCGGCTATAAACGTTTAGGGTTTGCTGTTCAACTTCGATGCTTAAGGTTGTAGGAATGAATCCTGGTACGGTCATTTTTTATTTAATGGCACTTAATACCAGACACTCATGTCCGTACATTTACAGCTATTTTAACCAAATACGAAATTTTCAGTTAAAAATTGCTGCACTCATATGCTCCTGGAGACCGGGAGAGTTAGCGGTGTAGTTGATAATCTCACAAAAATAAATGGAGGTAAGTCTTATCTATATAAATAAAATTGTAGGGGGTCCGCTGTCTGTAATTTCTTTTGTTTTGCGAATTTTTCAGATATTTATCCGTTTTAGGTCAACTCAAGACCGAATCGGTGGTTTTTACGTTTCGTGTCTGTTTGTTTGTCTGTTTGTCTGTTTGTCTGTCTGTCTGTTTGTCTGTTTGTCTGTTCCACCATCACGTCGAAACGGCTGGATAGATCTCAACCAAACTTCATATTTAGAGTATACTCATACCGGGGAAGGTTTCGATATGCATATCATTTTAAAATCTTTGAATACACGGGGGGTTTATAGGAAAACCAGAATGGTTTTTCCACCATCACGTCGAAACGGCTGGATAGATCTCAACCAAACTTCATATTTAGAGTATACTCATCCCGGGAAAGGTTTTGATATGCATATCATTTTAAAATCTTTGAATACACGGGGGGTTTATAGGAAAACCAGAATGGTTTTTCCACAATCACGTCGAAACGGCTGAATAGATCTCAACCAAACTTCATATTTAGAGTATACTCATATCGGGGAAGGCTTCAATATGCATGTCATTTAAAAATCCTTGAATAGACGGGGTGTTTATAGGAAAGCCAGAATGGTTTTCCCCCATTTTCTCTTATACTATTGATTTTCTGTAAACTTCGTTTACCGTACGTGAAACGTCTCTTCATTATAAACAACTTTCGTTATGTTCACAATTTACCTTACTCTTCACATGACGGAGAAATTTACAATTTTCCGCTGGTATCATGCTCTGCATTGAGTGACCGACAGACCGACAACGAACCTACAGGTTACCATGGCAACGTGTCTGACTGCATGCTGGCAGGGAAGTAACGTATTGCCATTTTCCTCATCATGCTTTTAAATTCGTGGTTGTTCCTTGGGTAGAAGGCAAGAGAGGCGTCAATCGGCCTATCTGCGGGATATTGGCGGAATATCGTTGGATATTATAACCGCCCTCGAATAGATTAAGTAATAACACCATTAGTCATCTTCTTATTATTTGTTTACCTAGGAATCACTGGACCTAAATTTCTCCTCTGTTACCGCTTTATTATATCCATAACTCACACTAGCATAATTTATTGAGGGGCATTTGATTTTCCAATACATTAACTTGGCATTTACATATTTGTCGTTATCCGACTGTCCTCAGTTATAATCCATTTTCTATTACTTTCAACTTTCTTAACTGTATTATTTTCTTCCTTAATTACGCCGTATGTACGCGAGTGCTACAAACTACTGGATGTATTTCCACCAAGACTCATATTTAGAATAAACCTGTCCTTGATAGGTTTTAGGGCAAATATTGTTTCTAAATCTCTGAACTGAGTGGGGGTTTATACGAAACCGAAACAGTGATTTTGCACTTCCACAAAATATACACAACCAACGTTAATTTAAATCTACCTGCCTTGGTAGAAATTAATTTCTAAACCTTTTTTCTCATGTGCATCATTTCGATACGAGGACTAATAAATGAGACATCATTAACGGACCGTTTTTCTGTACAAGTCCCATCGGACTTAACTCACGAGCGGGTGCGTGTAAAGCGTATTCCTTACAACTTGAAAATTACTGAAGACATTCGAACCAAAATTTATATTTAGCATCCACCTGTCCAAAGGTAGGTTTTAAACGTAAATAATATTTCATGTTCCGGAATGGACTGGCGGTTTATAGGGAACCGATATGGTGATTTTACTCTACCACAATGTATACAGAACAAGACCAACCAGACTGGAAATCGACCAAACGTGATGGAATTCCACCTCTAAAACTTTTTCTTCATGTGCATTTTTTCGTAAGGAGAATTAATAAGGGAGATATCATGAATGGTCAGTTTTGCAGGTTAAGTCCAGCGGACATAGCCAAAAGGTGTTTTACATGGAGCAGATTCCTTATCTATATAAATCAAATCGTAACGACTGTGTGCCTCTACACTGACTATTTTGGCGAAATTTTCGTACAGCTTTCCGTTTAAGGGGTAATAATGACCATCTCCATAATTTTTGGTTTAGTTTCCTGAAAGTCCTAATTTTTACCCGCCTCGCCCAAAATCCAGATTGCGGCATAATCTGCCAGAAGAAAAAGAAGATAATTGAAATTTGACAAAATTATACGTTTTATTCTGTAACGAACGGAAAACATCCTAGATCATTAAATTTTTCACTTTTTATCCGCGAAGAATATCGAAATATGCAGGCAATTTTAATGATGGTGCAGACCTTCGGAAATTCCTATCACATAACGGATTGCACAATATTCGTTCAATTTGGAATGATCTACAACCTTGGTCTTATGACTTTTTCCCGTATCTGTATCCCTTTTACGTTTGATTTTTCTCTATTAATCGATGTTAAGTCAATTTGGAATTTTCACATGCATAATTCATACTTTCAGTTACTTATATGAAATACAGAATCATCAAACTCTTCACGAAAATTGGCCCACCCAGTAGCCATATGTGAGCCAAATGCTATGTATGTAGCTGTCACATAATTATCCGAAAAGTAATGTAATGTGAGATAATCTTACAAAAACTTTACCCTGTTCCACGTTTCTAACTCAATCTTACCCAAGAATAGATGACATATCATAGGACCAGGCATTTAGGCCACTAAATCCGGCGTGTCTTATGGTATAATCCTTTGTCGTATGACGTACGTTTAGTAGCAGTTAATCTGTAAATGGAGGTCTTCAATATTTTTAACACGCATATACTTTCGTATGTCGATCTATATATATTCACTGATGTCGATTTGTAGCGATCGAGAAAGGGTGGGTCTGCTATTGTAATCAGTACTCCCAACACCGACTTTGACTGGCAGTAGGAAAGGGTTCCTTCTCCGACTCCTGTGTAACTGTCATTAGTAAGGAAGGCCTACAATTGTAATGAATAGTTCACTTCTCGATTTGACTTGCAGAAGGCAAGTGAGCATGCAGTTTTGTTTAAAACTCCCCTACCCGATTGTGTTTGGCAGTAGGCAAGGGTGCCCGCCATTATAAAGAAATGTCCTCATCTAAAATGTGACCGGCATTAGGCATAGTGGCCTGCTATTTTGATGGAAACTCACCAACTTGGTGTGACTGGCAGTAAGCTGGCTGGCAGTAGGAAAATGGGCCTGGCATTATAATGATAACTGCTCAACTCAATTTCGAGTGATAGTAGGGTAATTGCCTGCCATTATAATAGAAACTCCTCAACTGTAATCTGTCTGGAAGTAGGAAAGGGGGAGCTGCCATTTTAACGAAAACTCCCCAAATAGATTCTGTCCGCGTAGTAGGCAATGGGGCCTGCAATTATAATGTAAACTTCCCAACTCGATTTTGAATGCCAGTAGGCAAGTGAGCCTGCCGTTATATCACAAATCCGTAACAAACACTTTACATTGGAAACAACGTACTGGGACCTTCCCATGCTCTTTCTCGGATAACGCTAAGAGACATGCAATTTTAAAATAATCTTATTTACTGCATGTACACTATTTACTTCGACTAGCAAGATGCCCGTGCTTCGCTACGGTTTCATAGTGTAATTTATAATTCAATGCTTAACGTTTTATATATAATCCTCCGAAATTCGCGATCTGAATCGTTTTCTAAAAGAATCCGCCAAAATTCGCGATCTGACTCGTTTTCTGAGAGATTACGGCAAAGTTTCTCACATTTTTCAATCTTTCTTTCCAGCAATCGATTTCGTACTTCCCGGGCTAGTTCCAGGTATTCCGTGCGGTCAGTTGGGTCCCTAAATCTTTGCCATCTTTTCCTATAAGCATTTTTAGTAAGGATCAAATACTGAAGGCGATCCGGCGTGGTGTCGTCCTGGGTGCTTTGGCGGTATTGAACCCGCGGCTGGACTGTATTCGTAGTCATTACCAGGCCAGGACCCGTTTCCAGCGTGGTCCGCACAATTTGACGACGGTCCAGAATATTATTTTTATTAATATTATTATTATTATTATTATTATTATTATTATTAATATTATTAGATTTTCTGGTCCCCACAGTAAGATGCAAGACCGCTACTTGGCGGTAAATTACATCAGCTGCCATTGTCATTGTTGACCATGTGACCAGCACCATTGCCGCGCGTAGGCAAGTGTTCGGCATTTCTGGCGATACGAATGACATACTTCCGTGCATTATTGACCTTATTATAGAGGTTAACAATTGGACGGTCAATCTCTTTCCTACCGCTTATTTCAAATGTGTTTAAATTTTTATCTATATGCCAGGAGAGTCTACTGTAATCTAAGCACGTTCTGCGAAGGAAAAGATGGCTGTTGAAATCAAACCCAGCAAAGATTAAAAATGATCGTTTTATGTTCAGAATAAGTACATTGAAAATCTACAGCCTGTTTCCAGTCATTCGACCGGGTCAGGAATGGAACGAATAAAGCCCCATCTAGCGGCGACAATAGGAATTGTGCCGGCTATCGAAGCACTCCTCTGGGGCAATGATCGATGAATGACAAATGAATTGAAATATTGGGCAGTGTTGCTGGAATGAATGATGACAGGGAAACCGGAGTATTCGGAGAAAAACCTGTCCCGCCTCCGTTTTGTCCAGCACGAATGTCACATGTAGTGACCGGGATTTGAACCACGGAACCCAGCTGTGAGAGGCCGGCGCGCTGCCGCCTGAGTAACGGAGGCTCCTTATAAGTACATTATGAACAGTAAAATTAATTGGTCTCACCTCCTTTTACACCCCCACCACGGTTACGGTTACATCCCCACCAAATGAATTAAAGAAGGCGTGTTTATTTAAGTTTAAAGGAGATTCCAAACACAAATGTTCATGTCTAATACCTTCAGATTTAAGATATAAGTATCCCCATAAAAATAATACACTTTCTTTCACTTCCTCTCACACTCCTCTCCCTGCCAAGTGAATTTTCCGGCAAAAATTAGTTGTTTCTTTAATAGTAAAGGATCCTCTCAATATCAATTATCACGACTCGAACTTCTTCAGTTTTTGTTTTATGTGTCCTCATGAAAGGAATTCAACTCCTTTTCACTCCCGCCCCGCAAGATGGTTCCCGCCCCTCCCCCCCCCCCCCAACGCGTTTTCCTTTGTTTTGAAGGAAATCCAAATACCAATTCTCACGTCTGTAACAACTTTGTTTTTATTAGATGTATGTATTCTCAGACAATTACGTCATTTAATTTTTCAATTCTTTCTCCCGCCCCCCTTCATTGGATTTTCCGAAAATACGTGTTTCTTTACTTTTAAAGCATATTCCAAATATCAAATTTCACGTCTGTAACATCTTCATTTTTGAGATATCAGTAGCCTAATTAAAAGAAGTCAACACCATTTTCAGTCAATTTAACCTCCCCCTCCACCCAAGTGGTATTTCCGAAAACTAAAAATACTCGTTTCTTTATTTTTAATAGAGATGAAAAATACCATTTTTAACTTCTGTAACATGTTAAGTTTTTTATATATTCTGTAGAAATTCTCATTTTAAAATTGCACCCTTTTTTAGTTCCCATTTAGTGGAGTTTCCAAAAACAAATCACCTATGTTTCTTTACATTTACAGGAAATTCAAAATACCCACTTTTTACGTCTGTAACATTTTACGCTTCTCAGATATTCTGTAGATATAGTCTTTCGAAAAATTCACCCCAATTTGTCTCTCCTGTTTAACCGCCATTAATTGGATTTTCCAAATACAAAAAAACGTATTTCTTTATTTTTAAAGCAGATCCCATATACAAATTTTCAGCTCTGTATTATCTTCACTTTCTGAGATATATGTATCCTCATTAATGGCATTCAACCCTTCTACACCCCTCCTATTGGGATTTACAGAAAAAAAATACGTGTTCCTTTATTTTTAAAGGAGATTCTAAATACCAATTTTTACATGTCTAAACATTAATCGTTTTGAGATATAGATACACCATTTTAAAAATTCACCCCCTTTTCACCCCCCACCATCAATTGGATTATCCAAAGCAAACAATACATGTTTCTTTATTTTAAAGTGAGATCCCAAACACCAATTTTCAGGTCTGTAATATCCTCAGTTTCTGAGATATAAGTATCCTCATTAACGGCATTCAAACAATTTTTCACCCCTTTTCACCCCTCCTATGTCCGGCTCCATGGTTAGCGTGCTGGCCTTTGGCTACAGGGGTCCCGGGTTCGATTCCCGGCAGGGTCGGGAATTTTAACCTTAATTGGTTAATTTCGCGGACACCGGGGCTGGGTGTATGTGTCGTCTTCATCATCGTTTCATCCTCATCACGACGCGCAGGTCGCCTACGGGAGTCAAATCAAAAGACCTGCATCTGGCGAGCCGAACTGGTCATCGGACACTCCCGGCACTAAAAGCCATACGCCATTTCATTTACCCCTCCTATTGGGATTTTCCGAAAACAAAAAAATACGTGTTTCCTTATTTTTAAAGCAGATTCTAAATAACAAATTTTGCATGTATAAACTTTAAGAGTTTTGAGATATAGATACACTCATTTTAAAAATTCATCCCCTTTTCACCCCCCCCCCCCATTAATTGGATTTTCCAAAAACAAAAAATACGTGTATCTTTATTTTTAAACGGGATCACAAACACCAATTTTCAGGTATGTAATATCTTCAGTTTCTGAGATATAAGTATCCTCATTAACGACATCCAACCCATTTTTCACCCCTTTTCACCCCTCCTATTGAGATTTTCCGAAAACAAAAATATACGTGTTTCTTTATTTTTAATGAAGATTCTAAATACCAATTTTTACATCTGTATACTTTAAAAGTTATGAGATATAGATGCACTCATGTTAAAATTCCCCCCCCTTTACACCCTCCCATTAATTGGATTTTACAAAAACAGAAAAATACGTGTTTCTTTATTTTTAGAAAAGATCAAATGTACCAATTTTCAGGTCTGTAATATCTTCAGTTTCTGAGATATAAGTACCGGTATCCTGATTAAAGGAATCCAACCCCTTTTTCACCCTTTTTCACCCCTCCTATTGGGATTTTCTGAAAACCGAAAAATACGTTTTTCCTTATTTTTAAATAAGATTCTAAATACCAATTTTTACATCTGTAAACTTTTCAAGTTTTGAGATACAGAAAAACTCATTTTAAAATTTCAACCCCCTTTTCACCCCCTTAGCGAAGGAATATCCAAAAATCCAAAAATCTTCTCTCAGCGAGCGCTTACATCTTAATATGAATGTATTCCCAAAATTTCATTTCTTTATGTCCAATAGTTTTGGCTCGGCGATGATGAATCAGTCAGTCAGTCAGTCAGGACAAGTTACTTTATATATATATATATTCTTATGTTATTTATTATCCCTTATTACAAATGCCCATATCAGTATTAAAGGGCATGAATATAAACTGCGCATAAGAGAGTAAGTTGAGATTACGCGGAGTAAGATTAAAGAAAATCAGTTAACTTATTTATAAATTACTAGCGAATGTACCCGTGCTTCGCTACGGTATTCTACATTGTATTCGAATATCGAAGTAAATAGTGAACATGCAGTAAATAAGATTGTTTTAAAATTGCATGTCTCTTAGCGTTATCCGAGAAAGAGCATGGGGAGGTCCCCGTACGTTGTTTCCAATGTAAAGTGTTTGTTAAGGATTTGTGATATAACGGCAGGCTCACTTGCCTACTGCCATTCACAATCGAGTTGGGAAGTTTACATTATAATTGCAGGCCCCATTCCCTACTACGCGGACAGAATCGATTTGGGGAGTTTTCGTTAAAATGGCAGCCCCCTTTCCTACTTCCAGACAGATTACAGTTGAGGAGTTTTTATTATAATGGCAGGCAATTACCCTACTATCACTCGAAATTGAGTTGTGCAGTTATCATTATAATGCCAGGCCCATTTTCCTACTGCCAGCCAGCTTACTGCCAGTCACACCAAGTTGGTGAGTTTCCATTAAAATAGCAGGCCACTATGCCTAATGCCAGTCACATTTTAGATGAGGACATTTCTTTATAATGGCGGGCACCCTTGCCTACTGCCAAACACAATCGGGTAGAGGAGTTTTAAACAAAACTGCATGCCCACTTGCCTTCTGCAAGTCAAATCGAGAAGTGAATTATTCATTACAATTGTAGGCCTTCCTTACTAATGACAGTTACACAGGAGTTGGAGAAGGAACCCTTTCATACTGCCAGTCAAAGTCGGTGTGGGGAGTACTGATTACAATAGCAGACCCACCCTTTCTCAATCGCTACAAATCGACATCAGTGAATATATATAGATGGACATACGAAAGTATATGCGTGTTTACAATATTGAAGACCTTCATATACAGATTAACTGCTACTAAACGTACGTCATATCGACAAAGGATTATACCAAAAGACAGGCCGGATTTAGTGGCCTAAATGGCTGGTCCTATGATATGTCATCTATTCTTGGGTCAGATTCAGTTAGAAACGTGGAACAGGGTAACGTTTTTGTAAGATTATCTCACATTACATAACTTTTCGGATAATTATGTGACAGCTACATACATAGCATTTGGCTCACATATGGCTACTGGGTGGGCCAATTTTCGTGAAGAGTTTGATGATTCTGTATTTCATATATGTAATCGAAAGTATGAATTATGCATGTGAAAATTCCAAATCGACTTAACATCGATTAATAGAGAAAAATCAAACGTAAAAGGGATACAGATACGGCAAAATGTCATAAGACCAAGGTTGTAGATCATTCCAAATTGAACGGAGATTGTGCAATCTGTTATGTGATAGGAATTTCCGAAGGTCTGCACCATCATTAAAATTGCCTGCATATTTCGATATTCTTCGGGGATAAAAAGTGAAAAATTTAATGATCTTGGATGTTTTCGGTTCTTTAAGGCTAAAACGTATAATTTTGTCAAATTTCAATTATCTTCTTTTTCTTCTGGCAGATTATGCCGCAATCTGGATTTTGGGCGAGGCGGGTAAAAATTAGGACTTTCAGAAAACTAAACCAAAAATTATGCAGATGGTCATTATTAGCCCTTAAACGGAAAGCTGTACGTAAATTTCGCCAATATAGTCTGTGTAGAGGCACATAGTCGTTACGATTTGATTTATATAGATAAGGAATCTGCTCCATGTAAAACACCTTTTGGGCTATGTCCGCTGGACTTAACCTGCAAAAGTGACCATTCATGATATCTCCCTTATTAATCCTCCTGACGAAAACATGCACATGAAAAAAAAAAATGTTTAGAGGTGGTATTCCATCACGTTTGGTCGATTTCCAGTCAGGTTGGTCTTGTTGTGTATGTATTGTGGGAGAGTAAAATCACCATTTCGGTTCCCTATAAACCACCAGTCCATTCCGTAATATGAAATGTTATTTACGTTTTTTTTGCTAGTTGTTTTACGCCGCACCGACACAGATAGGTCTTACGGCGACGATGGGACAGGAAAGGGCTAGGAGTTGGAAGGAAGCGGCCGTGGCCTTAATTAAGGTACAGCCCCAGCATTTGCCTGGTGTGAAAATGGAAAACCACGGAAAACCATTTTCAGGGCTGCCGACAGTGGGATTCGAACCTACTATCTCCCGAATACTGGATACTGGCGGCACTTAAGCGACTGCAGCTTTCGAGCTCGGTTTATTTACGTTTAGAACCTACCTTTGGACAGGTGGATGCTACTGTAAATATACATTTTGGTTCGAATGTCTTCAGTAGTTTTCAAGTTGTAAGGAATACGCTTTACACGCACCCGCTCGTGAGTTAAGTCCGATGGGACTTGTACAGAAAAACGGTCCGTTAATGATATCTCCCTTATTAATCCACGTATCGAAATGATGCACATGAGAAAAAAGGTTTAGAAATTAATTTCTACCAAGGTAGGTGGATTTCCATTAAGTTTGGTTGTGTATATTTTGTGGAAGTGCAAAATTACTGTTTCGATTTCGTATAAACCCCCAGTCAGTTCAGGGATTTAGAAACAATATTTGCCCTAAAACCTATCAAGGACAGGTGTATTCTAAATATGAGTCTTGGTGGAAATACATCCTGTAGTTTGTAGCACTCGCGTACATACGGCGTAATTAAGGAAGAAAATAATGCAGTTAAGAAAGTTGGAAGTAATAGAAAATGGATTATAACTGAGGACAGCCGGATAACGACACATGTGTAAATGCCAAGTGAATGTATTGGAAAATCAAATGCCCCTCAATAAATTATGCTAGTGTGATTAATGGATATAATAAAGCGGTAACAGAGGAGAAATTTAGGTCCAGTGATCCTTATGTAAACGAATAATAATAAGATGACTAATGGTGTTATTACTTAATCTATTCGAGGGTGGTTATAACATCCAACGATATTCCGCCAATATCCCGCAGATAGGCCTATTGACGCCTCTCTTGCCTTCTACCCAAGGAACAACCACGAATTTAAAAGCATGATGAGGAAAATGGCAATACGTTACTTGCCTGCTGGCATGCAGTCAGAGACGTTGCCATGGTAACCTGTAGGTTCGTTGTCGGTCTGTCGGTCACTCAATGCAGAGCATGATACCAGAGGAAAATTGTAAATTTCTCCGTCATGTGAAGAGTAAGGTAAATTATAAGCATAACGAAAGTTGTTTATAATGAAGAGACGTTTCACGTACGGTAAACGAAGTTTACAGAAAATCAATAGTATAAGAGAAAATGGAGGCCTATAACCCCCCGTCTATTCAAAGATTTTAAAATAATATGCATATCGAAACCTTCCCAGGGGTGAGTGTACTCTAGATATGAAGTTTGGTTGAGATCAATCCGGCCGTTTCGACGTGGTGGTGGAAAAACCATTCTGATTTTCCTATAAACCCCCGTGTACTCAATGATTTTAAAATGATATGCATATCGAAACCTTCCCCGGGATGAGTATACTCTAAATATGAAGTTTCGTTGAGACCTATCCAGCCGTTTCGACGTCATGGTGGAAACACCATTCTGGTTTTTCTATAAACACCCCGTGTATTCAAAGATTTTAAAAGGATATGCATATCGAAACCTTCCCCTGGATGAGTGTACTCTAAATATGAAGTTTGGTTGAGACCTATCCAGCCGTTTCGACGTGATGGCGGAAAAACCATTCAGGTTTTCCTATAAACCCACCGTCTGTTCAAAGATTTTAAAATGATATGCATATCGAAACCTTCCCCGAGATGAGTGTACTCCAAATATGAAGTTTGGTTGTGATGTATGCAGCCGTTTCGACGTGATGGTGGAAAAACCATTCTGGTTTTCCTATAAACCCCCCGTGTACTCAAAGATTTTAAAATGATATGCATATCGAAACCTTCCCCGGGATGAGTATACTCTAAATATGAAGTTTGGTTGAGATCTATCCAGCCGTTTCGACGTGATGGTGGAACAGACAAACAGACAAACAGACAGACAGACAAACAAACAGACACGAAACGTGAAAACCACCGATTCGGTCTTGAGTTGACCTAAAACGGATAAATATCT
Source organism: Anabrus simplex (assembly GCF_040414725.1). Lineage (NCBI taxonomy): Eukaryota > Metazoa > Arthropoda > Insecta > Orthoptera > Tettigoniidae > Anabrus > Anabrus simplex. The sequence goes on from NC_090266.1 coordinate 526,424,488, forward strand.
GAAAAATTGGCAAAACAAAAGAAATTACAGACAGCGGACCCCCTACAATTTTATTTATATAGATATTCGAATACAATGTAGAATACCGTAGCGAAGCACGGGTACATTCGCTAGTCTATATAAATAAAATTGTAGGGGGTCCGCTGTCTGTAATTTCTTTTGTTTTGCCAATTTTTCAGATATTTATCCGTTTTAGGTCAACTCAAGACCGAATCGGTGGTTTTTACGTTTCGTGTCTGTTTGTCTGTTTGTCTGTTTGTCTGTTTGTCTGTTTGTCTGTTCCAGCATCACGTCGAAACGGCTGGATAGATTTCAACCAAACTTCATATTTAGAGTATACTCATCCCGGGGAAGGTTTCGATATGCATATCATTTTAAAATCTTCGAATAGACGGAGGGTTTATAGGAAAACCAGAATGGTTTTTCCACCATCACGTCGAAACGGCTGGATAGATCTCGACCAAACTTCATATTTGGAGTATACTCATCCCGGGGAAGGTTTTGATATGCATATCATTTTAAAATCTTTGAATAGACGGGGGGTTTATAGGAAAATCAGAATGGTTTTTCCACCATCACGTCGAAACGGCTGGATAGATCTCAACCAAACTTCATATTTAGAGTATACTCATCCCGGGGAAGGTTTCGATATTCATATCATTTTAAAATCTTTGAATATACAGGGGGTTTATAGGCAACCAGAATGGTTTTTCCACCATCACGTCGAAACGGCTAGATAGATCTCAACCAAACTTCATATTTAGAGTATACTCATCCCGGGGAAGGTTTCGATATGCATATCATTTTAAAATCTTTGAAAAGACGGGAGTTTATAGGAAAACCAGAATGGTTTTCCTCCATTTTCTCTTATACTATTGATTTTCTGTAAACTTCGTTTACCGTACGGGAAACGTCTCTTCATTATAAACAATTTTCGTTATGTTCATAATTTACCTTACTCTTCACATGACGGAGAAATTTACAATTTTCCGCTGGTATCATGCTCTGCATTGAGTGACAGACAGACCGACAACGAACCTACAGGTTACCATGGCAAAGTTTCTGACTGCATGCCAGCAGGGAAGTAACGTATTGCCATTTTTCTCATCATGCTTTTAAATTCGTGGTTGTTCCTTGGGTAGAAGACAAGAGAGGCGTCAATCGGCATACCTGCGGGATATTGGCGGAATATCGTTGGTTGTTATAACCACCCTCGAATAGATTAAGTAATAACACCATTAGTCATCTTCTTCTTATTTGTTTACCTAGGAATCACTGGACCTAAATTTCTCCTCTGTTACCGCTTTATTATATCCATAACTCACACTAGGATAATTTATTGAGGGGCATTTGATTTTCCAATACATTCACTTGGCATTTACATATTTGTCGTTATCCGGCTGTCCTCAGTTATAATCCATTTTCTATTAGTTTCAACTTTCTTAACTGTATTATTTTCTTCCTTAATTACGCCGTATGTACGCGAGTGCTAGAAACTACTGGATGTATTTCCACCAAGACTCATATTTAGAATACGCCTGTACTTGACAGGTTTTAGGGCAAATATTGTTTCTAAATCCCTGAACTGACTGGGGGTTTATACGAAACAGAAACAGGATTTTGCACTTCCACAAAATATACACAACCAACGTTAATTTAAATCTACCTGCCTTGGTAGAAATTAATTTCTAAACCTTTTGTCTCATGTGCATCATTTCGATACGAGTATTAATAAGGGAGATATCATTAACGGACCGTTTTTCTGTACAAGTCCCATCGGACTTAACTCACGAGCGGGTGCGTGTAAAGCGTATTCCTTACAACTTGAAAACTACTGAAGACATTCGAACCAAAATTTATATTTAGCATCCACCTGTCCAAAGGTAGGTTTTAAACGTAAAAGAACATTTCATGTTCCGGAATGGACTGGCGGTTTATAGGGAACCGAAATGGTGATTTTACTCTTCCACAATATATACAGAACAAGACCAACCTGACTGGAAATCGACCAAACGTGATGGAATTCCACCTCTAAACCTTTTTTTCATGTGCATTTTTTCGTCAGGAGGATTAATAAGGGAGATACCATGCATGGTCAGTTTTGCAGGTTAAGTCCAGCGAACATAGCCACATAGGTGTTTTACATGGAGCAGGTTCCTTATTTATATAAATCAAATCGTAACGACTGTGTGCCACTACACTGACTATTTTGGCGAAATTTTCGTACAGCTTTCCGTTTAAGGGGTAATAATGACCATCTGCATAATTTTTGGATTAGTTTCCTGAAAGTCCTAATTTTTAACCGCCTCGCCCAAAATCCAGATTGCGGCATAATCTGCCAGAAGAAAAAAAGAAGATAATTGAAATTTGACAAAATTATACGTTTTAGCCTGTAACGAACGGAAAACATCCTAGATTATTACATTTTTCACTTTTTATCCCCGAAGAATATCGAAATATGCAGGCAATTTTAATGATGGTGCAGACCTTCGGAAATTCCTATCACATAACAGATTGCACAATCTCCGTTCAATTTGGAATGATCTACAACCTTGGTCTTATGACTTTTTGCCGTATCTGTATCCCTTTTACGCTTGATTTTTCTCTATTAATCGATGTTAAGTCAATTTAGAATTTTCACATGCATAATTCATACTTTTAATTACTTATATGAAATACAGAATCATCAAACTCTTCACGAAAATTGGCCCACCCAGTAGCCATATGTGAGCCAAATGCTATGTATGTAGCTGTCACATAATTATCCGAAAAGTAATGTAATGTGAGATAATCTTACAAAAACGTTACCCTGTTCCACGTTTCTAACTCAATCTGACCCTAGAATAGATGACATATCATAGGACCAGCCATTTAGGGCACTAAATCCGGCGTGTCTTATAGTATAATTCTTTGTCGATATGACGTACGTTTAGTAGCAGTTAATCTGTAAATGAAGGTCTTCAATATTGTAAACACGCATATACTTTCGTATGTCGATCTATATATATTCACTGATGTCGATTTGTAGCGATCGAGAAAGGGTGGGTCTGCTAATGTAATCAGTACTCCCCACACCGACTTTGACTGGCTGTATGAAAGGGCCCTTCTCCAACGCCTGTGTAACTGTCATTACTAAGGAAGGTCTACAATTGTAATGAATAGTTCGCTTCTCGATTTGACTTGCAGAAGGCAAGTGAGCATGCAGTTTTGTGTAAAACTTCCCTACCCGATTGTGTTTGGCAGAAGGCAAGGGTGCCCGCCATTATAAAGAAATGTCCTCATCTAAAATGTGACTGGCATTAGGCATAGTGGCCTGCTATTTTGATGGAAACTCACCAACTTGGTGTGACTGGCAGTAAGCTGGCTGGCAGTAGGAAAATCGGCCTGATATTATAATGATAACGGCACAACTCAATTTTGAATGGTGGTAGGGAATTTGCCTGCCATTATAGTAAAATCTCCTCGACTGTAATCTGTTTGGAAGTAGGAAATGGGGCCTGCCATTGTAACGAACACTCCCAACTTGATTGTGACCGCGCAGTAGGCAATGGGGCCTCCAATTATAATGTAAACTTCCCAACTCGATTGTGAATGACAGTAGGCAAGTGAGCTTGCCGTTATATCACAAATCCGTAACAAACACTTTACATTGGAAACAACGTATGGGGACATCCCCATGCTCTTTCTCGGATAACGCTAAGAGACATGCAATTTTAAAACAATCTTATTTACTGCATGTACACTGTTTACTTCGATATTCGAATACAATGTTGAACACCGTAGCGAAGCACGGGTACATTTGCTAGTTGGAGATAAATCAGATGAACTCCTCGAAGGTATTTTGTACAATGAGTGAAGATATATAAGAAGTAATTTGAATATATAATCAGTGTAAAGGAAAATCATTCCACCTATGCATGTAATCACGAAATTCATTGGAGTGAAGGCTATGGTGGTAACAAAATTATTCTCGAGATATTCCAGTAAAAGGTTTATAAACCAGAGTGGCAAAAGCAGCAGAAGTTGACGATATTTAACCTTAAATAGTTCATCCAAGATTGTTATAATAGCGAGAGAGAGAGAGAGAGAGAGAGAGATCGAAACAATATGTAGCGAAATGTATGCAGTTAATAACAGCAGCGGTAAGAAGTGAGTTTTTGGAGGGAACTATCCTTGAAGTATTCTGTTTTCAGGCTGACTTTACTACAGGTGTGAAAGCTGCTCTGGATTGTTGTATGCTATTCATAAGCAGAAGGTAAGTCCTAGTGTGACTACTGATTCTAATGGGTGAGTAAAAGGACAGAAGGGAACTCGGAATGGAGAAGTAAGGTGCCTCAAGTCGGCTTTGTTAATGGGATAATGTGAGATCAGGAATCAGTAGGAGATAATGGTTGAATTCAGAGACGTAGATCCAGAAGTGCTAGTTGCAAATAGAAGATTGTGAAGGCTATTAGTTTATTCACATAGGCTTGCAGACAGAACGATCGGCGGGGAAGCAGTCTACGAATACAATAACATCTAATGCATGTATGCATGTATCTATTTTATCCATGTACGTGGATCACCAACTGATTTCCAAGGCATCTTCGGCGGGATGTTATTATGATTGCATGGTCTTGGCTGGTTTCACACCAAACACGTCCAGGCACGTCGAGCCCGTCCAATCACGTCTAGTCCGTCAACAGGAAAATCCAACACGGAAATCTCCCTTTGTTTTTAGGCTACCACAGCTATATTTCATTGGCACAGGCCACGTCTCAGTCAAGTCAAGGTTAAACCAGTCCCGTCAAGTGGAAGGGCAACCAAACCGGGCTTGATACTGATGCATCAGTCCAGTCCAAACTCATTGCTTTAACAACACGAGTCACATTCTGAGCAGTGTAGTTATCTAGCGTTTTTTCCCTTCTTTCCTTTTGTGCATGAATCTGGAAAAATGGATTGCGGAATGCTAATTGAACTAGTGAGAGAACGAGAGGAGCTTTACAATGTGACGCACCAAAATCACCGCAACAGGGATATGATAGCTGCCATTTGTAAGGAAATAGGAGATCAGCTGAAAACTTTCGGTGAGTAAAAAATTAATTTTAATAATACATTTTATTTCAAATATTATTTTAACAGTTCCATAATTGACGTCAGTAGTGTTTTTAAACTGGAAAAATAAAATGTAGATTAAATAAACTGACACAATTTAGCAACCAATGCAGTCATTTTGCCAAGGCACAGATCCTTCTGGCGAGATGAAATAGTTTGTCAATGATTCCCTGATTTCAAGGCTTCACAAGTACCTCTTCGAACGGAAGTTGAAGGGATAGCGGGAAGCTCGTTCACTTCTCTCATATCTTCTAGAAATCGATTTTCGAACACATTATCCCCTTCATTTTGTCGAATATATTTATGTAAAACACAAGCACTTAGAATCGACGCCTCTGGCAATTCTACATCAGTTGCAATTGGTTTCTGGAAATTACCTAACTTTTTCCAGTATGCCGAAAGCACATTCAACAGTTCGACGTGCAACGGAAAGCCTGTAGTTGAATATGCGTATAGAAAAATCCAGTTGACTTCTCGGGTACGGTCCCATTAAACTGGAGCGAAGCGGGAAGGCCTCGTCACCAACTAAATAAAATGGGATTGTCACATTTGTTCCAGGTATTTCTTGAGGACTAGGGATATGTAGTTTGTTGCGTACAAATGCCTTTCCCATAGGCGACTCCCTGGAAATTCTGCTGTCATTATTTCGGCCGTAAACTCCAACCAAGATCATCTACAATAATATCAGACCTTAATACAAAAACAACATGGCCGACGCATCGGTTCCATGAAAACACGCATGTGATACATAAACATAACCTTTGGATTATCGCACTGAATTGCTAAGCTGTCAATAATAACGAACAGAAAATTTACTTTGGGTACTAGACCAACACTAACTATAAATAGCCTATATTTACGTAAGCAATATGTGGATAGTAAAAAAAAATTTCTACGAGCTACTATGGTAAAGAAAATAGGTAATACAGGATTGCATTCTAAAATAACAGTCCTGGGGGAATATTTGACGCGTTTCAATTCAGTCAGTTAATTAATTAATCACTCACCGATGATCTGAATTTAGAGCTGTCATCCAAGTGGCAGATTACGTATCAATTGTCTACTTAGTATTTTCTTAAGTGATTTCAAAGAAATTGGAAATTTATCGAACTGGTGTAGATATAGTAGGGAGCACCCTTGGTAAATTCTTCCTATAAATCAATACTTGTTTTAGAAATACATTTATTTGAATGACCTTTCTGTTACCATATACTTTTAAGTATAATAGCCTACCTCGTTCAAGAAATTTGTTAGAAACATAACCTTTGGCGAATTTCAATTATCTCATAACAATGATTCTGACAATGATCCACGAAACTGCTATATCAATTTCACTTCAGATAATCAATAGGAGAATCTATTTGAAGTTCTCTGGTAGCATGTGCATTTTCGTATAAAGCACTCTAACACCCAAATCGTTGGCAACGTAATAACGTACTGTAAGTGACAGTATATCAGTTGATACCTTGTCCTCTAACTTAACAAGGCGAATATAATCTTCATTCACAGATAAAATAAACAGCTTTATCACTTTTAATAACCTCATTTTTAAAATGGATTGGCACCAACACAGAGTTTTGGACTTATCCGGAAAAAACAGCTCATCAAGTACGCGGAACGCATCCACTCTATTGACAAATTTATCCTCGAATGTTTTAATGCACTAATAAAATACTTGTAACTACGAAATCGTCACGATGCATTAAGAACACTTGATCTGAATGTGAGTGCATCTGCTGTAATATGAATTACATCCAGGCGTGCAATACGATCGACACGTCCTAATATTTCAAAATAGTTTTAAAACCAAATTTCAATAAAAACATCTCTAAACTAACGTTTCCTAATCAAACCAAACCAACAGAAAGAACTAAACAGATGCTTCGCACATGCTCATGTTTACATTTGAACAAACCGATCGGGCCGCCATTTTTGCTATTATCGATAGCTGCATTAAGATCTGATATATTGTAGTTGGTCTTGCTCCAACATCGATCATTACAAAGTTGCTCTTTGCGTCAGCGATGGCCATTGAAACAAGTGACTGAAAATGTTTGTAATTGAAATACTGAGAACCTGCTCGTGGAGGAAATTGAATGGCACAATGTTTCCCGTCTCTGCTGCCAATGCAGTAAGGAACTTGACACATTTCACTTAATGATTCTGCAATCCTGATTCAGTCCTGAGACGTTGGTACAGCCATTCATAGCCTATCGGTTGTAGAATGTTCCATATTGCTTCATTCAGATCCGAAACGATGCCATGAACAGTGCTTACCCCCACACGAAAGGTGTAGCTGAGGGATGTGAAAATTTCCCCAGTTGCCAAATATCTGACAATAACAAATATAAAGTAATAATGCTAGTAATAGCCATTAAAATACCTTATTAAAACAACTAAAATGATGACTGAAACTAATACAATATTTAATATAATTAAATAACAACTAAATAATCTAAAGATATTTATTTTCAGATTTATTACTTTATGTTTATCTTTATTGATTATTGATATCATTGTTCCAGATGTGGAGGCGAAAAGCCAATGGCAAAACCTAAGAAGCAATTTCATGAGGGAGCGAGGTAAACTAAAGACGGCAATTTCAGGGTCTGAGGTAGACACAAGTCAGTTCGCCATTCTTCTCTGTGATGTCATTTTTGGATGAAAGCTTTCGAATGAGGAAAAGCAAAGGAAACGTACGAGACGAAAACGAAAGCGAAGAGACAGCGACGATTGAACTGCTCATGAAATTGGAAATTCGCAAGTAGCAAGCAATAACTGTGTGACTCTTAAAGAAATCCATGCCAGTTGTGATAACTCAGGTGAGCGACAGCTACAAGTCAGACCAGGAAATTCAAGGTTCACTGCTGAAACTACCGCGTCAAGGGGGAAGAAACGGAAACAAACTACTTCTGAAGATGAGACAGACAGGCGACATTTAGAACAATTAGAAACATTATCGTCGGCTGCTGGGGACAATAACGACACAGATCTATTATTTTTCAAGAGTTTGCTGGAACAAATCAAAAAGCTGAATTTAAATAAGAACTTGATTTTTAAAGACGAGGTCGCTCAACCTCATCTGCGCAAACTGCAGCCAATAGGGAACATGCATGATCCGGGGTTTTAATTAAAAATATGCTAATCTGATTCAAAATTTCATGCAGAATTCAAAAATGTGATCAGAATGTACAAATAATAACTCCAAACATGATAAAAATCTACGAAAATGTCACGTCACGCAAGTACGCGATCTCATTGGTCTGACGTCATCGTACAGGTTGACTGAATTAGCAGACGAAATAACACATAGTGTGCTGTGAGAAGCAGGATACACTTCGCGTATTTCTACTTTACGTTAGTGTCCAGTATGGTTAAATTCGAAGTCTATACATTGGATAATAATCTGAGTGGTATATTTTAGACTTAAAATGAATCCTGCGCAGACAGTGAGGCAGAAAACTTGTAAATGGTGTAGAGTTCCGATGTGCAATAGCACATCGCATACCATACCAAACAAATTGTTTATACATGTTCCAAAGACGCTAAAACTAGGGAGAAATGGATTTTGGCGAGCCGGAGAAATACTGGTGATATATCGGAAAAGTCTACAGTTTAGTTTTTTGAAGATTTTAACATAAGATGAATTTGTTTGAATTTTCAAATCACTTTTCTATGTCAGCTGTTCTAGTGGTAAAACTTTAAATTTTAATGTATGATGCTTTATTTAAATGCTTCAATTACATCTTGGAATATGAAAGTAATAAACAGTGCATTAAATAATGCTGATTATTAAAGTATTCTCCAAACCTAACCTATGTTTTGGCTGATCCATGTCAAGATAATAAATCAACGGGGTTATGAACCATTTTGACAGCTCTAATTCTACCAATATATCTTGGCATGGGACAGTTATGTATGTCTTTGTTGAAGAGCTTAATTGGTAAAGAAATTTAGGCTATATCTAAATACTCTATAATGTAACAAAGAATAGGCGTGTACATCATGAAAGGAAACAACGTGAATTTAACAAATGTATAAGTCTACACAAAACCAATGCTTGTCTGTTGGGGTCTTATAAGTTAACAATGCTCAATTATAATAATGATCATAATATTAATGAAATAAATAACATAATTGCACACAGGTGAAAATAGTGATGTAGGTGTTTAAAATATTATCCAACTTAGCCTAAGTTTTAGGTTATACAAGCCAAGTCAATAAACCGAAGGGTAAAAATACCGCGCAAGTTGGCCGTGCGGTTAGGAGCGCGCAGCTGTGAGCTCGCATCCGGGAGATAGAAGGTTTTGAACCCCACTGCCGGCAGCCCTGAAGATGGTTTTCCGTGGTTTCCCATTTTCACACCAGGCAAATGCTGAGGCTGTACCTAAGGCCACGGCCGCTTTGTTCCCATTCCTAGGCCTTTCCTGTCCCATCGTCGCCATAAGACCTATATGTGACGGTGTGACGTAAAGCAAACAGCAAAAAAAAAAAAAAAAAAGTTAAAGTCACAGCACCCAAAGACATTCCTGTATTGAGCGACTAAAATGTCACCAGGACACTTTTCTTTCCTGATATGCTCAGCTTGTTAAAAGCCTAATGTAATTAATGTTATTGGCTTCACGCCCCGCTAACTACTTCTACGATTTTCGGAGACGCCGATGTGCAGGAATTTAGTCCTGCAGGAGTTCTTTTACGTGCCAGTAAATCTACCGACACGAGGCTGACGTATTTGAGCACCTTCAACTACCACCGCACTGAACCAGGATCGAACCTGCCAAGTTGGGGTCAGAAGGCCAGCACCTCAACCGTCTGAACCACTCAGCCCGACTTGTGAAAACTAGATGAAGTCATATTTATCTTTATCATGTTTAACTTTTTCCCTCCACAAGGATATTTAATTCTCTTTCATGGGCCCCGGAAGTGGGTAGGCCAGTTGCCCCAACCATAAATATATATTTGTTTCAGAAATGATAGGTTATAGACCTACAGTACTATGATCTTTCTTTCTTTCTTAATCAGTTTATCCTTCAGGGTTGGTTTTCTCTCGGACTCAGCGAGGGATTTCACCTCTACCACTTCAAGGGCAGTGTCCTGGAACGTGAGACTTTGAGTATGGTGATGAAACTGGTGAGGAGGGCCATTACCTCGCCCAGGCGGCCTCACCTGTTATGCTCAACAGGGGCCTTGTTGGAGGATGGGAGGATCGGAAGGGATAGACAAGGAAGAGGGAAGGAAACGGCCGTGGCCTTAGGTGCCTGGAGGAGAAGTAGGAAAATACGAAAAACCACTTCGAGGATGGCTGAGGTGGGAATCGAAACCCTTCTACTCAGTTGACCTCCCGAGGCTGAGTAGACCCCGTTCCAGCCCTCGTACTATTTGTTTTCAACTTTCATGGCAGAGCCGGGAATCGAAACCAGGCCTCGGGGAGTGGCACACATTAACCACTACACTACAGAAGCGGACTAGTACTATAATGCTACCTATATGTTTATGTTAGTGCTGAAATCCGATTTCTTACTTTACTAATGCTGAAAGCCCGAAAATGTAATGTTATTCTTTAATAGGGGAATCAGTCTAGAAGGAAATGTTGAAAGTGATGTGATATCTATCCAGGTTCGTTGTTATCTTAATACTATGGTTTACAGTACATTGCACGTATATAAAGGACGCCACTTACAAACTTGCTTGTTATCCGCTAATTTCTGCGGCCACAAAAGTCACATTTTTCAAGAATGATGACATCTACACATGGTAGATTGTCTGACTGTGCTGTTTTGAACCTTTCTTCTGTCATTTCGAAGTTATTCGCGATCATGAATAATAAACAATCGGCTTTTAGCAACGGCTGATGCACAACGGCTGGCAGAGCTCCATGCGGTACTGGATCGTGACGTCACTGCGCGCCGCTTACGTCAGAGGCCGTTTCACTCGCCTTGCGGAAAGGCACTATGAAATATTTTTTTAATGGTAGAAAACAAGGCAACATACCACAATGTAATACGTTTACGTACTATTTCATTGGTGTACTTTTCAAAAAAAATATTTTTGAAAATGATGCATGTTCCCAATTGTCCATCCTTCACCTTCCTGCGAATCATTCCAAGCTTCGACCTCTAGTACTTACACAGAAACCGGCAATTTGCAAGATCAACACATAGAAGAATTGTCCTTCTTTTCCTAACGCTATTATTAACAACAACAACAACAACAACAACAACAACAACAACAACAACAACAACAACAACAAATTCCTGAGTGATAAATCACTTCTTTTTGAACTCAGCAGTTAGTAGTTTTCTTTATCTTTTATGCTATTTTCTTAAATACCTGTGCGTTTAATTATATTAATATCATTGTAATTATAATATTTATGTTAATATAAAATAATTTGTATTGAAATTAATTTGTGTGGTGTAATAAATACTACGGTAATATGCATAATTTGCATTAAAAGTAGTATTTGTGTTAACTTACCTTAAAAATATTGCTAGCCGAAGCTCTGGTTGTATGGCCTTGCGGTAATTAGTGTTTTACTTTTCAACTTCCTTCCGAACCAGGTCATTAAGCTTCACAAAACTTTCATATCTCATTCGGAAAAAAAAAATTTTAACGGATCGTTCACCAGGTCGCGAAACAAATGAGAGAAAGCACCATAGATATCCCTTCTGAAATTAATCGGATAAACCCACAATCGCTATCTTGCTTGTTTTTTCGGCGAACTATCCCGCGAAAAAATGTATATTTAACTACCTTACCTTCCATTTCCAAGGCAGAAGGAAAACTGAATTCTATTCACACCTTGTCCTTTCTTCTGGGGATGTGACTGGACTGGACCTGCTTGGTTTGAAACCACAGGACTTAACTAGACGGGCTTGGCCTTGACGGACCTAGACGTAACCAGACGTGACTGGATTGACTTGTAAAGACTTCCTCGGTGTGAAACTAGCCTAAGGGGTTACGGCTCGTCAATCACTTGGTGACATACGTGGTATGAAAGTAAATCTCTACTACGTGAAATAACTTACAATCAATCAATCAATCAATCAATCAATCAATCAATCAATCAATCAATCAATCAATCAATCAATCAATCAATCAATCAATCAATCAATCAATCAATCAATCAATCAATCAATCAATCAATCAATCAATCAATCAATCAATCAATCAATCAATCAATCAATCAATCAATCCTGATCTGCATTTAGGGAAGTCGCCCAGGTGGCAGATTCCCAATCTGTTGTTTTCTTAGCCTTTTCTTAAAAGATGTCAAAGAAATTGGAAATTTTTTGAACATCTCTCTTGGTAAGTAATTCCAATCCCTAACTCCCCTTCCTATAAACGAATATTTGCCCCAATCTGTCCTCTTGAATTTTCAACCTTATCTTCATATTGTGACCTTTCCTACGTTTAAGACACCACTCAAACTTATTCGTCAACTAATGTCATTCCACTCCACCTCTCCACTGACAGCTCGGAACATAACACTTAGTCGAGCAGCTCGTCTCCTTTCTCCCAAATCTTCCCAGGCCGAACTTTGCAACAATTTTGTAACTGTACTCACTCGTCGAAAATCACCCAGAACAAATAGAGCTGCTTTCCTTATGAATTTTTACAGTTCTCGAATAAAAAAGTCATGGTTGAAGATAGAAATGGCGTATAGCTTTTAGTGCCGGGAGTGTCTCAGGACAAGTTCGGCTTGCCAGATGCAGGTCTTTTGATTTGACACCCGTAGGCGACCTGCGCGTCGTGATGAGGATGAAATGATGATTAAGGCGACACATACACCCAGCCCCCGTGCCAGAGAAATTAACCAATTATGGTTAAAATTCCCTAGCCTGCCTGGAATCGACCCTGACCAAAGGCCAGCACGCTAACCCTTTAAGCATGGAGCCGGACTAGAAAACCTGGTGAGGGTCCCAGGCACTGGAAACATACTCTATTTAGGGCGTTACCAGAGACTTATATGCCCTCTCGTTTACAACCTTACTACAACCCCTGAACACCCTCATAACCATGTGCAGAGATCTGTACCCTTTATTTAGAATCCCATTTATGTGATTAATCCAATGAAGATCTTTCCTTATATTAAAACCTAGATATTAACAACGATTCCCAAAAGGAACTTTCGCCCCATCAACGCAATAATTAAAACTGAGAGGACTTTTCCTATTTGTGAAACTTACCACCTGACATTTAACCCCGTTTATCATCATACCATTGCGTACTGTCCATCTCACAACATTATCGAGTTCATTTTGCAGTTGTTCACAATCTTGTAACATTTATTACTCTATACAGTGTAACATCGTCCGCAGGAAGCATTATCTCTGATTCCACTTCTTTACTAATATCATTTATATATATAAGAAAACATAAAGGTCTAATAATACTGTCTTGAGGAATTCCCTCTTAATTATTACAGGGCCAGGTAAAGCTTCGCCTACTCTAATTCTTTTATTTCTTGTTTTTTGCTTTACGTTGCATGGACACAAATAGGTCTTATGAAGACGATGGGAGATGAAAGGCCTAGGAGTGTGAAGGAAGCGGCTGTGGCCTTAATTAAGGTGCAGCCCCGGCATTTACCTTGTGTGAAAATGGGAAACCACGGAAAACCATCTTCAAGGCTGCCGACAGTGAGGTTCGAACCCACTATCTCCCGGATGCAAACTCACAGCTGCGTGACCCTAACCGCACGGGCAACTTGCCCGCTACTCTAATTCTCTGAGATATATTTTCTAGAAATATAGCCATCCATCCAGTCACACTTTTGTCTAGTCGTATTGCACTCATTTTTGCCAGTAGTCTTCCACGATCCACCCGATCAAATACCTTAGACAGATCAATCGAGATACAATTCATTTGACCTCCTGAATCCAAGAGATCTGCTATAACTTACTGGAATCCTAAGAGCTGCGTTTCAGTGGAATAACCTTTCCTAAACCTCAACTGCCTTCTATCGAACCAGTTATTAATTTCGCAAACATGTCCTATATTTTCAGAAAGAATGCCTTCCCAAAGCTTACATGCAATGCATGTCAAACTGGCTGACCTGTAATTTTCTACTTTATGTCTATCACCGTTTCCCTTATACACAGGGTCTACTATAGCTATGAATGGAGAGTTGTCACCATTCATTTGGTATAGCTCCTTCATGCAAATAATAATCAAATAAGTACTTGAGGTACGGTACTATACCCCAGCCCACTGTTCTTAGTATATCTCCAAAAATCTTATCAATTCCAGCCGCTTTTCTAGTTTTTCAAATTTGTATCTTACTGTAAATGTCGTTGTCATCATAGGTAAATTTTAATACTTCTCTAGCATTAGTCACCTCCTCTAACTGGACATTACCCTTATAACAAATAATCTGTTCCTACTGCTGACTGAATGCTTCTGCCTTATGACGACCCTCACATAAACACTCCCCTTGTTCCTTTATAATTAATGTAATGTCCTTCTTAGAACGTGTTTTTGCCTTAATGTGCCTATACATACTCTTCCAGTTTTCACTAAAATTTGTATTGCCAATTATCCTCAGCTGACGTCTTTGCTAGATTAAATTTCCTTGTGAGTTCCTTCAATTTCTCATTATTTGAACAGCCGTTTCTAATTTGATTTCTTTCCAGTTTGCACCGCCTTCTTAGTCTCTTTACTTCTCTGCTATAACATATTGGGTCCTAACCAAACCTTACAACCTTTAAAGGTACAAACCTGTTTTCGCATTCCTCAACAATTGATTAAAACCCATCCCAGAGTATGTTTACATTTTTATTTACCGTTTTCTACCGATCATATTTCCTTTTTTTAAACTACCTCATGCCCGTTTTATCAGCCATGTGGTACTGCCTAATGGCCCTACTTTTAAGAACTTGCTTTCTATCACATTTATTTTTAACTACGACAAGAATAGCTTCGTGATCACTAATACCATCTATTACTTTGGTTTCTACATACAGTAGAGCTCGTCTGGTTTAACCAGCAACACGTCCGGAATATTCTTCCCTCTAGTTGGTTCCATCATTTTCTGAATCAGCTGTCCGTAGCATATTAAGTTATTTGCCAATTGTTGGTCATGCTTCCTGTCATTCGCATTACCTTACCAATTGACATCTTGCAAATTCAGATCTCTCGCTACAATCGCATTCCTTTCCACATCGTTTCCCACATACCTGGTTATCTTATCAAATAATTCTGAATCAGCGTTACCGCTACCGTTTCTCGGTCTGTACGCTCCAAACATACCAAGTTGCCTATTATCTTTAGAAATGAGCCTCCCTCCTAGAATTTCATGTTTGTCATCTTTAACTTGTTCATAGCTTACAAGTTCTTCTTTCACCAGAATGCATACTGCCCCTCCTGCCATTCCTATCCTATCTCTACGATACATACTCCAATTCCGTAGGAAAATTTCTGCATCCATTATATCATTTCTCAGCCACGATTCAATACCTATTTTAATATCTGGTAAGTATATCTTACCTATTAAAATTAATTATATTCCTTTCTTTATAATACTTCTACAGTTCAACACTACTTGACTTCCAGATCCTTGTACCTTACCACCGCTTCCTAGACCACGCCGTCTCCCTGAATATCTCCCTATAACCTTTCTAAACAAATTGCCTAACTTGTACGTACCACTGCGGTTTATGTAAAGGCTATCTGAGCGCAGATTCCGATCTCCTACCCACCCATTAGGATCTAAGAATATCACTCCCATTCACCACATACCACTCCATAGTCTCATTTAAATCTCGCATCACCTTCCAGCCAGTATCCCTTCTACACAGTATTCCACTGATAACAATCTCCGCTTCGTTAAACTTCATCCGTGTTGCATTTACCACATCCCACACATCCGCAACTCTATTGGTACTTATACCTGCTTGCCTTACGGTGTTGGTACCAACGTTGAACATTACCACCTGCTCCTAAAACACTGGAAGTGGAGTACGGGTCTCGACCCCTCATTGCAGACTCCTTCTGCGGCTAACGCCTGTGCTACTTCCCGGTACACTCAGTAACGCCTGCCTATATATATCCTAGAATAAGCTAATGAATATGTATTAAATCTAAAATGAAAATGAATGAAAAGTAATAAAGATCTGAAGGATCAACACACGAAAGAAAATTTACAGGACATATGATTTTAATAAGATAATTTGAAATATAAATGAACCTAGGACTTCCCTATAATGAACACCTATCTTACTTATTATATAAATTGCCATTCTTAAAAGAATAGAAAAGGAAAGAACAACCTGGGGATTACATGGGATTTCATGTAAGGCCGTAGGTTGATTTGCTTGACACTTGAAAGTTCAGTTTTCATGATCGAAATCTGATTTTTTCTCTAAGTTTAAAATACATCGTATAATACCAAAACACGACAGAATGGATCTTCAACCGAATCTGAGCAGCCTCCGGTTGTACTTGAATCGATCATTGATGAGAAAATAATTACTTAATGAATTGACTTGCTCATCTGCAAGACACGATGAACGTAAGTAACGGCGAAATAAAATAAATTATTTCACCATAGTGTGTCCCAACCTGACATAATGAAAATAATTACGTTAATATTGTTCAAACAGGCATCTAAACTGAAATATTCAACTGTAGCACAATTAATTTATAAAATCGTATAATTGGCATTTAAGTAAATGAAACAGCAACCTTTCAGGTTACGTTTCAGAACGAAACGCCGAATGGAAATTCTAATAAGCTCTGAAGATTAATTTAAACATTAACATATCAAAGAATGGTAAATAAGTTAATTAACCCAAATGTTTATGAACGGTGAATGTAAAATAAATTATCTAAATGAACAAAATAGTTTATGAACGGTAAAAATAAGTAAAGTGAACTAATGAACACCGCCATCTATAAACGGTAAAATAATTGAACGAAATAATCATCGCCGTCAATGAACTGTAAAATGATATACAGCTGAGCTAAGCATCTGTCTATCCACATGGATGTCAGATGTCAACTAATCGCAAGGTCTGAAATAAATGGGATATCAAATATCCCTTCTCGTGTTTTACCAAACTTAAAACATTATAATTCAGAGCTGAATAAACAATCACGAGTGGTTTACTAAAATTGGTAATCACCATCTTGAAAGTGTCAATCAATCAATCAATCAATCAATCAACCAATCAATCAATCAATCAATCAATCAATCAATCAATCAATCAATCAATCAATTAGTGCCGTCGCCCAGGTCACAGATTCCGTATCAATTGTTTACCTAGTTTTTCTTAAATATTTTCAAAGGACTTGGAAATTCATCGAACAATTCCCTTCAGAATTTATCCCAGTCCCTTACTCCTTGTCCTATAAATGAATATTTGCCACAGTTTAGCCTCTTGAATTCCAACTTTATTTTCATATTATCATATTCCTCCTTTTAAAAGCTCCGCTCAACCTTATTCGTCTACTTATGTCATCCCACGCCAGTTCTCCACTGACAGCTCGAAATATACCACATAGTCGAGCATCTCGTCTGGTTACTCTCCAGTCTTCCCAGCCCAACTTTGCAACATTTTCGTAACACCACTTTCTCCAAAATCAACCAGAGCAAGTCGTGCTGCTTTCCTTTGAAATGCTTCCAGTTCTCATATCAAGTCGTCCTGCTGAATGTCCCAAACACTGGAATCATACACTAACTGCGGTCTTACCAGAGACTTATATACCCTCTAAATACTCTCGTAACTATGTGAAGAGATCTGTAACCTTCCTTAACAACCTCGTTAATATTATTTCCCCAATGAAGATCCCTCCTTATACGAGTATTAACACCTAGGTATTTACAGTGTTCCCCATGAGGTACTATCCCCCCCATCAACGTTATAATTAAAGCTTACAGGATTTTTCCTCTTGGTGAAACTAACAACTTGTTATTTCATCCCATTTGCATTCATATCATTGTCTGCTATCCATCTCACCTCATTGTTTAAGTCCCCCTGCAGTCGCTCACAATCCTGAAACTCATTTACTACTCTATACTGTATAACATCATCCGCAAATAACCTTATATGTGATTCCAGTAATTTACTAACATAATTTTTATACATAAGAAAATATGTATCAGTATACAATAATGTTGCCCTGTGTAACCCTCCACTTAATTATTACAGAATCCGGTAACGCTTCATCCACTCGAATACTCTGAGTTCTACTTTCTGGGAATGTAGCTCTTCAGGCATTTCAACAAGTCAACGTGACATTTGAATCCTTCACGGACACAATTCAACTTCTACGCGGCATTCATAACCTCGTGATTTTCACCAATATATTTCAGGGGCCTTAACATCGTGCTTCTGCGATAATTAATTCACTATAACTCTGCCTGATTTCCTATCTTCGTGGTTCGATCTCTCATCATAATTCAGCTGTACTGACTGCAAGATATTCACCATTTGATCCCAAATAATTATCCACAATATCTCAATGATGTTTGTTACTTCATAGTTATTCGAATAACATGACTGTTTAAATTGATCTGAAATTTCTCGCTCTTTAGGGGACAAACTACACAATTTATTATTGGAATTGTTAAGTTTTGAATTTATACGGAAATTTTAACCACCACGCTCGTAACGACTTAGGAAGGGATATAACTTCAATTTGCCCGATACCCACGTGAAATTTTACGTATTTCCTTTTCACATTATTATTAGTGGGTTTATTAATCGCATTTAGAAACGATACAAGTTCTATAGGGACTCAAATTTGGACCTGAGTGATTTTTGTCCAATTCCCGCACAAAATTTTGTTGTTCATTTTATCGTTTATTTTTATTAGACATAGAAATTTCCACGCGACATTTATAACGATTTAAATTTTTTATGTGAATGATCTTTATCAGATATTACCACGAAATATTATGACATTCTTCTTATATTTCATTATTATTAGATGTAGAATTTTAAACAAGACATTCCCTTATATACTTACACGCGACATCTTGATTTACAAAACGTTAACATGACAACCTAATACACGATTATTAAATGATAGTAGAATTCTTCTTCAGGCCTTGGAAGTGGTGGTGAGAATTCCGAAAGTGCATCACAGCACGCCGACATCCCGCGTATTTTAGTGCTCCTTCCCCCTGCCCCTGATGGCCTAGCGCAGCAGAAACGCTGCGTGGTACGTCCGAAAAAAATATGGCTATCAAAATTATCACACAAGACTGGGACAGGATCTAGAATACATATTCATGAGTGAGAACTCAGCAAGATAAGTGGGGGTAAAAACATAATTTATTTCATCAAAAATATAAAGTTCAAATTCAAAGGGAACTATACCTCAATGAAAACTCCAAATTATATATTACAAATAAAATAAAAATATAAAATTCGACACTAAACGTCGTTCAGAGCATTCGGGTCAAGAACCTTGGCATATAAAATTCAATAACTTCGGAAACATGAAATCTACCTATTTGTAACGGAGATCGAGATAAACTGGCTGCGATTAACCTTTAGGCTGCTATTAAAAACCGTCCCTTTCATGAATATATAACGATCGATTCAATGTTGGCCTAATTACACTAATTCCGAATTTGTCGGATACAAACATATAGAAAAGAACACTTTGTTCGGGACTGGCCCTAAATTTACCCTCCAAAAGCACTGATTCTAATACACGACATCCAGATCGTGGGCATAAGACAAGGGTTCGGAAACCTCGCAATCCAACTGCAGCCAACGGGCTGTGAAATACTAACCTACACAAAAATTCGACAACAAATTCACACATATAAGACGCATATAAACAAATAACACAAATAAACCACATCTGAAAAAGAAAGACATAAATGTCACCCTTGCTGCATCGTAGTGAGCAGGAATCACTCTGAAGATCTGCGATGCTCTCGTAACTGGCTGTGTCACAATACACCGGGCTATTCTTGGCTACATATTTCCAAAGCAGGTGATCAGTTGGTGATCAGGGAAAAATTACAATCTCTGCCTACATGGCTCAAGCAAGCCGTCTCTGGCCAACTACCCTTTCAAGAAACGGGATTATGTGTAAACTTTCATTCATGACCTTCAGTGGGACACACAAATTCCTAGCTCTATACCTGGGAATCAAACTTGCCGAACGAAAATAAATCTCGGCTTTGAGGCCATCAAATATATCATTCGTTATAACATTTGGTCTGGGGTACACACACTCACAAACCAGGAACAACTCATTAAGTCAGCCACAATACTATCTCCAATTCTAGGCCTCAACACAACAATCATGGCTCATCAGGCCTTATATTTAATAGTCCCCGGTTCAATTCTGGAGCATAGTTAGGGTTTGCCTGCCACTTTCTGTAAATGACCCTCACTAAATTCAACAATGGAGATAGCACTCTGCACACGTCATCAGCTGAAAAACATGCGCGACAATACTACTTCATGCATAGACTGTCTAGAGATTATTTCCACTCATCTCTATATTCCCATTCGATCCACATGAGGTTTCGTGCCCTCCATTTTTCATGGATTAATTTGACATCGCATATACCTCAGTGTCTGTATGACACGAGTGAAGATGTCTTATTGACATCGCGTATACCTTAGTGCCTGTATGACACGAGTGAAAATGTCTTAATACAAAAAATACACTACACTATATCCTGGCATTACCCTCGTATCCCAACTCTAAATAACACTTAAATAAGACTGGGGTATAGCATGCATCCAGTCCCGAACATTATTTACAAATTAAATGGAAACAAACAAATGCCATTCTCGCTTACTTTACAATTACTATTTACATTTAACGAAAGGCCCAAATGTGAATCTGATCACTACCTTTCACGTTTATAAACAGTTCAACTCATCTTTATCTCCAAGTCTGCCAGTGGTGCCCTCGGAATCGCTCCATGGGTATAATTTAGCTCATGACAGCGTTGCTGTCGGCGAATCTAGGAGTCTGCTGTTTCGGTCCTTCTGGGCCAATGGTTTTCTGCTTTTGGTCACGTACTGCAGGTGTGATCCTGTAACCTGGTAACGGTTGTCAATACCAGTTCTCTTCGCCGCTTCGTACGTGCACGAATTCACTGTCGTAACCAAGGTAGGGATACAGTTGACTATATCCCCTATCGAGGCATTAGTCCGGTCAAACGATAGTTACCAAATTAAGGGATATTTCCCCTGTTTCGATCCAGTCCTTCACAGCGGTTAGTCGTCATTAGCCGAACTCGAAACTATTACACAGTGCGAACTCGTATTAAAACATTTATTAGCTGAGGAAATGTTTCTCGGCTGAGCTTAAACAAATAGTTACTAAGTCTCATCTATCACTAGGCTTTGTTGATCACGTCCTCGCGGAAAGTACGCACTCCTCCAATGTCACTTAGCTATTGAGGGGCCTTTACATTGACACTTTCTTCTTTTATAGTCTGAGGGCAGTAACGCTCCCAATAGTAAATCCCCGGGATACATGACGCTCTCTTTGTGTTCGGCCAGCTACATTGCAACGGATAATTGTAATAAGTTGGAATTAAACAACAGCCACACTCACATAGTTTTAATGGCTCATACTACTTCGAAAATATCGACTGGAATTTTCCTCATCGTGGATCTGTGTGATATGGCTCTGTGACTTATATCGAATTCAAATGATTCAAGACCTGGATATTTTGTGTTAGGGGACACCTTGACACTGTTCAGTAGTTCCCCGCTTTCCAATCCCTCGCTCTGTCTCTTGTATGCTGTTTGCTGACTCTTTCTTCTCCTCGCGTACCCAAGCCATCGACGGGGTTTACACCAGTAAAATTACGGCATTCTGCCTTGGTTCATCTGAGAGAAAAGCGCCATATGCTGGTTTGCTACGGGTTCAACACCTTTACACTCACGATTATCCAGCGTTGCTAAGCTCGTTCCTTAGCGCAAAATTCAAAATGTTCGACAGTGTTAAATCAATTCAATTGGACCATGATATGATACGGTTCATTATAAACCCATATTGCTTAACATTGTTATCAGCATAATATTCCTTCTGACGTTTACACCTCGAATCTTCGTGATTCCGTCACTTACATACTAACACGATTTTACTAATTACCGGCCAACACCGAACACTCCCTTCTATTCAGCTCACACTGAATCTCTCTCCTGCTTACAGACAAAATTATATCGTTATTTTATAAGTTATTACTCGCGACCATATGCTTCAGCGACTGCTTCCTTAACAGCTTTCCACTCGTATAACACACACCTGGTCTTAGAAAAAGAACGAAGTCAGACGGACAAGTGTAATGTTCTGTTCATTGACTGAGATATAATTTATACGCGTTCATCCTACTACCTGGAGTCTTATGGTAGTCCACTGCGACACACAAAATATTTTCTAATTAGATTTTTATAATTTTGAGGGCTTAACCCACATAAAGGTTAAGGCTATTCAGTTTCCTTGTTGAATATTTTAAAGTAACACAAACCAGGTTAACACCGTGCGTGAAATTCTTACCCAGAACAGCGTAGTTTCAGCGTCGCAACAGCGCAAGTATTGAGTAATAAGTCCAAATTGCTACAATCTTATAAAGGCTTTCTCCTTGGCGCGAAACACTAGCGTAAGTATTGCACTATATTAGTTAATTTCTCTATCTGACTATATTTGCGAATCTATTTCAAGTCCACAAAGTTGCAAAAATTCAGGCATCATGTTTTCCTGGTCCCATAATTTTCACACTACTCCAAAAGTCCTAAACGGCAAAGCGTACTTGGATGAATGTTCCCCCACTCCTTCTGAGGCAACACCGTGTCACATAGTATCTCGGAACAGTTCCCACGGTCCTACCGAGATTTCCTTCAAACTTGCAAGTTAAATCATTTATTACGTTTACAATTAGTTACATACTATTTGGCACCACACTATGTTAATCTTCATCTAAGAAACGTTCAGTTCATCAGATTATTCCCATAAATATTTCCAGAAATATTCTGAGGTTTCTGAAACATATTGGATGACTCACCCCCTCAGATATGACTAATTTGAAGCTACTCTCCACCCAAAAGTTGTTTTAAGATCAATTTCTTTCTCACATGATGGATAGGAGACGGAGAGGAAATGAGATATTATCGATCGCCTGATGAAAGGGTGTTTGAAAAGTTGTGTCGTTGATGGACGCGCTATTTCCGTGCTACGTAGTCGTTGGAATTAAGGATAAAGAGTTCTGTATGCATGTATGTATGTATGTATGTATGTATGTATGTATGTATGTATGTATGTATGTATGTATGTATGTATGTATGTATGTATGTATGTATGTATGTATGTATGTATGTATGTATGTATGTATGCATGTATGCGTGTATTATGTATGCGTGTATGTATGCATGTAGGTATTGTACCAGTTATGCGCGGTACATGCCGTATTTTTATAGAGAAATAATGTTTAGTCATCACGCAAGACATTTATTGTGAGCTTGGTCTGTCTACGTTCGATGGAGCGAGCCGGCCTGAAGCAGCTACAGCTGTACGAGTGACGTGGACGTAGGAGCAAGATAGGCTACCCGCCTGTTCTGCCACGTTCTACTCGGCAAGGACTGAAGTGTTCTAGAAGAAATGTCACACCTTCCCGAATATTTGACTAGGAAATTTTCAAAACTCCTGTAATGATGATCGTATCAACGTCATTTTGTAGAAATTCATGTAAACGTCTCTAATATAGTTTCAAGTTATTTCACTTCAAAGAACTCATGATATCTGATGACGTAGAAGCACAAATCTATATATATAAAATAAGAGTTTTGTCTGTACATTGCTCAGAATTTGAAAAGTATGGTATATCTGTATCGATCATGTCCACAGTAACAAAAAAAATGCATTTTTTTTACTTTTCCGTAATTTCTGTCTGTCTGTCTGTCTGTCTGTCTGTATGTATGTATGTATGTATGTATGTACACGCATCATGAGAAAACGGCTGAAGAGAATTTAATGAAAATCGGAATGTAAAGTCGGCTGATGAACCGCTACAATCTAGGCTATAAATTATTTTAATCACGCTGAGTAAAATGGTAGTTTAGGGGAAGGTCTGAAAATTAATTCTCAAATATTTATGTTATTAGTGGTCGTGTCTTAATGAAAATCGCAAGACGAAGATGGGAAATAAGTCGCTACAATATAGGCTATACACGCTAAGATAAATGGTAGTTTAGGGGAAGGGCTAAAATTTAATTGTCAAATATTTATTTTATTAGTGGTCATATCTTCACGAAAATTGGTATGCAAAGTCGGGGAGTAGGTCGCTATAATATAGGCTATCAATAATGTTATTCGCACTGAGTGAAATGGTAGTTTAGGGGAAGGCCTGAAATGTAATCTATATCTATATATATAAAATAAGAGTTTTGCCTGTAAATTGCTCAGAATTTGAAAAGAATGGTTTTCTGTATCGATCATGTCCACAGTAACAAGAAAATGCATTTTTTACTTTTCCCTAATTTCTGTCTGTCCGTCTGTCTGTCTGTATGTATTTATGTACACGCATCACGAGAAAACGGCTGAAGAGAATTTAATGAAAATAGGAATGTAAAGTCGGCTGTTGAACCGCTACAATCTAGGCTATAAATTATTTTAATCGCGCTGAGTGAAATGGTAGTTTAGGGGAAGGTCTGAAATTTAATTATCAAATATTTATGTTATTAGTGGTCGTGTCTTAATGAAAATCGCTAGACGAAGATGGGAAATAAGTCGCTACAATATAGGCTATACACGCTAAGAAAAATGGTAGTTTAGGGGAAGGCCTAACATTTAATTGTCAAATATTTATTTTATTAGTGGTCGTATCTTCACGAAAATTGGTATGCAAAGTCGGGGAGTAGGTCGCTATAATATAGGCTATCAATAATGTTATTCGCACTGATTGAAATGGTAGTTTAGGGGAAAGCCTGAAATGTAATTTATATATAAAATAAGTGTTTTGCCTGTGCATTGCTAAGAATTTGAAATGAATGATATTTTTGTATCTGTCATGTCCACAGTAACAAAGAAATGCATTTTTACCTTACCGTAATTTCTGTCTGTCTGTCTGTCCGTCTGTCTGTCTGTCTGTCTGTCTGTCTGTCTGTCTGTCTGTCTGTCTGTCTGTCTGTCTGTCTGTCTGTCTGTCTGTTTGTCTGTACACGCATCAATAGAAAACGGCTGAAGAGAATTTAATGAAAATCGGAATGTAATGTCGGGTGATGAACCACTGCAATCTAGGCTACAAAATATTTTATTCACGTTGAGTGAAATGGTACTTTAGGGGAAGGCCTGAAATGTAATTCTCAAATAAGTTATTTATGTTATTAGTGGTCGTATCGGTAAATACTACATAACTAACATAACTTTAGTTATGTCGTAAGTTAGTAGTAGTTATGTAAGAAGTTATTAAATTTCCGTTCACTTATGTCTTATACATTGTTACCGTACCGCATATAATAAGATATATTCATGAATTTCGATTTTTGTTACTAAGTCCATATCAGCGCCGAGACACGAGAAAATGGGTAAACAGAATTTAGTGGAAATCGGTATGTAAAGTCTTAGAATAAGGAACTACAGTCTACGATATAAGTAATTTTATAAGACACCCTAATATCACACAGTCGAAAGAAAACTAATGTGAAGGCCTGCAATATAGAAAGCTCATAAACTTTATCAACAATAACATTAAATTGACCATTGTTTGTTGTGATGTGCTCTTTGTCTTCTGTTTCCTCTCATCCCCGATAGATAGGATTACTGCAGCGTACCGAGGTTTTTTAAATTTGCTTGACGTCACACCGACACAGGTAGGTCTGACGGCGACTATGGGAAATGAAATGAATAGTGGTGTGAAGGAAGCGGCCTAGGCTTTACGGTACAGCATGGTGTTACTGGTGTGAAAATGGGAAACCACGGAATACCATCTTCAGGTTTGCCGGCAGTGGGGTTCTAATCCACTATCTCCCGGATGCAAACTCACAGCTGCGCGCCCCTAACCACACGGGCAACTCGCCTGGTCGTAACGACTGTAACAGCCTTTCTGTATATTGGCGGGAAGTAGCTGGGGAATAAGATAACTTCCTTCTTTAGCATGCCATTCCTCTGCTTCATACATTTTCTGATATATCTATTACGTAACACACTGGTTCATCATAGTATTCGAGCTATTCAATCCCTACTCTGAGGCAGTGATTGGAATGAGTAGTGTGCATATTTAACGGAATAATGACAGTGGAGTGTTCACGGCAGTCTGCGACCTGGTTATTCCAGCTCTGGAACTTTGGACTCTAAGGTCGGCACCGTAGTACTGTTCGTTGAAAGTGAGACAGTGTGCGGTTTTTCATTTGATCGAGTATTTTATATGATAACATTGCTTTCAATCGCTACATTCCTACTGACGTTTTTGTAATGACCTATGTTGAATTCAGTTAGGAAAACCACCAAGTCAGTCTTTCTGAGAATCCCGTAGCGAAGCACGGGTACATCAGCTAGTCGTATATAAGACGATCTCAACCCAACCAAGTCAGTCAGTCATAGCTGGGAGTCCAGTCTGACTCTCCACGCTACACTATTACTCTGTTCGTCAAGATAAAGTGCTGTCAAAATGTATCTTCGAATTCTACTATTCTTTATAGAGGACGTAGATTCTGTCAGTTGATTGGAACTTAGAATCTGTGCGCGAGTGGAAACTCCGTTATGTGATAAGTCTTACAGTGGACTTAGATTCTGTCAGCTGATTGAAACTTAGGTTTTGTGCGCGTATAGAAACTTCGATATGTGACAAGTCTTTATAAATTTTGGAACATAGTTTCTTACCACCTTACAATTGTGGGACTTAGTTTCTTACCAACAAGTGTTGTGAATTTCAAAGTGTCACACCACTACATGATATTATTAACTGTGGAATTTCTTAAAACTCAGTCAGCTTATTTATTTTCTTTATTAAGTAGAAGTGATCATGAAAGTGTTTAAACTTTTTCAATACCATAAACGCAAGTGATTGCCTATTACAAAATTTATACTCGTGTGCTTCGACACAAGCGATTAACTCTGAAGTGAATTTACAACTGTGTATAATAATTGCTAACTTTATTATTTCTTCGTATTCTGGGTAGAAGTGAACGATACTCAATTCAGAGGAAGTGAATTTACAACTGTCTATAGTAATTGCTAACTCTATTATTTCTTCAAATTTTGGGATGAAGTGAACGATACACAATTCAAACTGAGTCGAATTTTGAACTGTGCATGATAACTGATAGTGTTATATCTTCCTCAAAGTGATTAATAATTTACTAATGCGTTGCTGACAGCAGTATCCGTTGGAAAAACTCTTGAGCAGTCGTATATTTATTCTAGTGTCACGTGCGAACATATTTCAGTGGAAATCCAGCACGAACTGTGCATAATATTTGAACAGTCTTCAGTTTCGTTATTTCTAAAGCTTATGTTCATGAACTGTGATTTATTTACTTTCTTAATTCGATGCTATCCACATCATCATCTTTAAATAACATTTAAATTCTATCTACAAGGGACTAGTGAAGATCGACCTCATATTATGTCAATATTAACTCAAACATTGGTGTCAAATAAATGTCGGGGGACTGTGCAATTTTGGACACTCGTGTGAGTAATAAAATGAGTGATTACCCCACAAGATCGTCGGAGAACGTCAGAAACCGTCTAGAACTTGAGATACGAGTTCGATCCCATGTCGGACCAACCTGGGTGTTCCAGCTCCATTCTATGGTGACGAACGAGGCCTGCAGAACGAGTTCCAGTCCAGTTCAGCATGGTGACCTGGGAGTGCGTGTTACCTAATAGGCGATGTTGAAGACGACGAAAATCTACACCAAGGTGATAACCAATTCAGCATGCATTTAATTAAATAAACTTCGTTCTTTAAAACAACTTTCAAGTTTTCTTGTAGATAGGACCCTTCCTCCTGTACCAAGCCCTAGCTATAATTTACCTGGAACTGCCCTGAGACATAACTCGTGGGATTATAAATTAAATAGTAAATCCGGGCTATATTTTACTGGTACAGTATGTATGTGTGCATGTAGAGAGGGCTGCCACATTAATATATACAGCGCCTAAATAAAATGCTAATAATAGTAATGCTATTTGCTTTACTTCTCACTAACTACTCTATTACGGTTTTCGGAGACGCCGAGGTGCCTGAATTTAGTCCCTCAGGAGTTCTTTTACGTGCCAGTAAATCTACCGACACGAGGCTGACGTATTTGAGCACCTTCAAATACACCGAACTGAGCCAGGATCGAACCTGCCAAGTTGGGGTCAGAAGGCCAAAGCCTCAACCGTCTGAGCCACTCAGCCCGGCAAAAATTAAATATAAAATACTGAGCCCGTAATTGATTTGTCTTGAATATCTTATAATTACTCTCGTTATTAATGAATTATTTGTAGTTATTAAACATGCATGGACATTTATAAGATCAAATCGCATAAAACTTAAGAATATGAGCATTGTCATAGGTATTAGGTATTTCTACAGCTAAAATAAAACTCATTAACAGTCGAAAATGCCAGTTTGTGGTAGTTTTGACGCATTTACGAACAGTAATAACAAACATGGTCGACAAGTCACTTGTCATCATGTTTATATCGACATCTGACGACGTGGAATAACGAAGTAAATTATTTTCACGCTTCAAAAATCCGACAAACTCTGTTGAAGCCACCATCCAGGGATCCGAAATCCGATGCTCTACCACTGATCCATGATGAAAAACAAGACATGATATAAGACAAGAATCTAAACCGGAGTCAGGAGAAAGATGGTGCGAGAGTGTTAATAATTCCTTCTAATTTCTGTGAAAGTTTTGAGATGGTTACTTATGTACAACAATTCCACTGTATATTCTACCAGCTCACCTCCAAACGAAATACTGTTGCGTACTCAAGTAGGATGGTGGTGGTGTTGTTGCCGTTGAAGGAGCAAATGAACGAAATATCACCTCCACTCTAGTAGACGAAAAGCACCACGAGAATTCTGGCTACTGAATAGACATGATGATAAGTAGATTATCGCCATCTACTTAGAAGTCCCAATTAATGCTATCCCGGCTCTCATAAAATAACGGGGCAAAACCTTCGTTCATATAATTCCATGGGGTTAACATTTGCATATCTTGTGCCTGAATGGTTCTTCACTATTCTATTTCAATATTTCATTCCTCAACATAGCCTACTCACGGGGATATCTTTCATCGTTACATTCTGCTGGTCATGATTTTCGTCAGGTACTGTGCTGTATGTGATAATTAAGGATCGTTTAAATATGTGCTTGTTTTATTTAAAAAATATGGTTTATTTATTTATTTACATATTTTTGCCATTTTTATAATTAAATACGAATTTCTTCATATTTAGTCATAAGTATACATGGTGATATTTTCCATCGTGTACAAACTCTAGGAATTGAACGAGGACAGCATACGGAACAGAAAAGATCTAATGAAAGTATGTCCGGAAAGGCGTGGTTTGTTTGTTAGGGACCATTTATTCAATAATCCTTTATTACAGAGATGGCGGTCTAATACGCGCTGTACCATGCAGCTACAGTTACAGTATGTGTTGAAAATGTTTTCCATGTGCTTCCGACCGGGCGAGTTGACCGTGCGGTCAGGGGAACGCGGCTGTGAGCTTGCATCCGGGAGATATTGGGTTTGAATCCCACTGTCGGCAGCACTGAAGATGGTTTTCCGTGTTTTCCTATTTTCACACCAGGAAAATGCTGGGGCTGTACCTGAATTAAGACCACGGCCGCTTCCTTCCAACCCCTAGACCTTTCCTATCCCATCGTCGCTATAAGACCTATCTGTGTCGGTGCGACATAAAGCAATTAGCATGTGCTTCCAAGCATGCATGTACGCGCCGTAGCATGTTCTGCCTCACACGTTCACATCGGCCAGGCTGCATCCGAACAGTGTCAAAGGCAGCATGAATACGCTGCCCCAGTGCCTCCTCATCTGGAATGGGCTCTGCACACACGACAATTTTGAGATGGCGCCATAACCAGAAATCGCACGGGTTGAGATCTGGTGAATGAGCAGGCTATACAACTGGACCTCCTCGTCTGATCCATCAATCAACGAAGACAAGATTGAGATGCATCCGGACGTTCACGGCGAATTGGACTGTAACACCATCATGTAGCAGCCACATAACCCTGAGGATCATCAATGGTAAATCTTCCAACATGGTAGGCAAAGTCACCCGCAAGAAACGCCGATAGTTCCAGCCTGTTTCGCGACGTGGAAGGAAGTCTGGTCCCAAAACACGGTCTCCAATTATCACGGCCCATACATTCTGGCTGAACCGCTGCTGATGATTCGCTGGCACCAAACCATGGAGTTTCTGCATACAATCTCACAGATGACTGTTATGAAAGTTGAAGACACCACTCCGCATAAAGGTGGCCTCATCTGTGAATAGGATGGATGCCACAAATCCCGGAATCGTGGTTGCCTCGTGAATAAACCAGTGACAAAACCGCTCCCAATGTGGAAAGTCTGTCGCTAGTAAGTGATAAGGTAGTCATGGAGAATGTTCCATACGGTCGGCTGGCTTACCCTGTACTAGTGGGCCAAATGCCTGGTAGTGACACGGCGGTCGCCTTCCACGGTGTTAGTTACATTTTCCTCCACGTCTGGTGTCCGAGCAGGGCGGGTACGTCCTTCATGATTTGCTGCTTCTTTAAACGACCCTGTCTCAGACAAACGGTGAAACGCTGTTGCAAACATTGAATCCTGAGGTTGTTGTCGGAGTGGATGGGTCTCCCGATACAACCGTGCTCCCCGCCGCCCGTCGCTATTTGCCTTGCAGTAAGTAAACACATTGTCGGAATACTCTCGATTCGAATACGGAACCATTGTGTACAACGCAGTAACACATCCACTACCCTGTGAGT
This sequence comes from Anabrus simplex, assembly GCF_040414725.1. NCBI lineage: Eukaryota > Metazoa > Arthropoda > Insecta > Orthoptera > Tettigoniidae > Anabrus > Anabrus simplex. The sequence goes on from NC_090266.1 coordinate 526,455,506, forward strand.
CAGCACGAGAAGTGACTCGTACACAACTGTACCAATGACTATGGCAGGAGAGCGAGCTAAGGCATGACGTATGAGGAACAGTACCACCCTCTAGGAGGAAACCACGAATACTGTAACTGTGGCGGCATGTTTCAGCGCGTATTGGCCTGCAGTCTCTGTAAAAACGTATGACTGAATACATGGTCGCTAGCATGGACACTATGCATTTCCGGACGTACGTTCACTAGATCATTTTTGTTTCGTATCCTCTCTGCGATCAACCCATAGCGTTTGTACACGGTGGAAGAAAACACCCTGCATATTTTCTAATGTTGGTGGTATTTTCTACTTCTTCGATGCCTTCTGTTCACAATTTCGTTCCTTGGTCCTTCCAGCAATTGGCTTCTTTGTTTCGTCAGGGTACCCTTGTCTCTGTATTCTATTTCAAGACAGGAATTCTCCGGCGATTAGGGGCACCATGATGCTCGAGCCGGCAGGGTCTCATTAATCCTTCGTTGCCCCTCCACTAGTCCACACATTGACAGGAAATTTAATCTGAAATTACAATCAGTCACTACTGATCTGCATTTAGGGCAGTCACCCAGGTGGTAGATTCCCTGTCTGCTGTTTGCCTAGCCTTTTCTAAAATGATTGCAAAGAAATTGGAAATTTATTGAACATTTCCTTTGTAAGTTATTCGAATCCCTAACTCCCCGTCTTATAAACGAATATTTACCCCAATTTGTCCTCTTGAATTCCGACTTTATTTTCATATTGTGACCTTTTCTTAGTCGTCTGCCAAGTCACGCAACATATGCGACAGCGAACATGTGAAATGTACATCTTTAAAGAAGTCGATACAACCTTTCAGTTCCGAAATGCAAGATTTGAAATCTGGTCCAGTTCTCACAAGATATTTGTCGAGCATTTCTTGCGGCTCACATAGGCCTACCACTTAATAAACTGTAATATTCAGTGCTGTATGAAACCTTAGAAAAGTCAATCAAACTTTCTCTCCCTGACGAGTCATCTGTGTTAAGTACTATTTACAAACTGCGGCAAGCGCCGACCAGTTAAGCAGCGGGAACTCCGTCTGACGGAAAATTTTGGCTCTGTCCTGGTTTATTCAAGCAACTGGAATCTTCAATTACATTTTCCAGTAACTGGGAGGCATAGTAATAATAATTTAATTATAGTACAAAGTTAAAAAATTGTTTTGGAACATACTTTCAACTTTATTACTATTCAGATAAATACATGTTTCTAAAAATGAAAAATGTACCCACATAATTACCCGAACACTAGTGATAACATATGCGGCAGTAAATATTTCTGTACATTTGCACAGCGCAGTTTGTTAGGCACTCACCTTCGATGTTCAAGATTGTCCTGTTAAATTTCGATTGACAAGTGACTGCGTGGACTGCGTGACGTAGCTATCAGGTTGCATTCGAGAGACAGTACGTGTGAACTCCACTGTCGGCAGCCCTGAAGATGTTTCTCCGTATTTTCGGGGCTGTACCTTACAACTGTCGCTCCTTCCAACTCCTAGCCCTTTTCATTCCCCTCGGGGCCATAAGAACTCTCTGGGTCGGTGCGATGTAAGGCAAGGCGTAAAAAATATTCACGGAGATTTAAGGGTACTGAGATGAGAGGGACCCTTTTCAGGATATCCACTGACACGTTGAGTAACCCTTTTCAGGAGGAAGTTCCGTTAAGCACATATCTTTACTCTGTACGTTACGTCTAGATTTGAGTATATGAAACAGCATTTGAAGGAACATATGAATTCAATAAATATTGTAATACTCAGAATAAGAGTGACAAGTGAAGGAGCTAGGCTAACTCCGCAGTGTCAGTATAGCGTACCAACAATCTTACGCAGTGACCTCGGATTTGATTTCCGGCCGGTCCAGGGATTTTGATTCTGGACTGAGAGCTGGAAAAGTGTACACTCATCCCTGCGAGAAAAACTGAGGAGCTGTTGATACAAGAGGCAGTGGTCTGGTCACGAATGCAATGCAATACAGGTGAGGATTTCAAAACCTGCAGGTCATATGGCAGCCGTCTTAACAGGCAAAGGTTTTTAACATGCGCCAAGGGGTTTGTTGTTGCTTTGCTGTAAACTATGATCTGCCAATATCTCTGTGTATATCTTACTCGGCGTATCTAGCTCGGTTATCTTTCTACAGCTGCTTGGTTTTTATCGGTGTTCTATATTTCTTTTGTTTGTAATGGGTTTTCCGTCGCAGTGACTCAGACAGGTCAAAGGAATCGACCATGACTTAATTAAGATACAGTCGGGTGTGAAAATGAGAAACCACGGGCAACCATCTTCAAGGCAACCAACAGTGGGGTTCGAACCCATCATGTCCCGAATGCAAGATCAGAGTTACGTGACGTGAACCACGTAGCGAACTCGGTCAGCCGCTCGTCCATAAAGTTGAATACGTTTTCTTTGTTCATTTTGCTAAAAGTTTCGTCTAAAAGGTAAATATCATTTGGCTGACAGTGAGCCGACTTGATTGACCCTTACCGAGTTGTTTGTTCTGTATCTGTTCATGCCTACGATCCTCGACATCACAGATTCACGATGGGTTGTCAAACAATGAAGTAATTAGAATATGTTAAGAAGTCAGCTGTTATCTTGTAGATGTTGCACTTCCTCATGTTCCCTGTAATCAGTAGTCGCTGTTAATTATTACTCTCTTCTCCACGAACTTTGTGCAGCGAGTGGGCACAAAGAAGTGCTAGCTAACAACGCTCCACAATTCAGACTGCACTCGACTAAAGCGGAGAGGATGTTCCTAAGAGGGACTATACTTGAGAAACCGCACATGCAGCTTTCATCACTGTAGGGAAGACAAAAAATGTATAGCCAAGTCTTCAAAGGAAACATAATAACCTAAAGCTGACTGCTAGCCGAGTAGTATGGACTGGGTTCCTGGCACAGCTTTTTCTTTGTACTATCATCTAATGTGGATTTTATTCAGCATTATGAAGGTAGTTGAAGAGATATCTGATACAGAGCAGAGTGTGCCTGGACACTGGAAGTACAAAAGTGTTGTCGAGGCTAAATAATAAGCAAATTAATTGGCCAAGTGGAAACTAAAGAAGGTACCTATCAATCAGTAGGTTTTGTGTTAATGATAGATCTTGTGCTTCGTTATGGTAACATAAATTTGAAATATGGCTGCCATTATCTACATCGTTGACATCTAAACACTTGGACTCTGATTATAACTTTCTGAATTATTTATATCCGTTCAGGAGCATGGAATAATCAATTTTCGAAAATCGCAAGTGGTTAGAGGCGAACAGGGAAAAGAAAACGGGAAAGTATGGGGAAGTACGTTCTTCGAGGTATTCGTGAGGGAGTGACTGCATAGATTACCCTTAATATTTTACGGTGGATTGAGGAGTCCTAACTTCGCCATTTGAAAGAAGCTTTAATAAATAAATAAATAAATAAATAAATAAATAAATAAATAAATAAATAAATAAATAAATAAATAAATAAATAAATAAATAAATAAATAAATAAATAAATAAATAAATAAATAAATAAATAAATAAATAAACACTCAAGTGTAATAATATCCATAGAGGGTCACCCAATACTCATGGGTCTAAAAGAAGTACAAGTTAAAGGTTTCCACTACCGGTAATCTCGTCACTAAGAGGAATAGAGTGGTTAACTCTATGTTCGGGTGCGTTTGCTCTCAGGAATTGTCATACTACATATTTGTGTTTGGGCTGGATAATCCTCCAGGCTATGTGCCTCTACCGAAGTGAAATTTTTATTTCTATATTTTTCGTTTTTCCGACGAGAAATTTAACTCACATGTTACTGGGTAAATCAAATATGCCGTCACGCTCTCCCTTAGTGAGCTCTATGTTAAATAAAAATATACTTATGGAAATGTGTTAAAAACCAGCTTGTTCTTTCTATTCTTTCATGTATAAATTTAGATACTGTGAATTATCTGGGCACATTGAAATGTGAGTCTTGCTGGCTATTGTTATAGGTCTTAGTATTATTCTCCAGCTATAAAGTATGTTACATTTCTAGAGGTGTATTATAATTTTTCCCTAATTATTTCTATAATTCAAGGTTTAATATTCGGCGTTTTGAATATCAAATTAGGTTCTCTTTAAAGGTGTGTTCTGTAAGTGTAGCCTCCTGCTAAATAAGTTGCGGTGCACACGTTTTAAACGCAATAATTTGTTTGAAGCCACTTAGTTTTGTCCTAGCCACTTACTGAATCTCCCTATGTAATAAGGAAACAGGAGCACCGTAATAAAGGAAAGCCGCTGACGATCTCTGCTCACATGTTAACTATGTCTCACATATCCTCGTCTGTTTCCGTTTTTAAGTACGATGGAATTTAGGAAGTGAATTTTAAATCAGAAGATCATCTGAGATTATATTTTCAAAAACGCAATTCGCAAAAACCCATGACCGTGCCATGATCTGTCATTCAAAGAGCCGATCCAGTATTCAACAGCAGAATATCAGGAAAGTTCTGGAAACCCAGAGGGGTGCGTGGTAGGTACAGAAATCACTGAATATAATGGAAATGGGAAAATATACACGAATCTCAACAACAAAAGGTAACATGCATTTAAAAGACAACAGGCAGTACCTGCCGAAGGCCCTCCACACCAGACCGCTATCAAAGCCGGACTGACTTGAGAGGGAAACAAATGTCATATATACAGGAGGGCAGATGGAATGTCCTCGAACAGTGGAAGCATGGAGTAGCTTCAGGAAAGTTCGATGATGTCATTAGTCATATGTCAGAGAAGCCGATGGAAGCTCAACATGCTTAGTAGGTAGCTGGGAGCAGAAGATAGCGGTTGTACGAGAGTGTTTAGCAGGTAAAGTCTATTTTTCTTCCGATTTCAAGGAGCTCGTGTTACCATAAACTATTTCTGTCACCGTGTGATATGTTTCAGTCACACTTATATCTGGTGAAGTAGCTGGTGTAGGTGGACTGTCATCCGAAGTTGTACTGGCGATCATGGCCGAGTGCCCAGTCTGTTATCGCCCCCTTGCCCCTGTCTGGAGTTGTGCAGCACTCTAATCAACTGGTATTACTGTTACCTAATGGCGAATAATTGGATTTTATCTAGTTATCAATTTTGTAGCCTACCTATAGGTATCCCTATTTTATTAGGGTCGCCACCTGGAAGCCGGTGTTGGAACCTAGCTTTGTATTTAAGAAAGTTTTGGAATTATTAGGATTTGGTATCTCCTTTAATTTCACTGTTTATGGTTGCCACTAACTATTTTCTCCGCACGCAATAACTGGCCAGCCAACTATATTCATAGGAGCTCACCGTTGCCTAAAGAAACTCACTTTTTTCTGATCATCGGCTGAGGTTCGCACCTCATTTATGGCAATTGGCGTTCTGGGGCAACCAGTAAGGTAGGCTACTATATCAGAAACACGTAACCCTAAAACTATCGAGTGCTTGATGGAGATACCATTGTTTCTTAGAATGTAAAGTTTAGGGCGGTGACATTTTCTGCTCCGTTTTAATATAGGGGTCCTTTTAACTTAATTATTCCTGTATTGTGCAGGTTTTCCTAGTTCTTCGAGCACGAATCAACAACACTAGAGGTTATTTTAAGAGCAAGCACGAGTGTGGGCTTTTATTTCCCTTTTTCTAACTTTTCCCTTGTGCCCAAGGCTTACCAAATTTGACCTTTTATTTCCTTCTTTCGCCTCTAGTTATCCATTTTCCTAGTCACAAAGTAGCATGTATTTATACTCTGTTTCATTGGGCCTCGCACCCCATTCGGATTTGTTGTAATATGATGTCATGGATCACATGGTAAGTTTCAGCCTCCCCTTTCTCTTTTGAAAAGGCCGATTTTCTAAATTTAATTTCATATCTTCTTTTGTAATTTAAATAATTCTTGGCCTATGTGTAGCATGAGCTTAGTTTCTGTTTACTTTGGGATTGAATTCCTGTCGTAAGGTTTGTTTTTATTGCCTTCCTTTATTGATAAAAGGGCATCGAGTGTTTGACTGTGTTCACTCGAATGCCTGACGGCATGCGAAGCATAGAAGATGGGACATCTAATTGTCCCTTATTGTTAGTAAAGATCTGTGAACACTCGACCTACTGGAAGTTTTTCATACCATGTGAATGTTATTACCAAGTGTTATTCAGAGTAGTCGATCATTCGCTATTGGCGTTATTTCGTTAAAAGCAAAGCAAACAGGTAAAGAAGGAAGAAAGAAGGGAGATTTGTAAATATATTGGTGATTTAATTTTTTGTGGTCATCTTCATTCGTCCAGCTCTACGGCTCCGCCAACTTTTCCCTCACCCACTGTGGACCGCCGTAACAATACTAATCACCGTATGGCCTGATTTACAATGTGTAGGTATTTATGCTGCCTGCGTGTGAACTTCAATGTTCCGTTTTACTCCTTCAAGTGGCTGGAGAATAGATATCCGAGGGGGATCGTAGACTGAGTTTTGATACATTTTTAAATATTAACCCCACGTTGGTCACATATCTTTTATTTTAAATTATCACAGATTTTTGACATGAGGTTCTTGAATTTTATACTATGGCTTCTGAATGGGAAACAATTCATGAATGTTTTTCCACACGTATCACAAGCGGTATCATGAAGAAATCTGTGAACATAATTGATCCAAAATATTTTCCACTTTCATGCCATAACGAGTTTCCGAATAAAGTAACGTCACGGCTAGTATTAGATACACCACTGAAACTAAACGGTGAATTGGCATGTAAGTTTGTGTTGTATAAATAAAATGCTGAGATTCATGAAACTTTGTATTTGATAATAAGAATAATAAAGCCGTGTCCTTCTAATAATATCCAATAATATTTCCGCAAGCACATCGTAGAAGGTTTAGTCGCTAAAATTGACAGGTGTGAAGAAGGGTGTAGTGGTAAAGTGCTAGAATGTATTGTACTGTTTAGATGAATGTTTTTCAGTTTGACCTTCTAAATTCTGATTGCGGTTCATTGCAAGTAGTAGTGCAAGAGGGATAATAAAACACCATGTCAGCAAGTTTGTGCTGAGTCAGCACCCGAGGCCATTAACCCCTGGCAAGTTCATGGACCTCTAGTACCATATGCTCTTGTTTACAAACAAGACCACGTGCTTTTGCTTACAAATATTGTATTGTACTGTTTAGATGAATGTTTTTCAGTTTGACCTTCTAAATTCTGATTGCGGTTCATTGCAAGTAGTAGTGCAAGAGGGATCCTAAAACACCATGTCAGCAAGTTTAGCAGGTTTAGCAAGATTTTGAATAAAAGAGCAACCCTAACCTCACAGTCGCTACATTGGAGGGGACTGGGTTATGTTAGGGAACCGAGATTTTCGCTTTGCTTTTTTCGGGTTGGGGGTAGGGTGGAGAGGTGGTCCTCTCCTACCAGCCCCTTACCAAAAAAAGGGGATGGGTGAGTGAGAGATTTATTCTCTCTCTCTCTTTCTCCTGTCTTGGCGATGAGTACCCTACCAAAAATTTTGCCCGGCTTGTTAGCCAGACATGGGCTGTCATCCTCGCGGAAGACTGGCAAAGAGATCGCCTCTGCCAGCTACTGTTTATACCGTCGTTGAGCGGGTGGGGGAGCGCCGTGGAATGGGAGATCTGCGAGCAGTAGAGACGGTAGTGCACGGGCATCTGTGTCTGCGGATATTAGCGCAGATATGCGGGTGAGATGTGTAGTCATCTCGAAATTTACGATTGTCATGATGAAATGCAAATATATCGATCAAGGGGCAGTGTGCTTGCGCATCCGTGCTTGCGAATAACAGCGCAGCTATGCGGGTGAATTGTGAAGTTACCTTTGTAGTTGCGATTGACGTGTTGAATTACAAAATATCGATCAAGGGTGGTGTGCGCGCGCAGCATGTGAAGTTATCCACACGATTATCAGGGCAGTATTTTGGGAGACGTGCGAAGTCATCTCGAAATTTGCGATGCTCGCAAAATGCTCGATCAGTTCACGCAAACTTGTCATGCGCGTGCGCAAACCGTGCCTGCGGATAGCAGCGCTGTTATGTGAGAGAGTTTGGAAGTAACTATTCACCGCCGTGCACGCACTGAGTAAGGTCCGTAATAGTCGCCATCTTGACAGACCTCATTCTCATTTTCCTCTGCCTACATGTAACTATCTAACCTGCTTAGAGCTAGTAAGGTGTGGTTTCACTATATTGCTTTGGTGTAAGAAAAGACATCCACCCGTAAAAACACAGTCAAATCTGCATATCCTCTTAGATGTGCGAATAATAATAATAATAATAATAATAATAATAATAATAATAATAATAATAATAATAATAATAATAATAATAATAATAATAATAATAATAATAATAATAATGGCGTTTCGTCAAGGTGACGGCATCTTTCCTCCCTTCCCTCTAGACAGACGTCATTTTAACAATACAATTTAAGAGTTATCTGATATCGATCCTGGTCTAGTTTTGCAAAGAATAACGGCTGTGAAGGTCTGACATGCTGACTACACGTTACCACGTAATCTGCAAGCCTTCAGGCTGAATAATTTAATAATTACCATGACATGTTGTCGATACTTCTTTGACCCTATCACCCCGTTTTGCAGCAGAATTACGCGATGAGTATAAGAAATAAGTATTTAAACACAATGAAAAATCAATTACAAATATTTTTCATGACTGATATACTTACGTTATTGTTATGTCATGAAACTGGTGAGCATGGCGTAGAGATGTCCTCTTGTCCTGTTCACCTCCCGATAATATATGTGCTATTAATTTAGCAATTTCTACTTACCTTTTTCATTTTTTACCTTTTTGTCAGATAAAAGAAGAGGAGGGAGCGGAGGATGAATGAGGCGGGTGCGGTAAGGAGGAGGTCATGGATTTCTTCTTTGCTTGAGCAGTTTACCATTTTCTCAATTTCTTTCATTCGTTCATAAAAGGTTTCTACCATATAATATTAAGAATGATAATTAGAATGATAAAGGAAGAGGAATAGATGTGTGATGTTAATCTATTATAGTAAAAATAAAACTATATAGCTTTTTCCGTTTTTGTATTATTCATCATCATCGTCAACGTCATTAGAGATTTTTGAATATAGCAAACAAATATTATCATCACTATTTGTGATTTTGTATAAATATAGAAATGTTATACTATAATTTTTTGAAAATGTTTTTACATATTCATTATATTTTTTCGAAAATAAACATAATGTTACATATTCAATATGCGAATGAAATTAGAAATTAAAAGTTATCGATGAATAGCATTAGTGATTTTTTGTATAATGCAAACATATATAATTAATACAGAAATGAAAAAAGCGATTCATTTTTAATAATGCAGATTAATGTGATAAAATCTCTAGAGAATATTATATTACACAATACTACATCTTGCATATAGAAATGAAAATATAATTTAAAATGAATGATATGTAATAATCTTCTTGATGTTTTATATTTACATCCATTTTCTGTATTTTAGGTAATATATCTCCCTTTTTACACGTAATCATTATGTTTACATTAATGAAAGCTTCTTCAATAAAAATATATTACAACATCGTAAATTACAAGAAGTTATTTTATTCTGCTTATTTACAAAAAATATCACGGCATAACAAACAGCTATATGCTTTTGTACTCCAATGGTACACTCGTAAGAGAATCACTATTCCACTGTCGTTTCTTCTTCTTCTTCTTCTTCTTCTTCCGAATTTCGCCAACTGTGGACCACCTAGAACTTAAGGCTTGTTGGCCTTTCTTCTCTTCTCTTCCCAGAACCCTTTCATTCTCTCGCTACGTATTTTTCTCTCCTCCTCAGAGATTATCCGGTTGGGCTTCTTTTTAGATGGTTTGTCCTCAAAAAATTTGATTTTGTTGATTATGTTTCTAAACTCTTTCCTTTTATTGATCACCTCTATTGTAATTCCAACTTCTTCTGCATCTCTTTTGACCTCTTCTACCCACTTAGTGGAGGCCTTCAGTCCTACAATGTACTTAAAGATCTTTTTGGTCAGTCTGCTTTCATCCATTCTTACTAGATGTCCGTAGAAGTTCAACCTTCGCTTCCTGATTGTGTCTGAGATCTTTTCCGTATGTTTATAAAGATCCTTGTTTTTCCTTTTTTCCAGTTTTCTGGGGTCCCAGAATCTTCCTTAGGATCTTCCTTTCTTTCTTTTCCAGTTCTTGTAGCTCCCCTTTTTTATTCAAAATAAGACACTCTGAGGCATACAATCTTTCTGGTTTGATTACTGAATGACAGTGTCGGATTTTGGCCATGTAGAATATTGCCCTTTGTTGTACATACTCTGGGTTAGTTTGTAGGCCAATTCTAATTTTCTGATTCTTCCTTTGATAGCCTCTTTGTCTAGCCCATTGAGTTGGATCCATTCTCCCAGGTATCTGTACTTCTCTGCCCTTTTAATCTTTCCATACTTTATCTCCATGTACTTCTCATTTCGGTGCCTATACTCCATATACTCCGTCTTTCCGTAAGAAACTTTAAGACCTGCTTTTCCGGCGATTTCGTGCAGTTTATCTATCATCTCTATAGCGTCTTCTCGATTTTTAGCTAAGACGGCGATGTCATCGACAAAAGCTAGACATTTAATTTCCAAGTTCTGGCCTTCTCTTCCAAGGTGTATTCTTCTTATCCCTTCCGATTTCAGAGCTTCTTCCCAAGTTTTCATTATTTTCTCCAAAACTAGGTTGAAGAGGATCGGGGACAGTCCATCTCCTTGTCTGACCCCTGTCTTGATTTCGAACGGGTCCGATATATCTCCGGGGAACTTGACTTTCGAGATGGTATCCGTCAGGGTTTGTTTAATGAGTTCTCTAGTTTTCTTGTCAATTCCAAACTCCTCTAGGACTTTAAATAAGGTTTGTCTGTCTATTGAGTCATATGCTTTTGTGAAATCGATAAAGATGACTACGGTGTTCTGACTCCTTATTGGTCTTGTTCGCAGTATACTTTTGTGGTTGAAAATTTGTTCTGCGCACGACCTTCCTTTTCGGAAACCAGCTTGGTATTCTCCAATGAGGTGGTCAGTCTGTTCCTGAACTCTGTTTAGTAGAACTTTAGAGAATATCTTATAAGCAATTGACAGTAAAGAGATCCCTCTGTAGTTGTTCGGGTCTGTTCGGTTACCTTTCTTGTGAAGCGGATGTATAAGCGCACATTTCCAGTCTGCAGGGGTCTTCCCAGTTTTCCATATATCTTCTATACAGCGATGAATTGCTTCCGCTGTGATTTCTCCTCCAATCTTCCACATTTCTGCCACTACGCCATCTTCACCTGGCGCTTTGTAATCCTTTCCACTGTCGTTTATTATCAAATGCAATTAATAAACATTTATTCTGTCCAATATTAAAGCATGATGTTTGCATGAAAGTATTCTCATCTGTCTACAAAGAACAGCATTTGTGATGCCAGTACATTACGATACTGCTAAACATGTAAATGTATAACTACACTTGATTGCACACCTTTTGCCTTTTTCACAGATTAGAATTTTCTGTCTCATATGCATACATTTTTGGTGCTAAATCAATAAACTCAGTCATAATATTCATACTACATCCATCCTTCATAAGACCTATTACTTTCTTATTAAGTGGCTTAATGTCAAATTTATTACATGGTGAAAAAGAAGAAGTGCCGAAGTATTTCAGAATGGTTACGCATTACACTGTAGACGTTTGTATTCCGAATATGATAAATAAATCTCTTTGTATGTATATACATTGTGAAGGCTCTCTAAATTGCTGCTTTGCAAAACCATAATGAAAATCATATATTTTTAGTTTTGAGAAATCTAGTATGACCATTTGAAAATAAATTAGCCTTGCATAAACCATCTCAGTTGTTCATTTGAACAGTAATAAGGTCACGATCAATGACATGATAGGATTCAAAATTCGGGTTCGAGATGTACTTGCGTGCACCATACCGTCCTTCCCATTGATTAATTGAATGAATATCGCGATGTTTGCTTACATTTACCATTTTTTCCATTTGTTCATGAGTTTGAAAAGCGTACTTTCAAATGTTGAAGCAGCACGTTGACGATGCTCTGTATTTAAATCAATGTACGGTTTAAGCTATGCTTCCTGCTTAAACGCGATAATACGATGAATGCACTATAATTGTAAACCGTATTCTAGACATTGAGCAAGGCATTGAATGTGAATAACATACCACTTTTTTGGGAATAGTGTAGCTAGCAGTTTAACATGCTTTGATATATTATCAGGGGGAATCATATTTTCAACATAGAAAATGGAAGATCAGAAAAGGAAGTATGCAGATTAGAAGGGTAAGCAAGAGAAACCTCTAAAACGAAACCGCGATTAGGATCTTCAGCAGCAAGGTAAGCATCAAAATGTTCAATTTCATTTTTGTAAGTCGTACGAAATTTTTATGTTAGAGCCTGTGACAATGCATACCCGTACAGAGTATTAGCATCAAAATACATAAGATAAAAATCTCCTTTCTCCGAATCATAATTGTTGAGGTATGGATTATTTGCAATTGCATGTCTGTTAACAAGCGAAACAAGTCCACACCGAATTCCGAGTTCCAAAAACAAAAGCATGTCAATGTCAGTAAGAAGATCAAGTCTAACACCTGTATACTTTGACATTGCATCACACGAAAGAGCGGAGACGTGTAGTAATAGCAAGGGTCTAATCAATAAGTAGTTAAACACATATTACGGAACTTTTCAAACACATCACCGAGTATTTTTAAATACAACTAACGATGTTATATTAAATATAGACCACACATTTCATGCATGCAAGTAGTCTTAATCTGAAATGGATATTGTATGCTTATTATATGATGAAGAGCTTAGTGATGGTGTACTCCTTTCATTTAATACACTTGAAAATGCAGACTGAGGAGGTAATTTTGTTTCTTCTAACGTTTCAAAGCTTTGAATGTAGTCATATGGCAGAATACCTTTTCTATACAAAGTTTACAATACAATGTGTTCACGAAACCATTCTGAAACATTAGCAGAATATAACAGCTTTGTCATTTTCGATGTTATATAAAAAATTCATGAATTTTATCATTATCTTTAAAAAGAATAAATGAACATCTTAATAAAGCATTTAGCTTAAGTGTAGAATGTGTAGTTAGCAAAGAAGAGACTTTATCTTCGAACACATATTAAAAATGTATTTGGATCTAAAATATTCATAGAAATTTTTTATAATACGACTTATACGCGATGAAAAATATGTATTAATAGTGCGATGTTGTTTACGTGTTATAATATTCAATTAAATATCGTTAAAACCAACAATACATGTGTTGTTTTCTAAACCATCATATGAGAAGTCAAATGTACGTCGATTAATATTATCGAGATCAGAATCGGATGGCGTATTAAATCTATTGAGTAAAAATACCTTAAAATTCTCACATGTACATAATATTCTCTCTCAAAATCTTGTAGATATTCTTCGAAGGGAAATAACTCTAAATTGTTCATTAACAGAAAGATCGGTTAGTCTTCTTGTCGGCTTTCCTGCGAATCGTCCGAGATTGATAATGGTTTCCATACTAAAAACAAATACTAATATTAGCCTATTTGCAATATCAACAACGCAGGGTTGTTTTTTGTTAAAAAGATACATAACATACCTTGAAAATGATAAAATGATGTATGCGCAAACCTTTCTGCAGAAGTGGTTACAGCTAAGCGCCCCGAACTTTCTGCGAAGTGGTTACAGCAAAAAATACCTAATACAGCGTTTTTGCTCTGGTATTGTGTGTCTTCTTTTACAAAGTGAAGATAATATTTAAAAAAGAAAACAAAATCAATACAAATTATCGAATAATTACAATAATACTTCATACATTTTATAATGAACTTATTTTCTCTGATGAATGTAGAAAATCAAGTCACAAGATTTTTGATGATAGAACTAGGGAGCAGATGAAGAATCAACGGTGATGATGACGATGATGATTTTCTAAGACGAAAAATCGTAAAATTATAATATTATAATTCATTTTACTTTTAAATATGAATGTATATACTTTCGCATACAGTACACATGCTTACCTTTGCTGAACTTGCCGCAAGCTGCTCGATAAAGGATAGAGGAAGGAATTGATTGAATGCTGATATATATACACACGTATCGATCAAAGTTCATCATCCATGAGCATTTTTTAACACGATGAGCACTTTGGATAGAGTCCAAGTTTACACAAATATTATGATTTTACACTGCTGTTAACGATCAACGAAAATGATAATTATTGCATTTAACAGTACTATATGTTAAATAAAATACACTCATACACAACTAAACAGAGCAAGAGACTATGCAGTACTGCTCATACACTGCGCTGCAGTCTTTTTTCACACAAACGAAACGATAAACCATACACGTGAGACAGGGGTAACCAGAGGAGATGAGTTTGCATGCAACGGCAATAATAATCCATACAATTATTATTATTTTGTCAGACATTTTGAAAACCTTCAGATTAGTAGCGAGTGGCGGTAATTGCCTCTATATTAAAAACAATTACTGTTATTAGTCTATTGAAATATCAACAACGTACGCTTGTTTGAGAGCTTATTCGTACCCCTTTTAGTCGACACTATGGCAGGGGACACCGTGAGCGGTTACAAGTAACGCTAACTATTCAGCGGAGGAGACGGAGAATCATTTAGCGAGTAGATGGACAATGATAATAATAATAATAATAATAATAATAATAATAATAATAATAATAATAATAATAATAATAATAATAATAATAATAATAATTATTATAATGATAATAATAATAACAATAATAATAATAATAATAATAATAATAATAATAATAATAATAATAATAATAATAACTTAATAATGAAACATTTTAAAATATTGAACTGTTAATTATTTCAGTAATATAGCCTCCCCAGCATTTGCTTTGTAACCAAGGAGACGGTGCAATATTGTCGGGGCTGGGTCATACGGTCCCAGCATTTGCTTGGTATTTAGTAAGGGCTAGTTCGCTGCCCGGGTTTGATTCCTAACCAGGTTTCCTGAATCTAAGGCTAGTTCGTAGTCTACGCACCCTACATTAGTTAGTTTATTGCCGGGTTCGTTTCCCGGTTAGGTTAGGGATTTCTCTGAGTAGAAGTAGGTTCGTTTCACACTTCAGGTAACCGCGAAATGGATTCCCCGCTTCTGCTCCACGCAAATGCCGGGATGGTACGTATCTTAAGGCTACGGTCCCCGGTTATCCTGAACATGATACACAAGTCGCCTACGGGCGTCAATTCAAAAGACCTGCACCAGGCCTCTCCGGGAGACGACATGCTATTATTATTATTATTATTATTATTATTATTATTATTATTAGCAATTGCTTTACGTCGCACAGAGAGGTCTTATAGCGACAATGGGATAGGAAAGGCCTTAGAGTAGAAAGGGAGCGGCTGTGACCTTAATTAAGGTACAGCCTAAATATATGTCTGGCGTGCAAATAGGAAACAACGGAAAACTATCAACAGGACTGTCAACAGTAGGGTTAAAACCCACTATCTCCCGGATGCAAGCTTACGGCTGCCCACCCCCTAATCACACGACCAACTAGCGAAGTTATGCACCTAACTACACAATCGCCAGCTTGAGCCTGGTTTTACGGTTAGATATCTCTCTCATCGCCATTTTTGGAAGGCCTAGTATAAAAAGAAGTGAAGAGAACACAGCAAACTTTAGTCACAGAGGTCCCGGGTCGTTCT
Organism: Anabrus simplex; assembly: GCF_040414725.1. Taxonomy (NCBI): domain Eukaryota; kingdom Metazoa; phylum Arthropoda; class Insecta; order Orthoptera; family Tettigoniidae; genus Anabrus; species Anabrus simplex. Next base: position 526,471,281 of record NC_090266.1, read on the forward strand.
CGTCACGATGCGCAGGTCGCCTACGGGAGTTAAAATCGAAAGACCTGCACCTGGCCTCTCCGGAGGCAACATGTTACTATTATTATTTAGAAATTGCTGTACGTCGCACCGTTACAGAGAGGTTCAATCAAAAATCTTGCACCAGGCCTCTCCGGAGGCTATGTATTATTATTATTATTATTATTATTATTATTATTATTATTATTATTATTATTATTATTATTATTATTATTATTATTATTATTATTATTATAAGAAATTGCTTTACGTCGTACAGAGTGGTCCCATAGCGACGATGGGATAGGAAAGTCACAGGAGTAGAAAGGATGCGGCTGTAGCATTAATTAATATACAGCCTCAAGGTATGTCTGGTGTAAAAATGGGAAACCACGGAAAACAGTTGGGGGTTCAAACCCACATTCTCACGGATGCAAGCTTACAGCTGCGCGCCCCCTAACCACACGGCCAGCTCGCCAAGTCATAGGGCCTAACTACACAATCCCCTCCTTGGGCCCAGTTTTACCATTTTGGAAGAGCCAAGACAAGCCCTAGCATTTGCTTGGGTAGCCGATGGGTATCTGGATCCTCTAAAAGCCCTCAACGCTGACCATCCAGCCGAGGAGACTAAAGATTTGATGCAATAATATTAATTGTTGAAACATTTAAAAAATATTAAACTGTTAATTATTTTTATTATTTAATTAAGGCCTATGTTACTGTACTGTATGTAAGACCGTAGGTCTATATTTTCAAGAAACATCAAACTTTGGTCAGCCCGGTCACATCCGGTGACGTGAAAATCTGCTACTTGCAGTCACACACACATTTTTCTCATCACCACCTATCGCACAAACATGCACTGTTCCTGCTTCGCGATCTGTGTCCATAATATTTAATATTGAAATGAGGATTGACATATTACAACGTATCGTAGTGTATATGTCAATAAGAAGCTTTTGTAGCTTTATCTTCATATTTTCTCCCAAATCTTCGTTATGTTAAATGCACTACAGTACACCTTATAAAGATGAAATGATAACAGATAGATAAGCAAAGCTACATTGATTCATTTCAATTTACAATAACCCTCTTCTTTAACCGCTAATACTAGTACCTCTACTAAAGACTGATGATGATATGCATAATATTTTATCCTGCTTCAAACTGTGATGATAATAATAAGCTGAAGAATATTTTTGTATCATGTTAAAAGTAAATATAATTTGCATCTTAAAGATTATGTTTCAGCAAAATGACTCAGGAATTTGGTAAGTATATTAGGTAAGACCTCCCCTGCGAACAATGTGACCTTGCCGCGTTGGGAAAGCTTGCGCGTTCCTATGGAGCTGATAGCTGAGCCGCAGGTGCAACGATATTGGATGGGTATCTGTCGAGAGACCAGACTAACGAATCGTTCATCGAAATGGGAGTAGCAGGCTTTCGGAAATTGAATGGGCGACAGTCTAGGTGATTGACTGATATGGCCTTGTAATAATACTCAACATGGCTTAGCTGTGTAAAAACTGCTACACGGCTGAAAGCAACGGGAAACTACAACCGTAACTAACTCCCGCGGACAAACATCTCTCTATGTGTGAATGATGTAATCATGGTGGCTTCCTCCCGGGTAAAAATTTCTGGAGGTAAAATAGTCCCCCATTCTGATCTCCGGGTGGGGACTACGCGAGAGGAGGTAATTATGAGGAAGATGGATACTGACATTCCACGAGTTGGAGCGTCAAATGTTACAACGTTGAATCGTTGTGGTACGTTAGAGAATCTGAAAAGGGAGATGGATAGACTAAAGTTAGATTTATTTGGCATAAGTGAAGTACGTTGGCAGGAAGAACAGGATTTTTGGTCAGGCGACTACCGAATACGAGTAGGCTGCTAGGACCAGCATAGTGAAAGGAGTATTGTCGTCACGATAGACACCAAACCAATTCTCAGAAAAATAGTGAAGGTCAATATGCCTACTAGTTCAGCGGACGATGAAGAAATCGAACGAATATAAAAGATAGATGATTTAATACAATATGTGAAAGGTGACGAGAAACTAATTGTGATGGGAGAGTGGAATGCAATGTTAGGCTAAGGAAGAGAAGGTAATACAGTAGGAGAATTCGGATTGGGACAGGGAATGAAAGAGAAAGTCGGCTGGTTGAAATGTTTACTGTTCATAATTTAGTCCCTGATAACACTTGGTTCAAACACCACAGACGACTGCTGTATAAGTGGATGAGACCTGGGGACACTGGAATGTATCAAGTAGATTTCATTATGATGAGACACATATTGAGAAACCAGGTGCTGGATTGCAAAATATTTCCAGAAGCAGACGCGGACTCTGGCTCAAGGACAAATGAAAAAGCTGAAGGAAACACCACAGAGGAAGAATGGAAGTCGTGGAGAATTAGGCCAGTACGGCTGCTTAAGAAATGTTAGGAAGGAAGGAAAGATCGACTAAGTATCAATTAATAACTCAGGAGACACTAGACCTGATTGATGAACGACGAAAATACAAGATTGCAAGAAATAAAGAGGGCAGACAAGAATACAGGTGATGAAATAATGAAGTGGATAGAAAGTGCAAGATAACCATGACCGGCTTAGGAAGAAGTGCAGGATATTGAAGATCGTATAGTCCTAGAAAAGGTAGGTGCTGCATAGAGAAAAATCAAGGAAACTTTTGGAGAAAGGAAATCTGGGCGTATGAATTTAAAGAGCTCAGATGGAAAGCCACTTCTATGTAAAGAAGGCAAAGCAGAAAGATGGCAGGAACATATCCAAGAGTTGTATCAAAGTAAAAACGTAGATGATATGGTTCTGGAACTAGAAGAGACTGTTGATGCTGGTGAAATGGGAAACCCAATTTTGAGGTCAGAATTCGACAGAGCTGTGAGAGACCGAAATACGATTAAGGCACGTGGAATTGATGGCATTCCCTCTGAATTACTGACTGCCTTAGGAGAAACCAACATGGCAATATTATTCCACTTAGTGTGTAAGATGCATGAGACGGGAGAAATGCCATCCGATTTTCGACAGAATGTTACTATACCTATTCACAAGAAATCCAGTGCTGACAAGTGTGAAAACTACCACACCATTAGTTTAGTATCTCATGCCTGAAAAAATTGAACACGTATTATTTACTGAAGAATTGAAAGGCAAGTTGAAGCTGAGTTGGCAGAAGATCAATTTGGCTTGAGGAGGAATGTAGGAACACGTGAAGCAATCCTGACTTTTTTCTAATCTTAGAGGCTCAAATTAAGGGGAACAAGCCCACGTACATGACGTTCGTAGATCTAGAAAAGGCATTCGATTTTGATTGGACCGAGCTAATTGAGATTCTGAAGGTGATCGAGATCAAATACGGAAAACGAAGAATTATCTACAATCTGTATAAAAATCAGTCTGCGGTGACAAGAACCGAGGGCTTTGAAAAAGAAGCAGTAACCCAGAAAGAAGTGAGGAAAGGCTGCAGTTTTTCCCCCGCCTTTACAATGTTTATATATAATATGCAGTAAAGGAATTCAAAGAGGAATTCGGAAAGGGAATCCCAAACCAAGGAGAGGAAATCAAAACTTTGAGATTTGCCGATTATATTGTTATTTCATCTGTGACTGCAGAAGATCTCGACAAGTTAGTGAATGGTATGGACGGAGTCTTGTGTAAAGAGTACAAGCTAAAAATAAATAAGTCCAAAACAAAAGTAATGGAGTGCAGTCGAACGAAGGCCGGTGATACAAGTAATATTAGATTAGGAGATGAAGTCTTAAAGGAAGTAGATGAATATTGTTACTTGGGTAGTAAAATAACAAACGATGCCAGAAGTAAAGAGGACATAAAATGCAGACTAGCACAAGCAAGGAGGAGCTTTCTTAAGAAAAGAATTTTGCTCACTTCGAATATTTATATATGAATTAGAAATATGTTTCTGAAGACTTTCGTCTGGAGCGTGGCATTGTATGGAAGTGAAAAATTGACGATAACTAGCTCAGAAAGAAAGATAATAGAAGATTTTGAAATGTGGTGTTACAGAATAATGCTGAAGGTGAGACTGATAGATCTAGTCACGAATGAAGATATGCTGAAGCGAATTGGTGAGAGGAGATCGATTTGGCTAAATTTGATGAGAAGAAGGGATAGAATGATAGGATACATCTTAATACACCCAGGACTTCTTCAGTTGTTTTTGAGGGGAGTGTGGCGATAAGAACAGAATGGATAGACAGAGGTATGAACATCCCAAGCAGATTAGAGCTGATGTAGGATGCAGTAGTTACGTAGAAATGATAGGTTTACCACAGGATAAGCTGGCATGGAGTGCTGCATCAAAACAGTCCATGGAGTGGTGAATCAAACAACAACAACAAAAACAACAACATTAGGTAACTATTTAAAAACGCAGTGACTGCTTTTCTATTTGGCCTATAAGGAAAGGAAAATATGCTACGCATCCAGTTAGACATATGGTTCGATTCTTACATAAGGCGAGCAGCAAGCCGCGTGATAACTGCAAGAGCTCGCTCTGAACGCCATCTTAGTGCGATGACAGCTACATATATCGACGGACTCAGTAGTGCAGACTGTCCTCGATTCTAATGTTTTCTAAACACAAGTGTTCGATTCCCGAGTTATGTAAAAGCTACTGCAGGCTTCTTTAGAGTTCAAGTGTTAATATCAGAAACTGAGTGTTCCAGTCAAAAGTAAGTAAATCACGCGTGAATGTCAGCTGGGCAGATAGCGCACCGGGCCACGTAATCACAGTGAGAGTTTGTTCTGAACGTCACTCTCTCTAGCACGCCCTCTGTGTATATTTGTCTCTCCAATTAAAAAACGCGCGTACTCATCTGCACATTCTGTTGACTGCTGTCAACATTCAAATTACGCAACTATTGTTTCAGATCATACCGCCATATTGAGACAGGAACTACGGTCTATCAGTTGTCAGACATTCAAAACCCGCACTGTTATCGATGATGCTGTCTCCTATATCTCCTCAAAATAAGCTCTACTGAACGTGAGCTGTCAAGCATTTTTAAGCACGCGCTCAAAATCAGATGATTATACCGGTACAAACCCTTTTGAAAATAAACTAATGAACTCCTACCGTATACGCTGCATTCTATAGGAACAAACTAATGAACTCTATTCCTCCACCTTTCCATTCCGCCAACGTATGACTTGTGCCACCATCTGTATCCCCTCCATCTTCTCATACGACAACTAGTACACTCTGTATCAGCACTCTCTTCCTCACCAGTCCATAAAAGCGACTCCGCGCACTACAAGTCGTCACTTTATCCCAGTTCGCGGCGTAGTGACCATTGCCGGTCTTCAGCAGTCCACCGTCCTCGAGCCTAAGCCTCAGGTGTAGGATAAGGACAGCTAAGGAGACCGGCAATTTGTTGGTGGACCGACCGGCGGTCCAAGATGAGCCGCGTCTCCCCCATGGTCTTTGTTGGACTGCGGAACGGTCCAGGGGACAGAACCACTCTCCCCCTAAACGGATCACTAACGTGATCAATGGGCTCCTCCATGGAGCCCGTGAGGTTAGATTTGTTAGATTATGATAGGTTAGGTTATGACGTGATGATAACGTCATGGGTGATTGTCGTAGCCGACGTCTGTACCAATAAAAGGTGCCGACACAGCAACAATCAAATCATTCACCTTGGCTCAGTATCCCCTTTGTTCAACTACTTACGGGCTTTGTATGCGAATGACCACCTGCTTGACCTAAATGTCATCACAGCCTTTGAAGACAGTAATTTTCATGTTACGGTATTTTCTTGTAACTCATGATCACAGGGCAAACACGTGAGTGTTTAACAAATTTAAAAATGGAGAAATCTAAATTTCATGAATTGTTCACACATGTAATCCTAAATGACGGCTATATTTGTCATTCTATGATAAAGCAGACAGCGATGATACTATTAGTTAAAATTTCATAATGGCATGCAATGTTTGCAGAATAACATAACAATTAAAACCCGTCCTGTTTCTTACTGGGAATCATGTCGACCCGAGCAAGTTCGAGAAAGTGGCTGTCTAGTATGCTGCACAGGTTTTTTCCCTCCAGTCTTTGCACCTATTTCATTTTTGAAAACGAATGCGCTGTGTGTAGCATCTGATGTGAAATTTGTGGAGTCTGGCCCAATCATACAGTACAGGAATAAACCTAGTAAGCTGGCTGCGCGGTTTGAGGAGTGTAGCTGTTAAATTGCATTCTGGAGATAGTGGGCTCGAACTCCATTGCCGGCGGCCCTAAAGGTGGTTTGCCGAGGCTTACCTTTATTGCACCAGGCAAATGCTCAGTCTGTACCTTTATTAAGGCCTCGATCGCTACCTTCCCAATCCTAGCCCTTTCAGTTTCCATCGTCACCATATGACCTCTCGAAGTCGGAGCTATGTAAAACAATACACAAATAATGCTCGTGAAAAGTATTGGTAAGTATTTTACAGTGTTTTTTTCTTCGTTTTTGCTAGGGGCTTTACGTCGCGCCGACACAGATAGGTCTTATGGCGACGATATTTTACAGTGTATGGCATCAGTGATAATACGCAACACTTAAGGCAAAACAATTCATACAGTATTGTTTTCTATTCCCAAAATGAAGACCTTCTTCATTGTTTGCGAAGTGATTTCTACAAATATTTTAAGGGGAATTCAAATTGAGCCTAAGAAATGTAACCAAAAAATGCCTCAATAGAAAAACTATTAACAGTCTTTTACTGTAGAGCCAGCTGCATCACATGCCATGCACTTCTTACAACGTGGATTTTGTAATGTTTCAACGAGAGAATATTCAGGAGATAAAGTTGAATGTATGCGCAGTACTATCAGATTGGGAGGAGAAAGAAAGGACAAAACTGTGACTCACGGGCTTCTCAATAATGGTACTAATTGAATATTGAAATCCACTCCTCTAAGTTCGTCTACAGGGTCTAATGATGCTCACAAGCAGAACTCTGAAGCTTTCGCTCAGGTAATGCCAGTAGAAAAGGAAGAAGTCCAGCCAGTTGTGCTTCCAGAAGAAGTCTCTGTCATACTCAAAGATCTTTGCGAGCCTTCTGCTGCTGCATACTTCAACTTAGAAACTGTTTCTCAAGCACCAGTAGGCCTATGTGGATATTTATTGCGAATAATTAAAGCAAGAAATGGATTTCATTCATGCCAGAATATCATTTCCACTGCAGGTAATGGTGTTGCATTAATGGGTCTAATAATAAATAATAATTTCGTGCGGCTATTTCTAGCCGAGTGATGCCCTTGTAAGGAAGACCCTCCGATGAGGGTGGGCGGCATCTGCCATTTGTAGGTAACTGCGTGTTATTGTGGTGGAGGATAGTATTATGTGTGGTGTGTGAGTTGCAGGGATGTTGGGGACAGCACAAACACCCAGCCCCCGGGCCACAGGAATTAACCAATTAAGGTTAAAATCCCCGACCCAGCCGGGAATCCATCCCGGGACCCTCTGAACCGAAAGCCAGTACGTTGACCATTCAGCCAACGAGTCGGACAATGGGTCTAATATATCTTGTAGATAGAAGATAACTTCGATATCCCCGATAGCAGTTTGTAGGTCTACGTTTTGTCTTGGTAGCCCTGCTATATTGTAGAAACCCTGAATGCCTGCTTCAAACCATCACTAAATTTGTACTCTCGGCAGTGTGCCAGTGATCTGGTGATAAGAATCATCACTAACTGGACGCGAAATTACTTGTTGAGAAATTTCTTAATCCATTACCTGCCAAAATAGCAAAGAAACGCACGATCAAATGATTCCCTTTTCATAAATACAGTACATTAAAAATACCTTCAAGGAAAGTACTAAAAGAGTAGTTGTTGTGTTGTGACAAGTCACAAGTAAAACAATTTTCTGAGCTTTTTACTCCCATGTGTCTTTTGTTGTCCATTTCTAGCTGCAATATTTTATAGTTCTTCTTACCTACCCTTTTTTGTTAATTTACAAGGAGTGATATGATAATATTGCAAATGTAAATTATTATTAGGCTTATACCAGTCTATCTCTGCTTCCGGAATAAAGTGATAATTTTCTCCCTTGAGGACAATGATTTTAATGTAATATTTATCACTTAATATTTATAGTGGGAAAAGTAAAGCATTTCTTCTTCCATATCCAAACATTTACTGCATCGCCGGATAAGTTGGTTTCGTGTAAGTGAGCAACGAAGGGTAGTTGACGGGTATAAACTTGTGTGTAATGTTGTTATTTCCCTCGTCGTACTCGCTGAACGAACTGTTTTGAGCTGCCATCTAGCGGTCAATTCATGGCGACACCTGTTACACTTCAAAGCTGAATGAGCAGCAGTTAAAGTGATCCATCAGGCGAGGGATTGGATGTAGCAGGCGGTGGAGGTTACTACCATGAGCCACTATGAAGGAATATCAGTACGGTAACAATCTAAATAAATAATACTCTTATGTCAATGTGTAGTAGGAGTATGAAAATGCAACAGGTGGGCAATTGTGGGTACTCACGAGAGATGCAGTAGTTGAAAGATTGAAGAGAAGTAAGATACTTGGGTAGAGAGCGCGGCAGGGAGGAGAGTTGGAACAAGGCCAATGGAGTTAGCTCCCTCATAAAAGTCATTCACACTACTGCTTGAGCAGAATGGAAATGTGATTTACCTGATGGTAAACTTGTGGAGACAGATACGAGGGCAATGTCTGGTCATGATTGGTGAGAATCTTGGTAGGAAATATTCAGGACAAGGTATAAAGTTGAAGTAAAAAATTGAAGGTAAGAAAGAACATTCCAAAGTCGAATAGCGATATAGACGAAGGAGGTCTATAGTCAACAGTCCGGCTAAATGGTTAGAGTGACAGGGTTCCAGAGTTCAATTCCCGGCAGAGTTGGGAATTTTAACCATCATTGGTTAATTCTGCTGGCACGAGGGCAAGGTGTATGTGTCGTCTTCATCATAATCATTTCATCCTAATCACGAAGCAAAGGTCGCCTACGGACGTCAAATCAAAAGACCTGCACCTGGCGAACCGAACATATCCTCGGACACTCCCTGCATTAAAATGCATATGACATTTCATTGCATTATAGACGACAACTGGAAGTTACGTTAGGGAACAGGTGACTCAGCAATTGAATCATAGGCTTATTTATGGAGATTGATAAAATTAGTACTATATCAACTTTTTCATTTTTTTAGAATATTTAAGTCTTTAAGACCTCTGTGTTAGAACTGGTTGACATTCAAGTTCATTATTTGATACCAGATGTAATATCTGCAGACTGGTAATTGATGGACATAAGTTTGTGGTTCTGATTATTGCTTGTCGTTGAGAACTTCTGCCGGTAAGTACTTTTTTCAGTCAATATATCTAATTACAAGTACTGAATTCACGACATTCAACTTCTAAAAGCTATTGATGAGTAGCACAAAACCCATTTTCGTACTACGTTGCTATCTAACGAAGAATAGCTTATGGGGATTCATATGTAAATTTGTTATGTCGTAATTTCCAATGTAATGGCATGAACTACAAAGCTGTATTAATTCTCGCACTTCATCCAACAATAACTTTATACAATTCTCAAAATATAAAACCATATATCCAATTTTTATTTCGAACTTGATTCATTTCTAATTTGAAAACTCCAATTAATATTGCTGTCATATGGGGCGCTGCACAGGTGTTAGAGTAATGAAATGAAATGAATTGAAATGAAATGAAATGAAATGACGTATGGCTTTTAGTTCCGGGAGTGTTCGTGGACATGTTCGGCTCGCCAAGTGCACGTCTTTTGATTTGATTCCCGTAGGCAACCTGCTCGTCGTGATGAGGGCGAAATGATGATGGAGACGACACATACACCCAGTCCCTGTGCCAGCGAAATTGACCAATGATGGTTAAAATTCCCGGCCCTTCCGGGAATCGAACCCGGTACCTCTGTGACCAAAGGCCAGCACGCTAACAATTTAGCCATGGAGCCGGTCTGTTAGAGTAATGTGAGTATGCTTTTGAATTACCCAGAAAGATGTGTGCACGATTGCCCGTAAGGAAAGGAAGACATTCAGAAAGTACACCATTTTGGGGACGCTCATAGATCTAGGGTTCATTCAGCCTACAAAATAAATGAGTATCAGTTTAATATCAGGAGAAAAAAGTGGGAAGGCTTCGAGTAAATTACTAATTACCACTCCTGCCTAGGCCTCCATGGTCTATAACGTAATAATAATAATAATGTTATTTGCTTTACGTCCCACTAACTACTTTTTAAGGTCTTCGGAGACGCCGAGGTGCCGGAATTTAGTCCCGCAGGAGTTCTTTTACGTGCCAGCAAATCTACCGACACGGGGCTGTTGTATTTGAGCACCTTCAAATACCACCGGACTGAGCCAGGATCGAACCTGCCAAGTTGAGTTGGGGTTAGAAGGCCAGCGCCTTAACCGTCTGAGCCACTCAGCCCGGCAGGTCTATAACGTACATGGACTTGTGTTGTTATTACTCTTCAGAATGTGTTGAATTCTGTTGACACTGTGATCTTATCCTGGTGGGTCGTAACATTCTTCCTGTTCGTAATTACTGATCTCCTCTGTTGAGTGTTGACATGTACAGTAATTAGTACCCCTCTGATTTTAAGTAAACTTGATACCATTAACTAGACTGAAAATGAGCCAGCAGCCTTGTGAGATCTTCAACACTTTAAGCATTTCTTTCATAAGTACATCTTCTTGCCCCGTGATATTTCATCGTATGATTATTTCCGGAACCTACATTCGTACGTAGTGATCGCTCACCACGGACTTAACATTTACGTTTAGAATTCGCTGAACTGTTACTCTTAAGGCTCGGCAGTAGAAAGTTTTTCTTCCTCATTGATTTCATTTATTATTTCAATTACTTTACAGACTGGTAAAATTTCCAGTGTTCAGTTTTCAGAACAAATACACACTAAGAAAGTAAGCAAGCAAACAAACAAAGAAACAAAGAATCAATCAATCAATCAATCAATCAATCAATCAATCAATCAATCAATCAATCAATCAATCAATCAATCAATCAATCAATCAATCAATCAATCAATCAATCAATCAATCAATCAATCAATCAATCAATCAATCAATCAATCAATCAATCAATCAATCAAACAAACAAAAAACGAGAAACAATATTCACAATCGTCAATTTACAGCTCCAAATACAGTATCATCCTTTTGTACCCGTCATATGCTTACATTTCAAGTACAATCTCGTAAGTCTGAAGCTGATAACCTAAATACTAGCCCCCGTACATACTACTAACAATAATTATTATAATTATTATTATAATCGTATGGCCTCAGCTACCGTGTGCAGACATTTCGATTTGACGCCATCTGGCTGTCTGCTCGTAAATTTCGACGTTCTGTTTTACTTTAGGCCTACAAGATGGCAGACCAAGTAAACCGAAAATCTCCTGGGCGTCTATGGCTTAGACTTAATGAATTTTGTCGGGTAAACACCAAATGTGTCACCAGAGATCTTTTACATGCCGACATCGTACGGCAAATGTTGTCGAATGGACTTCTTTCCGCCCTTTAAAAATCCGACTACCTCTGCAGGGTTTGAACCCGCTATCTTGGAATTCGGAGGCCGGCACTCTACCACTGATCCACATATGCAGCTAATAATAATAATAATAATAATAATAATAATAATAATAATAATAATAATAATAATAATAATCCATCTTAAGTCAACCTCTACCTTCCTTGCCGTGTGTTGCTGAGTTTCTTAGTCTTCCAGTATTCTTCTCATCCAGCCCCGCCAAGTGGCACTAACTTGTAAGCCGCCTCCTATCTACAGAACCAGCCAGTAATATTCGCTTCTGTATTATTTATTTATTTATTTATTTATTTATTTATTTATATTTATTTATTTATTTATTTATTTATTTTTATTAATTTTTTATTTAATGTGTTTATTTATTTATTTATTTATTTATTTATTTATTTATTAGTCGAAAAGTTTCCCGATAACATAAGCTCTGCCATGGGGATTTGTACATATCTAGTTATAAGGATGACGGACTTACATTCAGCATATCGTCACTGCCGGGATAAAACCTCCTATGTGAAATGTTTTAACTTAGAACTTTGGCCGGTAAGGTTCTATAATCTAAGGAGCAATATTGTGTGAATATAGTCAAGGTATTCTCGCTCTTCATAATGTATGTGTTGCAGGTCAGTACATCTCCATAAATATTATCACATAGGAGGTTTTGTCCCGGCAACGACGATATATATATGTACATAACTAGCAGTAACTCGCGGCTTCGCTTGCGTATATTTCGTAATTTGATCAAAGTAATCGTTCCTCGGTACTGTACTAAGACATCACCTGAAAATCCGTAAAGTATAAAAACTCACCGAAAAATTTAGTTTCATTTTCCCTTGAAACTCTTTGTAAACTAAGTTTGTGGTATTGCCTTTTGGGGCTAAGATGACCATGCGACATGTAACAGTCTTCTCTCAAGCTGATAAAAACAAAACATAAACATGTTTCTTTACTTTTAAAGGAGATTCCAAATACCTATCTCCACGTCTGTAACATCTTCAGTTTTTGAGATATAAGTATATAAAAAAAAAGAACACATCCTCTTTATCAGTCCTTGCCCCAGCCCACGCAAGTGGATTTTCCGAAAAGAAAAAATCCTTGTTGCTTTATTTTAAAGTAGATTCCAAATACCAATTTTCAGATCTGTAACATCTTCAGTTTTTGAGAACTAAGCATTCTCTTAAAAGAAATTATTAAACTCTTTACTCACTTCTTTTTATCCCCGTTAAGGGCCTTTTCCGAAAATAAAAAGTACGTGTTCCTGTATTTCTAAAGGGGTTTCTAAATACAAATTTTAATGTCTGTAACATGTTAAGTTGTTGACATATGGTGTAGATATACCGGCACTCACATTAAAAATTCGCCAGCTTTTTAAATTCTTTTCAGCCCCTTAAGTGGATTTTCCGAAAACAAAAAATACGTGTCTCTTTACTTTTAAAGGAGATTCAAAATACCAACTTTCACGTCTGTAACATCTTAACTTTTTGAGATATAAGTATCCTATTAAACAGAATTCAACTCCTTTAATTATTTTCACCCCCCCCCCCCTTTGAGCCGTTTTCCTTGAAACAAAAATATACGTGTCTCTTTACTTTTAAAGGAGATTCTAAATACCGGTATTGACGTCTGTAACAGCTTTAGCTTTTATAGATATAAGTATCCTCATACAAATAATTCAACAAATTTCTCCATTCTTTCACCAAGTAAAGTGGGATTTTAAAAAACAAAAGAGGCCGTATTTCTTTACCTTTAAAGCAGGTACCAAGTACCAATTTGTACGTCTGTAACATCTTCATTTTTTGAAATATAAGTATCATCATACAAATAATTCAATTAATTTTTCAAATCTGTCACCCCCACCCCCACTTAAGTGGATGTTCCGGCTACAAAAAATACGTATTTCTGTATTTTTAAAGGAGATTACAAATACCAAATTTCACGTCTGTAACATCTTCAGTTTTTGAGATATCAGTATCCTAATAAAATAATTCAACCCCATTTTCAATCCTTCTTGCACCCACCCAAGTGGTTTGTCTTAAAACAAAAGTACAGGTTTATTTATTTTGAAAGAGATTAAAAATACCAATATTCACTTCTGTAACAAGTTAAGTTTTTGAGATATACCGTAGATATGCGCATTTTAAAAATTCACCCCCGTTTTTATTTCCTCTTCAGTGGATTTTCCGAAAACAAATTATCTACTTTTTCAAGTTCTACAGGAGATTCCAAGTACCAGTTTTAACGGCTGTAACATGTTACGTTTCTGAGATATACTGTGGAGATATTCTTTCTTAATATTCACCCCATTTCTCACTCCTGTTCACCCCGCACTTGAGTGGATTTTCAAAAAAAGTAATAATAAAGTACGCGTTTCCTTATTTTTAAAGGAGAAGGAAATACCAATTTTCATGGCTGTAACATTTTCGTTATTGAGATATAAGGTATTTTCATAAAAGGTGTTCAACCACCTTTCATCTCTTTTCACTCCGCTAATGGGATTTTCCGAAAACAAAAAATACGTGTTCCTTTGTTTTTATATGATTTTAAATATCAAATTTACGTCTGTAAACCTTTAAATGTTTAAGATATAGATATCTTTATTTAAACAATTCACCCCTCTTTTCACTCTCTTTGCGACGGAATATCCAAAAATTCTCGCTTAGTGAGCACAGGCACTCTAATATAAATGTATCCGCAAAATTTTCATTTCTTTACGTCCAGTAGTTTTGGCTCGGTGATGACAAGTCAGTCAGTCAGTCAGTCAGTCAGTCAGTCAGTCAGTCAGTCAGTCAGTCAGTCAGTCAGTCAGGACATGTTATTTTATTTATTATATGATTACATCCGCTTAAAATGCATGCAGTTTACAATTGGCTATAGTATACGAGAAACTACAGTTAAATATACAAGAAAATAGTACAATGAATCATAATGGATATTGTAAAGCCAGAAATAAATACAATTGAATAAAATTAAATTCAATGAAATAGTTTGTTTTGTGGGCTACTGTAATCACGCCCTAGTTCTCGAATCTTGGGCATCCGCTGAGTGGCCTATGAAAAGGTCGTGTGAGTCGGAATACTAGTTGCTACAGAACTGAAGTGGGCATTTCGAACATCTCGTCGTTGTCGGGAGTGATAATATTTTTGGAGATATACTGACCCACAGCACATACATTATGAAGACGAAGAGTGCCTTGACAATATTCACACAATATTGCACCTTTTAGATGACAGAACCTTACCGGCCAAAGTTCTAAGGTAAATTATTTCACATACCGGGCGAGTTGGCCGTGCGCGTAGAGGCGCGCGGCTGTGAGCTTGCATCCGGGAGATAGTAGGTTCGAATCCCACTATCGGCAGCCCTGAAAATGGTTTTCCGTGGTTTCCCATTTTCACACCAGGCAAATGCTGGGGCTGTACCTTAATTAAGGCCACGGCCGCTTCCTTCCAACTCCTAGGCCTTTCCTATCCCATCGTCGCCATAAGACCTATCTGTGTCGGTGCGACGTAAAGCCCCTAGCAAAAAAAAAAATTATTTCACATAGGAGGTTTTATTCCGGCAACGACCATATTCCGAGTCATGGCCCAACTTAGGCTCAGGTGACTAGGCTATACAATCCACCAGTAAACCCAGATTCCTACTGGGAGTGTGCAGGTAGGGTAGCATGCTGCTTTACCGAGCAAATTCGAAACGCGTTAAGCAAACCTCGGACCTATGAGGGTAACGGAATCCCATTTCCATTTGATAGGCGAGGGACTCCTTGGAAACAACTCAGCGAGTGTAATGGAATTCGATTGGGAGCTATCACTATTAACATATCTTATTTATTATTCGCTTATCGGCCAACTAGGGACCACGATAAATGTCATTACATTCTGGCGTTTACTCAGTTTTCGATTAATCCAGTAGGTTATCATTAGCTCGCTGTGTCGTCGTTCATTCGACCACTTTGCACCAGCTGACCACTTGTAATAACCTACATCGCGAGAATTCTGTATTTTTTTGTATATTATGCAGTCGTCCGCAAATAATCTGTATTTACTTCGAATTTCGTTCAGAAGATCATTGATAAAAGCCGTAAATAGGAGTGGCAAGAAAACACTAACCTGTACTGATACCGACGTTATAGAAACTTCGTGCGAGTATTCACTTCCCACCTTTACGCTCTGAGTGCGGTCTGTCAAAAATTCTCGTATCCACAGAACCACTCTTTGATAAATGTTTGTTGATGAATATTGATATTTATAAAGAAACACCTTTTGTTATATATGCTCCGAGTAATTAGGAAAGCTACCTCAATATTTCGCCCCGGCCGGTAAGGCCTCTGTATTTAGTCCGTTCGTTTGGATCCACTCACCAGGGTATTTAAACTTATGCACACAGTTTATTGTTCCATATTTTGTGTTCAAGTGGGTAGTGTTGTCGTTGATGTTTCATATTACTCCGTCTTTTCAAAGTATATCCGCAAGTTTGTTCGTTCTGCTATCTCTTTCCTTCTGCTCCAGTTTCAAAATTCTCTGTAATTATTGCTATACCATCCGTAAAATCTAATCAGTCAATTTCTACTCCGTTCTTCTTCGTCCCAATCCTTAAAGGTCTGAACAAGTTTCCACCTTATAGAATCTGACGCCACTCTTGTATTACTTTCTCCTGTAATTAGTTTATCAAGAGTGGTGAGAGTCCATCTCCCTGACTAACACCCGTTTGAACTTCAAAAACTGATGAGTAGCATCCTTAGAATTTAAATCTGGAGGTGGTATTAGTGAAGGTTGTTCGTATTACCGCTTAAAGTTTTACGTCGACTCCCATTTCTTCAATTATTTCAAGCAATACATCGCGGTCAATGGAGTCGTATATCTTTCTGAAGTCTGCAAATGTACACACGTATGTTTGGCCTATCAACATATGGTACCTTATCATCGTTTTAAGATCGTGGACCTGCTCTGCTGATGATCGGCCATTCTGAATATCTCCTTGATACTCTCCAAGCTAACGCTCATCTTGCTGTTCCTGTCATTCTAGGATGCATAAGGATAGAATCTTGTATGCTATTGGGAATAGTGTGATGCCAAGATAGTTATTTACATCTTTGGAATTTCTTTTCTTATAGAAAGGATGGATTCAAGCAACCTTCCAGTCCTCCGTTAGCTGTTCTTATGCAAGATCATTGTTTCTTCCGGGGCGTATTCCTGTAGTTCTACTATCATGGAGTCTTTACCGGAGGCCTTGGTGTTTTTTAGTCTCCCGATGTATCGTTTAATTTCATTTTGATTCGGGGGGAGAAGACGGCAGGTTTTGGCATGTTAATTTGCTGGTTCTGATGGGGTTAACTGGTTTTTCGTAATTTGGAATTTTGTATAGGTATTCGGCAAGGACCTCACAGTATTCTTCGTTTGATGTTGCTAAAGTTCCATCTTTTCTTTGAAAGCAGAGGGAGGGAGGCTTGTACGCTTGTCTCTTCTTCTTAAAACTCCTATAATATTCTCGGGACTCACTTCGCAGGAAGTCTTACTCAATCATGTTTAATTGTTCTTTTTCGTACTTGCGTTGCTCACTACATATTATATTCGCCGTTTGTGGCCGTTGGGTTTCGTAGATTTTCCAATCTTCCTCTCGTTTGGACGTAGAGGATCCATTAAGGCTTGTTCGCAACTTTTGTTCCACAAGGCATGTTCCTTCCTCTTTATTATCAGTCCTCATTAACACCTGGTTGTAGATAAACCTTTGAAGTTAAAAATGTAGTGTATTATCGTCAATCATTCAGGCTGTTTGTAAATTCCATCTACATGAACCTGAGTTGGCTTAAATGCGACGAATTCATCCAAGTTGCAGTGATAGCGTTGAAATCACCAAATGACGTTCCATTCAATGAATTCAGCAGGAACCGAAGGGTTTCGGAATACTATTGGCGCAATATCCGCTGAGAGCGTTAGGTACCGAATCCGTTGACGACATCGTAAGGAGCATGTCATAATAGCCTGTGATTACAATATGCCGTTTTCCGCGACATTCTATGATAAATAGTGTCATAATAAGTTTCGAAGGGAATTTGAGTTTTTCTCATTTCTTATTAATTTTATAGGTAATTTAGTCTTGAATGGTTGGATAACCATGTTTATTGTGACCCTGGGAAAGGTAATGCATGAAATATTTTTAAGGTCTTAGAGTTGGTTAAGTGTGAAGCAATGTAATAAGGGAAATTAGTGCTCATTAGATTATTTTCAGTCATCATCAAGTCACAGATTGCTATGAGTCGTTAAAAGGTCTTAAAGTTATTTCTTAAATGCTTCGCATGTAGGTGATCTCCCATTGGTAGTTTTAAGATTGGCGACCAGATGATGTGGACACGACCATGGGGTCCGATCCATGAGTGACTTAGTACGCGAGTGTTATGATTAATACAAATATCGGATGGATGGAGTCTTCCAAATAAATATGCATATGTTTGAGATATCAGTGTGAGGTAGGTAGTCCTCTCGCATGACAATGTTCGTAAGGCTGGACCGAATATAGAAATATGAATCTCCCAAATGGTTATGTGTTACAGCGATGTATTATACCGCACCGTATGTTAATGCGAGGTAATATACCGCACCGTAATTTAGTGCCAAGTAATATACCGCACCGTGAGTAATGATATCGAGGCTGATAAAAGCCGAATTAATAAAGAAGAGATGTAATATGGACCGAATATAGAAATATGAATCTCCCAAATGTTTATATGTTCGTGCAAGTTAATATACCGCAACGTGAGTAACGGTATCGAGGCTGATAAAATCCGTATTAATAAAGAAGAGATGTATTCCGTAGTAGTGGTTTTTGGATGGTTCTGGGGCCACCTCCCCCTCAGGCTATCGGGAGTGGCATCCACCTTATTGACTTCGCTGGTTAAGAGAGCGAGCATAACCTCACATCCGCCATCTTGGAGGGCTTAACCTAACTTTTGACGCGTAAGAGAGTAAGCCTAACCTCATGGAGGGGCCTAACCTTAGTTTTAGTGCCGGATGCCCTCCTTGACGCCTAAGAGAGCTAGCTTAACCTCACATCCGCTATCTTAGAGGGACTTAACCTTACTTTTTACGCGCAAGACAGCAAGCCTAACCTCATGGAGGAGCCTAACCTCAGTTTTACGGCCGGATGCTCTTCCCGACGCCAGTTGCACAAGATGGTGGCTATAAATGGCTCCTTATGAGACGCCTTAAGGGCGCTTGTGCAACATGGTGGTCGCAAGATGGCTGCTATACACAGGCTCTTATGAGACACCCTATGGACGCTTGCACAAGATGGCGGCTATCTAATTCTACATGATGGCGGCTATCTAATTCTACAAGATGGCGACTATTCATAGCTCCTTATTAGACGGTCTAGGGGTGCTCGCACAAGATGGCTGCTATACATAGGCTCTTGTGAGACTCCCTAGGGAAGCTTGCGCTAGATGGTTAGATGGGCTCTCATGAAGAACGCTAGCTTAGACTACTGCACATGATGGCGGCTGCTGTTATGAAGATCTTTAGCTACTACCTTTGAAATGTGGTGGCGGGCAATTTAAAAATTCCACGTGCTTTTTGAAAACTGTCGG
Source organism: Anabrus simplex (assembly GCF_040414725.1). Classification (NCBI taxonomy): domain Eukaryota; kingdom Metazoa; phylum Arthropoda; class Insecta; order Orthoptera; family Tettigoniidae; genus Anabrus; species Anabrus simplex. The sequence goes on from NC_090266.1 coordinate 526,490,453, forward strand.
CCGCCATCTTTAAGTGCATGCGCATGGGTTACGGAAGTAAATTTTATAGCGTGGAATTTAACAGGACAAGCAAGCAAGCTGCCCTTCTTACGATCATAGTTATAAAGCATGCTGCCCTTCTCAACATACTTACCGAGCTACCCTTCTCAACATACTATTATCTTAGTTTTTAAAAACAAGATCCTGTTAGAGATGCCGGCTATGGGTGATTGCACAAGATGATGGCGACGGCCTAGGGGGGCGATTAAGCAAGATGGCGGCTATACACAGGCTATTATAGAGAAAGCCAGCTTAGAGGCTACTGCACAAGATGGTGGCTATACAAAGGCTGTTGTGGTCTTCTCCTCGGTTAAGGCATATCTCTATCGAACAAGTTTAAACATGCATCGCTAAGGCAAGATTGAGTACGTGTTTTTAAACTGCAGCGATGACGTCATCACAGTTGTGCATGTTTAGACTTCATCGTTGACTGAAAGCTTTAGTCTTCGAGATACAGTGATAAAGAGTAGAACGCAAACATGACGACAACATTACTAGTTGATCAACAAGGCTTTAAAGTAAACGGCAACAAATTTGTGTTTAAAGAGGTAGCTGTGTTAAATTGCAGTGTGTTGTGGGCACCAAAACTTGTTAGTTTAGTAGTTAGTCCACTTTTCCATTACTGTTTGCAAACTGATGAAGTTAAAAGTCAGATTCAATGGATCGAAAAAAATTAGTTTTGCAGTGGGAAGAAAAAGGAATACGTTATCGGTTTCTATCTTTAATGATGAACGCACATTTGTCAAGAGCAGATCTTGTTTTTAAAGGGTTGTGAAAAGAAGAAATGGTTGCGTGAGTATCTACCAACGTCGTGTGAAATTATTGACATGCATGAATTAGTGTGTCCATCATTTAAAACTCTTCCGAAGGAGCATGGTGGAGAAACAAGTAAACAGTCTTTACAACATGTGTGCATGCTCTTTCATTGGTTGTGTTGCAGTGCATGCCGGGAGGTGAACAACATATGTAAACTGCAGTGTCGAAATAACGTTAGTGTGAAAGAAACATTTATATAGTACACTGACTGACAGAGCAAATGCAACACCAAGAAGGAGTGGTCAGAACTTTATGCCAATTGCAGGGTAGACTGATGTCACTGAGGTATGCTCATGATGTGAAATGCGCCGCGGTGCTGCGCACGTAGCGAACGATAAATGGGACACGGCGTTGGCGAATGGCCTACTTCGTACCGTGATTTCTCAGCCTACAGTCATTGTAGAACGTGTTGTCGTGTGCCACAGGACACGTGTATAGCTAAGAATGCCAGGCCGCCGTCAACGGAGGCATTTCCAGCAGACAGACGACTTTACGAGGGGTATGGTGATCGGGCTGAGAAGGGCAGGTTGGTCGCTTCGTCAAATCGCAGCCGATACCCATAGGGATGTGTCCACGGTGCAGCGCCTGTGGCGAAGATGGTTGGCGCAGGGACATGTGGCACGTGCAAGGGGTCCAGGCGCAGCCCGAGTGACGTCAGCACGCGAGGATCGGCGCATCCGCCGCCAAGCGGTGGCAGCCCCGCACGCCACGCCACGTCAACCGCCATTCTTCAGCATGTGCAAGACACCCTGGCTGTTCCAATATCGACCAGAACAATTTCCCGTCGATTGGTTGAAGGAGGCCTGCACTCCCGGCGTCCGCTCAGAAGACTACCATTGACTCCACAGCATAGACGTGCACGCCTGGCATGGTGCCGGGCTAGAGCGACTTGGATGAGGGAATGGCGGAACGTCGTGTTCTCCGATGAGTCACGCTTCTGTTCTGTCAGTGATAGTCACCGCAGACGAGTGTGGCGTCGGCGTGGAGAAAGGTCAAATCCGGCAGTAACTGTGGAGCGCCCTACCGCTAGACAACGCGGCATCATGGTTTGGGGCGCTATTGCGTATGATTCCACGTCACCTCTAGTGCGTATTCAAGGCACGTTAAATGCCCACCGCTACGTGCAGCATGTGCTGGGGCCGGTGGCACTCCCGTACCTTCAGGGGCTGCCCAATGCTCTGTTTCAGCAGGATAATGCCCGCCCACACACTGCTCGCATCTCCCAACAGGCTCTAAGAGGTGTACAGATGCTTCCGTGGCCAGCGTACTCTCCGGATCTCTCACCAATCGAACACGTGTGGGATCTCATTGGACGCCGTTTGCAAACTCTGCCCCAGCCTCGTACGGACGACCAACTGTGGCAAATGGTTGACAGAGAATGGAGAACCATCCCTCAGGACACCATCCGCACTCTTATTGACTCTGTACCTCGACGTGTTTCTGCGTGCATCGCCGCTCGCGGTGGTCCTACATCCGACTGAGTCGATGCCGTGCGCATTGTGTAACCTGCATATCGGTTTGAAATAAACATCAATTATTCATCCGTGCCGTCTCTGTTTTTTCCCCAACTTTCATCCCTTTCGAACCACTCCTCCTTGGTGTTGCATTGTCACTGTCAGTCAGTGTAAATACATCATGTCATTTCTAACAGGTACTAAGTGTAACGCTGTTGAAAAGGCAATCGTAAAGTTTTACGCATGCAAAAGGAAACTGAACAATTTTACTGAAGGCATTTACCAAAGGCATTTTTGGTTAATGTAGCTGCGAATGCTGTAAAGAAGATTTGGGATAAGGTGCCTCGTGAGTGGACTCAAGATCCTGTTTTGTCAGAGCATCAAACGTGTAGTTTACATCATGAACAAGTGAGTTTAGGTAGAAGACCTTCTGTGAGACAGTGTCGTACATCAACTGATTAAACCGTATCACGTACCTAAAACTAAGGAGTTGTCTTCGCTTATAAACACTTATCATGGCTGCAAAGAGAGTAAAAAGAGAAAAGGTGAAGAAACGTGCTGAGAGAAAGATGAGGAAGCATGCTGGGCATGGGCTCATCAATAAAGTGATTGATCTTCTTCCCTTCGAGCTTCATCTTCCTAGTTACGAGTACTGCGGCACTAGAACACGACTTGACATTCGCTTGGCACGTGGTGTTCCTGGTATTAATATGTTAGATGCTACCTACAAAGAGCATGACCTTGCTTATCGACAAAACAATCCTAAACTAAGACATATAGCTGATGAAAATCTGCTTCGTAAAGCTATGCTGCGTGTGTCGTCACCTAGTGCTTCAGTTGCTGAGAAGATAGCAGCATTTGTTGTTGTCGGTGCAATAAAAGGGAAACTGTTCCTATGTAGCGGCAAAAACAGTAAAATAAAGAAAGAATAAAACAGATAAAAATGTCTACATATTCTAAAATAATTATGAATTGTCAAAACATATTACGGGTGTTTTTAATATTAATTGGACAGTATGTACTAGTAATAATGTTAACTTAGAAGAAAGGAGAGGTAGAGGATCTAGAATTAAAAAACACACACAAGATTTAAAGTACATCCTCTTTATTAATCCATGAATTAAAGCTGTTACCAAAACCAAGCCATTTAACGTACAGTTTATTCCCACGACGTCGAATAACAGGTTTAACTAAATAGTGATCAGGATATTTTGTTTTCTGCAGTTCTTCGATGTGCAATCCACCTTCAATAGGCTGTCCTCTGAGATCGCGAAGTAAATATGTAACTGCATTATCAAGCTTAACACTCTTGATTTGAAAAATTTCATTTCTCAGGCTGGGTGTGTATCCTTTTACAAAGACAAATTTGTGTTTGCTGATGCGAACAAAATCACCTTCTTTAAAGCGATAGCGGCGTGGATCAGCTGTTTTAATTACAAGATAAATAGCATCTAGGCGAGGTGTTTTCCTTGTAACAAGACGTGGCTTTGTTCCGATAGTGCGATGAAGTGTGTCGTTGTTGGTAGATACAAGTCTAGGTAGCAGATCAGTCCAACGATATGAACCTTGTGCTGTAAATTCTCGCCACATCATAGTTTTGAGTGTACGATTAAAGCGTTCTACAACACTTGCCTTGAGATTGCTGAACGCAGAGTAGTGTTGAATACCAAGTAACTTGAGGTAAGAAGAAAAACCCTTCTTGTAAAACTCTTTACCTTGATCAGTTTGAAGAAGCCTTGGACAGCGTTTCGATTCTTCAAAAATATGTTTAAATGCTTTTTTGACTTGACCTGCTGTCTTACAACGCACAGGTTGTGCAAAAGCAAAGTTAGAGTACACATCTATGACAGTAAGTAGATACTTATACCCCTTATTGCTAGAGGCATATGGAATCATTTCTACTAGTCTGCTTGCCAGAGATCATATTTTTCTCTTCTAATAACGCGTCTGCGACAGTAGGTGCGACGTGATGGTTAATGTAACTCATGTGCGATGTTTACCTTTACAGGTAAGATCTTCTCTTGGCGAGCCATTGCAAAATAATACCGGCATGTCGTAATTCTCTCTCTATTTCTAGAATTTCTGATTCGTGACCCGTGTGACCACCATCTTGCGATGCTCTTAGAAGTTGTAATCGTTCAACGAGTAAGTTTGGGTCATTCCAATATCTTACCTCCACATACGGCAAGAAAGGCTTGTAGATAACATCAAGACCACGTGCAGTCATAAACAGCTTAGAAAAAAACTCACGTTACTTGTAATTCTTATTTGCATTTACAGCTTCTGTTCTCTTGTAATTACGTCGTGTTGCGTCAGTAGCAAAAGGTATTGCTTTATATTTTTTAAGATCGTCTTGTTAAATTATATCCTTGTGAGGTATTTGTGAGAAAAGAAGTTCTAAGAGTCCTTTCGTAGGGTTTTAGGTAACACCTTTTACAATAAGTTTGTTGCTATTAATCTTAACATTTGAATTTCCTATCAAGAAACAGTCGTCTTAGTAGCGAATACCGTAGGTAGTGTCAGGTTTCCTGTAAAGAGTTTTTCTATATAAGGTGCAAAGAGAGATCCATAGGTATCTTGAATAAAAGTTCCGAACTGATAACGACACTCTGGCGTGATCATAACCTCAGACAAAGATGGTAGATCTTGCGTCGATGTAGTAGGTGTTTCAGCAATAACATCTGTAGTTAAAAACTCAACACGCTTAGATGGTGAAATATCGTTAAGAACTTCTTCCTTATCCACTTCTTGATCTATATCTTGCTTCTCCTCTTCTTCATCTTGCTTCTCTTGTATATGCTTCTCTTCTTCTTCATGCTTCTCTTTATCATATGATGTTTGCATAGAAACAAAACTTGAAGTAGACTGCTGCAATGAAGTAGAATTAATTTTTTTTGAGTGGTGTACGTTTTCTAAAATAAATCCGTGTCTGCTTAAATACGTTTAAAGTCTTTAAATTTTCGTCGAATGTTGTTTCGAGCATGGATTATATGTTTTGTAACATCCTTGTTGGATGTTAACATGATGATGGTTTTTGATCAAGTAGTCACTGTAATTCTATGTTAATGCATATTAAATGATCGAAACTCATGCCATATCGTCCATGCTGAACATCAATTTCTTTATCAATAACTAAAAAGCTGTAACGATGTGATGACCAACATGTAGCACACATGCGTTTAAAGTAATTGAATGTCATATCAGTGTTAATATGATCGTCATACACATGTCGCAAGTTGCGCTCATCTTGCCGAAAAAGCACAACATCATTTGCGTTGTCGCGTATCAACTGCTAAGTCACATGAGAATATGTTTGGCATAAATAGATGCAATCAACATATTTATGTCGTCCCATAATAAAGAATGCACGAATAACGTTTTGCTATTCTGTTGCGCCATCTTCAAAGATCATAACAGAATTAGGAAGAACATCGTTCGGTGATGGTACTTGCTCATGTGAATTAAATTCAAAATATTTTATTCCATGTTTAACTACATGGTGCATTACAGGTTGTAGAATAGCATATAGCGGATGATAGAGTTCCTTTGCAAACACGTAAATATTATCGAAGTGTATACCATTTAAAGGGTAATAAGTGTAAGTAAAATATTTTTTCTCCGCATCTCGACGGGCCTGATACACTGCCGGAAAAATTAATAGGAACTCGGTGAATTTTCTCCTCATATCAAACTGTTTCATGTTTCATGTGACAGGTCATTACAAAGTAATACAATCTATATATTTTCTGAAAGCTTGTTTTATTGCCTCTGTAACCACACGGAATCTACCTCTATATTGAAGAACGACTAGATAAGTCAGATGGAAGTGGACCAAGCACATCACAACTAAACAACCATGCTCTAGCTTTTCTCTTTTCTGGAGCACGATATGAAGTAAATAAAATCCAAATAGATAGAACGAAGAATGTTGGTATTACAAGTGCAATGAAACTCTACGCTTCTTTTTGTGATGACAGGATGGTGACCAAAAGCCACTAACAACTGGATGATTAATGAAGATGGAACTTTTACGGGTATGTTATCACTGAAACATATTTTTGGCATCGCAGAAGACTTTACACGTATTATAATCAACGCAAAACAAGAGCTTATTCTGATCCGTGATCGAAGTGATTACAATTCTCTTAATTCAGCAGAAACACCAGTGGAATCGAAAATTAAACTATATCGTATATTGTGGAGGATTCCACATGTGATCGTGAAAACTTCGATTGCTCAAGATTGTAGAAAATGATACACCATTACCCATACGCTTTCGAAGTTGGGAACTGCATGAATATCCTGCGTTACCACCTACAAACAAGCATATCTGGGCTGTTAAGACATCACGTTTTACTGAGAAGCCCTTGTATATTTTTTTGGATTTCAAACCAACCGTAAATTCAATCCGAAAAAGATAGCTCACCGTTTGATCATTGTAAATTAAGACATGTTAGACTATATTTCAACGGAATTACGAATCCCTACGAAAAAATAGACATTAACTTTGAGAAAAATAAATTTGGGATGCTCTGTGACATGTTTTGTAAATTCCAGTCATCATATTATCAGAAAGAAGATGGTCCGCTATTTTCGCCTCAAGAATTTAAAAATAAAGCACCGATTTTAGTTATAGACTGCTCTTATCATAAAGAATCTCCTGTTGATATTCGTTTAGAATTTGAAACATCTGAAAACATTCCTGCTAACACAGTAGCCTATTGCCTTATTATTCATATGAGTGATGTTACTTACCATCCGCTAACGAATGTTGTTACCAGACTATAAGTAAGGATAAGTTAGCCCTTTATCATCAACATTAGTGTGTGCTTCGACATCGTACGCCATGGAACAGAAAGAGTACAACAAACAAAACTGTAAATGTGCATGCTATTTGCCTGCTCATACGCAATATCTTATTTATCTTACACGAGTAAGTGAGGCTATGAAGATGTTCTACAAACTTCGAATCTCCTATGAGATGATAAAACATGTAATTCAATACCTACCGCCAGGATTTTTATATACGCATGCTGCCCCTTATGTACATGATATTTGGGACATCCTTCCTCTACACAGTAAGATGTCAATCGATGTAGCTTTATTCAGAACCTGTCAGCGTCATTACAAGCAGCGAGGGGAAAATGGTGATGGTGATTGGGATGGACCAAATCCGAGGATTGAACACTGTACACATGGATGAACATTTTCCAGTACCTGATGACGATGATTCAGAAAAGGAATAAACCACAATAACAACAACAAAGTAAGAAGTGCATTATCCTTTTGTAAAGCATAATATACTTAGTATAATATATTTCTAAATGTTTTGTTTAATTTGAATGTTGCAGGAGGCATTACAATTTCGGAAGCATGCTACCTCTTTGCAAAACGCTGTTAGGAAGCATACCAACGCTGTCAGCAGTAAAACGAACACTGTTGTAGTCGATTGCAAATAAATATTCCATTGCATTCAAAATGTTGTACTTATTGCATTCCTTTGCCTCCTTACACCTACTCATTCTTGAGAAAAAGATCAAGTCTAAACATGCACAACTATGTTGACCTCATCGCTGCAGGTTAAAAACACGTGCTCACTCTTGCCTTCGCGATGCATGTTTAAACTTGTTCGATAGAGATATGCCTTAACAGAGGATAAAGCCATAACAACCTATGTACAGCCGCCATCTTGTGTTGTAGCCTCTAAGCTAGCTTTCTTCATAACAGCATCCGCCATTTTGTGCAGTAGCCTCTAAGCTAGCTTTCTCCATAAGAGCCTGTGTATAGCCGCCATCTTGCGCAATCGCACCCTAGGCCGTCGCCACCATCTTGTGCAATCACCCATAGCCGGTATCTCTAACAGCATCTTGGTTTTTAAAACTAAGATAATAGTATGTTGAGATGGGTGGCTCGGTAAGTATGTTGAGGAGGGCAGCTCGCTGTATATCTATGATCGTACGAAGGACAGCTTGCTTGCTTGTCCTGTTAAATTCCAAGCTATAAAGTTTACTTCCGTCAAGATAGTAGTAGTGAGCGATGCGCATGCACTTAAGGATGGCGGCCGACAGCTGTCAAAAAGCACGTGGAATTTTTAAATTGCCCACCACTACATTTAAAAGGTAGTAGCTAAAGATAGCAACACGATGCTCTGTTGATTAAAGATGGCCGCTGTCAAGAAAGCACGTGGATTTTTTCAAATTGCCCGCCACCACATTTCAAAGGTAGTAGCTAAATATGGCAGCACGATGCTCTGTTGGTTAAAGATGGCCGCTGTGAAAAGAGCACGTGAATTTTTTCAAATTGCCCGCCACCACATTTCAAAGGTAGTAGCTAAAGATGGCAGCAGGATGCTCTGTTGATTAAGGATAGCCGCTGACCGATGTCAAAAAGCATGTGGCTTTGTTTACAGACAAGAGCACGTGGAATTTCAAATTGCCCTCCACAGCATGCATAATGATCTTCATAACAGCAGCCGCCATCGTTTGCAGTAGCCTCTAAGCTAGCTTTCTTCATAAGAGTACATGTATAGCCGCCATCTTGCGCAGGCGTCCCTCGGGTGTCTCATAATAGCCTATATATAACAGCCATCTTGCGGCAACCATCTTGCGCAAGCGCCCTTAATGCGTCTCATAAAGAGCCGTGTATAGCAGCCGTATTGTGCAACTGGCGTCGGGAAGGGCATCCAGCCGTAAAACTGATGTTAGGCTCCTCCATGATGTTAGGCTTTCTGTCTTGCGCGTAGAAAGTAAGGTTAAGGCCCTCCAAGATAGCGGATGTGAGGTTAAGCTATCTCTCTTGGGTGTCAGGAAGGGCATCCGGCCGTACAACTAATGTTAGTTCCCTCCATGAGGTTAGGCTTGCTCTCTTACGCGTCAAAATTTAGGTTAAGCCCCTGAGAGATTGCGGATGTGAGGTTAGACTCGCTCTCTTAACCGGCGCAGTAAATGAGGTGGAGGCCTCTCCCGAGAGCCTGAGGGAAAGGTGGCCGCAGAACTATCCAAAAGCCACTACTTTTTTTCTGTGATAATAATAATAGAACGCAACGCGCACAGAGTGCAAACATGAAAAGTGAGAGTGGCTTACAGCTGAGAGCTACTTGACGTATTTATGGCGTCTTTGTCTGAGAGAGGGAGAAGGTTCTAACGGAGGCTTGCCAGGCCAGTGTTTGGAACAGTAGGCGAGATGTTCATTTCTCTTACCACGATATGACATTCACATGCAGAATCATAGATTACTATCGTCGTTGGAGAATCAATATTTCACGAGATGAAAGAATTCATCCCATTTTCTCTTTCCTAAGAAATAAAATCGACGTAGGGAATTTCTGGGAAATGCACCCCGGATGTCTGGAGAGCATTGGTTCGACTCCTTGTGACAACGCTGATCAGGATCATTGTCAGTAATCCTGGAAGGATTGTGCTTTATACCTACATTCTTGTACATAAATATGATGTTCGTTGTGTTTCTTTTCAGGTAATTGTTAATGTCCATATTATGTGTTTGTATTATTCGTTGATCGTATTCTCTTGTAGGAAAACAACGTTGTTTGGAATCTGCTTTGTAAAATAGTACGTACGAAAATACTGGAGAGACTAGTGTTAGGCGATAGCATAATAACTCATAAGAATATTCAGATAGGAACTAATATGCTAATGCTCTGATATGATTTTCACGTGTCTTGGAATTGTGCTTAATATAGCTTTATTAAACGCCTCAGCCACCATGATATTAAAACAGGAATATTGAGTAATTATATTCCTTCTTCGAGACGTGCCTTTCGTTATGTGTGTGTGCTTAAATCGTTCAGAGTGAAGTGTTGCAACGAGTGTCAGCGAGTGCTTATTAATTAGAAGTGGGACGCCTCTTCGATAACGTTATAAGTAGGAAGTGTAAGGATGCAATTCAGGTAGAGACTGAAGAGACAAAGTCACGATTCAGAAAATTTATGTATAGTTCCTTGATGTAATATTTCTCGTATATAATTTCGTATGTGTTTTTCCCGGTTTATTAAAATTTGTGTTTTAAAATATGGAACACCATTCTTCTTATTTAGTATTGAAGGTCGTATTCCTCTCATATTTGATTCCCCTACTTTCTAAATAATTCAGTGCCAATTTATAGCTAAGAGGCTATCGAACCCGTTTGCTCTCGAGCTCAGCCGTGGTAAATGAGAAAGTAGGGAAGATGGGCTTCGATGCCAGGGGTTGGTTTCCTAAGATCTCTGACATATTCCTTCCAGACATTGTATTTGTCAACTCCGATAATTAAAGTATGCCCTGCACCCTTGGACAAGTGAAGCATATAGTAACCGTTCATCACCATGCCATAGGCATGTTAGGAGGTTTAGTCAATCATGTATGCCGTTTTCCGCAACATTCTGCGACATATAATGTCGTAATTAGCAGTATACATTCCGAACCGGGACACGAGTAGCGATACGCAGATTCGAAGGGAGCAATTTCCAGTGCTGTATCAAGAAAAGGATAGCGTATTACCGCGGATTCTTGAAATTGCGCACTCACTCGTTGAAGGAGGAGAGATGACGCTAGGCTTGGAAATGTATGTTGTCAGAAAGTGGGGTGAATTAAGGTGTGTTAACCCCTAATAAATAAAAATCCTTACTGATTCAACAATGCATTCATTGGTGCCAATTCACCATATTTAACTAAATAGAAGGTAAAGAAGAACACCTTTTTCTGAGATAATCTATGGAAATTTATAAGTCTGGTCTCATTCGAATCGACGTATTTAATGCAAATTTATGATGCACATAAATGCAATACTTTAATAGTGTATCGGTAATGACGCATATCACATGGTGGTGCGCAGACTGAAGCTGAGTGCTGAGATTTGGCAACGTGAGGAAAACAGTGGGAGTACTTACGAGATGAACCATGACGCGTGAATTTATAAAAGGACGCTTTTGAGATTGTGGACGACCTGCTTATCGGATGGACTTAAAATTGGATCAGTATAAAACAGGGGTCACGAGCTATAATTTGATTACTTTCACGTCGCTGAAAGATTCCGTTTACCGGAGCCAAATCTCGATTGATAAGTACATTTTTAAATATATTAACCCACGAGATTTGCATGTTTATATCGACTTTCACTTGCAAATAAAAATTTCGTTTATTTTATGTAATTAATAATATTAAATGTAGGAAACACTATACGCATGTGACGGGGAAAGATTATTTTATTAATTTAATTAGGATTTCTTCTGTGATTTAAGGATAATCACTAATATTTCAGTGGGCTTATGTGCATGAACTAGTACATAGATCACATAAATTTTAGTGCGTGTGAAGCACATATTTTAAGGGAGAATGGCACTTTAGCTAAATTTAGAATTTCTTCCTAATGTTACTAACTGGTAATGATCTTCATAATAATTTGAATATAGATTATGTGTTCGCTACACAGGGTGATGTCTGTATTTTATAAATCCAATATAATAAATATGTGATCATTGAAGATGTTCAAGTGGAGGTGTAATTTGTAAATAGATACGCGAGTGAAATGGAATTAGTTAAATGACTGTTGGGAATAGAGTCTCCTCTATAAATGAACAAAATGGATTTGAGATACAGTAGCGTGATAAGGGGAAGGATGAGACTTGTGAAATGTTTAAGCTGACGGAATGACAAAGAATTAGAATAATGATGGCTGTCGTGATGTATTGAATTAGGCTGTATATATGCCCGGAATAATAAGAAATATGAATTGGCGGCCCTTAAATAAATGTGTACTTGGAAACGAGCCAAGATGAGAAGATAGAAAGATGAAAGAAAGAAAGAAAGAAAGAAAGAAAGAAAGAAAGAAAGAAAGAAGGAAGTAGAAAGTGTCGTTGTGGCCGCAAGCTAGGATACTGGCCATTACCAAAGAGACAGGTTTACGATGTAGGGTTTGTCTGGTCCGAGGTGGACCGAAACATCTCCAAGAGTTCTCAAACATTTGCCTTGTAAGTTTTCTTTCAGTTACCACTGCAATATAAATCCCATGTTAATGATACATAATAATAATAATAATAATAATAATAATAATAATAATAATAATAATAATAATAATAATAATAATAATGATAATAATAATCATGATACATTATGAGTAGCGATGATAATTTTAAAATTCGGCGAAGGTTGTATTCCTCCCCATTTTAAAGTATCAAATTAGCTCGTGATAGGAGTTTCAGATTTTGTACGTCGGAAGCTGGAGAAGGTGTGTTCGACCCGCATCAGAATGATGGATTTAACCTGATACTATATGGCATGATTAGGCATGATCTTCAAAATGTTTTTGTTTGTTATATGTTTAATATTTCTCTATGTAATGTGTTTATGTATTTCATTATTCTCAAGTGTTTAAGGTGATGGGTAGAATACCAACGTTGTGTTAATTCACTTTGTATATAACAGGGTCAGGTAAACCCAGGATACGTGTATGTGTTCAGTATAATATGTAATTGATGTGGTCAAATAGACCATGTGTTTTATATACGGCGATGCAATCTCATGCGTGAAAAAGTTATTAATCAGTATGCATAAATGCCACAAACATGACGGCCAACTAATAATATGATTTAATGAGAGAGTGCCATCGTGACTTGTAGTCAGTCCGTTCAAATAATAGATACCATTGAGTATCATTGCTCAGAGATAAATAAATTTGTGTTTGTGAAAATTATATAGTATTAATGCGCGCTAATAAAGTGATTTAAATTATGCCAAGCGATAACCACAACAGTGTACAAACTGACAAAAACGTTGAGGCACACTGTATACAAATGATTGCTTTACTATTTATTATTTTTTGTGAGTAATAATATGGCATTATCTCATGTATTTATCGTGTCGTTCTATTAGTTTAATAAAATGTTTAGTAAATATTGGGAACAAAACTCTTCTCATTTAATGATGTTAATATATTCCTCTTACATTATAGAGGACCCTACTTTCGTTATATTTAATGTAGTGCCAAGTTTCCTTTTACGAACATTCCATTACCCGTATGCTTCTGAGTCTTTGCCGTTGACGCAATGAAAGTAGGGAGGATGGGACTTCGAGCCCTGGGAAGAGATTTACGAAGGTTCTCATTCAGGAATTCCATTTATGTATTTGTTTGTGAAGCCGAATTATGTAATTGCTGTCTTGATATGCCCGGGATGGGTACAATATAAAACTTATTTTTGACAGTTTCATCTACTTAATGTGCAAGGAACGCAAAGCGTGGGTTATTTTGGTGGAATGCAACAATCATTAGTTCTTGTCAATTTTGTTGAAATGCTGAGTGTAATTTTTTCGAAATGACGTGTATGCACAACTGAGTTAATAATCTATTTATGAATAACTCAGGGTAAATAGTGCTGTAGAGGCCCAACAAGAAACCAAGCACAGTTTTCTTTCTTAAAGATTAATTGGTCGTTTGTTTAGTCGTTCGGTAGTTGGATCACAGAGACATATCTGTAATGAATATTTGATCTAGGGCAGCTGTCCCCAACATTTTGAATATTACGGCCCGCTTGAAGTAGGTCTACTTCTTTGGTCCTACGTGCATTCCCATGAAATACTTGCATAATTAAGTCTATTAATTGTTATCTGTTACAAGATGATTACGACACTATATTCATGTTTTAAAGTGTAAATTCCTCTGGGAACGATATTTTTTTACGACTACTTATAGAAAGTATATCAAAGTAAATTAAAGTAAGTTTACATTGCTTGAAACAGTCACTGTGAAGGTTAGGCCTGTCTTCATCCTGTCTGTACCCGATATTTGGCCCAATGTTAGTAGTAAATCTAACACTACTACTGTAGTAGTTTTTTATGGTTTTTCTTGACTACCGTGAATCTCAAGTCTAAATAACCTTCATAGTAATTTTGTACTTCGGTGAATTTTCTCCACTGTATATTAAAGTTGTAAGTCTTGGTCTCTGTAACGAACACGATTTTAACCATCGATTCATATTTACACTGCATTGGAAAATCACGAACACTTCAAAAGGCAAGACTTTTACCACATCACACGACAAAACAACTTGCCACGACATCACGAACATGAAAAATGACTAACCATATTACCTTATTTTATTAGTAAAAGGGATATTGCGGTTTCAAAGAGCCACTGCTCTCTAGCTGTGTTTAGCTAACATTACTTGGAAATTCCTGGTGCGGTATGAAAAATAAATTAATATATGAAATATCTTTGAGAAGCAATGGACACAAGATAAATCCGTTTTCTTTGGGCACCACAGTCTGTGAATCGCTGATCTAGAGTCACAGTTCATTACAATGACAAATACTTGTTTTCCAGAAGCATACTGTGGGAAAAGTATCAAGCCGTTTTTCTAGGAGAGCTTGTGCGATAATGAACCTCATGAAGAGAAGTGAGCTCGGGCTACAATAAACTGCGCTTCTGGGAATTTTTGGAGCCCCTTCTAACTCCTGGGTCATTAATTTTGGTCTGACCTCATTAAATACTTCCGTATAGTCGTTGTTCACCAATGAAGAACTTTCATATTTATCACGTCTTGTAAGCCTAGATCATGACGTTTGAATAGGTAAACTATATCCGAACCATTGATTTATGAACAGCTGTTTCCCCATGCACTTCATAATAATTTTACACGTTTGTACAATATTTCTCCAACGTTTTCAGAAGAATATCACCTCACGCCAAGAACACACATGCATTCATATTTTCAAAAGTTACACTGGCAGTACTCAGATTCTGCTGATCGTAAACGATTTTTACGGTAAACAAATTCGCTTATCACGTTGCGAAGGATCATAGCACTACATATGTATTCAAACACCGGAACCACAGTTGGCCATATCAAATATAAACCTATTAAATTCACTGAGAACTTATCGAAGAGCCCATCAGCATTTTAGGATCATCATTATCATTATTATTTGCAAGACGTGTCCGATGTAATGATGTTGGACACATTATGTGAAACGTACGCTCACTATAGAGAGGGATTCAAATTATTTTGGTAAAGATTAACTATGGTTTATTCTAGGTTTGGAAGCTAAAAAATGTTTCAAAATTGCTTTCAATACTTCGTGTGCATTTCTTGGACATTTAGAAGCTCTTTCACAGTACATGGCATGATTTTTATCATTGTCTTTCATTGTCCTTAGATGGATTCATTCTGATGTCATGTTCTGTGCCATAGTGATAATGGTTTCCGTTTTAAGTTTTTCAGTTAAGCCCATATATTTTCCAACACCTTGCTGTCAGGGCCCTTACCAGACCAATCAAGCATTTTAATATTTTTTTCTTGCAGAAATGGTGTCACGTTCTTTGCCGTAAAGTATGGACCACCCTCCTGCATGAAAATCCTCTCATTCGAGCTGTACCACTCCTTCGATTGAGAGAGCGGTCTTTGATCCAGAATTTTAGGCAAATATCATTCATTCCCCATAGCACCCTCCATAAAGTACAACCTACCATTTAATGCGCTCGACTTCACGACATAAGTTGGAAGTTTTATCGTTTTCTGGACTCATTCCTGGTGGAATTCCTCGTTTTCCTTCCTCCGGTCATATGGGGCAGATTCTTTAGCGACACATTAGATAGATACACCACCAAAGCACATCTGAACCAAAAGCAAAGTATTTAGTCGCACAATGTATTATGTGATAAACACATTTTCATTTTGAACTGCACAGATGGGTAACATTTTCAACTTCATAACAAAAACGAGGCACTACTTCTAGGATATATTTTGGAAATCCTGATTTCAAAGACATAACAACTGCAGAAAATAATAGGCTACTCTGCACTTTACAGTCTTCAACTCTCCAACCTTTTAAGGAATTTATACACTGAAGCCTCTCAGATGCGGTTGTAGATGTGATCTCATTTTTGTGTCTTATGGCATTGCTACATTCAAGGCATAGTTGTTCTTTGGATTCTGCAAATGTATATCTGCACCCCAGACACTTCCACCTTGGTAGAAAATTCCCTACAGGTTGCTTGCCAGTTAGATATTGCAAGATTGTTGAGCTTCCTTTTGGATCTTGCTAATAGCTTTGGCCGCCTGCCACACATTTCGACGCGAATCTCCTGGTATACGCAACCAACATCGTCTCATTTCTTTATTTTCTTCAAAGCTTGTTTAGAAATCTTGAGTCTTCAAGCTTTATGCTATCGTGTATAAGTCTTCCCTTCAAGTAAGACCATAGCAATGCTTAGTTTTCTTAGTGAGAGGTCCATCTTCTTCATCATAGCCTAAAAATATTCTTGGCGCCATATAATCAAATTTCAGAACACAAATCCTGCTAAAGAAATATCTATATATATAAAATAAGAGTTTTGTCTGTACATTGCTCAGAATTTGAAAAGAATTGTATTTCTGTATCGGTCATGTCCACAGTAACAAGGAAATGCATTTTTTAATTTTCCGTAATGTCTGTCTGTCTGTCTGTCTGTCTGTCTGTCTGTCTGTCTGTCTGTCTGTCTGTCTGTCTGTCTGCCTGTCTGTCTGTCTGTCTGTCTGTCTGTCTGTCTGTCTGTCTGTACACTCATCACGAGAAAACGGCTGAAGACAATTTAATGAAAATCGGTATGTAAAGTCGGGTGATTTAACCACTACAATCTAAGCTATAAATTATTTTATTCACGCTGAGTGTAATGGTAGTTTAGGGGAAGGCCTGAAATGTAATTCTCAAATAATTTATTTATGTTATTAGTGGTCGTATCGATAAATACTACATAACTAACATAACTTAAGTTATGTCGTAAGTTAGTAGTAGTTATGTAAGAAGTTATTAAATTTCCGATCACATATGCCTTATACATTGTTACCGTACCGCATCTCACAGAGATATTCATGAATTTCGATTTTTGTTACTAAGTCCATATCACCAGCGAGTTACGAGAAAATGGGTAAACAGAATTTAGTGAAAATAGGTATGTAAAGTCTGAGAATAATGAACTACAGTCTACGATATAAATAATATTGTAAGACGCCCTAATATCACAGGGTCGAAAGAAAATTAATGTGAAGGCCTGCAATATAGAAAGCTCATAAACTTTATCAACAATAACATTACATTGACCATTGTTTGTTGTGATGTGCTTTTTGCCTTCTGTTTCCACTCATCCCCGATAGATAGGATTACTGCAGCGTACCGAGGTTTTTTAATTTGCTTTGCGTCGCACCTACACAGGTTGGTCTTATGCCGACGATGGGATAGGAAAGGAATAGGCGTGTGAAGGAAGCGGCCTAGGCTTTAAGTAAGGTACAGTCTGGTGTGAGTGATGTGAAAGTGGGAAACCAATGAATACCATCTTCAGGGATGCCGGTAGTGGGGTTCGAATCCACTATCTCCCGGATACAAGCTCACAGCTGCGCGCCTCTAACCACAAGGCCAACTTGCCTGGTCGTACCGAGTGTAACAACCTGCCTGTATATTGGCGGGAAGTAGCTGGGGAGTTAGATGACTTTCTTCTGTAGCCTGCCATTCCTCTGGTTCATACATTTTATGATATTACTGGTACGTAACACACTGGTTCATCATAGCATTCGAGCTATTCAATCCCTACTCTGAGGAACTGATTGGAATGAGTAGTGTGCACATTTAACGGAATAATGACAGAGGAGTGTTCACTGCAGTCTGTGACCTGGTTATTCCAGCTCTGGAACTTTGGACTGTTAGATCGGCACCGTAGTACTGTTCGTTGAAAGTGAGAAAGTGTGCGGCTTTTCATTTGATCGAGTATTTTATATGATAACATTGCTTTCAATCGCTACATTCCTACCGATATTTTTGTAATGACCTATGTTGAATTCAGTTAGGAAAACCACCAAATCAGTCTTTCTGAGAATCCCGTAGCGAAGCACGGGTACATCAGCTAGTTTTAAACTAAGAAACATGCGTAACGTAACTGTATAATATACATATTTCGAGTCAAACTCAAGAACAACGGCTTAGATCACTTCACAAACTTAATGCAAAACATCACCTTGTGACATGTGGGCTTTACTGATGAATGTAAATAGTTACTGTACCGGGCGGTACACCTCCACTCCGCTAATTTAAAATGTGCGCTTGTTGAAACTCCTCTGCTGGAGGAAGTCTGAACTTTATTGACAGTATTAATTTTCTACCTTCTCAGAAGATGTCACTACCTGTAAATTTTGGAGTTTTAGAACTGTGTCACTTTTGATGTGGTTTTGTTTCGCTTGAAGTAAGAAGTGTGAACTTTCTCTTCTAGAGGACACTACTGAAGATCTACAATAGTGCAACCTAGTGCGGAGTCAAAGAACTATTTTTTTGGAGAAAATTTAATTTCAAGAGTTTGTTCTTTGTTAAATTTCTTTCTATCATTGTTTAAGTTGGCAATATTTACCCCTTTCTTCCCCTTGTTATGAATGTATCCAATCCCGAATTTCTTCAATTAATTTCTATCCAATCAGATGTATCTTCCCCCAACTTGAATCTGTTGCGGGGTCCTACCCAATAAAGTGTTTGTGGGAGGGTGTTTTCATTCCCCTAACGCCTAGAAACTTCCGCGAGAGGATATAAACTGCTGATGTTTGGGTCTCTCGGCCACTTCTGTTCCATCTTTCAGTGTGTTAAGTACATAGCAGGGGGCGGGAAGCGCCTCTTTCTTCTCCAGCCGTTCAACACAAGGTAATGGCCGATTAATAACTTCTTTCTTTGCTAGCTCAGCAGTTTAACTTTCGGGGCGGGTTCTAAGCGTTCAACCATGTAACCTTTTCCTAAAATGTAACTTCTCTTTTCATCTATTCTCTTTTAAAACGACATATTGGGATAGAGAGTGCTAACCCTCTCGAGCTCCCACTCACATTGTCTTGAGGTGAACTTATTTTCTCAACCAATTCTTCCGTAAGGTAATGTAAATTGTTATTTTCTTAAGTCACCTCTGTAGTATGGGATTAGCCCTTGCACTAACGGCCTAAGGCCAAGTAGGTCTTAAGCAAAGTGTATTAGGAGTGCAAGTTCGCCTCCTCTCAAATTATATTTTAGAGGTCATGTATTAATCTTCTTGTCATTTAACAGACCTCAGTAGGTTGGGTATTTTGCCCCTGTGTATATGTCCTTTGAGGACGGCTTAAAGGTGGAGTTCGGAGTGGTCTATGATAGGCTTGTATTTTAGGGGGAAGTTGCCCTTTTTTGAAAATTGTGTTTCTGCCTCAAGGAGGCTTTTGGATGTAATTGGAAGCAGATGTTTCTGGCATGTTTGGGGGTTTTCGGCCCCTTTGTTGTATGGTGTTCATTGTAAGGTTGGGCTCATTGCTCAAGAATTATGTTTCTGACTTTTGAAGCCCCAAATGGGGTACCTATGTAAATGTATTTGTCAATCGTGTTCCGGCTACTAAGTACCTGTTCTATTTCGTTGTTACCTAATTTTGAAAAGAAAATATAACCTTGTTAAATTTTAAAATTAATTTCACTTTAGTAGCTTGAGACCCGTTCACCACCCCGCACCTTCTTTCATGCATAACTACCACCAAAACACGGTAACAAGTGGTAGCAGAGCGTGGTTGAATGGGTCTCAATTTAGCCCCTTTTGACGGCTACACATTGTTTTGATCCGAACTCTAACCATTTTCTCTGTTGCTGGGATTTTTTGACCTTTTCAAAATTGGTCTGTCATCATGCCCGGCCCTCGCGATGTTCTCCTTCTTAACTATTTGCGCAAGGAGGAGTTGATCTATGAATTAACTATCAGAAATGCGCAATCTGGAGGCACGGTTGCAATAGACACTAACAAGCTTAGAGAGTCCCTTGATTTGCCCATTTCCATCCCCAATTTGGGAGAGAAAGAAATTGACGACTCTCTTTCCACGATCACGGAGAATATTACTGGGCTAGCTTCTGTAGTTAGTTTTTTTGATGAAAATGATCCGTCTCCTAATCAAATTAAGCGGGTGCAAGGCAGGCTATATCATTTTTCGAATAGGGTTAACGATCTGTTGTCTCTAAAGCTGAATGATGTTCAGAGGAAGGAAGCTAGTACGCTCCTGGAAAATATTTCCGAATTATCTAGTAAGGTCACTCAATTGTTAACTGGGGAAGTTCCTCCCAAATCTGATCAACCCACCATAGTAAATGCAGGTAGCGAGGAAGCACCTCCTAAGGGAGAAGTAAATAGGAAAAACATTGCTGCCCAAACTATCTCTGCCCCATTGGACAACGAGCCTGAACGCCGTGCATCGTTGAGTAACATCCGTTTTGAATTAACTTCCTTGCCATTGAAACCTTTACCTACTATGTCACCTGGGTTTAGCAGCTTGCCACATCCGTTGGCAATGTTGCTCAGAGGTATTTCTAAGTTTTCGGTTAATACCACCAGTGACGTAATTTCATTTTTAAGATTTCTAGTGGAATTCCAGGATCATGCCCTTGTTTTTTCTCTTTCTCCATGTCAAATCTTGCAAATTATCTATCCGTATGCTATTGGTATTCTCTCTGATAAAATCGTAAGAGCCATTGCCGAGCAATCATCTATTGAGGATTTCCATGCCCATTTGCTAGCTAACTTCATCCCTGCTAGGGCCAGGTCCTCCCTTATTCAGAAGTACTATTATCGTGTACAGCGCTTGGATGAAAACTTGGCTGATTTCATACAGGACATTAAGTTTTATACTAGGGTGTTTGCCCTTCATTTTCCTGAAGATCAGATTGTACAGGCTATTGTAGAGGGAATTTCACCTCCCTATAGGTCATATTTGTGTTTCGCGGCGTGCCCGCAAACTTTCTCGGAACTTGAAGCATTGGCCGTCTCAGCGGAAGGAGTTAGATACGCCGATTCTTTGCGTGTCGCGAAAGAACCCCCGCCTTCCATTAGTAATACTCGGCCTCCACCTCGCCGATCAGTCACCCCCCGTAAATGTTATGCTTGCGGGTCGCCTGACCATCTGCGCAATAAGTGTCCTCTGATCAAGTCTAGTAGGGCAAATAATGGAGCGGGTTCATCACAAGGCTGTTTTAAATGTGGGGCTTTCTCACATATCGCAAAGAATTGTCCCAATTCGAATAGCACCCCCTCCTGCTCAACTTCTGGTGTAACTTCCAACAACAATCAAAAGTGACTAGTGGCTTCGGCTGAGTCGACTAATCCATCTTCCCGAGACTCAGCCCCTAGTAAACAGGTTGTAAATGCAGAGAACGATCAGCCTTCAAATTCATCTTTTGAATGCCTTAAAGAATGTCTTAGGATTGCGGCGGATACCCCCGCACCTGTTCCTTTTCTTAAGATTGAGTTAAATAACGAGCCTATAACAGCTCTCTTAGATTCAGGCAGTGTTTGTTCGATTATTTCGGCTGAATGGTATTCTAAATTGAAATCGGTTTGTAAACTTCCGGACTATGTCTCTTCTCCTGTTCAATACGTTTCGGCTAATTCATCTCCATTAGAAATTCTAGGTTCCTTACTGGTCAAGATTCGTATTTTTAAGTTTACATGGAAAATTAAATTGTTTGTGGCTAAGCACCTGTCTTGCCCCATCATACTGGGAGCGGACTTTATTTCTCACACTGGTTTTGTGCTCGATCTTCAGAGTAAGTCGTGCACATTCAAATTTGCGTCCAATTGTAAAATTCCCTTGTTAAAGTGTAATTCTGTGTCATGTTCATCTATTTCGCCTACCCAGGATGAGATGTTGTTAGACCTTAGACATCTACCTGAGGAGCGGGCTGATAGTATTCGTAAATTATGTCAGTCATTTCCAGAGGTGTTCTCTGATACTCTTGGTGTTACTGACCTTATTGAATACAAAATTGAGGTCACGGATTCTATTCCTGTCCGTTTTCCACCTTATAGGCTATCTCCACCTAAAATGAAGGCTCTGAAAGAAATTATCGATCAGATGTTGAAGGATGGTATTATTAGGCCCTCTAAGTCGGCGTATTCATCGCCTATATTTCTAGTCCCGAAACCCCAAGGAGGCTTCAGGCCTGTCATTGATTACAGGGCTCTCAATCGGAAGGTGGTGTTGCAATCTGTGCCCCTTCCTGACCTTCATTCTTGCTTTTCATGGTTTCGTAAGGCCAAGTTCTTCACTATCTTGGACTTGAATCAGGCCTATAATCAAATTCCCCTTGCCGAAGAGTCTAAACACCTTACAGCGTTTGCCACGGACTGGAATTTATACGAATACAACCGCGTGCCTTTCGGGCTCCCCACGGGAGCAGCTGTACTCACTAGGCTACTAGATAGGGTCTTCTCCGACATCAAATTTGAGTACTTATATCACTACTTGGATGATGTCGTCGTATTTTCAGAGACTTTTGAAGAACATCTAGATCATTTGCGAGAAGTTCTCGATCGCCTTCGTAAGGCTGGGTTAACTGTTAAGTTGTCCAAGGTTGCCTTTGCTAAGCCCTCTATGTCATTCCTAGGGCATATTGTGTCACCCGATGGTGTAGCAGTCGATCATTCTAGAACACAGGTCATCCGTGATTTTAAACCTCCCAAGGACATTAAAGGCATCGCCAGGTTTATTGGTATGGTGAATTTCTTCAGAAAGTTCATTCCTAACTTTGCTAATAGAGCGGCGCCCCTAAACCTCCTTCGTAGGAAAGGCATCAAATTCGAGTGGGGACCTTCTCAACAAGCCGCTTTTGAAGATCTTAAATTAGCGCTTTGTAATGCCCCTGTCCTTGCTATGCCTGATTTCTCGAAGAAATTCATTGTCCAAACCGACGCATCGTCGTCAGCAGTAGCTGCAGTCCTTCTTCAAGAGACTGAACTAGGGAGGCGACCCATCGCCTATGCGTCTAGGACATTGTCGGCTCAAGAAGCCAAGTATTCCATCTATGAGCTCGAAGGTTTGGCAGTCTTATTCGCCTTAGAAAAGTTCCGTCTCTATCTGGAACACGCCAAATTCGACCTGGAGACGGATAATCAAGCATTAAGCTGGGTCTTAGGTAGGCCGCGTCGTACTGGTCGTATAGCCCGTTGGGCCATCCGTATTTCTGCCTTCCAATACAATGTCAGGCATATCCGAGGTACCGAAAATGTTGTCGCTGATGGACTCAGCCGTATGTTTTCAGACGACGTTGAGAACCATGAACAGGTCGACAGTTCATCACCTCCCGAGTCCATGCTATCTGAGGTTAATGCCATCCAAACAGATGCTCCCATGCTTTTTAGGGATATCGAGAAATACCAACGTGAAGATCCGACGCTGGCTCCGATAATGGAAACCCTTTCTTCTGGGGAACATGTTGTCCCTTATGTTCTGAGGAATGGTGTTTTATGTTGCCCTTCGAGGCATGACAAGATGATGAAAGTTGTCGTTCCAGCTGTTCTGGTACCTATGATCTTCAAGTATTATCATGAGACCCCACTAGGAGGGCATCTGGGTATCTTTAAAACTCGTGAAAAGATTCGTGAAATGTTCATCTGGAAAGGTATGGACGGTGAAATCCGTGAACTTGTAAAAGCTTGTAAATCTTGTTTGCTCAGTAAACCCACCATGTCCACTAAGGTAGGCCTTTTGTCTTCGCATCAAGCGTCGCGCCCCATGGAACGTCTGTATATCGATTATGTAGGACCTTTCCCCCAGTCAAAGGGTAATGCTAACAAGTTCATCTTTGTGTGCGTAGATGGTTTTACCAGATTTTCTTGGTTATTTCCGACTAAGCTGGCTACCGCTCAGTCTACAATTACCTGCTTAAATTCTATTTTTGCTTCTTTTGGTCCGTGTCAATATATTGTATCTGATAACGCTAAGGCTTTTACATCTAATTTATTTCGTAAATTCTGTTTTGACTTATCAATCTCTCGTGTAACTACTTCTGCTTATTACCCTCAACCATCTCTGGCTGAACGGGTTAACCGTAATCTCAGGTCCGCACTTATTGCCTATCATCATGAAGATCATTCCAGGTGGGACACGTCCCTGCATTGGATAGCTTTTGCTTTGAATTCGGCGGTTCATGAATCTCACAAGTTTACTCCAGCTTCTTTGATGTTCAAGTTTGTTCCCAACTCGCCGCTCTCTAACCTCTGGTCTCTGAATGACATTCTACCCGAGACAATAGATCCGGATAACATTAAAGATCTTTGGAAGAAGGCTAAAGCAAATCTTAAAGTGTCTCATGAAAAGGTTAGGGAAAAGTATGATCGTGGACGGAGACCCACCACTTTGAAGGTAGGTGACCAGGTTATGGTCAAAAATTTTGTTCCCGCGGGCAAGCTTGCCCCCAGATTTCATGGGCCTTGTATAATTCTCGATTTCCTCACCCCGGTTACGTTGTTATTAAGCAATCCAGCCACCGAGAGGATATTTAGGGTTCACCTGTCACAGGTGAAACCAGTGTAAATTTTGTGTCAACTTGCTTCATATAATTTGAAAGGAATATGAAGGTTATATATTTTCTTTGAGTACAACTTTTAAGGCATTCTGCACCTTCTATTTTATTTTATATGTAAGCATTTCTTGTAAACCTCCCCGATTGTTAAACTGCCATCCTGTCCTTGCCACGGCCATTACCACGCTCCCGTCTCCTGCTCCAACACACACAGTGGCTTAACTTAGGCCATGGATATTTGCACGCCGCTGGCACCTCAACCTCTCCACAAGCCTGTACCCTCAAAGAAGATGATAGTCCAACACAATTCTGCCGCCAAGCTTTAATGTTTCAGTGCCCCCGCAGCCGCGCGGCGCCGTGCAGCTACTGGAGCAGAGGACGGGCCCCCTCGGCCCCAGCGAGGACGACGTGTGCACGGCGAGCCGGAGCTCTCCTCCCGGCCAAGGCTGATGTGCGGCGCACGACCTGCTACTTGCCCGCAGCCTGTATATGTTCACCGCGGGCGCGGCGTGCTTCAACACCTCTGCTCCCCTCATAGTGCGGGCGAGCGGTATCTCAGGGTACTTGAGGGGTCCGAGCGGCCTCCTTTGGACGCAAGCAGCAACGGCCGGTCTGGCCATCCCACTTCATCACCATCTACTACATGAACAGATATTATAAGTAATGACCACACTTGGGAATTCAACTGCAATATTTGGTGGACTTTGAAAATTTTTTTTCCCTTCACTTTCAAGTATAAAAAGTTATCTTCAGAAATTCAACTTCTACAAATATAAAGACTTTACTTCATCTGCAACAACAAATTTTGAAACCAAATCAAACCAAATTAAGAAAATCTTATAAATTGTTTGGCAATCAATCTTCATACCCACAGCATAACTTGGACCTTGTTTCAAACTGATTTCATGTGTCATCCCTGGAGGAACTTTTGGGGGGGGGAGGTCTGTACCGGGCGGTACACCTCCACTCCGCTAATTTAAAATGTGCGCCTGTTGAAACTCCTCTGCTGGAGGAAGTCTGAACTTTATTGACAGTATTAATTTTCTACCTTCTCAGAAGATGTCACTACCTGTAAATTTTGGAGTTTTAGAACTGTGTCACTTTTGATGTGGTTTTGTTTCGCTTGAAGTAAGAAGTGTGAACTTTCTCTTCTAGAGGACACTACTGAAGATCTACAATAGTGCAACCTAGTGCGGAGTCAAAGAACTATTTTTTTGGAGAAAATTTAATTTCAAGAGTTTGTTCTTTGTTAAATTTCTTTCTATCATTGTTTAAGTTGGCAATATTTACCCCTTTCTTCCCCTTGTTATGAATGTATCCAATCCCGAATTTCTTCAATTAATTTCTATCCAATCAGATGTATCTTCCCCCAACTTGAATCTGTTGCGGGGTCCTACCCAATAAAGTGTTTGTGGGAGGGTGTTTTCATTCCCCTAACGCCTAGAAACTTCCGCGAGAGGATATAAACTGCTGATTTTTGGGTCTCTCGGCCACTTCTGTTCCATCTTTCAGTGTGTTAAGTACATAGCAGGGGGCGGGAAGCGCCTCTTTCTTCTCCAGCCGTTCAACACAAGGTAATGGCCGATTAATAACTTCTTTCTTTGCTAGCTCAGCAGTTTAACTTTCGGGGCGGGTTCTAAGCGTTCAACCATGTAACCTTTTCCTAAAATGTAACTTCTCTTTTCATCTATTCTCTTTTAAAACGACATATTGGGATAGAGAGTGCTAACCCTCTCGAGCTCCCACTCACATTGTCTTGAGGTGAACTTATTTTCTCAACCAATTCTTCCGTAAGGTAATGTAAATTGTTATTTTCTTAAGTCACCTCTGTAGTATGGGATTAGCCCTTGCACTAACGGCCTAAGGCCAAGTAGGTCTTAAGCAAAGTGTATTAGGAGTGCAAGTTCGCCTCCTCTCAAATTATATTTTAGAGGTCATGTATTAATCTTCTCGTCATTTAACAGACCTCAGTAGGTTGGGTATTTTGCCCCTGTGTATATGTCCTTTGAGGACGGCTTAAAGGTGGAGTTCGGAGTGGCCTATGATAGGCTTGTATTTTAGGGGGAAGTTGCCCTTTTTTGAAAATTGTGTTTCTGCCTCAAGGAGGCTTTTGGATGTAATTGGAAGCAGATGTTTCTGGCATGTTTGGGGGTTTTCGGCCCCTTTGTTGTATGGTGTTCATTGTAAGGTTGGGCTCATTGCTCAAGAATTATGTTTCTGACTTTTGAAGCCCCAAATGGGGTACCTATGTAAATGTATTTGTCAATCGTGTTCCGGCTACTAAGTGCCTGTTCTATTTGTTGTTACCTAATTTTGAAAAGAAAATATAACCTTGTTAAATTTTAAAATTAATTTCACTTTAGTAGCTTGAGACCCGTTCACCACCCCGCACCTTCTTTCATGCATAACTACCACCAAAACACGGTAACAGTTACAATACAAAATTAGTGTTGCCTCCATTTGCACCCAATATAATCACAATTAATACATTTACTGCATGGCATCCCTCAAGACGTAGCATGAGTCATGACTAATTTTTAAACTGACAAATTATGCTTAAATCTTACCGGCGAGAAGAAACAGGAGTATTCAGCGTTTGACCATAATGATTTGCGCACCACTGAAAAGGAGAAATGTTGCCTTAATAGGATAATCTAACTTCTGAAGCCCGTATCATTCACTATATTTTGCGTCTGCCAATTCAAGACTAATGGAGACTCGCACATGAAGCGCTACTTTCTGAGTCTACTAGAACTTAAAAAATTTCGTAAAATTGACCCCCATCCTCACCTTTATCCTTTGACTGTGTGACGGTGTTGAAAGTAGCGAATGAAGAATGACACACATATACAAACACAAACGCACACACAAGACAGTATTTTATGATTCTATTAGAGTTCAGAAATGATTGTTTTGTGTGTGTGGTTATCCGGAATTGCAAATTCACAATTCCGGATTTGAAGTTGACTTCCAGGTTAGAAGGTCGGATTATAATCTGTTTCACATGGGAACAAAGTATGCCATTTGGTTCACATTAGACGGTAAGATTAGATTGGCTCTTGCCTTTACAAAATAAAATCACACGTAGTCCGATATGACCTTGAGTTTCTCACCTCACATTCCTTTATGTTCATAACATCTCTGATAGCGTGATAGATAATGTAAGCTGCTGTATTTGACCCTCCTGAATTAACGCATGATTGTTTATAATGACTATACTTTGTTTTTAGTTTCAATTACCTTCTGGACTTAATCAAGAGGAATATAGCCTTTAGCACTCTCATCATTCAAAGACTCGTCGGTGGATGCAGAGTGGGTCTCGGCCCTACGAGTGGCCACGGCTGGTGCGTGGTCCAACAGGTCTGCACTGTGACCGGCCAACTGAGCAGAGGAGGGATGGCCACGGCTCTACAGTGGCTCTACGCCTCTGTATTCGGGAGACGGGACAAGGCTGGACCTCAAGGCTGGTCCCAACCATCGGCTGTCCTGAGAATGGTTTTCCGTGGTTTTCCATTCTCCTGCACTAAGGCGAATGCCGGAAAAGTTCCTAGTAGAGTATAAGGCCACGGCCGCCAACTCCCTCACCTTCTCCGTAACAAATCTCCCGGTCTGAGAGACGGTGTTCCCATCTGAGACGCCCGCCTCCCCCTTCAGGGGAGGAATGAAAACGTTTTTAGTAGTAGTAGTTCAAAGACTCATAAACATGATCGGTATCAGTTGTTTCCGGAGAAGGCATTTGCAACAGTTTTCCATCCTCTAGGATTTCAGTAATAGTGGCTCTTCAAATTTCTTCAAATTTCTTGATCAAACTGAAAATAATGTCTGCGATCTCTCTTTCTTCCTCATGTACTTCACGTGATGAATATGATAATAAAATCTCGTTTAAAACCTCCAACAAGTTATTTGAGTCAATACTCCTCAGGTACGAATGAATGAATGAATGAATGAATTAATGAATGAATGAATGAATAGAATACTCTGCTCTCCCAGTCACAGATGATCACCAACTGGGTACAGATTATTCATTTATTGTAATTAATACATCGCGTTACAATATTTAAGATAATCCAACTACAAAGTTACACAATTATAATGTTATTGGCTTTACAACCCACTAACTACTTTTACCGTTTTCGAAGACGCTGTGGTGCCGGAATTTAGTGCCACTGAAGTTCTTTTACGTGCCAGGAAATCTACCGACACGGGGCTGACGTATTTGAGCACCTTCAAATACCACCGGTCTGAGCCAGGATCGAACTGCCAAGTTGGGGTCAGAAGACCAGCACCGTCTGAGCCATTCAGCCCGGCTACAAAATTATTCCAGTGTACTTACTAATATGGTGGGTGGAAAGTAAATTATGCTCCAAATTAACATTAAGTATTACATCTTTGGGGGATGATCACTTCCCGGAAGTTACAGGTCTCTAGATTGCAACAATCTCCAGAAAAGTCACGTTTTGGGAATTGCAAAAATTACAACGCAGCGGCTGGTGGTAGCTACTGATGAGGCTGCCGGGGTAGGTGCGGAGTGTTTAAACCGGTTGCTTCCTGCTGTTGTATGTCGAAGGTCGAGCGCCCACTGTTTACAAGAAGAATAAAAATAATACATATCCTATTCGCAGAGGAACGGCAGACACTAGTGCACTGACCGAGTTTTGTGACAGTTGCGTGACTTCACACCTTAAACATAAAAACGTAATGAAAGATCGGTAATTATTCAACAACATGACAACAATATAAGCGTAACTTGGCCATATTCCAATAATGATGATTGCTGGCCCTTATTTTTACACTGAAAGTGAAAATTGGAAACGGAACACTACATTAAAGACGGCGGGCATTGGGATTCAAAGCCCTCACCATCCTATTGCAAAACCTCGCCGGAATAGCGTGCCACTGACAAGTGCGTCATGCTGCTCGGGGTGGCCAGCCCGTTAATAAATAATGTCGTAATGAGAACACAACTACCGGATGCGTAGCTGAATGGCTAGCTTAATGGCCTTCCATTCTTGAAGCCCCGGGTTCAATTCATATACGGGCCAGGGATTATTACATTAACAAGTGCATTATTACGGCTCGGGGGCTAGGTGTTTCTATCGTCTTCAACACTCTTAAATATCACACAAGACACGACAATTACCATCACCATATTAACACGCAGCATTTCACCTCTAATGGCTGGCGTCAGTGGGAGGCATCCGGCCGTAAAACTCTACAAAATACCCTGGCCACTGACCCCACAGAAAAACAGGGATAAAATGGGGCGCAATAGAAACAATCCCAATGGCATCGCTGCTCGCTCTTCACCACCGCAGTTCGGGTTTGATTCCCGGCCAATGCATGTGGAATTCACAAAAGGAAATATTACGTTCTGTGGGTCGGATTTCACATACAAATGGAGGTCCCATGGATTACGACCACAAAAGAAATGGTCTCGTAAAACTTTAAGGATAATTTACCATTTAAATACAAAAATGTTAAAACAACGATAAAGCGTTTGTGTACCTTTTTAGAGAGTGAAACACTCGATCAGACTTTTCGTGGGAAATGGTGCACTTTGTTACTGCAGGTGTTCGATATGTGTACCATTGGCGGTAGCACATGCGAGGCACCTTCGGAGAAAATACTCTTGAACCCATTTGAAGAGGAAAGTGTCTGGGCCGGGGAATAGCAGATCGTGCTGAAAATTTTCACCCACGATGGGTGAGGTCAAATAAGCATAACCGTGAAACAAAATATTTCGAAATCTATTCTTACCCTCACGAGGTAGCAGTAAGATTATCACGTTTTTGAACTGTGCCAACAGGACACGCGTGTAGTTTGCCTCGCGCCTGGATGGCGACTCGAGAGAAACATTCCAAACGACTGTCCTTCTGTACTCGCACTCACAAGTTTGCACTGCGTCATGGGACAGTTTATATCACATCCTTAAAGTATATTCCAGATATATTTTTTTTCCTGAATCATTTAATGTAACGTATCATAAATAAATATCACTACAATACAGACTAAACAGAAGCAATAGTCACACAAGTGACCAAGCTACTCCACATAGTAGCCTATTTACAACAATGATGCTCGCTGTAATAATGTTGGAAACACAAACTGGTTTTACACCATCCGTATCGTATTAAAAATGGATGATTGCAAATAGAAGTCGAACTGTTGTCGAAACTATGTTGTACAGGGTGTTGAAAACTGCTTAACAGGTCCTGCTCAACAGGTTCTGTTCTTGAATGCTGAGAAGCGTTTCAACACATATTCCGTAAATTTCCTCCAGATAAGAAGTAACTTTTCCAATGTTGACATTCATAATGTAAAACACGGGACACTTACCGTGTACGAATATATTGTAAGCGTTTGCACTTCTGTACTCTCTAATTAGTAACAACGCCAGAGTACGGGGAGCACTGTACTGTAGCGAAGCGAATTGTGGCGCAGCGAATCATACACGCGCCACAGACGCACCAATTTAAACATGTGAATATTAATTGTGTCTTATAGTACGACGGGAATTTAATTTCGGAAACATTTTCTTCACGGTTCTGCCTAGTTGGGCTCACCCAACGTGTGTACAAATTTTCAGCACGATCTGCGTTTCCCCGGTTCAGACACTTCCTTCGTCAGTTACCTCGCTGTTTAAACTGATGTCCTGAGGCGCTTCCAAGACACGTTCCCGGAGGTCTTGCAAGGTTTCCACTTGTCTGATATACATCTTAGATTTTACGTAACACCAAAATAAGAAATTTAGTTGGTGTAGATCAGAGCTTCTAGCCGGCCATCCGATAGGGCCCTAACGTCCAATCCATCGCCGCGGATAGTTAGCGTCCAGGTGGCGGCGCACTGCGTAGGTAATGTGTGAGGTTGCTCCACCTTATTAGAACCACATGTGCCGTCGATGTGGAGTGGAACACCCTCCAGTAATAGTGGTAGAGTGCCATTCAGAAACTGCAGATAACATATGCCAATCAGTCTACGAGTTCCCTTTTCAGTTTGCTTTATGTCGCACCCATACAGATAGATCTCATGGCAACGTTGGTATAGGAAAATGCTAGGAGCTGGAAGAAAGCAACCGTGGCCTTAATTGAGACACTGCCTGGTGTGAAAATGGTAAATCACGGAAAACCATCTTCAGGGCTGCCGACAAAAGGGTTGCGTTATGAAAATGTTGCAAAGTTTGGGCTGGGAAAACTTGGGAGAAAAGTGACGAGCTGCTTGACTCAGCGTCAAGTTCCAAGCTGTCCGACTAATGACGCTGAGGAACGACATTAGTAGACGAAAAAGCTCGAGTGGTGTTTTTAAAAGTAAGAAAGCCGGGCTGAGTACCTCGGACGATAGACCGTAGGCCTTCTGACTCCAAGTCGGCAGGCTCCTTGCTGGCTCAGTCCGATGGTATTTCAAGTAGCTCACATGCTCCATACTCATGTCGGTAGATTTAGCGAAACGCAAAAGAACTCGTGCGGGGAAAAACTTTGGCACCTTGGCGCTCCGAAGAGCGTAAAAAGTATTTAGTGGGACATAAAACCATTATTATTAAAATTAGAAAAAATCACATTATGAAGATTAAAGTTCGAATTCAAGAAGGCAAATGGGTGCAAATATTCTTTTATAGGAAGACTAGCAAGATACCCGTGCTTCGCTACGGTATTATACTGAAATTTATAATTGAATGGATATCGATTTATATATAATCCGTCAAAATTCGAGATCTGACTCGTTTTCTGAGAGATTACGGCAAGTTCCCCCCCATTTTTCAATCTTTCTTTCCAGCAATCGATTTCGTACTTCCCGGGCTAGGACCATGTATTCCACCCGGTCAGTTCGGTCCCTAAAAGTTTGCCATCTTTTCCTATAAGCATTTTTAATATGGATCAAATTCTTGAGGAGATTCGGCGTGGTGTCTTCTTGGGTGCCTTGGCAGTACTGAACCCGCGGCCGGACTGCATTTGTAGTCATTACCCGTCCAGACCCGTTTTCAGCGCGGTCCGCACATTTGACGACGGTCCAGAATATTATTATTATTATTATTATTATTATTATTATTATTATTATTATTATTATTATTATTATTATTATTATTATTATAGATGTTCTGAACCCCACAGCAAGATGCAAGACCGCTAATTGGCGGTAAATTCCATCTGCTGCCATTGTCATTTTTGACATTGTGACCAGCACCATTGTCGCGCGTAGGCAATTACGCGGAATTTCTGGCGATACGAATGACGTACTTCCGTGCATTATTGACCTTATTATAGAGGTGAACAATTGGACAGTCAATCTCATTCCTATCGTTTATTTCAAATGTTTTTAATTTTTATTTATATGCCAGGAGAATCTACTGTAATCAAAGAACGTTCTCCGAAGGAAAAGATGGCTCTTGAAAACGAACCCAGGAAAGATTAAAAATGATCGGTTTATGCTTAGAATAAGTACATCGAAAATCCACAGCCTGCTTCCAGTCAATCGACAGGGTCAGAAATGGAATGAATATACAGTAAAATCAATTGGTCTAACCTCTTTTTACACCCCACAGTCGTTAGTTTCATACCCCCCCCCACTGCAAAAAAGAAAAGAAGGCGTGTTTCTTTATGTTTAAAAGAGATTCCAAACTCCAATGTTCACGTCTATAACCTTCAGTTTTGAGATATAAGTATTCCCATAAAAATAATTCACTATTTTCACATCTTTCACACTCCCCCCCCCCCTCCCCTAAGTGAATTTTCCTGCAACAAACTCGTTTCTTTAATTGTAAAGTATCTTCTAAATACCATTTATCACGACTCTAACTTCTTCAGTATTTGATTTATGTGTCCTCATGAAAGGAACTCAACTCCTCTTCACTCCCGCCCCCTCCAAGATTATTCCCCCCCAAAACGCGTTTTTCTCTATTTTAAAGGAGATCCAAATACAAATCTTCACGCCTGTAACAAATATAGTTTTTATTAGATGTAAGTATTCTCATACAATTAAGTCTATTAATTTTTCAATAATTTCACCCCACCCCCTCATTGGATTTTCGGAAATTACGCGTTTCTTTACTTTTTAAAGCAGATTCAATACATCAAATTTCACGTCTGTAACATCTTCAATTGTGAGATATCAGTAGCCTAATTAAAATAAATCAACACTATCTTCAGTCAATTTAACCCCCCCCTCCACCCAAGTGGTATTTCCGAAAACTAAAAATACATGCTTCTTTATTTTTAATAAGATTAAAAATACAATTTTTCAATTCTGTAACATGTTAACATTTTTGAGATATTCTGTAGAAATTCTCATTTTAAAATGTCACCACTTTTAGTTCCCCTTAAGTGGAGTTTCCAAATACAAATCACCTATGTTTCTTTACATTTACAGGAGATTCTAAATACACACTTTTTACGTCTGCAACAATTTACGTTTCTCAGATATTCTGTAGATATAGTCTTTCAAAAATTCACCCCAATTTGTCACTCCTGTTCAACCGCCATTAATTGGATTTACCAAAAGCAAACAAATACGTGTTTCTTTGTTTTTAAATGAGATCCCATATACAAATTTTCAGTTCTGTAATCTCTTTAGTTTCTGAGATATATGTATCCTCATTAAAGGCATTCAACCTATTATTCACCCTTTTAAACCCATCCTATTGGGATTTACAGAAAATAAAAAAATACGTTTTCCTTCATTTTTAAGGGAGATTCTAAATACCAATTGTTACATCTGTAAACTTTTAAAGTGTTAATATGTAGACACACTTATTTTAAAAATTCACCCCCCCCTTTTCACCTCCCATATTTGGATTTTCCAAAAACGGAAAAATACCTGCTTCTTTAGTTTTAAAGTAGATCCCAAATACCAATTTTCAGGTCTGTAATATCTCCAGGTTCTGAAATATAATTAGCCTCATTAAAGGCATTCAACCTTTTTTTCACCCTTTTCCACACTTCCTATTGGGATTTTCCGAAAACAAAAAATACATGTTTCTTTATTTTTAAAGGAGATTCTAAATACCAATTTTTACATCTATAAACTTTAAAAGTTTTGAGATATAGATACACTCATTTTAAAAATTCGCCCTCTTTTCACCCCCCCCCCCATTAATTGGATTTTCCGAAACTAAAAAAATACGTGTTTCTTTATTTTTAAAGGAGATTCCAAACACCAGTTTTCAGGTCTGTAATATCTTCAGGTTCTGAAATATAAGTAGCTACATTAAAGGCATTCAACCCGTTTTTCACCCTTTTCCACCCTTCCTATTGGGATTTTCTGAAAACAAAAAAATATGTGTTTCTTTATTTTTAAAGGAGATTCTAAATACAAAATTTTACATCTATAAGCTTTAAAAGTTTTGAGATATAGATACACTCATTTTAAAATTTCACCTCCTTTTCAGCCCCACCATGAATTGTATTTTCCAAAACCAAAAAATACGTGTTTCTTTATTTTTAAAGGAGATCCCAAACACTAATTTTCAGGTCTGTAATATCTTCAGTTTCTGAGATATAAGCATTCTCTTTAAAGGCATTCAACCCCTTTTTCACCTCTTTTTACCCCTCCTATTGGGATTTTCCGAAAACAAAGAAATACGTGTTTCTTTATTTTTAATGAACATTCTAAATACCAATTTTTACATCTGTAAACTTTAAAAGTTTTGAGATATAGATGCACTAATTAAAAAAATTCACCCCCCTTTTCACCCTCCTATTAATTGGATTTTCCAAAAACAAAAAATACGTGTTTCTTAATTTTTAAAAGCGAACAAAAGTTCCAATTTTCAGGTCTGTAATGTCTGCGGTTTTTGAGATATAAGTACCGGTATCCTTATTAAATGGCATTCAACCTCTTTTTTACCCTCTTTCACCCATCCTATTGGGATTTTCTGAAAATAAAAAAAATATGGGTTTCCTTATTTTTAAAGAAGATTCTAAATACCAATTTTCACATGTGTAAACTTTTAAAGTTTTGAGATATAGATACACTCATTTTAAAACTTCACACCCCCTTTTCACCCCCTTAGCGACGGAATATCCAAAAATCCTCTCTTAGCGAGCACCTACATCTTAATATGAATATATCCTCAAAATTTCATTCATTTATGTCCAGTAGTTTTGGCTCGGCGATGATGAATCAGTCAGTCAGTCAGTCAGTCAGTCAGGACAAGTTACTTTATATATATAGATGAGTGACGGATAAGAATAATTTACCAAGAGAGGTGTTCCATACATCTCTAAATTACTTGAAATTATTAAAGAAAATACTTGGTTAACAACGGATACGGAATCGGCCACCTGAGCGACTGGCCTAAATGCAGATCATTGGTGAGTGACTGGTCCTCCAGCGCATACAGATATATTCACACAGATAAGAAAGTTATGTTGTGTACAGAAGTTTTCGTTAAATACACATTCTCTATATCTTTACAAAATCTTAAGATCTTTCCACAGCCGAGCAGAACGAATAAAGAAACCACTTTGGTAAGCTGCTGTTATTGCAACGGACAGAATATGGATACATCTCTCATTCTTTGAACGGAATGGTAGTTCATTTGAAAGGGTTCTTCTGAGTGTTAACTGCAGGGGATTGGTTTTAGGAATGTAATATACACATACTTCTTTACAGAGAGCTTTTAATGAGGAATAGTTACTTGGCTGTGTTTAAATTAGTCATCCTGCTCGGCGTTGAACTTCCTCTAGTTTCTTCATGTTGTCCATTGTAGTGGGATGCCAGGAAGGCAGTCCGTACACTAATACTGGCCGTATCAATATTAATAATAAATAATAATATTATTTGCTTTACGTCCCACTAACTACTTTTCAAGGTCTTCGGAGACGCCGAGGTGCCGGAATTGAGTCCCGCAGTTCTTTTACGTGCCAGTAAATCTACCGACACGGGGCTGTCGTATTTGAGCACCTTCAAATACCACCGGACTGAGCCAGGATCGAACCTGCCTAGTTGGGGTTAGAAGGCTAGCGCCTTAACCGTCTGAGCCACTCATCCCGGCGTATTAATGTTAAATACACCGTTTTAATTATGTTTTTTCTGGCACATAATACAGTACTGCGGAAAAATCCTATGACTCTGTACGTATTGCACTGTTCTTTCCACCACATGTTTATTCCATTTAAAATTCTGCAACTTCCTGAGGTGCATGGCATCCGTTTCTTATCACACAGTGATATATGATGTTGTAATGGTATCCTGGCTCTGCTTAATCCGACATAATTACACGTCTGTACATCTATGGCATTCTATTTACGTTATTTATTACACCATAGAGCCATATTGTTAACCACTGATTGGAACTTACTCCCGTCATTATAACATCTCTGTCAACAATGGGGTCTTCAGCGTATAGCGTAGAAAGTGTTTTTATTCTTTGTTGAATAACGTATTTTACAAGTATTGTTACCACTAAGACGCACACATGAAATGCTGTCAATTGTGTACACTATTTTATTTACAAATTGTATACGTGGCATTATACACGAACATTAATGAACCGCCATATTAACAAACATTTGAATGCTAGAGTAGCATGCCAACAGAACCACAACACGAGTTCACGACTTTTCACTAGCAACTCGTTAACAACGCTCAAGACTGCCTCTTTATATATATTGCTTGACCAGGCTTCTAGAAGAATATGACACAAAATGTTTTCTCGTAATTTCGAGTCTCCAATAGCCTATTTACAATGAATGGATTTTTCTGTAACTCTCTAGAGCCAAAATACGTTCTTCTTGACTATTACCGTGTGTTGTACAATATTGCATTGGATTTATACATCATATATACAGGTAATAATAAGTTATATATTATAAATAATGTGTCTTTACCTTAAATAAACTAATATTAATATACATACAGCAGATGTTTCATGACATAACCTCACAAGTAATACAGTCACGAGTTATACCAAATAAAGTCCGTACTGAACTACGTAAATAATAATAATGATAATAATAATAATAATAATAATAATAATAATAATAATAATAATAATAATAATTCAAGCTCGATATTTTCATTATTTACCCATGGGTTAGAGAATTGTTTCTAAGTTATACTAATCTATTACACTTCCATCAATATCCCCACTATAACTTGAAGCAATTTCAACAGTCTATCACACTCGTCGATTTTGCCTTGGTCGTAGATTATATCTTGTTTTCCTCGACGTCGCTGGATTTGCTCTCCTCCTTTTGACCAGATCGTGCCGTGTCATGGTTCGGTGTTCCTTCGCTGACAGCCTTTTCCTCGGTGGTAGTCGATGCGTTCTCCTCCTCATGACCAGATTTTGCTGTGTCATTAATAGCATCTCCTCCATGTGGACACGTGGCAGTACCAGGATTACTCTGCACTCGCAGCGGCTGGTTGACTCGCTGCAACTCCGATGCGTGGACCTTGAAAAGAGGGTTGGTCTTTAGTAAGTAGACCCCATGGCCAAACTGCTTATCCACCTATACAGGACTAACCCACTTAGGTGCGAAACCTGCGTGAAATCCTGCAATCCTGTTACTGACTGGGTGGTTACGTCGCAGTACTTGTTCGCCTATAGGAAGATCTGGGTCTCTTCGACATCTTGAGCCCTGGCCTGAGTAAGGAATATCTTCTCCGCCGAAGTTTGCTTTTCCTTGCTATCCTGCTGCTGCTGCTGCTTATGCTTCCACTCTGCTAGGGAACAGCTGCATCAACTTGACCAGAAGTGGGTGGACGAATCTCTCAATCCCCGGTGCTGTATAGTTGTCGACCAAGGAACAGCTCCATTGGGGAATAGCCAGTGAAACGGTTGATGCGTCGCCGTAGGGCAAAGAGTGACTTCGTATCTGACGGTCTGACAGTCGATGTTCCTTCTCTATTAGGTGGATCCGTAAAATCCTTTTCAGCTCCTGGTTCCGTCATTCCGTTGTCTTGGCCCTTGGGTTGTCGATAGGGCTGGTCTAGTGCTCCACATCCCATTCAGTCATCATTTCCTGCCACTTCCTTGACGTGAACTGACTTCCGTTGTCTGACAGATTGCACTGTTGATAGCCGTAGCAGCTGAATACCTAACCTTGTAGAAGAGTGGTTATGCGTTCCGCCGTGGCCGTGCGGAAAGGCGTCAATCCGTCTCATGAAGAGGTCGGTGATTACTAAGCGTCCTGTTGTACCCCTTGGTGTTCTAGGGTAAGGATCCATCAAGTTAGGGCTATGGCCTCACGAAAGCGTTGCGGCCTTATTCGTCGCTGACTGGAATCAGACTTCCTGTTGCTCGCCTTGGTGCAGGCGCAGATGTTTCACCCTTTCACACAATCAAGGATGTCCTTCCGCATGTTGATCCAGAAGAATCTTTGTCGGATAGACTGATATGTCTCTTCACCTCGTGGACGTCTAGCTTCAGTGCTGTCGTGGAATTTCTCGAAGATGTCCATCGTGTGCTGTCTAGGGTTCAGCACTACTGCAGGCGTGTCGGAGAGGTGCGGTCTGAACATTAAGCGTCTTCTGTCAACACGGAAGTTCCTGTAGCACATCTTGAATTCCCTCGGGACGAGTAGACTATCGGTGTTCTGTCTCTTAATCCACTGCGTCATGCTCCTACAGGGCTTGTCGTGTTCTTGGCATTGCTTGATTACTCCCTGATCAAGTTCTTTCTTGATGATCATAAGGACATATTCATTAGGTTCGCTCTGGTGATTTTGTGGAAACTCCCTCTCAGCAATGGTGCTCTTAACTTTAACTGTCTGCTCCTATGTTCATCGGTCCTGGGACGTGACACCCATCGAAATCAAATTCTGTGATTAACAGGGCCCTTCGCATCAATTTAGGTTTTGAGCCGGAAACCGTGTTCAACCATTTGAGAGCTTCGTTATCGGTACAGTGCTGGAAATTCCTTCCAAATAGCCTCTGAATTTGCACATGGCCTACACCACGCTAAGGCTTCCTTCTCCGCAGTGCAGTAGCGTTGTTCGGTGGGAAATAGCTTTCTGCTGGCATACTCGATGGCGACTCTTCCACCGTCACTCCTCTCCTGGAATAACATTGCTCCTAGGCCGGAATCGCTGGCGTCCGTCTGGAGGCACATCTCCCGTTGAGGGCGGGGATGGGCTAAAACGTGAGAGTTGCATAACGCAGCCTTAATGAATTGGAATTCTGCCTCTTCCTTGCTGGTCCATCGGAACGGGCGGTTGTTATGGAGTAGATCGGTGGGTTTTACTGCCTTCTCTTCAAAGTGTGGCACGAAGCTGCTATACCAT
Source organism: Anabrus simplex (assembly GCF_040414725.1). Classification (NCBI taxonomy): domain Eukaryota; kingdom Metazoa; phylum Arthropoda; class Insecta; order Orthoptera; family Tettigoniidae; genus Anabrus; species Anabrus simplex. The sequence continues at coordinate 526,530,278 of NC_090266.1, forward strand.
CCACACAAGCCAAGGAACTGTCGTACATGACGCTAGGTCCGCAAGCGTTCAGCTTCCTCGATAGCTCGATTCTTCTCCGGTTGCCTTTCTAAATCTTCCGATGTTAGGAAATGATCAAGATATTCTACATGGGACTGGGCGAAGTGGCACTTCTCTAGTTTACAAGTCATTCCATGAATCTTCAGCCTTTCCAGCACTTTCTTCACATGCACAAGATTTTCTTGAAATTATTGCTATGGATTAAGATGTCGTCGAGATAAACTTGGCAGATATCTCCAATATATCCTGACAATACCTTATCAATCAGTCACATGAAGGTTGCAGGAGCATTCTTCTGTCCAAAATGCATTACTCTAAACTGCTACAATCCTCTCGGTGGAATTAAGGCGGTCAATGGTTTAGAACTTTCCTCGACCTCCACGTACCAGAATCCGGAGTTGAGATCCAGTGTACTGAAAGTCCTAGACCCACTTACTTGTCTCAGTGAGGCTTTCAGGTCAGGCATGGGGTAGGCGTCACTAACGATCTTCACGTTCAACTTGCGGCAGTCCACACACAGTCGATACTACTCACTCTTCTTTTTCGGTAAGACGATAGGCGAAGCCCAACAGGATGTAGAGGGCTCGATAAGACCTTGTCCTTCCATCTCTTGAATCGTTTGAATGACGAAGTTGCGCTTATCCTGGTTGATTGGATATATTTTTTTTTTGCTAGGGGCTTTACGTCGCACCGACACAGATAGGTCTTATGGCGACGATGGGATAGGAAAGGCCTAGGAGTTGGAAGGAAGCGGCCGTGGCCTTAATTAAGGTACAGCCCCAGCATTTGCCTGGTGTGAAAATGGGAAACGACGGAAAACCATCTTCAGGGCTGCCGATAGTGGGATTCGAACCTACTATCTCCCGGATGCAAGCTCACAGCCGCACGCCTCTACGCGCACGCCCAACTCGCCCGGTGATTGGATATAGACGTTGCTTAATGTTTGAGGAAGTGCTGCATTCAATGGTGAACGTTACAATGGTATTTCGTCCTATTTTATTGGTGATGACTTCCGGAAAGTCCTTTAAAGCACGTCTCAGCTCCTCTTCTTCACTTGGTGGAAGATGCGTTAGCTGGGTATCTCCCAGGTCTACGTCGACTTCGCATCCTTGAGAGTCCGAGGCTTCCACCGTGCCATGCGACCCTAAGAAGTATGTCTTCACCCAAGAAACTTCATGAGCTGGATAGTCTAGGATCACATTGTATTCTACCAGCAAGTCATGACCTAATATGATGTCAGGTATTAGGTTCTGAATCACAGCAGCGTTAATTACAATAGGCAGGTCTATACATTTAGCAGTTAGGTTAGTCTGTCCTTCGATGTAATATGTAACCCCGTCCGCTGCTCTCACTACCCTTCCAAGATGGTGAAACCATAGGCCGTAGTAATCTGGCAACAGTCCCATTTACAAATGACTGGCTTGCTTGGCTGTCGAGTATGGCTGAAATATTATTGTTGCCTATCCTCAAGATGATCACTGGGCGAGATTGATCTGTTCTGCCTACAATCTGACCAATCCTTTTCCTACTTGTCCAGGGCTGCTTCTCTGTCAGATCTTAAGGCACCTTCCTGTTCCTCCTCTTAACCCAGAAAGGGCCTGGCCTAGTTTCTCCGACGTCGGAGTTCGGCAATTGTTCTTAATGTATCCCGTTCTTCCACACTCGTAGCATTTCCTAACCAAACTGGTCTCTTCCGTAGCTTTGATCTTGTGTCCTTCTTCTAACTTGGCGATGATTCTACGAAGATCATCAAAGGATTACGGTTGTGATACTTTCACTAGGGGTTGAATATTATCGTGGAGTAGCTCCACGTTATCTGGTAAGATCCCGTTCTCGCTTCCTTCCGGGTGCATCCGCTTAAAGAGCTGGTACTTCTGGAGGTTGAACGTGCTAGCTCTCATGTCGGTGGGTTGTGCATCAGTCAGTAGCTTCCTTTTTACAGAGCTCTTCACCTCTTCGGAATTAAACCTAGCAAGAAATTCCCAATTCAAATCCGTCCAGTTTAAGTTTAAGCCCTTCAAGTTATTCCGCTAAGTAGCGGCTTGCCCACTTAATTGCGGTGGGATGAGTTGAACGAAGATGTCCTCCGGTAGATTAGTCCTTCCTAGTAGACTGAACGATCCCTCGATGAAGCTAGTCGGGTTCTCTTCCAGTCGCCCGTGGATTTCCAGAAGGTTCTCTATAATCAGTTTCGGGTCTAGATGTCCTGTATTGCTGGTTATGTTTGAGGGGATTGGAGGCGAGGCGATAGGTCCTATTCGAGTTAGTCTATCTTCTACCGCGTGAAGGATGCTTCCTCTCATATTCTGTACATCACACTTGATGGTCGAATTTTACCCTCAACCGTTTGTTTCATGCTGGAAACCTGGGTTTTCACCTTCTCCTTGAGGTTCGCGATGTCCCCTTCTAGTTGGTTTATCCTACTATCGACCTGCTCCAGCTGTCCCAGTTTTGACCTGATGTCCGATATCTGCTGTGTTAATTGATTAGAGACGTCGCTAATTTGGGAGTTCATCTGCAAAACTTCATCATCTACAGTTGATATTTTCGATTGTAGGCACTGTTCTACTTAGTAAACCTGCGTGTACACTTGTGATACTTTTCGGGTTAAAACTGAATTAGCTTCAGAAATTTCGTCTGAATGTTTGTCATTTACTTTCGAAATTTGGTCTGTAATCTGTTCTGTTAGGCACCAATTGACGTCTGAAATTTTGTCTGAAAGATTATCATTTACTTTTTAAATTTAGTCTGTTAATTTGGAATTGACTCGTGAATCAACGTTCGAGATTTTCTCATTGAATGCGTGTATCACGCTCATAAAGTTGGAACACATTTTAGTTATACACTGACTGACAGTGACAATGCAACACCAAGGAGGAGTGGTTCGAAAGGGATGAAAGTTGGGAAAAAACAGAGATGGCACGGATGAATAATTGATGTTTATTTCAAACCGATATGCAGGTTACACAATGCGCACGGCATCGACTCAGTAGGATGTAGGACCACCGCGAGCGGCGATGCACGCAGAAACATGTCGAGGTACAGAGTCAATAAGAGTGCGGATGGTGTCCTGAGGGATGGTTCTCCATTCTCTGTCAACCATTTGCCACATTTGGTCGTCCGTACGAGGCTGGGGCAGAGTTTGCAAACGGCGTCCAATGAGATCCCACACGTGTTCGATTGGTGAGAGATCCGGAGAGTACGCTGGCCACAGAAGCATCTGTACACCTTGTAGAGTCTGTTGGGAGATGCGAGCAGTGTGTGGGCGGGCATTATCCTGCTGAAACAGAGCATTGGGCAGCCCCTGAAGGTACGGGAGTGCCACCGGCCGCAGCACATGCTGCACGCAGCGGTGGGCATTTAACGTGCCTTGAATACGCACTAGAGGTGACGTGGAATCATACGCAATAGCGCCCCAAACCATGATGCCGCCTTGTCTAGCGGTAGGGCGCTCCACAGTTACTGCCGGATTTGACCTTTCTCCACGCCGACGCCACACTCGCCTGCGGTGACTATCACGGACAGAACAGAAGCGTGACTCATCGGAGAACACGACGTTCCGCCATTCCCTCATCCAAGTCGCTCTAGCCCGGCACCGTGCCAGGCGTGCACGTCTATGCTGTGGAGTCAATTGTAGTCTTCTGAGCGGACGCCGGGAGTGCAGGCCTCCTTCAACCAATCGACGGGAAATTGTTCTGGTCGATATTGGAACAGCCAGGCTGTCTTGCACATGCTGAAGAATGGCGGTTGACGTGGCGTGCGGGGCTGCCACCGCTTGGCGGCGGATGCGCCGATCCTCGAGTGCTGACGTCACTCGGGCTGCGCCTGGACCCCTTGCACGTGCCACATGTCCCTGCGCCAACCATCTTCGCCACAGGCGCTGCACCGTGGACACATCCCTAACATCCCTATGGGTATCGGCTGCGATTTGACGAAGCGACCAACCTGCACTTCTCAGCCCGATCACCATGCCCCTCGTAAAGCCGTCTGTCTGCTGGAAATGCCTCCGTTGACGGCGGCCTGGCATTCTTAGCTATACACGTGTCCTGTGGCACACGACAACAAGTTCTACAATGACTGTCGGCTGAGAAATCACGGTACGAAGTGGGCCATTCGCCAACGCCGTGTTCCATTTATCGTTCGCTACGTGCGCAGCACAGCGGCGCATTTCACATCATGAGCATACCTCAGTGACTTCAGTCTACCCTGCAATTGGCATAAAGTTCTGACCACTCCTTCTTGGTGTTGCATTTGCTCTGTCAGTCAGTGTATTTACCTCTTCTTCCGATGACGAGTCTTGCATTTCGTCCACCTCGATAGACAACTTTTCGGGATCTTCGCCTTTTTCGATGGGATCTTCTCCTCATCGTGTCATCAATCATTTCTTTTTGCCGTTCGTCGGCAGATTTCTCTTTGCGAGTACGTCTTTAAGTTGTTGTACAGACATATTTTCTAGTATAATTTGCGTTTTTATTCTGATTTCCACTTACACCCGTATTCACTCGAAAATTATTCTTCAGTCCTTCTCACGGGCGGCAAAGTTGTTACCACAAAGTCGCACGCACGAAATGCTGTCAATTGTGTACACTATTTTATTTACAAATTACATACCCGGCATTACACAGGCACATTAATCAACCGATATCTTGACAAACACTTTGCTACAGTAGCATGTCAACAGAACCACAATACGAGTTCACGACTTTTCACTACCAACTCGTTAGCAACTCTAAAGACAGCCTCTTTATGTATATTGCCTGGCCAGGCTTCTAGAAGGATATGACGCAGTATGTTTTCTTGTAATTTCGAGAGTCTCCAATAGCCTATTTACATTGAATGGATTTTTCTGTAATTCTCTGGAGCCAAAGATACGTTCTTCTGGACTATTGTCGTGTGTTGCACAATATTGCATTGGATTTATTCATCATATATACAGGTAAAATAAGTTATAACCTATTAATACTCTTAATAACGTGTCCTTAACTTAAATAAACTCATATTAATATACATACAGGAGATGTTTCATGACATAACCTCACATATAATAGAGTCACGATTTATACCAAACTAGCATGGTACCCGTGCTTCGCTACGGTATTATACTGAAATTTATAATTGAATGCTTAACATTTTATATATAACCAGCCGATATTCGCGATCTGACTCGTTTACTGAGAGATTACGGCACACTTTTCAATCGTTTTTCCAGCAATCGATTTCGTATTTCCCGGGCTAGGTCCAGGTATTCAACCCGGTCAGTTGGGTCCCTAAATCTTAACCATGGATCAAATTCTTGAGGAGATCCGTCGTGGTGTCCTCTTAGGTGCCTTGGCGGTACTGAACCGGCGGCCGGACTGCAATCGTAGTCATTACCCGTCCAGGACCCGTTTCCAGCACGGCCCGCACATTTTGACGACGGTCCAGAACATTATTATTATTATTATTATTATTATTATTATTATTATTATTATTATTATTATTATTATTATTATTGTTGTTCTGGACCCCACAGCAAGATGCAAGACTTCTACTTGGCGGTAAATTACATCTGCTGCCATTGTCATTGATGACAGTATGACCAGCACCATTGTCGCCCCTAGGCAAGTGCGCAGGACTTCTGGCGATACGAATGACATACTTCCGTGTATTATTGACCTTATTAGAGAAGTGAACAATTGCACGGCCAATCTTATACCTATCGTTTATTTCAAATGTGTTTAAATTTCTATTTATATTCCAGAAGAATCTACTCTAATCTAAGAAGGTTCTCCAAAGGAAAAAATGGCTCTTGAAAACGAATCCAGGAAAGATTAAAAATGATCGGTTTATGATCAGAATAAGTCCATTGAAAATCAACAGTCATTCAACTGGGTCAGGAATGGAATTAATAAAGCCCCCAGCTAGCAGTGAGGATAGGAATTGTGCCGGCTGCCGAAGCCTGTCGCACTCCTCTGGAGCAATGATTAGTGAATGACAAATGAAATGAAATTATATTGGAGAGTGTTGCTGGAATGAATGATGACGGGGGAAACCGTAGTAGCCGTGAAAAACATGTCCCGCCTCCGCTTTGTCCAGCACAAATCACACATGGAGTGACCGGGATTTGAACCACGAAACCCAGCGGTGAGAGGCCAGCTCGCTGCCGCCTGAGCCACGGAGGCTCCTTATAAGTACATTAGGAACAGTAAAATCAATTGGTCTCAGCTCCGTCTTCACCCCACCGCTGTTAAGTTGATTTACCCCCCCCCCCAAAAAAAGAAGGCGTGTTTCTTTATGATTAAAGGAGATTCCAAATACCAATGTTTACGAGTGTTACCTTTAGTTTTGAGATATAAGTATTCCCATAAAAATAATTAACTTTTTCACTTACTTTCACACTCCCCCCACCCACTTAAGTGAATTTTCCGGCAAAAAATATTCGTTTCTTTAACAGTAAAGGATCTTCAAACTACCGATTATTTTCAGATTTTGAGATATGTGTCCTCATGAAACGAATTCAACTCCTTTTCACATCCGCCCCCAAAGATGATTCCCCGATCCCCCTCCCCCTAAACGCGTCGTTTTATTTTTAAAGAAGATCTACATACCACTTCTTACGTCTGTAACAACTTTCGATTTTATTAGATGTAAGTATCCTCTTACAATTAATTCAATTAATTTTTCAATTTTTCACCCCACCCCCCATCACCCATCCTCCCTTCATTGGATTTTCCCAGAATACCTGTTTGTTTACTTTAACAGGAGATTCCAAATACCAGTTTTTACATCTGTAACATTTTACGTTTCTGAGATATACTGTAGATATAGTGTTTCTAAAAATTCACCCAAATTTGCCACTCCTGTTTAACCCCCATTAATTAGATTTTCCATAAAACAAAATAATACATGTTTCTGTATTTTGAAAGAAGATTCCATATACTAACTGTCTGGTCTGTAATGTCTTCAGTTTCTGAGATATAAGTATCCTCATTAAAGACATTCAACAACTTATTCACACTTTTCATCCCTCCTATTGGGATTTTCCGAAAACAAAAAATACGTGTTTCTTTATTTTGAAAGGACATTCTAAGTACCAATTTTTACATCTGTAAACTTTTAAAATTTTTGAGATATAGAAACACTCATTTTAAAAACCCTCCACTATTTGGATTTTCCAAAAAGGAAAAGTACATGTTTCTTTATTTATAAAGGAGATCCCAAATACCGATTTTCAGGTCTGTGACATCTTCAGTTTCAGAAATATAAGGATCCATATTAAAGGAATTCAACCATTTTTCACCCCTTTTCACCCCTCCTATTGGGATATTCCGAAAACAAAAAATGCGTGTTTCTTTATTTTGAAAGTAGATTCTATGTACCAATTTTTACATCTGTAAAGTTTGAAAGTTTTGAGATATAGATACATTCATTTTAAAAATTCACCCCCTTTTCACACCCCCATTAATTCGATTTTCCAAAACAAAAAATACGTGTTCCTTAATTTTTAAAAGAGATCCCAAACACCAATTTTCAAGTTAGTAATATCTTCAGTTTCTGAGGTATAAGTATCCTCATTAAAGGCATCCACCACTTTTTCACCCCTTTTCACCCCTCCTATTGGGATTTTCCGAAAACAAAAAGTTAGTGTCTCTTTGTTTTGAAAGTAGATTCTATGTACCAATTTTTAGATCTGTAAACTTTAAAAGTTTTGTGATATAGATACAGTCACTTTAGAAATTAACCCCCTTCCCACCCTCCCAGTAATTGGATTTTCCAAAAACAAAAAACACGTGTTTCTTTATTTTTAAAAGATATCAAACGTACCAATTTTCAGGTCTGTAATATCTTCAGTTTCTGAGATATAAGTACCGGTATCCTGATTAAAGGCATCCACCACTTTTTCACCCTTTTTCCCCCCTCCTATTGGGATTTTCTGAAAACAAAAATATACGTATTTCCTCATTTTTAGAGAAGACTTTAAATAATAATTTTTACGTCTGTAAACTTTGCAAGTTTGGAGATATAGATACACTCATTTTAAAATTTCACCCCCCTTTTCACCCCCTTAGCGACGGAATTTATAAAAATCCTCTCTTAGCGGGTACCTACATCTTAATATGAATGTATCCCCAAAATTTCATTTCTTTATGTCTAGTAGTTTTGGCTCGGCGCTGATGAATCAGTCAGTCAGTCAGTCAGTCATTCAGTCAGTCAGTCAGTACAAGTTATTTTATATATATATATATAAAGTCCGTACAGAACTACGTAAATAATAATAATAATAATAATAATAATAATAATAATAATAATAATAATAATAATAATAATAATAATAGTCTAATAATAAAAATAATTCGATTACATTTATTTGCCCATGGGTTTGAGAATTGATTCCAAGTTATAGAATTTCAGTCACCTAGGCTTAGCATATGTCCTGTTGCCTAGTACGCACTAGGTCCTCCATGGGCACTGCCATGCGCAATGGCATCGACGCGTATAACGCGCGAATTGCGTCCATGCTACAATTACCTGGCTCCATAGTTCATGTTTGGTGTTTGGGATTGGGTAACAGCGCCGCACCCGTCGTTTCGCCATATCCCACACATTTTCGATTGGCGACAAGTCAGGTGATCGGGCGGACAAGGGCAACATTCTGACATCCTGTGACAAGAAGACACGTGTTTGTACAGCAACATGTTGTCGCACATTTTCCTGCTGAAGTATGGCGTCTAGGGTGTCGTGCAGAACAGGTATGACTACGGGTCGTAGGATGTTATTCACGTATATCAAACTGGTCACAGTGCCCTGGACACGCACCAACTGTTATTTGTGTTCTACCTAGTAACACCCCCTCCTCTCCCACCATAAGGCCTTGACTTGGCACTGTATGCCTTGTGCGAATGCAGTCAATGTGATGCCTCTCCCCCTGTTTGCTGCGAACCAAAATGCGGCCATCATTTTTAAGCAAACAGAAACTGGTTTCGTCCGAAAAGCCCATCATCTCATTAATACCTACAGAACATTCTTCGAATTATTAATTTTCCATTACTCTGTTAATTACCTTCTTACTGTTGTTGTTTACTCCACGTCCTGCCTCCTCCTACGTTCTAATTATTGACTGTTGAAATAGTAAACGAACCTGGAAGAAACGACTGGGGTGAGTGGCTCAGATAGTGGAGTCCAAGATGGCGGGTTCTATAACGGTCCGGCTGTTTTCTATGTTACTGAAGAGTGCTGAAATGGGACGGCCTCGCGTCGTAAGGTCTGCAGACTCTTAGTAGAACTCAAGCAAGAAATATTTCTGGCACCTTGGCGACTCCGAGAACCGTAAAAGTAGTCAGTCGGCCACAAAACCAGTGACATCATTATTTGGATGAAACGTTGTAAATGCCATGTCCTCTTTTACAAATATCCCATTCACATACATCGTTTTGAAATAGCAATGTTATTCATTTCACGGTCCTTCATTTGTTTTTGATTTTTAAATGTGCGGCGACATCGGAATCGTGGTATTTAATGACCCTCAAATGACACTGGCTTCAGCCGGTGCTGAATGCACTATCTAGGGAACAGAAAGAAAACAACTAGCTTACTGCGCCACGGAGGTCACCATATTATTATGAGGTTAGCACTCGTTCTTATTCAATGTTCTCATATAATATATTTTGATAATAATATAATTTACAGCGCATAAATTTGCGTACCGGTAGTTGATTCAATATTAAATGAGAAATTTGTATTTATTTACTTCCAGTGCCCCCATGATTTATTTTAACTCACTCAGAAATACAGATTATATATTAGCACATGAACAATAATATGTGCATTCTTATTAAACACATAATAAAGTTTCCTAAAAGGCCGCTGTAAGGATAAATGAGTATTAGAAGGTGAAACTGCCAAAACTCTACTCCACATCACAATCGATTGGTTTTAAGCATCACCTCCGAGAAATGCATTATCTGGGTTGTGTCTTCAATGGATTCCCAATAAAGGGACCCAGCTCAAATTCCAGCCAATGCACGTGAGAGTTTTGAAATAAAATGTCACGCACCTGTAGTTCAAATTCCGTGTAAAACGTCCAATAACCACGATTCTGAAATGAAAAGTTACGTAAAAAATACAAACTTGTTTTGCATTTATTACTTTCTTTCATGAAACAAAGTAAATGCTGAGGTCCTCCTAAGCATACTTCAGGAATGTTACCCTATTTCTGTATCATAAAGTACTTTAAATATCAAAAGTCAGGTGTTTAGATACACCTAACTACAATGCACGAATGCATAGATGGAGCGTAGACTATTACGACAATAACATGTCCTGTTTAAGTAACAGAAGGCTTCACTGGCATCCGGATGTTTGGGAGGTGTCAGGGTCAGTTAAGAAGTATGACTGCCTCAATCAAAATGTGTGCGAAGGTTGGTCTGTGTGGAGTGCAGTGTTGATAAATCATGGCTCATCGTGCGGACTGAAGTAGGCAATGGGCGAAGCAGTTGTCGTCGATTGAAGCCACTCATGCAATTATACTAGCACTGATACTCGCAGACTTACGTTGCGAGAGCTTAGGATTGCTCAGTATACAGTTTTATATCTATGGAAACGTTCTCAGAGCCCGTACCTTTACTGTTCAGAAAACGCTTTTCATATCAATTGTGAATCGTTGGAGAGAAGATGGTTTGTTTTCATTGCCTATCAGTTTTCATTTCACTGTCTGTGTATATATCAGAGGTATGAACACATAAAATAGACCTTTTATTGAGCAGTGTGCTATTACGAGCCGTTATTGAAGGGTTTCATTCTTGACGTAATAAATCTAGAGTGTAACAACAGTGTGATGCTCTGTACGACATTCATTCATTGGTATTCCTCTCTTAATGTCATCAGTATATTGACACCGATTTACTCAGGTGAACATGCTGTCATGCTCAACAAGAGGAATGGAAACTACGTAATTCCAAAAATCTGACACCGTATGCTGTCATTGGAAAGGATTATCCTGAACGGAGCATCTCTGTACACATTATAGGTGAATGCTCGAATAGCATTTTATTTGAAGTACTGGGCCGTTTATCCTAAATTCAAACTAAAATGACTGAAGTTAGAGACACATTGCTATAGGATCTAAAAGAACACTAGTTATGTTGAGAAAATTATATACCGGTATCCAGAGCCCGGACCCAGCTTCCTCCCCTGCGACCGGACCTTTGGTATAATCGAGAAGGAGAAACGGAAGCGAGAGAGAATATACTTGCCACACGATTATTGTTTAGCTAATTGATATTCATGGAAGCACAAATAAACGGACATTGTCATCAGTAAGATACCAGATGAATCAACAACCCTACCAATGCATTGTTATTAATCCATAGAATTGATTTAGTTGCAGCTGTTGTTATTGTGCTTGCTGATGAATGATTAATGCTTCAGATAACTTTGTTAACAGCCACTTCATTGTGTGTGTGTGTGTGGGGGGGGGGGTTGGTGGGTGGGTGGGTGAGTGGGTGGGTGGGTGTGTGGGTTGGTGTGTGGGTGGGTGTGTGGGTGGGTGTTAGTATGTGAAGCCTGTCTGAGAATTTGGGTTAATGTTGTATCTGTATTAGTGTTTATCTGTAATGGACTGGAATTAGTACTTTCTAAGAAAGAGTCTTGACTTAAAATTTGGTACTATCGTAACATTACCCTGAAGACGAAGCGATGAGACTGCAGGAAATACTTCTTGAATATCTAAGATATTATCTATAATCCAGTTTTCTTTTCCACTTAAATATCAAACACTCGTTGTATCCCGTTTATGTCCCTAAAATCACTCTTGAATTCGTGACAGAACCCTGTAACAAACCCAGGCCAAGCAAGCGGGGAAACAACTATGCTAATTCCAGAATATGATCGTGTTACTCAGAAATTTAGTCTATAACTCCTTCCTGCAATGATTTTATTTATTTATTTATTTATTTATTTATTTATTTATTTATTTATTTATTTATTTATTTATTTATTTATTTATTTATTTATTGCTTTTGAATTAATGGATTCAGGGCTCATGTCCTTCTCTTACACTTAATCACGTGACGTATATGATCAACAGCAGCGTTGAAGATGTAAAGAGGGCCCTGCTAAGAAACTACTGTACATGTGATGTAATCTAGGTATTACAATTTAGAGTAAATGCACGAATAAAATTTCAGTTAATTACGATAGGAAATTAATTGCATTTTTAAGTAGACAGTTATTAATAAATATGACTGAAAATTGACGAAGTAAAACTTGACTCCTTTATCACATAACATTACTGGAGAATCTTATGAGTATCGAATCGAAACATGTCTTTCAATTTACCATATCACACATATAAACTTATAAACATATAGTGCGACTGAATATCATTAGACAATAATGACCTTCATGCGTGTTTTGAAAACATCATATTTACGCTCCGGGAACGTGTGCAGTGGTAGTTCCAAGTCCGATAACTAGAGGTCCCAGGCTGTAACACGTCGCACTGAGCGGTTAGTGATTTCAATTGCTGTCTAACGCAGTACCTCAATCGATTGTTAACTATCATCTCACACCAGCATACCGCGTATGGGGTGTAATTTTATGGGCATTAGTTAAATAGATTGTAACCTTACTTATATTAATCTTATTTAATCTGCTTACCGTCCAGGTCGGCTTTTCCCTCGGACTCAGCGAGGGATCCTAACTCTACCGCTCAAAGGGCAGTGTCCTGGAGACATTTGGTCAGGACACAACTGGGGACGAGGACGTGCAAATTACCTGGGTGGCCTCATCTGCTAAGCTGAACAGGGACCTTGTGGGGAAAGGGAAGATGGAAGGAAGCGACAGTGACCTTAAGTTAGGTACCATCCCGGAATTTGGCTGGAGAAGAAGAGGGAAACAATGGTAAACCACTTCGAGGGTGGCTGAGGTGGAATCGAACCCCTTCTACTAATTTGACCTCCCGAGGCTGAGTGAATCCCGTTCCAGTCCTCGTACCAATTTTCAAAATTTGTGGCCGAGTCGGAAGTCAAACCCGGGCCTCCGGGAAAGGCAGCTAATCACACTAACCACTACACCACAGAGGTGGACTGTTTAATTTTTAATTTAGTTGTTTCCGTATTGACGGAAAATTACATGATATGTAGGTGCCCTTTAAGACCATATTCTGATGTTCACCCAACGTGAATGTTGTGTGGGGCTAGGGAATATTTGCTACTCGTTAGGAAATATTACTTTTGAATGCCTAAAAGTAGGCTTTCTAGCAAGACCAACAAGAAAGACGGCCAGGGAGCGCTCACGAACGAGCGAAGTCACGTGACCCATCCAGTCTGCGCTTATATGAATGATCCTTGGATTTTCTCACATGAATAACCTAGCTTTTTGTTATCTTACGAGCATTCATACAATTTAACAGTAATCTCTGCATCTTACTCGGCCAGTTACGTTTCGAATCTCGAACGACTGAAAAAAGGAGTCCTCGTGAAAAATGCAGGGGAAATAAGCAGCTTAATTTGAGGATTGAAACGTACCTCTAGATATTTTTATTTTAATAAAATAATCAGTGCAGTTCTTCGTGATTTGAAATTTTACTTTTTTAGTAATTTGATATATACTGATTACATCAATTAATTAAATTCATTTTATACAACACACTTCCTTCACATGTGTTACTGCATGAGAAAACAAAAAATAACTTACCAACTGACCGCAGTTTTCCATTATCCTACTTCTCTCTTTGGTCCTACTGAGGGAATGCTCATAACATGAAATAAAATTATTTTGCTTTATTTGTTCATTTGTATTTCCATGAGTTTAGTAATTTCAGTTCAGTGCACTACACTTGATGTCCCTAAGAGTGGAGTGGGATGTTTGGAGAAGGTAATAATTGATTGTTCTTGAAAATGGTAAAACAATGACTGCCAACATCCATTTCTGAAAAGCAATAATAAAATAGGAGAAAGGAACACCAAAATAAAAGAAACGAAGCAAAGTTGAGAACCAAAATCATACTCAGAAAGTTTGAATTGTTTTATAAGATCAGATATGAAACTCATATTTTCATTTCATGAAAATATGAACTGAAAGATATTATGCCACTGTATTTACTTACCAAAACTGGTAACTAATTGAGTCAGTATTCAGGCTGAAATAAAACAATGGTATTTGCTGTGCATACATTTATTTACAATATAAGTTTAAAAACGGCCATTCCATAAAAAATTGGGCCAGGTTCATACAAAATTTGAAAATATATTTATTTACTATTGCCACCCCCCCCCCCTCCCCCACCACACCCCGTAGTAAGCTAAACAAGAAATCTTTCTGGAGTGTTACAAAGAATCTCAGATACGGATGAAAACGGGAAATGAATAGTGTATTGGGTAAATCAGGTAACTCATTGCAGATCCTAGGGAATCACTAGCCAGATGAAAATTATTTTGAGATTCTTCTCAATGTACAAGGAAATCTTCCAGCTGAAGTCAAGAAAAATCAAGTTCATGGGGAGGAGAACAACTATGCCGGTGAAATTCCGCTAAAGGGATGGTAAATAAATTCCATTGTAATTAAGCCTCACGGTTAGATGAAAATAGACCTGAAATGGTCAAAATATAATGGAAAGAGAGGGATAAAATGTCTTCATCGAGTAACAGGATTGACATAGATTGTGAGTAAGGTACCTTCTGATTGGACGAAAGCAGTAATTGCAGCTATCTGTGAGCAAGGTAATAGACAGGATTGTAAAAACTATGTCGAGTTTTTTATGGATTAGTATGATGTTGCTTCTTGTTTAAAGGAGCCTAACGTCTAAGGTCATCGGCCCCTATGGATTAGTATACCGGGTAAGGTGTTTCGCGCATTTTGGAAAGAAGGGTGCGATCTCAGTGGTAGAGAGTAAGTTGGATTAAAGCCTATGCGGTTTCAGACCGCAGAGGTTGGTAAGGATCAGGTATTCCTATGCATCAAGTAATTGAAAATGGGAGGAATAGACATCTGTTTATGTTTCGAGATCCAGAGAAGGCATACGACAGAGTACCATGGGAAATTTTATTTGTCGTAAGGGGTAATTCTAGGAGTAGGGATAGGTTATTATGGGCAATGAAAGTCATTTTTGTTGGTAACCGGAACGCAGTGATATTTGATGGTGGAATGAATTCTTGGTTCAAAGTAATTACGGGACTTAGACACGGCTCTGTAATCCTTCACCATGCCAATTTACTGCAACGTAAAAAAATTCGTCAGGGGTGGGTTGGATTCATGTATGTGGAGGTATGCCAGAAACTTGGTTTTAATTGCAGACTGTCCCGAAAGCCTGACATGTAATCTCTCAGAGCTTGAAAGGGTGTACAGCGAGGGCGATATGAAAATGAGCATTTCGAATACTAAAGCGATGTCAGTAGGAAAGAAACCTAATAGGTTTGAATACCAGATGGGGATTACGAAACTTGAACGTGTGGATCATTTCTAGTATCTAATAGGAGTATTCTTCCAAGATGGTGGTATACGGTAAAAAGCAAAATTGAATCAAGCTACAGCAAAGCTGATGCGGTGAGCTCGCAGTTGCGATCACTGGTATTCTGCAAGAAAGAGGTCAGTTCCCAGACGAAATTACATCGGTACGTTTTCAGACCGATTTTACTGTACGGGAGTGATATCTCGGTGGACACAGGGTGTCTTATTCGTATGTTAGATGTAACGGACATGAAAGTAGTGAGTATGATTGCTGGTACACGAAGATGGGAACAATTATAGAAGGGTACTCGGAATGGGGAAATATAGGTTAGTTTAGGAATAGACTCGATGGATGAAGCTGTACATTTGAGCCGGCTTCGGTGGTGCGTCATGTGGGGCGAATGGAGGAGGAGGGTAATGGGCTCAGCCACAGCGGGTAAGAGAAATAGAGATGAAGACGACGATGTAAAGATTAGCGGTACAGAATTAAACGAGGCAACGAAGTTAGTTGGAAATGGAGGACTATGGGGGCATGGGTCTCAGACGTTTAGCCCAAGGACATTTCGCCCAACATATAAATCAGTCCTACACATATTTTTGTCCAATCTAATAATAGGTGGAACACTGGCATGTCCCGTTTCATTATCTCGAATGCTGTATTTTCCAAAGAAATACTATGTTAAATATACTTCAGAAATTTTACAATACCTCTATAGAAAGTTAAACTGAAGTTCACCGGTCGAGTTGGCCGTGAGGTTATGGACGCACAGCTGTGAGCTTCCATCTGAGAGATAGTGGTTCGAACCCCACTGTCGGCATCTCTGAATAAGGTTTTCCGTGGTTTCCCGTTTTCACACCAGGAAAATGCTGGGGCTGTACCTTCATTAAGGCTACGGTCACTTCCTTCCCATTCTGATGCCTTTCCTATCCCATTGTTGCCATAAGACCTATCTGTGTCGGAGGGACGTAAAGCAACTTGTAAAAAAAAACTGAAGTTCGTTAATGAGTACTAGTACACTGAAATTGAATTGTTAATGTCACTGTCAGATCCACTTTCATCTTCATTATACGTTTTCAGTTTCAAACTTATTGTTCTCAAATATCACAGTATACCGCTACTGGTTTCTTACTCTTCGTAGTTGATAATGATACATTCCAGCTGGATTTGATTTCTTACGTACTTCATTGGGGTGGAATCAGGATGACTTATTCATAAGTCAGACTTTACAGACATGAAAATAATGAAAATGACCGCTTGTCTTATAATGCAGGTGTGTGTATGGGAATGCGTAGTTTCAAAAATAACAGATTCATACTGAAGAGGTTGGAGGGAAATCAAATCCAACATTGTTTTGAAGAGCGAGTAAACAATGTCTTCCCTAATTTGTGAAGGGTATTTAGTATTTTTTTACGATTTGCTTTTCGTCGCACCAACACAGATAGGCCATGGCGACGATGGGGTAGGAAAGGCCTAGGAATAGGAAGTAAGCGACTGTGGCGTTAATTAAGGTACAGCCCCAGCATTTGCCTGGTGTGAAAATGGGAAACCATGAAAAACCATTTTCTGGGCTGCCGACAGTTGGGCTCGAACTCACTATCTCCCGGATGAAGGCTCACAGACGCGCGCCCCTAACCGCACGGCCAACTCGTCCGGTAGTGTATTTGGTATAAACACTAGTAATAAGGAAGGGTGGGATTTATAAAATGTCACGATAGTTTAATAGTTCCGTATGCTTTTAAAACTCATCCACATCTCTCAGGAACATGACAGCATAATTCGCCTCAGAAAGAACTGTCAGAGATGCTAGGAGTCTGAAGAAAGAATGAAGATGTAAACTGTTCTAAATCTCGCGGCGGCACCTCGTTTGCGATACGAGGTTAAACGTGAAGACGAAACGCCTTCTAGGGAACTATTTTTATTCATTTTAGTCCTTAATTGATTAATGTTCAAATTATAATTGAGCTCCATTACACAACAGGCATATAACTTGAAATATAATAACATACAAAACAGGAATAATTAATTGTAACATTGATATCATCATCATTCATCATGCGCCACTTTATAACAGCACACAAAAATCACCTTATGCAACTACATATAGTATCAAAATAAACTGACGAATTATTTATATTATATTACAGTTAATCTGGTTGTAATAAATATAATTTAAAGAAACAAAGGAATTTATTTATTGTTGAATACATTACACATTTAGAGCTATTTCACGCTGTGTCTTAGAACTAGGTCTCATACTTATCCGACCAGTAGAGGGAAGTAGGATAGAGGAAAAGGTGGTGCAATGATATGATGATAAACGGGGTTAAAAATCAGGACGTGAGTTTCACAAATAGGAAATGTCCTCCCAGATTTAATTAATGTGTTGACGGGGTGAAAGTTCCCTTTGGGGATCATTGTTAATATCTAGGTGTTAATATAAGGAAAGATCTTCATTGGAATAATCACATAAATATAATTGTAAATAAAGGGTACAGATCTCTGCACATGGTTATGAGGGTATTTAGGGGTTGTAGTAAGGATGTATAGGAGAGAGCATATAAGTCTCTGGTAAGACCCCAACTACAGTATGGTTCCAGTGTATCGGACCCTCGCCATGTTTACTTGATTCAGGCACTGAAAAAAATCCAAAGAAAAGCAGCTCGATTTGTTCTGGGCGATTTCCGACAAAAGAGTAGCGTTACAAAAATGTTTCAAAGTTTGGGCTGCGAAGACTTGGGAGAAAGGAGACGAGCTGCTCGACTAAGTGGTATGTTCCGTGCTGTCAGTGGAGAGATGGCGTGGGAGGACATCAGTAGACAAAAAGTTTTAGTGGTCTCTATAAAAGTAGGAAAGATCACAATATGAATATAAAGTTGGAATTCAAGAGAACAAATTGGGGAACATATTCGTTTATAGGAAGGGAAGTTAGGGATTGGAATAACTTACCAAGGTGGATGTTCAATAAATTTCCAATTTCTGTGCAGTCATTTAAGAAAAGGCTAGGAAAACAATAGATAGGGAATCTGCCACCTGGGCGACATCCCTAAATGCAGATCAGTAGTGATTGATTAAATTTCAAAAACTAAAAAATGATTAGGCCTACATGTACTTCGTAATTTCCAATTTCTTTTCAGTCATTTAAGAAAATGTTAGGAAAACAACAGATAGGGAATCTGCTACCTGGGAGACTACCCTAAATGCAGATCAGTAATGACTGATACTGAAAAATTAATTCTCAGGACATCAACACGAGTGAACAGTTTCTGGTGAGTAGGCTACTGATCAATTGGAATTAAAAGTGGAGATGAAGCAGATTAAACAAGGCTTCGTAAATTCACCAAGCTAAAACTATCAAGCTAACTAAGTAGTCAACGTAGTCTCATCCATTGGTTTCAGAGAACCTTGTGACAATTCCTTAAATAATGCTCTCTTGTCGTTTCCAAACGGAACATCATCCCAACAGTTCTCAGCTGTTAAAATAATGTTTACTTAATGTTTACTTAATGTTTAATGTTTATTTAATATTTGGAATAATGTTCTGAGAGTACTTCGCCACGTAAGGCATTACTAAATAGTTGTAATATACGAAACAAATAAAACAAATGGGAAGATAACGCTATTGGCATCTTACATACATACATACGTTATCATTTTAGACTGTTATGCCTTTCACCGTTCAGTCTGTAAGCCTCTGTGAACTTACTAAACGTCGCCATAATCCTCTATTTGCAACTAGTGCTGTGGCCTCATTTAGTTCTATACCTCTTATCTTTAAATCGTTAGAAACCGAGTCTAACCATCGTCGTCTTGGTCTACCTCTACTTCTCTTCCCCCATAACGGAGTCCATTAATCTCCTAGGTAACCTATCATCCCCCATTCGCCTCACATGATCCCACCACCGAAGCCCGTTTATGCGTACATCTTGATCCATCGAGTTCAATACTAAATTAGCCTTTATATTCTCATTCGGAGTACCCTCCTGTCATTGCTCCCACCTGTTTGTACCATCAACAATTTTTGCTACTTTCATGTCTGTTACTTTAACTTATGAATAAGATATCCTGAGTCCACTTTTCTTATGTTACGGGTAGGTTCCAGTGTGTTAACCTCGGATTCCGCTTCACCTTTTATTAGATGAGACACAATTTTTTCTAAATTTAACCTTCTTTTGCACTTTTGGAATTTTGCTTTACTTCCCCCCCCCCCCCCCCTCCCTCCGAGTCGCAGCTTAGTCTATGTTTAACCTGCATTTAATGGGGCTGCCGTGCACTGTAGCTTATCAAATTGCTTATGTTTGTGGGATTTAGTGTAGATAGATAGATAGGTAAAGAATGGGTGAGCCCTGCCTTCGCAGGGCTCCACACGTAGGTCTGTGAAGATCCTTTGTGTCCCTTAAACGGGTTTGCCTAGTCCAGCCCTAGTGCTTCTATAAAGGATACCAGTGATGTCTTCCAGGCTCACAAAATGTGTGCCAAGATATCGATGTCTAGTGCTTGCAAGAGACTCGCACTGACATAACACATGCGCGGAGGACTCTTCCTCCCTACCGCATCTTCTACACATCGGATCCTGACTGATTTACATGATGTGTAGGTGTCTGTGTAAGGTATTGTGGCCTGTCAACAGTCCAACTACCATTCGAATTCTGGTCCTGTTCAAATTTATCAGGAACTTTTTATAACTTTGACTAGGCCCTTTGATAAGTTCACGTGCCTGCCTTGTATGGTTAGCCTCTTCCAAATGTCTAAGTGAGACTGGTTTGTCCATTGGGATATTACCAGTTTCACGCTTCGGAGTGACACTCCTAGGAAGGGCTGTCTCTGTCCGCGAGCCATCTATGTACCATGTACAGCCCCCTGACCTAAGACGGTCCACAGCATCCACGGCCCACTCCTCCCTTGTGGGTATCACCACTGTGAACTTATAATTCAGATTAAAACTAGGCTTCATCAGGTCCCCGATCATCATTGTCATAGGGCAGGTCTGGTGAAGCCTTGTAAGAATAGAAGCATGAACTCTATTCGGATTCTTGAAGGACCATCCTCCGAGTGACCAGAGACGGTAAGCACTCATTCCAATGGTTACCCAATAGGGCTCCATTCGGCATCGCAAGAAAGGAGCTACTAGTCCCCCTCACCACGCAGAAAATCTTCAATTGAAGACGGTAACCGAGATTATCCCCCTACAATTGCAGAAGCACACACGAGGGGGGATTTAGTGTAATGTTTTAATCAATTGCTTCTAGTCATTCTCGGCCTTTTCTAAATTTGTCCTTGCCTTTTGAGTAAATTTTCTTGTTGGCCATTTATGAAGAATGACTTCTCTGGTTGAAATAACCAGTTAGGATTTATTTGGCTATGACTTCCCTGTTCTTTTTTTAATGCAAATTCCCTTCTGGGTAGGTTGAAATATTAGGTAATCTTGTGATTGCATAGATTATTTAATGGTACTGTAGCGCTTGCATGCCGCGGCAGCCTACAATTCATAGTTACTTATTTTAGTAGGGGTTTGCTTACTTGCTCTCCCCGCTTATCTTACTGCTGAGTCCGCGTTTGCCTAATATTTATTATTATTATTATTATTATTATTATTATTATTATTATTATTATTATTATTATTATTATTATTATTATTATTATTATTAGTTTTCGTGGGCAGCGCACTGGCCTCTCACTGCTGGGTTCCGTGGTTCATATCCCGGTTACTCCATGTGAGATTTGTGCTAGACAAAGTGGAGGCGGGGCAGGTTTTTCTCCGGGTACTCTGGTTTTCCCTGCCATGTTTCATTCCACCAACACTCTCCAAAATCTTTCGTTTCATCTTTCAGTCATTAATCGTTGCCTCAGACGAGTGCTACAGACTTCGGGAACCGGCACAATTCCTCTCCTTGCCGCTAGAAGGGGGCTTCATTCATTTCATTCCTGACCCGTTCGAGTGACTGGATAATAATAATAATAATAATAATAATAATAATAATAATAATGTCCGACTCGTTGGCTGAATGGTCAGCGTACTGGCCTTCGGTTCAGAGGGTCCCGGGTTCGATTCCCGGCCGGGTCGGGGATTTTAACCTTAATTGGTTAATTCTAATGGCCCGGGGGCTGGGTGTTTGTGCTGTCCCCAACATCCCTGCAACTCACACACCACACATAACACTATCCTCCACCACAATAACACGCAGTTACCTACAAATGGCAGATGCCGCCCACCCTCATCGGAGGGTCTGCCTTACAAGGGCTGCACTCGGCTATAAATAGCCACACGAAATAATAATAATAATAATAATAATAATAATAATAATAATAATAATAATACGTGCCATCCCTGCCGTAGCCCCTGTCGGTACTTCTTGGAAGGGACTAGTTGGGTGAGCCGACCGGGGAGTTCCCAGCCGGATCGGAGGGCATGGCTGGAATTTACGTGTATTGTTCTCGACGGCTGGCTTACCTGTGAGTTTCTTGGAGATACAACTTATTCCCTCTCTGGCCTCATCACGAATATTCTGTTTCACACCACCCGAACTATAAAATGGGAGGCTAGCCACGCACAGTGAGTCAGTGAATGTTGGGTTCCGTTGTGGAGTCTGAGTTGGTGCAAAAGAACGGAGTCAATGTTGGACTCGGTGTCAGCGTTGGACTCCGTGGTGAAATCAGTGTGAGACTCGGTGTGTTAGGTTTCTGTGTCTAGGCTGAGGATGACATAGGTGTTGACTGTCGCTAGTGTCCCACCGAGGTCTGAACGATGAGTTGTTGGTGTGTCGGAGTGTGAAGCGAGTAGCTGGACTGCAGAAGACGTGTATTTACTATCTGAGAGTACTGTGTGTCTGTGTATTTCTGTGGACTGAAGATAGCCTCGAGTCAGTGAGGGAAGCCGCTATCGTGAGTGTGAGGGTAATTGGATCTGTGTTAATATTCGCTGTTGTGAGTCTCGTCCTGCTGTCGAATAATGTTGAGCTATTGCTGCTTAGTTGCTTACTGCATGTGACTGTGTGAATTACAGGATTGTCTCCGGCTTTGAACCAAGGAATAGTCATCGTGTGTTGTGTAGCCAGTAGCACGGTGTTCATATCCAGCGGTCTACACACAGCGGCTGTATAAAGTAACTGGACCTGGGGAAGTGAAAGTAAGGACTGGCCGTCCACTCGTAATTCCAACCGGTTGGGCATCCCTAGTGTGTGTACAGAAGAGAGACTTTGAAAATAGACAGCAATTAGTAGTGTGGCCATTCATAGCCTAATACAACTGTATATATCGATGGCTTACTTTTAAAACCTCGTATGTCCCAATGCTATTTCTATCCATTATATTCCTTAAGACTGCTCTCGCCTCCCAGCCAAATGCGTATATGCAGCACATCAGAACCATTTTCGTTGTGTTCATTTTCCTACGGCTATGTGTAAAGGAAAATTAACCTTAAAAACATTATACTGTAGGGGTGCGAAAATTTGCTTGCAAACAACATCCCTATAATACGGTATGCTAAGGTCTATTTTCCTTTACACAACAGCACAGGAAAATGAACACAACGCAAATATTCTGATGAACTGCATATAAATTGTGGCTGGGAGGCGTGACCAGTCCTAAGGAATGTAATGGGTAGGAAGACCATTGAGAGATACGAGGTTTTAAAATAAGCCATCGATATATATGTGTTTGAGTGCATTTATTGGGTCATCCTGAAATAAATTAGAGTAACAAAAGAGATGGGAGTTTTATTTTTCTTCTTCTTATTCTTACTATTATTATTCATCCTTGTTTACCGATAGTCAACATCTGGCTCTGGCTCTTGCAAATGTAGATTATTCTATTCTCAGGGGGTTCCGGGCTCTTCAGCCACTTGTTGCTATTAATCGACGGGTAGGATAAGGAAATCGAATTACTACTTGAAATAGAATTTAAGAAGTACCCTAAAATGGATTTACTAAAAAATAAATTAATTACGTCCCATAGATATGAAGTATCGAATAATAAAAGAAAGTTTGTTATCTTAACAAAACAGCTGATATAACTTTGACACAAATAAAAAAATATGAAGACCTCAGGAACTATTTGATTTATATTTAGTTGAAGTAAACGTTAATTGCCATTCCAGAAGAGAATTCAATAATAAAAACAATGAAAAGAGAAAAATCTGAACATTATTTTCAGATTTCAAGTAACACACTTGGTGGATTCACTTGATCCGTATGATTCTGTTTCCGAAACCGGACTCCGAATTTTCCTTTAATTAAGGTTATCCACCGATCACAGAATACCACGTAAGATATCATCAGCCACCGAATGGACTATTAATCAAACCGATACAACTTCAAGTTATATTGGAACCGATTAATTATACCCACGAAGAAAAACATTTAATACACATGTTAACTTGCTCCTTGGCAAGGCATGGTGCTACAAAATTAACTGTTATCAAATCCCTAATATCTCTATAAAAATAAATTACCGCACCACGTTGTGTCACTACCAGGCACCCTGAAATAAAGCTACATTACTAATGAATTATTTAAAATTATATAGAATATTGTTCCACTGAACTGTAATATTTATAAAGTGTAATTAAAAGCTTGAGTTTACTTTTAAGATAACACACAAATAACTTTCAGGTTATGTTAGTTTATAATAAACTAATTTAAGTTGAGTAAACAAATAAGCACGGGTTACTGAAAATTAATCTTATCGCTTCACTGAATAATAATTAAATTAATTTAATCCCATCGTCTACGAACGGTACCAACAAACTAAACTGAAAAGAGTAACGTCAATGGACGGTGTTGTAATTATTATTACCATGCTATCAATAGCAACTAACGCGAACTTATTAAACAAATGGTCTTCATCGCAATGTAGAAGACATACTCATTACAATAATCAAGACCACTATTGTGACAAGGAACGCGGATGAACGTCTCACTCATATAGAGAACGAATTGTTATTTATTTCAGTAATCACAACCATCAACTTGACTATTGAAGAAATGTGCTACTCAATACTATGACCAGTGCTATCATAAACCGAAATAAAATTTTATCATAAACACTTAACTTAGGTTATCAACACCAATAAAATTTAGCTGACGCACTATCATCGCAGACTGAACTGATTGCGTATAGAGTACCCACAAATATTAATTCTCACTAGAGTAAACTAATCACAAGTTCTCGCAGACTGAACTAACCATCAAATTTGGGTAATGAACATTAAAAATAAACCAGACACTGATCATTGCAAACTGAACTAACCATCTAACTGATTTTATGAATGTTGGAAATAAACTGGACACTGATCATTGCAGACCGAACTGATCTTCTAATTGATTTTATGAACATTGAAAATAATCCGGACACTGATCATTGCAGACTGAATTGATAATCTAATTGATTTCATGAATATCGCTAAAACAACTATCATCAACATATGCTGACTTAATAACTAGTGATCTCTCTCTCTTATTGGATATATTTCTTTGCTGTTACAAGATATGTAATATAATGACATGGTGTAATAATTCTGCATCCTTACGATCTTTGAACCGTAAAATTATTTGCATTACTCCCAACTCAGTGTGGTGCACTAACCCACTAATAAGAATACGTATGAGTCTAGCCGCAATCATTGCGTTTTTAACAGACCGCTGCTGTACAATTCCAAATAACCATCGATCCTCGGACAACCAGAACTGAGGCATCTAATAATTAAACCAAAATCCCAATTTTAGGTGCCTGACAGACGAGTGCCGATATTTACCCGTACCATTCGATAAATTCGCCACAACACACATTAACAATCTACTGCCACAACAACTGGCTGTGTCAAGATTTTGCCGTAACAAACTCTTCCACTTCTCAAAAACAATTAATCCAGTATACAAAATATGTCTATCACTTACGAGGTTTATATAATATTATTACTTTTTTTGACCCTCTTAAATATTCGAGACAATCGTCTGATAACGGGCTCGCAGTATTCTAAAAATATCTCACCCGTCCGCTAGCGGTTTGTCATCATACCCCGTACCACCTATCGTTTTCTCACCTGCTATGAATCTACATGGAAACAAGCCAGATTATAACATACTGATTACAGATGAAATTATCTTATACCATCTAGCCTTCTGATATCACATAATTCCTGAAACCAAACCATTCTCGAACTCTGGACAATGCATATGCCTCCCATGGCATTCCAACATACTATTTCCTCAGGGCATTTCCTCCTCCCGGCGTTATAACACATTCCCTCGGGGCATTACACCTTCCCGGCATCAACACATCCTGATTTCAATTCTTCCTCGGGGCATGTCCATACCGGAATCCAACTGAACGCATTTATTTTAACTTCTGTCCCTGCTCGTTCGTCCCTTCTCGTCATGGCTATTGGATGTCTATATTACCTCAGATTAATTTCTTATACAATGTTATATAGCCTACCTTGATTTCCTTCTATTTCTTACATCATTTCAAATTCGTGGTTTAGTTCATGGATTCGTCATCGCACTGAAATTACGTAAATACTGAAACAAACGTCTAGCAAATATCAAACTTTAAATGACAGGAAAATCACGCCGAGCTTGACTTAAATTAGACGTTAAATTAAATTAAATTTAATTAGATACCCACAAAAACACAATTTTTCAACACTCAACTATATCTTACACTAGCAAGATACCCGTGCTTCGCTACGGCAGTATGCTGACGTCTATAATTGAATGCTTAACGTTTTATATATAATGCGCCGAAAATCGCGATCTGACTCGTTTCCTGAGAAAATCCGCCAAAATTCGCGATCTGACGGGTTTTCTGAGAGATTACGGCGAAGTTCCTCCCATTTTCAAACTTTCTTTCCAGCAATCGATTTCGTACTACCCGACCTAGGTCCAGGTATTCCACCCGGTCAGTTAGGTCCCGAAATCTTTGCCATCTTTTCCTATAAGCATTTTTAATATGGATCAAATCCTTAAGGAGATCCGGTGTGGTGTAGCTTTGGGTGCCTTCGCGAAACTGAACCCGCGAACGGATTGCATTCGTAGTCATTAGCCGGCCAGGACCCGTTTCCAGCGCGGTCCGCACATTTTGACGACGGTCCAGAACATTATTATTATTATTATTATTATTATTATTATTATTATTATTATTATTATTATTATTATTATTATTATTATTATTATTGATGATCTGGACCCCATAGCAAGATGCAAAACCGCTACTTGGCGGTAAATTACATGTGCTGCATTTGCCATTTCTGACATTGTGACCAGCACCATTGTCACGCGTAGGCAAGGCGCGGGATTTCTGGCGATACGAATGATATACATCCGTGCATTATTAACCTTATTATAGAGGTGAACAATTGCACGGTTAATGACATTCCTATCGTTCATTTCAAATGTATTTACATTTTTATTTATATGCCAGGAGAATCTACTCTAAGCTAACTTTAAATTCTCCAAAGGAAAAATAGCTCTTGAAAACGAACCCAGGAAAGATTAAAAATGATCGGTTCATGATCATAATAAGTACATTATGAACAGTAAAATCAATTCACCCCACCGCCGTTGAGTAGATTTACAGCCCCCACCCACCAAGAATGAAGAAGGCTTGTTTCTTTATGTTTAAGGGAGATTTCAAATACCAATATTCACGTCTGTTACGTTCAGTGTAGAGATATGAGTATCTCCATAAAAATAATTCACTTTTTCACTTCCTTTCACACTCCCCTCCTAAGTGAATTTTCCGGCAAAAAATACTTGTTTCCTTAATAGTAAAGGATCTTCTAAATACCAATTACCACGACTCAAACATCTTCAATTTTTGAGATATGTGCCCTCATAAAAGGATTTCAACTCTTTTTCACCCCTACCTCCAAGATGATCTCCCTCCAAAGCGCGTTTTTCTTTGTTTCTAAAGGCGATCCAAATAACAATTTTCACGTCTGTAACAACTTGAGTTTTTATTAGATGTAAGTATCCACATACAATTAATTGAATTCAGATTCAATTCTTTCACCTCAGCCCCCCCCCCCCTTTCATTGGATATTCCAAGAATACGTGTTTCTTTACTTTCAAAGCAGATTCCAAATACCAATTTTCACGTCTGCAAATTCTTTCGTTTTTGAGATAATAGTATCTTCATACATATATTTCAACTAATTTTTCAATTTCCCTCCCCCGCTTTAAGTAGATTTCCGAAAACAAAACTACGTATTTCTTTATTTTAAAGGAGATTTCAAATACCAAATTTCACGTCTTTAACATCTTCAGTTTTTGGGATATCAGTATCCTAATTAAAGGAATTCAACCCCATTTTCAGTCACTTTAACCCCCCCCCCACACACACAAGTGTTCTTTCCTAAAACAAAAGGTAGATGTTTCTTTATTTGTAATAGAGATATAACACCATTTTTCACTTCTGTAATATGTTACGTTTTTGAGATATGCTGTATAAATGGTCATTTTAAAATTTCACCTCCTTTACAGTTCCCCTTAAAGTGGAGTTACCAGAAACAAACCACCTATATTTCTTTCTTTTACAGGAGATTCCAAATACCAACTTTTACGTCCGTAACATATAACGTTTCTGAGATATACTGTATAGTTATCATCTTTCTAAAAATTCACCCAAGTTTATCCCTCCCGTTTATCCCCCATTAATTGGATATTCCAAAAAAAATTGGTGTTTCTTTACTATTAAACGAGATCCTAAATACCAATTTTCGGGTGTGTAATATCTTCAGTTTCGGAGATATAAGTATCCTCATTAAAGGCAATCAACCGCTTTTTCACCCTTTTTCATCCGTCCTATTGGGATTTTACGAAAACATAAAATACCTGTTTTTCATTTTTAAAGGAGATTCTCTAATACCAATTTTCACATCTGTAAACTTTTGAAGTTTTGAGATGTAGATACGCTTATTTTAAAAATTCAGCCCCCTTTTCACTCCCCATTAATTGGATTTTCCCAAAAAAAGAAATAAATGTTTCTTTATTTTTAAAGGAGATCCCAAATACAAATTTTCAGGTCTGTAATATATTCAGTTTCTGAGATATAAGTATCTTCATTAAAGGCATTCAGCACCCTTCTCACCATTTTCACCCCTCCTATTGGGTTTTTCCGAAAACAAAATTACGTGTTTCTTTATTTTTAAAGAAGATTCCAAATACCAATTTTTACATCTGTAAACATTTAAAGTTTTGAGATATAGATAAACTGATTTTAAAAATTCAGCCCCCATTTCACCCCCATTAACTGGTTTTCCTAAAACAAAAAATTACATGTTTTTTAATTTTTAAAGGAGATCCCAAATAAAAAATGTACAGGTCTGTAATATCTTCAGTTTCTGAGATATAAGTATCCTCATTAAAGGCATTCAAACTTTTTTTCACCCTTTTGCTCTCCTCCTATAGGGACTTTCCGAAAACAAAAAGAAATATGTGTTTCTTTATTTTTAGAGGAAATTATAATAACCAGTTTTTACATCTGTAAACTTTTGAAGTTTTGAGATAGAGATACACTCATTTAAAAAAATTCACCCCCCTTTTCACCCCCTTAGCGACGGAATATCCAAAAATCCTCCTTTAGCGAGCACCTACATTGTAATATAAATGTATCCGCAAAACTTCGTTTCTTTATGTCCAGTAGTTTTGACTTGCCTATGATGAATCAGTCAGTCAGTTAGTCAGTCAGTCAGAACATGTTATTTTGTATATGTAGACTAGCAGTTACCTGAGGCTTCGTTCGCGTGGATTTCGTAAAGCATTAACAGTTATCGTTCCTCGGTACTGTACTAAGACATTATCTGAAAATCCCTAATGTATAAACATTCACCGACAAATTGAGTTTAACGGGCGAGTTGGCCATGCGCATAGAGGCGCGTGGCTGTGAGCTTGTATCCGGGAGATAGTAGGTTCGAATCCCACTACCGGCAGCCCTGAAGATGGTTTTCCGTGGTTTCCCATTTTCACACCAGGCAAATGCTGGGGCTGTACCTTAATTAAGGCAACGGCCGCTTCCTTCCAACTCCTAGCCCTTTCCTATCCCATCGTCGCCATAAGACCTATCTGTGTCGGTGCGACGTAAAGCCCCTAGCAAAAAAAAAATGAGTTTCATTTACCCTGGAAACTCTTTGTAAACCACGTTTGTGTTATTGCCTTTTGGGGCTAAGATGACCATGCAACATAAAACTGTACATATGAGAAACAGTCTTCTCTCATATCGAAAAAAAAATGTTTACTTATAAAGTAGATTCCAAATATCTATCTCCACGTCTTAACATTTTCAGTTTTTGAGATAAGCTATAAGAATACACATAAAACGAATTAAACCCCTTTATCAGTCCTTCCCATTTTCGAAAACAAAAAGAAATACATGTTCCTTTACTTTTAAAGGAGATTCCAAATGATAATTTCCGTGTCTGTAGCATAGTCAATTTGTGAGATATAAGGATCCTCATTAAAAATTATTCACTTCTTTTTCACTTCTTTTCACCCCCCCCCCCCCCGTTAAGTGCCTTTTCCGAAAACAAATGTACGTGTTCCTGTATTTTTAAAATATTTTCCAAATACCAAGATTTTTTGTATTTTGCTTCTAGGTCGCACCGACACAGAAACATCTTATGGTGACGATTGGATAGGAAAGGCCCAGGAATGGGAAGGAAGCGGCCCTGGCTTTAATTAAGGTACAGCCCCAACATTTGCCTGGTGATTTAAATGGGAAACCACGGAAAACCATCTTTAGGGCTGCTGACATTGGGATTCGAATCCACTCTCTCCCGGATGCAAGCTCACAGCTGCGCGCTCCTCACCGCACGGCCACCTTGGCCGGTAATACTAAGTTTTACGTCTGTAACATGCTAAGATTTTTGACATAGGCCCTATACTGTAGATATACCGTACTCATTTTCAAAATTCAGCCACTTTTTCAATTCTCATCAACACCTGAAGTGGATTATCCGAAAACAAAAATGTACGTGTTTCGTTATTTTTAAATGAGATTTAAAATACAGAACCAAATTTCACGTCTGTAACGTCTTCAGTTTTTGAGATATAAGTATCCTCACAAAATGAATTCAACTTCCTTTTTCCTTTTTTCCATCCCCACTCCTTTTAAGTGAACTTTCCGAAAACAAAAAAATGTGTGTTTCTTATTTTTGAAAGGGATTAAAAGTACCGATTTTCACTTTTGAGATATACTGTAGATATGCTCATTCTAAAAGTTCACCCCTTTTTTTGTTCCCCTTTGGATTTTCCAAAAAAATGACCTATGTCTCTTTACTTTTGCAGAAGATTCCATGTACCAATTTTTAAGTCTCTGTTAAGTGTCTGAGATATATAGTAGGCCTAGATATATATTTTTTAATTTCCACCCCGTTTGTCACTTCATTGGATTTTTCAAAAACAAAAAATACGTGTGTGTTTATTTTTAAATGTGATTCTAAACACCAATTTTCATGTCTGCAACATCTGTAGTTTTTTAGATATAAGTATCCTCATAAAAGGTATTCAACCGATTTCCCTCCTTCCCTCCCTTAATGGGATTTTGCGAAAGCAAAAAGAACTTGCGTTTCCTTATTTTTAAAGGAGATTCCAAACACCAATTTTAATGTCTGTAACATCTTCAGTTTTTGAGATATAAGTCTCCTCATAAAATGTGTTCATCCCATTTTTCCCATTTTTCAGCACCGTTAAGGGGATTTTCTGAAAACAAAAAAAATACGTGTTTCTTTATCCTTTAAGGAGATTCCAAATACCAAATTTCATATCTTCAAAACTGTTCAGTTTTCGAGATACAGATACACTCATTTTAAAAATTTACCCCCCCCCCACTGTTCACCCCCTTTGCGATGGAATATCAAAAATCCTCTCTTAGCGAGCAGCTACTTTGGAATGTGAATGTAGTCCCAGTCAGTCAGTCAGTCAGTCAGTCAGTCAGTCAGTCAGTCAGTCAGTCAGGACAAGTTATTATATATATGTAGATTATGCTCTGGCACGGAATCTTAACCATTGAATTCTATAACGACAGACTGGCGTAAAACTTACCTTTACCCGATACCTTCTTTAATCCGATTGAACATAATCGTCTGAAATTTTGGGATTTAACATAAAATGTGCGTAGACTTCTCATAACGTCTCTGAGCCACACAGCACTTAATATTTAAACCAAAGCAAAGAAAACAACAAATTAACGGCCTGAAACTTCGGCCCTTATTTACACAGAGCATAACGATGCAAAATAAAATTTAAAGAATACAAATCACGTCACCCACCTGGATTTCTGCTGAGCAATGGCATGTTCTCAGACATTGCCATTCGCGGAACGCCCAATTAAGGCTTAACACAGCATGTTGATACAGACTATACAAAATTCACACACTTCTCCTCGGAGATTCTTAATTAACAACATTATTTAATCTTATTTTCTTACATTCTACACACTTAACAAATATATATGAATCTTCAAGTTTATCTCACACGTTTCTTCTTGAATACTCTTATCTTTATGCAATATACACATGAAACACTGTACATTTACCACACATAAATTATTAACAATTCGCTTCTTATTCATGTTTCAATATTTACACCATCCGACACATTAATATCACCGTTGGTCGAGATATACCGTCAATTTATCGTTTAATCACCAAACGCCGGCAAATTTAATATTCACACGAATATGAGTTTATTTTATTTCACACTCCAGCTGTTCTTACCGTAGACTGGTATTTCAGTCTTACCAATAACCAATTTTGAATATTCAATTTGCCACCCGCACATGAATAAATATCCCAAAGCGACACAGATGTGGACCCGCGCATCATCAGGGAAGGAATGCTTCTGGCCTCCCTCTGCGTTTTGGCGCGCGAAAAGTGGTAAGAAGCTTGCACCAAATTACACAATTTCATTATCCCACCGATCTCATCACTGGTGTATCTCCAATGTTCAGAAAAATTCGAGGAATATGAATCCCATGATTTTATAATTTTAATTGCTTCTAAATGGTCTAAAATGCTGAAGCATGGGTTGAATAGATACTTTTACCACTCCATGACGGCATACACGTGTGGTTTCGAATCTTCCCGTAGTCTACCGCAATCTTTCCATTTTTGGACACAAAATAAATTTGATTACATGACAAATCTTTCCAATTTACTGGGCGTTCCACTGTACCAGTCCAAGTTTTAATTTACATCTGGATAATTATCGTACTTTAGAAATTATCCACGAGCATGCTCGAATCCATCCGAACTTCTCCCCTAGGATCTTATAAATCTGGATTCCTTTCCTACCCGAAGAGACTGCAATTCAACTTAAGAGCTATTGTCCCATAGGTACGAAACATGAAGAAGAGATAGGATGATTCCCAAGTAATGATGCAAAAATGGATTCTCCTCTCACAACAACGTATCTCGCGGCTAGGTTGGCTAGTAAATTTAAGGATCCCTTTTGATGACTGTAAATGATGGCTTCAATTATTATTATTATTATTATTATTATTATTATTATTATTATTATTATTATTATTATTATTATTATTATTATTATTATGTCCTAAGTGGAACTACTCCGTGTTTTATACCATGTGATTGTAGGACTTCACTCTATCTACTTGTTTTATTTATTTATCCCTGTCCAGTACTGACCTTTCATGAACTACTACATCCGACGTCTACTCCAACCTGTTTGCCTACTCGACTTGTAACCGCTATCATAGGCAGTCTATCAGTCCTGTCGTAGAATGCAAGAAAATCATTGTATCGGTTTGCCTAGTGCAGGCCTTTCTATTTGAAGCCCATGTGCGACCTACACGTCTGAGTGTAAAATGGTAAGAAAGAGGTACGGAGGGCGTGAAACCCGGTTTCGGTACATAAGCTACTCCCGTAGTAGAAACGTAGGGGTCTACTCAAATCATAACGTCCTCATCCGACAGACGAATCACCATCAACAACGTCATACGCCGTCATTCCATATGAACATTGCAAAGAAAACTGAAATGAATCCTGGCTTTTAGCACGCAATCTATTGATTAGCCTGCCGGTTAACATTCTGATGATAACAAACGAGAGGCTCGAACCAACTAACCACGGTTTTATATCATATAGTTTTGAATCTTAACAATCATAGCTATCTGGCAGGCTTGAGAAACAACTGATGTTATCTAGAAAGAAATGTTACAAGACCTATTACCATAAATTCGAAATTATTCTCGCATAAGACTGGGGTAGGCCGCTGAAATTCTACGTCGTCTTTCACGTAAGTCTCTGTCCGTCTTAGATCTGTCTTTCATGCCGATGAACCTGTAGATTTCGATAGGTTGACCGATAATCCTTGCCACTTTAAACTGATGACCTATGGCTTTAGGTAGGTATTGAACATTCTGTGTCAAGATTCCTAGAGTTGATGCATATTGATTATATTTTATCTTCTTCTCTGGATAAATGTGCTACCTTGTGCAATAGATCTGCGCCAGGTCTGTGTTTTAACCTCACGACTCTGTAGATATCGATACGTTAGCTAATGATATTACCGTTACAGTCTGATGACCCTATGGCCTTAGGTAGATTTTGTACATTACTCCTGTGACAGGAACCTTGAATAAGATAAGAGCTTTTCTTCATGTTTCAATTTATACGTTAAACGTTCCTAACGCGTAATCTACCTTTGTAGTTCCGTGCTTTCAAGATGCATGAAACAAATCAGGTCTAAGGTTTGAATAACAGTAGCCGTCCTGGCTGCAGTATTTCAGTATCTTATTCAGTTTTCAAGATCATAATAGTAGTATGAACGATACCTATAATCAGTTCTTTGAACAAGTCAGGTCAGGAAACCTAGGGGTTGTCCCTATGTAATGAACTCAACAGATGTAGCGCTGTGCTTAGCCATAATAAAAAACAAAATAATTATCTTCCTTATATTCTATTCTACCGTTACTTACTCGCGAAATAGCCTGAGTCTATCCTCACTTCACCTCCAAAAATTCAGATGGACCTGCACGCTCATGTAATTAGACCATCCTACTGCACTATATCGGAGCGGTTACAATGAGTAGATCCCTTACTCGGCCGCCTTACGCCTTATAAATTAACCTAATAGTTATTTCTGTTGAGGACTGAATGAACCCCAGAGCCACATGCCTCTCTTACATCCTGGCAAGAAACCGAGCCCATATACTTTGAAGGAGACTGTCCACGCTACACTGAACTTAGCAAGGTAGCCATTAGTCACACTGCGCCCGTTTAAGTACATAACCATGAACTGGATTTCATATTTCTTGTGGTGACACAGAGCGAGTTCGAATCCCATTTGTAAAATAATCACTACTAAATTTTCTTCAGATTCCCCTCAATTTGTTGGGTCACTGGGAGTTACCTTAGCCATTTAGATTTGGTCACAGATTAAAAAGAATAAATTCATTCCCAACGCTAGCCAATCCTCCTGATCAAAATCCCCAACGCAACTAAGAATCAAACCCTGAATCTTCGACTTAGGAGACATGGACCTGAAGTCAGCCCTTCTAGAAGAACCGGGTATGTCTTGCTTAGCGAATAATAATTCTGTCTAAGTACCTACGATGCAGCATTACGCACGTCTGCTGTCAGCTCTAGACTCACGAGTTAAACTATGTCAGCAGATTATTTCGTTACACAAAGCTGGTACCATGGCACGTGGCAATGCACGTCGCACGCTCTCTCTCTCCCTATCAAACACATTTTGCATAATTCCACAGATCTGCTATTTACCTGTTACCAGGGAGGTAGCTTTTATGCGTAGAGCAATATATGCTGAAAAGTAAATAGAGTGTCGTGACCTTCCGAAACAAGGTGCTAGCCCCTACCTACCTACTGCTCTCCTAATACTCAGTGAACTGAATAGTCTTAGTTCTGCTAGTGTTTCACCATCAAAAATTCAGGCGGGTCAGCAGCCTTGCATAATTAGACTACCATATATACCTCAGTATGCTCGAAAGAATTACCTAGTCACAGAGCAAGCTCTCTCCATTAAGACGCTCCTCCCTTGACTAACTGTACGTCTGCTAATCCTGGTCGACAATTTCCGATTGAAAGTGTAGGACTTTGTAAGACAAGCCCACCAACGAGGGTGGGCAGCATCTGATGTGCATTAGAAACTTCGTGTTATTGCAGTCGAGGATAGTTTTAGGTTTAGTGTATGAACTCCAGGAATGTTACGAACAGAAGAGATAAAATCTCCATCCCAGCAGAAACCAAACCCCGTTTTCATATTCAGAAAAGTTTGGACAGGATAAATACATTTAAAATATGATTGCAGAAAATAGTATACATAAAAATAAATAATGTAAACATAGCTAGAGGTAATAGGTTACAAGTTGTAAGTCTCCTTGGATGAATTTAACATGATCGTATACCAGATAGAGATAGTGACCACCTCGTCTATTAGCGTCCTGCACCAGCTATCCCCATAGAACGAATGTGGTGTAGCTATCATACTCTTTACCTCCAATATCCCAGTCCCTGAGTAAGGAGAGTTAAAATTTGCACCCAAGCCAGGAACTGAACCCCCGTTTTCATATTCGGAGAAGGTTTGACAGGATAAATAAAAGAGAAGAACTCAGCAAACTGTAAGTAGAGGTAATGCCAGACTCTGCTTGAGGCTCCATATCACATGTACGTAGTGATGGAAATTCCAAGCGCGTTACCGTGCCGAAACACCGGTGCCGCGGCACTGTCAGTGCCACGATGACTACTCATTCATTGGACTCGTATAAAAACGTTTATAATTCATGTATTCAAAAGAAAGGAACAGCACATAGATATACCGTAATTCATATTAATATTTACATACAAAACACCGCAAAATAACCCACAAATAAATTTTCCATTCACAATCAAGGACAGCATTTTTTCACTTTACTCGCTGCAAGTCGTTTAGTGAAAATTTGACCAGCTATCGAAAACACACCTTCGGCAGGGACGGATGTTGCTACAACACACAACTTCGGACAGCTAAACAGTAAAGATTGGGATACGGAATCTTTCTTCCCAACCACCATTTTAAAGGATCTACCTGCCTAAATACTAAGGGCTCCTCCAGGTACGATGAAGCATATGACGTTTTAAACATGTTATCGTCGATTTGAACGATATAAAATATTTACAAATATCTCACACTGCTATGTACTGGTTTTTATCATCTGGAGTGATATAGCTCCAAAAAGGGCTAGATTTTCGTCTATCTGCCATTGACACGGAATTCAAGACAATCGATAATACAACGGTGTATAACGAAATAAAATAAAGGATAGCGTGGCACGCTCCGGCAGCACTTCGTAGGACGGGGTGACCAGCAGGTACTGTAGAAATGATCTGTCCTGGCACTGGCACTGACACCGGCACGGATCTGAGAAACACTGGCCTGTACGTGCCGTGCCGTTGGTACGAGGCAGTCATGTGGCCACACATAATAGTGCTTCGTTCGGCAACAGTGCCAGCCACCAGTGCCTGTCATACTCTTCGATGTAATCATGGAAAAGCAGACTTGATTGATGGTTCTTGTCCTTAGTCACGGTATACATAAGGTCAATATTCTCGTCACAAACCTTCTTATACTTGTAAACGTTTCACAGATTCACTTTTGTGGCAGTGCCACTAGCACCGGTTCATTTTAAATCGTGGCACCGTGCCTACCTTTCCGTCTCTGGCACCGGTGGCAAAGTACGGCGCCAGTGCTTTCCTTACATCACTACATGTAGGAAGATCCTGAGGATGAGACCACTGTATTACTGCTTTCTTACGCATTAGCCCCTGGGCCAGCTCTTTGCATAAGATCAATTGGTCCTAGATTACAAGTTGTCAGACCCTGGGGATATCGCACTATGAAATGATCGTATACCCGCTCAGGTTATTTGCTCTTCTCCAGTTCCTTGGAAATAGTCCGTTAAGAGCGATATAAACGCATTTACCTCTTCGCCATGCCTCCAGAGTTAGTCATATAATAGCAAGGTATACTTACTATCGTCTGTACCAGGCCCCGAAATTTAGTCCCATGCATAATATGCATACTAGCCATCTTGCCCAGTAGTTCTGCTGCAGCTCGCTATATTTAGTGCCATGAGAGCAATGCATAGCGGCAATCTTGCGCCAGCTGTGGCTTAACTTCAGTACTCACTCTGAATATCTTACAAACATCTTTCAAACAAGTACCCCATGCCATGGTTAATTACTTGATTCAAATGATTATACTGTACTTGAGCATACTCTTACGGATAAAAGGTATCTTGGGTGCGTGCCTTGAAGTTCTGGACGTAGATGACCCTAGTCGTATATACGAATCAGAAGTTCTTTACATGAAAAATACTGAAATGACCGTCTTATTAGCTCGCCTTCATTACCTCTACACACTGGAGAAGAGATAATGAATGCAAGCTAGTCCGCGCAACAGGCTTTACGTTTCGAAAGGTTTGCCGGTGAAACAAAACTGATTTTCATTTTCATAGAGAAGAGGTTTATGAGCTACGGGGTCGCAGAATTTTCGTGATAGCGGTCATTGCATGTGAGATTCTGGATCCCTATTTGTTAGGTTCTGGGACAATCTGTAGATCTAGTAGCCTATAGTCTCAAGATTTTTGAGATGTTAATCCACGAGTTTTCTTTAATTTTTTGTTACTTGCTCTAGTATTTACAGGCTATGCTCCTCGTGGTCATAAATCCAGTGCATTAGCCATGTGTGTAAGTTAAATGTTCAGAAACCTTTATTATGCAAACAATTGCACATCCTTGTAAACATGAGATGGGACACTTGGCAGCTTAAAGAGACCAGACAGAACAGAGAGGAAGAAAAGATTTAATGTGTAAATAGGAATTTAGCATGTCCAATCATCTAGAAAGCTGATCCGTGAATAGCTGCTAGTGTCCAGGCCTCTGTGAAAGCTAATTGGCGAAACACGTACCATGTGTGGTGGGTTTTAGCATGCAATGTTTACAGCGGCACATAGAGGCTAATTGCACCTATTGAAGGGCAACTACCTGTAAATTGTGCGCTCTTTCAAAATAACTTGCTGTTAATGACAGCACATTTGGTGCAGAAACTATTGATCAGGAAAGGGGAACGTTTATACTCCTTTTCGGGACTGAGTAATGGACTGGGAATTGTGATTCTTTTCCAAATCAACACCATCTCCATCTTCTATAGAGTTCCTCTCCAAGTTTCAAGTTGAAGATCTAACAAACAGCTATAAAATTTAAGCCCTGGTAGGGTTAGAAATCCGGTAATGGAAGTTACAAAATGATATACAATACATTAGATGGCCTCCTGATGAGAATATCCGCAAACTCATCATGGTGGAAGGCAATAGCATCAGAAGAAGAAGAAAAGAAGAAGAAGAAGAAGAAGGAAAAAATGTCCAGAGTAAGAAGAACATAGCCATTATGGTGGGTAGCTATGGCATAAACACATCTGTGCTCGATGAGGGCACTGGGTGCTAAACATTCTGAGAATAAATAATCTCTGGTGGGAACCCTTGGATGGAACACTCCGAAGGGCTTGTATTCTGCCCTTAATATAACAGACCTTCAGGAAGCTGTAAATTGACTGTTTGCAACCTTTGACAAATATTTGGTTTAATAAATATCTTGTAATGAAAGCCGCACAGGTACAAAACCTTAACTTGGTTCCCTCCTCACCCCGAAAAAAAATCATGTTTCTTTATTTTTAAAGGAGATTCCAAATACCAGTTTTCACGTCCGTAACATCCTTCGTTTTTATGATATAAGTATCCTCATAAAAAGAATTAAACTAATTTTTTAATTCATTTACCAACCCTTAATAGGATTTTCCGAAAACCAAGGAATACTTGTTTCCTTTTTTTAAAAGAAGATTCCACTATACTAATTTTAATTTCATAACATAATCACTTATTGAGTTATAATTGTCCTCATAAAAAGAATTCAACCATTTTTAAGTCCTTTTTACATCCCCTTTAAGTAAATTTGACCGGGCGAGTAAGCCGTGCGCGTAGAGGCGCGCGGCTGTGAGCTTGCATCCGGGAGATAGTAGGTTTGAATCCCACTATCGGCAGCCCTGAGAATGGTTTTCCCTGGTTTCCCATTTTCACACCAGGCAAATGCTGGGGCTGTACCTTTATTAAGGCCACGGCCGCTTCCTTCCAACTCCTAAGCCTTTCCTATCCCATCGTCGCCATAAGACCTATCTGTGTCGGTGCGACGTAAAGCCCCTAGCAAAAAAGTATATTTTACAAAAAAATGAAATAGGTATTTCTTTATTTTTAAAGGAGATTCCAAATACCAATTTTCACGTCTGTAATATCTTAAGATTTTGAAACACCATTATCCTAATAAAAATAATTCAACTCCTCTTTTAGTTACTCTTGCCACCCCCCCCTCCCCCAAGTGATTTTACCGAAAACAAAAATGTAGGTGTTAATTTATATTTAAAAGAGATTAAAAGTACTAATTTTCACGTCTGTATTATGTTACGTTATTGAGATGTACTCATTTTTAAAAATTCTCCCCCTTTGTCAGTATTGTTCTCCCCTCCCCTTAAGTAGGTTTTCCACAAACAACAAAATGCGCGTTCCTTTTTAAAGGAGATTCCACATAAAATTATTCATGACTGTAAAATCTTTATTTTATTTGATATAAGTATCCTCAAAAATGTGTTCAACATCTTTCTCAACTTTTTAAGCCCCTCAAGGGGATTTTTCCGAAACAAAAAAAAAAATATGTGTTTCCTTATTTTAAAAGGAGATTCCAAATACCAATTTTCATGTCTGTAACATCTGCACCTATTGAGATATAAGTGTCCACATAAAGATAGTTCAACCCCTTTTTCAGTCCTTTCCACAACCCTCTCCCCCTACTGAAGTGTTTTTTTTTCCTAAAACAAACAAATACGTAACTTTTTTTTAAAAGAGATTAATAAAACCAATTCTCACGTCTGTAACGTGTTTAGTTTTTTATATATACTGTATATGTGCTCATATTAAAAAATTACCCTCTTGAACACTTCCCCATAAGTGGATTTTCAGAAAAAAAGATGCGTGTTTCTTTACTTTTACAGGATATTACAAATACCAACTTACACGTCTTTAGCATGGTACTATACTGAGACATATTCACTTTAAGGATTCACCCCACTTTTTCACTCCTCTTCACCACCCCTTAAGTCCGACTCGTTGGCTGAATGGTCAGCGTACTGGCCTTCGGTTCAGAGGGTCCCGGGTTCGATTCCCGGCCGGGTCGGGGATTTTAACCTTAATTGGTTAATTCCAATGGCCCGGGGGCTGGGAGTTTGTGCTGTCCTCAACATCCCTGCAACTCACACACCACACATAACACTATCCTCCATCACAATAACACGCAGTTACCTACAAATGGCAGATGCCGCCCACCCTCATTGGAGGGTCTGCCTTACAAGGGCTGCACTCGGCTAGAAATAGCCACACGAAATTATTATTATTATACCACCCCTTAAGAAGATTTTCCAAAAACAAGATAATATTTGTATCTTTATTTTTAAAGGAGATTCCAAACACCAATTTTCATTACTGTAACATCTTCAGTTTTAGAGATATAAGCACCCGTATAACAGGTATTCAACCCCCTTTTCACCTTTTTAACCCCCACCTTAACCGGATTTTCCTAAAGCAGAAAAATACGTGTTCCTTTTTTCTAAAGCAGATTCCAAATACCAATTTTCATGCCTTTAAACGGTTCAGTTTTCGAGATATAGATACATTCATTCACTTCACCCCCTTAGCGATGCAATATCCGAAAATCCTC
Source organism: Anabrus simplex (assembly GCF_040414725.1). Taxonomy (NCBI): domain Eukaryota; kingdom Metazoa; phylum Arthropoda; class Insecta; order Orthoptera; family Tettigoniidae; genus Anabrus; species Anabrus simplex. Next base: position 526,571,515 of record NC_090266.1, read on the forward strand.
CCTTTGTGGGCACTTAAATTGTAATGTGAATGCATCCCCAAAATTTCATTTCTTTATCACCAGTAGTTTTGGCTCGGCTATGATGAATCCTTTACTTTTACACATAAGTAGCGCATGAAGCTAAAACGTAGAAATACCGGGTGAGTTGGCCGTGCAATTAGAGGCGTGCAGCTGTGAGCTTGCAGCCGGGAGGTAGTGGGTTCGGACCCTAGTGTCGGCATTCCTGAAGATAATTTTCCGTGTTTCCCATTTTCACACCAGACAAATGCTGAGGCTGTACCTTAATAAAGGCCATGGCCGCTTCCTTCCCATTACTAGGCCTTCCTCTTCCAATCGTCACCATAAGACGTAGTGTCGGCGTGACGTAAAAAAATCAATTGTAAAAACAAAACCTATAAATAAAATTTTTACTCCCCATACACTTCCATTCAGCTCTGCTGTAAAATTTCTATTGCCGGCTTTGAGTCCGTTTCCGCGCAACTGGTCACATGCATGCAGTTAAGTGCCCACGTGTTTCACTTTTTTAAAGATTCATTTACAATATTTATACAATGTCAGCATTGAAATATAAATTGGAAACAATTGTAATACGAGTACTACAGTAAAGTAGTTTACTTCATCCAGTCTATGTCAAATTTCACCTTCAAGGGTTTAATCATAATAAAATCGATTTGTTTCGACAACATCATGACTTTATTTCTGTAAAAAAAGGACCTGATCGTAATATTTCAATCATAATGATTATCCAAGTTGGTATGGACCTTTATCAGGTCTTCATAATATGGAATCTATTAACAATTAGGATCATCAGCAAGCAGTAGGCAATTCAAATACTTCAATAATTCTGGTGATTCATTAGTATATGAAATAAAGAAGAAAAACTTAGAAAAATAAATTGCTATTTAAGTGATAAGAAAGCCCAACAACAGGTGATGCATGGTCAGTGCGACTAATCCTTTCGGCCATTATTCTTGGTTCTCTAAACCGGAGTTGCCATCTCACCGTCAGAGAACTTCTTAATTGTGATCACGCAGGCTGAGTGGAGCTCGAACCAACCCTAAGGTCCAGGAAAAATCTCTGTTCTGGCCGGGAATCGAACCCGGGACTTCTGGGTGAGAGGCAAGCATGCTAACCCTGGACCACGGGACTGGTACTACTACTAATACTACTACAGCTATAATAATAATAATAATAATAATAATAATAATAATAATAATAATAATAATAATAATAATAATAATAATAATAATAACAACAATAATAATAATAATAAACGGAGAAGACTTTTACAGTTGCGCGCCCCAAAGCCGTAATTCACCAAGACGCATTAAATGTCGTGTGAATATGGATAGTTAGATAATTTCTAATTGTTATCATAAGATAAACATAGGACCAGTAAAGAAATGAAATCGTCTCGTTTATACTACCAATTGACGTCGCACTAATACGTACAGATTTTCGACGAGATTCTCATAGCAAGGGATAGAAGTATGAATATTTTGGCCCTAACATTAGTCATAATACATACCAGCATTTGCATCTGCCTGCTATTAAGATGGGAAAACATGGCAAACCATTTCAAGGCCAGATCACAAATATGAGTCGGGAATCAATAGCACAATCTTCCATGCAAGCTTGCAGAGCTATATGAAACGTATTGCGTAGCCAACTCGCTTAGTGAAATCTTCTCAAATTGTGACCAGTACAAGTTTGATATTCGAAATGAAATATCACGTCCCAATAATTTTGATTCCATGTTACTCAGCAAGTTTCCAAGCTTATCACTTAAAAATAATAGTCGTGTACAAATTCCAAATTTGTTTTCAAAATCCCTTCTCGTCCCTCGTCACTAACCTATTCCATTGGTCCAGGGAATTCCCTGCAGTATTCCTATCCCTTTCCGTAGTTTATATGTGTTCAACTACGACATTCTGCCTATTATTATTATTATTATTATTATTATTATTATTATTATTAACGTTAACGATCACAGTGTGATTTACGGCATTCACTCTCTAGTTCACTGAACACTGAAAACAGTGTAGTGGCCTCATAAGTGATCCTAAATGTTGGGATGTCAGGTACCATGGTACAGGAGTAAGTATTGCTGGCACTGTCTAAGCCTTGGTCCCCACTGAAGTCTTTTCAATGAGCCAGGTTGAGTGGCTCAGACTGTACAGCGCTGGCGTTCTGAGCCCACAATGCCAGGTTAAGACACGGTTGAGTGGCTCAGACTGTACAGCTCTAGCGTTCTGAACCCACGATGCCAGGTTAAGACCCGGTTGAGTCCAGTAATTTTTAAAGGCGCTCAAACACGTAAACATCATGTCGATTGATTTATTGGCACGCAAAGGACTTTCTGTAGGACAAAATTGTGTCACCTCAGCTACTCTGAAAACTGCAAAGGTAGTTAGTGAAACGTAAAAAGAAAAACATTAAAATTTTCGATCAGGTAAGTTATTACAAGCGTGACAGTGTCGCTGCATGTGAAGGGCAGCAGCTTGGAGCGAACAGGATGTTTACGTGTCATTAATGATTAAAAAAAGCGTACCGGTGGTTACCGCCCAGTCCATTCCATTATTAATAGCGCTAAAGGAAAGAAAAAGTAGAATATGCTGGGCCAGTAAACAGAAGGATTGAACGTGTTTGGAAGTAGCTACAGTGGGTAATATACAGTAAGTATTCATATAGTTTTCAAAGTATAATTGTTGTGTAGTAATACTGTTAACTACCATATTCTCGTTACGTGTACGCCAGTGTTCGTCGTGATGAATGAAGACATAATTATGATGTACGCGTACCGGTAACACTTTTCCTTTCTAAACAACAATGAATGTCAGCAAAATAAGTTTTTATACAGTAATGTTGCATTCAAGTAAAGTACATAATTAGTCCCTACTAACACATTTCAGCTAGAGCAGCAAGAGAGTGCCTCCGGGGACGGCAGCTAATCACACTAACCAGTACATCACAGAGGCGGATGTGGAATCTGTTCCTGTCTTAAATTACCTGTACAAGGAAGTTTAATATACTGTGTGAGAATTATTAAACTCCATCGTTACGCCGTAAGAGTTGTTGATGATCTCATTTCTAAATGAGTTTATTATTCTTATTTCATGGTACGTAGATCTTTATTCCTTAAAAGTGCGTATCAGTAACATAGAATTCATTTTCCTTATTACGTTTATTCCCGGGGACCACCCAGCTGTGGGACATCTCTACAAGTATACCTCGCTCTACGTGGACATATCTTCGCAGCAGCATATCCAGTGTTTTTTGATCGGGCGGGTGGGTTCACATCTCTAATAACAGCACCCGCCGACCTGAATCAGCATATAGGCCGACTCCTAGTTGTAAGTTAGTCTTCCCGATACCTAAACCATGACTATCACCACCACTACCACCACAACGACTTCCGCCCACACCTTTTTCTCCCACCCTATGACGACCATTACGCCTTCCCATCCTACACCACTTATGTCCACGTCTGTATCCGTGCTACAAACGTTTCCTCTGATCAGTGTACCACCTCCTCGCGTTCTGCACCGCCGTTCACCAAACCTGTTTCTTCGCCTGCACAGCCACCAACTACGACATCGTCAACACCAGCCGCATCAGCATTGGCCGCCCCACAACCAGCATCAGCGCCATCACCACCAGATACCAACATAGTCTTCAGTTGCGTCGTACGCGGCGTCGATCCACTCATCTCCGTAACAGAAGTCCAACGTCAGCTACGCCTTCACGCCATACTAGTCCGGAGGGCGTTTCGCATCGTCAACTCCCTCGGCCCAACATACTTAATACGCTTAGAGCTACCCACTGCACCAGCCATCGACCATTTCATCGCCACTGGTGCCCCCATATACGGTCGTCTCCATAACGTCGAACCCTCTCGTTCCCCCACAATCTAGACAACTCCTCACCACACCACGTCACCGCACTCGCCCTCATCATCCTCCTTTTCAATCACCCCACAACGTCCGTCCACCTTCTCCCCCAAATAATATCTCCTTCCCACTGCCGCGCCGCCAACACATCCACATCTCCGACACCTCACAACTATACTGTATCACATCGCCTCCACACTTCACCACCTCGCCCTTCCCTGCAACTTCAATTTAAGCACTCCCGTGTAAATGTCCATTTCTTCCCATCTCCATAACCAAGAGACCCCATCTTCACTTCTCAATAAACATCCACATCGCTTTACCCATCCTCTTCATTCAGCCACATCGTACTGCTCTCTTCACATCTCACGGCCCGAGAGAGAGCGTCACACTCTAGAGGGCCCGCCCCGCCCTTCGGGTGGGGAATGAAAACAAGTAAACGAAACGAACCAGCTGTGGCGGCAAAGGCGCACTCGGTTCACATGGAAGGTCGTGAATTTGAATCCCCGTCAGGAAATCTAGAAATTTAGAAACGAGATTTCAACTTTTGGACAGGCACATTGCCCCGGTGTCCACTCAGGCTACACAAGGATAAGGTGTCAGGTTACATTTTGGGAGGCAAGGCGTCTTCGAGAACCATAAAATTGTTGTTAGTTGGATGTAAATATTGTTTTCTGGGTGGCAAAGGCGGGCGTTCATAGAACTAACCGCTCTACTTCTACTCAGTGCCGAGATCACGGATAGTGGAAGTCGGTGCAGGCGGTGAGAGAGCGGAAGGAGCATGCATATATTGGCGGACACCTGTGGGATAGGGGTAAGGCAGTAATGGACTATCCATTCACAGGGGCGGACAGGGCTGAATTCTGTGGAAAAATAATTGTGGGCAGAAAACGAATCAGTTATGTTTTACAGCACTGGACGTAACTGCTAAATCTTGTAATTTGCCAAATATGCATGATCATTACACGCCAAACGGCATAATTAACTTGTTGGTGGCCGGGCATGATAGCCGAGTGACATGCCGTAGTCATTGGCTTCCCAGCAAGGCGGCCTTTATTCCAATGTCGGTCAATGCATTTATGAAATTATATGTCACATTCCTGTGGTTCGGATCCCATGTAAAACTAGAGGTCTTGCGGCTATACTCATGTAATAAAGAGTCGCCTAAAACTAGAAGCCTGCTTCGCTTGTTTGATGTGCGGACTGACTGAAAGTGTGAGCCCCAAAGTTCGAGAAATGTCCTACGGCGTTGATTTGCAATGTGAATGTCGTCTTCACGTTCTTTAAATGGAGAATAACGTACATTTGTTTACGCCCCTGCGAACATCATACTTCGTCATTCTTTCGAGAGAGGTTTGTTTCGTAAACAGCTGTCACCAGCAGCGTGGTATTGTTCCACGGCTTTATTTAATCCTGCAATGTCAAGCGCAAGATCTTTCTTGTTTGTGTTTTGTTCGTGTAACACCTGCGGAGACGACTACCAGTCTTGAAAGCAATAAACAAGATAAACGATAAACAAGAAAAATACTGAAGATAGGATGACGCTTAGCCTAATCAAACACTCAACATCTATATATATATATAATAAGAGTTTTGTCTGTACATTGCTCAGATTATGAAAAAAATGTTATTTCTGTATTGGTCATGTCCACAGGAACAAGGAAATGCACTTTTTTATTTTCCGTAATGTCTGTCTGTCTGTCTGTCTGTCTGTCTGTCTGTCTGTCTGTCTGTCTGTCTGTCTGTCTGTCTGTCTGTCTGTCTGTCTGTCTGTCTGTCTGTCTGTACACGCATCACGAGGAAACGGCTAAAGAGAATTTAATGAAAATCACTATGTAAAGTCGGGGGATGAGACACTACAATCTAGGCTATAAATAATTATATTCACGCTGTGTGAAATGGTAGTTTAGGGGAATGCCTAAAATATAATTCTCGAATATTTATATTATTAGTGGTCCTATCGATAAATACTACACAACTAAAGTTATATAGAATTAAATTTCCGATCATTAATTTCTTGTACATTTTTACCATACCGGCTATGATAACACAGATATTCATGCAATTGTATTTTTTTTTGGCTAAGTCCATATCAACGCCGAGCCACGGGAAAATGGGTTAACAGAATTTAATGAAAATTGGTATATAGAGTCGGGGAATAAGGAACTACAGTGTGCGCTATAAACAATTTTATTCACCCAGGATAAAATTGTAGTTTAGGGGAAGGCGCCTAAAATTTAAATTTTATATACCGGTACCTATGTTATTGGTCCTATCAAAAATTACTCCATAACAAATTTATAGAGAATACAATTTCCGATCATTTATGTTTTATTCAGTTTTACCGAACCGACTATGATATGAGTGGTATTTCAGAGTTGGAAGAAAACTAAATGTGAAGGCCTACAATATCGAAAACTCATAACATTGGTCAACAATAACATTACATTGACCATTGTGTGTTGTTATGATATTCCTTGTCTCCTATGCTGTCGCTCAACTCCGATAGATAGGTTTACTGCTGCGTACCGAGTATAACAGCCTGACTGAATATTGGTGGGGAACAGCTGAGTAGTTAGAAAACTTTCTTCTTTAGCATGTCATTCCTCTGGTTCATACATTTTCTGATACTGCTGGTACGTAACACACTGTTCCATAATAGTATTCCAGCTATTCGATCCCTACTCTGACGCGCTGTTTTGAATGAGCAGTGTGCACACTTACGGCACAGGTTCACTTAGCAGTAGTAGTAGATATAACCTGGTCTAGAATTATAATTTAGGCTTATTCCATATTATAGCACCACAGTTCACTTAAACAACTCTCAATCCTGAAAAGAGCCGTTTCTTAAGAAAAGCTTCTTCCTCTTCGCTTTTATTAAATTCTACATTCATTTTATTTCAAATTAGCAGTGAAGAGGGGGTTTCCCTCTGGCTTGGAGGAAAAGTTTGCCTCCAAGTCAGATTATTCCGCCGCCAGTGTAGTGAATTGAGATTTTCCGACTCATCGGGTACACCTAGGAAAGAGATTAGTAAAAGGGCATAGTTTTTGCCATGGGACTCTTCACTATTCGACACCCCCCTACCACGCCCGCCTAAAAAATACGATGAGTGTTCACGGATCACGACTGTCTGCGGCTTGGTCATTCTTCCAGCTTTGAAACTTTGGACTGTTACATCAGCAGCGTAGTACTGTTCATTAAAAGTGAGAAAATGTGTGGTTTTTATTTGATCGAGTATTTCATATGAAAGCATTGCTTTTAATTGCGCCATTCCTACTGACGTCATTCTAATTACCTATTTTTTTCAGTTGGGAAAACACTAAGACAGTCTTTCTGAGGGTGTAAATAGGCAGGTGGAGAGTGAATGTCTACAATTATAATGAAAACTCCCCAACCTGATTGTGACTGATGGTAGGCAAGCGGGCCTACGATTACAATGAAAACTCTCTAACCCATTCTTCAGATGATAAAAGACGTTTGGTGACTTCCCCGTCGCGTTTCTAGTATAACGTTCAGAGCTATGCAATTTAATACAATCTTGCTCACAACGTGTACACTACCTAACCTAGAATTATGTATACCATATAGATTTCCGTAGCGAAGTACAGGTACATCAGCAAGTTCTGTAATATATTACCGTTTCCTGACGTGCGTGTGCATGCACTTAACGGATAAAGGTCCGAGTACGTTGGAGGACAAAGCTAGCGTATTTTCGCGGAAGCCTTAGGACAGGGGTAAGGCAGTAATGTACTGTCCATTCACAGCGGCGGGCAGGGTTGAATTCTGTGGAAAAGTATCTGGGGACAGGAAACGAATCAGTTATATTTTAGAGCACTGAACGTAACTGCTTTAAAAAAATAAAATTTCGCTATTGATGTGTCATTTTTAAGATCACCGGCATCTTTAAATCTAACTGCTACAAAACAATCGCATACGTAGGACTTTGAATCGTTCTCTTCACCCTCAACTTTAGAACTTTATAGGTTCCACTTTCATCATTTACAGTTCCGGATATATTCGTTACATTACCCTATTTGAAGATATCGCAAGAAATTCAGAAACTTGTATGTAACACAAAACAGTACCGTACACACAAAGAACACAATACATTGCATATCTTTAATTAGCACTCGAAAGCAGGTGGTTCAAGTCAGTGAGTGACTGACGTAATATTGCAATACTAGCATTTGTACCCGTTCTTCGCACGGGAATTTGCAGTGGATTACATATTACCTTAAGAAATTTACGCGAAGTAACATGGCGCTATTCGCACGTTTAATGCGACATGTTAAAACGATATTTTTGTACGAAAGCGCGTGGCATTTACGTGAAATATGATGAAGTTGAACAAAGTCGAGAGAGAATGATGACGATTTCCGAATTTATTGTACGGTACAGTTCATGGTCTGAAGTTGTGCGAAATTCTCCATGGTTCTGAGGTTGTATAGTTTATCACTAACCACAGGCTTGGCCCTCTGTCGATGTTACCTCCCTTAATATCTCTCCTATCGAAAAGTGTAAATTGGCTCCTTAGTTTTTCACGTTGCCCACCTTGAAGTGACATGCACTATATGTCCTAAGGGACTTGGGCTAAAAGTCAATTTTTTCGTAACCATCTGCGTTATTATCCATCGTAAAATAAATACGTGCATGGCATAAAGGAACGGCAATAACAAGTTCTTAAACGTTTGTGGTATGCAGTCTTTTGATAGACCTAATGTTAACACAAATATTTGAAAACAATATTCCTATAAATACCAACTTCATGTTAGTACCGTTACATTATATGCACCTGATAACATAATCCTCAGTGAGTAGAATTCAAGTACTTGCTTTGGATGAAATAAGTCCAGCAGTTTTCCACTTTTAGGAACGTACAAGCAGATAGATAACCAGATAGACAGACAGACAGACAGACAGACAGACAGACAGACAGACAGACAGACAGACAGACAGACAGACAGACAGACAGACGCCAAGGGAAAAGTTCCTAATGTTGCCTAGCTGTTCAGATACATTAGGTTGGGTTAATTTTAAAGCCGACAGAAATATGATGCATCCTCTGATTTTTTCCTGTTATGGATCCTTCAGATAACTGTACGTCTGCGAGGGTGCCCGTCACTGGCTGCAGAGCATGAAGCCCGTCATTTGAAGAGTAAGCGAAATTGTGTACAAAACAAAAATTATTTAAAATGAAGAGCCGTTTCTCATATAGTCTACAGATTTTACGTAAAATCAATAGTGTAAGAGAAAATTGAAAAAAAAACCTCTGGTGTTCCTATAAACTGACAGCCTGTTTAGTTATTTGTAAATGATATGCATATTAAAGCCAGCCCCTGGATGAGTAGACTCTAGACATGAAGTTTGGTCGAGATATAATCAATAGTGTAAGAGAAAATGGGAAAAATATCTTCTGGTATTCAAATAAATCCCCAGTATATTCTGTGATTTTTAAATGATATGCATATCAAAACCTGCGCTTGGATCAGTACACTCTAAATATACCGTTTGGTCGAGATATAATCAATAGCGTAAAAGAAAAGTTGAAAAAGACTCTCTTTGTCTTCCTATACACCCCCAGTCTATTCAGTGATTTTTAAATGATATGCATACCGAAACCTGCTCCTAGATGAGTATACTCTAAATGTGAAGTTTGGTCGAAATATATTCAGCCGTTTACCTATGATGGTGGAACAAACGAACAGACAAACAGACCCGATAGCTAAAATGTACTGATGCGATCTTGAATTGGCCTGAAGCGGATGAATATATCAAAATTTCGCGAAATAAATGACATTACAGACAACGGACCCCCTAGAGTTTTATTTATAGGAATACATTTTAAAAAATAGCCGATACATTTTAAAAAATAGCCGTCATTGTAATTGCTCTGTATTGCACCAAGAAGAGCCTTAGTTCGGGTGCCTATAGCCTATTGAAATAAATAAATAAATAAATAAATAAATAAATAAATAAATAAATAAATAAATAAATAAATAAATAAAATGTATTAAAAATTAATGAGTGCTAAAATCAACTCTCCTGCTTTATTGGAAACATGAACAAACATAGGTGTTTTCAAGAAGAAGAGGCGGTCAATTGGATACGTTATCACAGAAAAGAGAGTTGCTGATATTGACTCTCACCTCGAGGACAATCGCTCAAGAAATCAATATGCAATTCAAGCCAACTTGTAGGTGAATCTAGGACGTTGAAAGAAATGAAGATCCACTTCAACTGTGCAAAACAACAATGCTACATCCTGCTACAAACTGTTTCCACTGATTCGAAAAGTAGGCGTAGAAGAACAACTTATCACTCTCATCTGGGACCTATACGGAGGTCAGGAGACCGTTGTTTTAACTAACGAACTCCATTCGAACCCAATACCCATAGATAAAGCAGTAACACAGGGATATCCTCTCTCATCATTCAGTATCTCTTCAATACTTTTGACCAGGCGAGTTGGCCGTGCGGTTACGGGCGCGCAGCTATGAGCTTGCATCCGGGATATAGTGGGTTCGAACCCCACTATCGGCAGCCATGAAGATGGTTTTCCGTGGTTTCCCATTTTCACACCAGGTAAATGCTGGGGCTGAACCTTAATTAAGTCCACGGCTGATTCCTTACCAATCCTAGCCCTTTCCTATCCCACCGTCGCCATAAGACCTATCTGTGTCGGTGCGACGTAAAACAAATAGCTAAAAAATCAAGGCGTTTGGAGATCTGTTGGCAAAGGAAGCACTAGAACGTGTGTAGATGGGATTAAAAATGAACGAAACAATGGTCAGAATAATTCAGTTTGCCGACGATCAGGCTAAATTTCCAGGGAATCCATCGTCCTTTAGATCTATGACCTCCAGATTTGCATTTAGAATGGAAAAAATATAATGAAGTTTAACATCCCAAAGACTAACTGTAAATATACGGTCATTTCACAATCTCTAAAGATTCTGTTGTTAACAGTACATGATATTGCAATCGAAGAAAGGCGAGACATTCACCTACTTACAAAATTACAGAGGGTGGTAAGTGCACGTTGGAACTAAACAGCCAAATTGCTCAAGGAAAGTCTACCTTCATGCAAAAGAACAGACTACCGTGTGCCAGTGCCAACCGGCCAACCAATCTTCGAATAAGGATGCTAAATACATTCGTCTGGACAGTACTCTTCTACGCTTCAGAAACGTGGATATCAAATTAAAGTGATGGTCAACGCCTGCAAGTATTTAAAAGGGGTATTTCTGCAAAATGGTCAGAGTTGCGTGGACAGGTAATACGACAAATGATGCCTTTTGCATAGAGTTTGAAAAACGAGAGCTCAGCTGAAGTTAATACTGTAAGCAAACGACGTATTTACCGTTGGAGTCACACTTTACGCCGTTGTTCTTTAGTGACGACCCTAGTAGAAAGCTACAATTCTTGTGAATAGGTCTCAGAGAAGTCCAGGGTAAACATTCATAAAACTGACCTTAGAAGACATGAGAGTGGAAGGCTATGTAACACGCAGTTCACAGTTATTCTCGCTGTCACTATACAGTGACACAGTTTACAGCCCGCACACGACAGTCGCACAGTCACGTTCAGTGTCCACACTTCCTCGTTGACATCGTTCACGGTTCCATGCCGATACCCAGTGTTCTCTCCCACGGCCCTAAAACACACGACGTTCGCTACCAGCGGCAGGCCAAGGAGACTTAAATCCACAGCGACAGGACAGGCAGAACGAACACACTGTTCCACGGAAAGAAGACACCACAGACCCCCTCCTCAACTCACGCCATCACTCACACACACTCACACTGACTGCACTCGACCACCGACAGAGTTCATCTGAAACCACTCGGGCAAGTCCCGCTTCCTTATACAGCCAGGCTGGCCATTCGAGGTACTTCGGGCAGTAGGAATCCGTGGAAACCTCTGAAGATGGAAGACTCTAGTCCTCTCTAGCAATATCAAGTGAGGCCCGGTATGGGTTCACGTAGCCAGGTCCGTATTGATAGAAGAGGCTGAACGATGCACACTAGACTCGACTCTGACTGGTAGCAACGATAGCGAGCGGGCGTTCTCCCTCCGGTCTTGCTGCACAATTTTCATCCTTTTTATGTCTGACATGCCAAAGCCAAGTCATGCGTAACTGTATTTATACTCGGATGGCACGTCGATATCCTCTGTCTTGTGGCAGGCACCTGAATTGAAATAAAACTTCCATGATGCGCTCTCCATTTATGAACCCTGTTTAGAGAAATGGAGAGTTAAACTGAACGTCTCGAAAATTAACGCCAAGCTCTTTAAGAAACGTCGTCGTCGTCGTCGTCGTCGTCGTCGTACCATCCTCACCCACCCAGAGCACCGGATGGTTTCGGTGAAGTCATCAGGCGTACAAAGAAAACCAAGTATCTATGTGTTACCCTAGAGAGAGAATTAACTTTTGGTGATCATATTTCTTATATTACATCGCAAGCCAATGCGCGCCTATTTAAACTAATGCGGACGATTAGAGCCAACTATAGAAAACGGGTCTCTGCTCTACAAATCTACTATCAGACTTATACTTGAGTACGGTGGGCCTATTTGGTGTAATGCAGCTAAGGCGCAACTTTTAGAGGCACAGAGCGTCCAGAACCGTGCTCTGCACCGCTTAAATGGTGCTGAGAGGTAGAAGTGAACGACGTCTTACATGAACGGTACCAGTTTGCTCCCGTTCGTAGCAGGATGCGTAGGTCAGCTACTAAGTTTTATGACGCGTTCGCTGAGAGTAAAAACCCGATAGTCAGGAACCTAGGCAACTAAGACACCGTAGGTTTTCGGTACCGGAGATGTAAGGAACATATCTTCTAACCTCTCCGCATGAAGAAGAGCAGACCATACCCTTTTTAGTGCGATTACAAGTCAATAGTTCAACGAATCACCAACACAATTGCAGTTCGAGCTAGAAATATAGGCCTACTGTCCTAGGTAATATTAGACACGTTTGAAATTAAACTGACAACAAATCTTACAGTTTAAAAGGTAAAACAAATATTTTTTTGCTATTTCCTTTACGTCGCATCGACACAGATAGGTCTTATGGCGATGATGGGAGAGGAAAGGCCTAGGAATGTGAAGGAAGCGGTCGTGGCCTTAATTAAGATACAGCCCCAGCTTTTGCCTGGTGTGAAATGGGAAACCACGGGAAACCATCTTCATGGCTGCCGACAGTGGGGTTCGAACCCACTATCTCCCGGATGCAAGCTAACAGCTGCGTGCCCTTAATCACACGGCCAACTCACCCGGTAAAATAAAGTCATTGGCCCCCCAAACTCTTAATGAATGACGGCATTGAAAGTATGTAATGTTTAATTCGGGTCGGACTTCATTTCATATATGATGAAATAGCAATCAAGGCCTTGTAAAGGTTGACGGGCTAATATTCCTCTTTAGTACCGGGCCCGCCCAGCACCGTTGAGAATTATGGATATGAAAATGTCATGAAGATTCATAACTCACTCGCCGGCCCCATGGTGTAGGGGTAGTGTTCCTGGATCTTAACCAGAGGCCCCGGGTTCGATTCCTGGCCAGGTCAGGGATTTTTACTTGGACATGAGGGCTGGTTCGAAGTCCACTCAATCTACGTGATTAGAATTGAGGAGCTATCTGACGGTGAGATAGCGGCCCTGTCTAGGAAGCCAGGAATAACGGCCGAGAGGATTCGTCGTGCTGACCACACGACACCTCGTAATCTGCAGGCCTTCGAACTGAACAGCGGTCGCTTGGTATTCCAAGGCTCTTCAAGGGCAGTAGTGCCATGGGGTTTGGTTTGGTTCATAACTCACTCACTGTCTTAAATAATATAGGATGCTTGAACGAGTTCGTTCATCTAATCTTGGTTTACGATCCGACAATGTAGCCTATTATTTTTCTATTTGGTGGAGCGATGTACTCGTTGTTTTAAACTTTTAGTTGTGACTTTATATTGACAAATGTCGTAGAAAGATAGATAGGAGTGGAACTAGATCACCAGAATTTGCACAGGAAAGTTGCTAATTTGTTTGTGTAAGTTGATGGAAGAAGATGACACATTCACGCAGCAGTTATGGCAGTAATCCAAATAACTGTCCAAGGTAAGTGTGTAGTAAACAATACTACGCAATATGACGAAGAGTAGGAGGTGCAAATTTAACAACCTTTGAATCCATTCAAATGCCAAGCTTGTTTCAATAATTTCCTTACCTTCTTCGTTATTTAAATTCAATAGTGCAACAACGAATCTGGCATTTTGATGCTCTAATTTTAGAACAAATGGAGTTTTGCTTCTGGAAATGAACATTCATATACTTATTTCATGCGGAGTAAGTCTAACCCTATATTACGGAAATTCGACTACAGTAAACTTTTCCAACCTCTAATTCAGTATGTTGTGAATTTTTTTTTAAATTTTATGAACCCACACCGTGAGAGATAATAAGAATCACGCTTACCGATCTGTTACATTTGTTAGTGACGGGGCAATATTTTTTAATTTTACTAACCCACGCCATGAAAGATAATTAGAAACACGCTTACCGATCTGTTACATTTGTTAGTGACGGCGTTCAATAATGTGTATAAATCCGTGTTTAATTCGTAATAATAAATTTTACACCCATGTTAATAAGCATTTATTCAGTGTTAATTAATAATAATGGCAATCAAATTGTTCCATATGAGATAGAAGACTCAAAAGAACAAAATAGAACTTAAGATAATCATGAAAATATAAGACTAGGTTTGGATATTCCTTAAAGGCAGGCAGGAGGACTGCAGAAATGTAGATACTTAGTTTACTTACATGTAGGCTAAGCAGTTTTAGGTCGATGTTTCCCTAGTCCTTATTATTATTATTATTATTATTATTATTATTATTATTATTATTATTATTATTATTATTATTATTATTATTATTATATACACACATACTTCACCATTACAGTCCGTTATGCCTTTCAGCGTTCAGTCTACAAGCATCTGTGTATTTACAAAACGTCGCAACAGTCCTCTATTTGCAACTAGTCTCGTGGCCCCATTTAGTTCTATACGTCTTAAATGTAAATCGTTAGAAACTGAGTATCACCATCGTCGTCTTGGTCTCCCTCTACTTCTATTACCCTCCATAACAGAGTCCATTATTATCCTTGGTAACCTATCCTCACATGACCCCACCACCGAAGTCGGTTTTTGCGTACAGCTTCATCCATCGAGTTCATTCCTAACATATCCTTTATCTCCTAATTCAGAGAACCCGCCTGCCATTGTTCACTCCTGTTTGTACCACCAATCATACTCGCTACTTTCCAATTTATGAATATGACATCCCGAGTACACTCAGATTTCACTCCCATAAAGCAAAGTTGGTATTAAAACAGACCGATATAAAGATAGCTTCGTCCGGGAGCTGACCTCCTTCTTACACAATACTGTTGATAACAACTGCGAGTTCACTGCATTACATTTACTGCACCTTGATTCATTCTCACTTAATATACTACCATCCTGGGAGAACACACATCGTAAATACTTCATAATATCTACCTGTTCCAGCTCTGTATCACCAGTCTGACATTCAATTCTCTTGGATTTCTTACATACTGACATCAGTATAGTCTTCGAAAGGCTAATTTTCATACAACACTCATTGCACCTATTTTCAAGCTCCAAGATATTAGACTGCAGGCTTTCGGCACAATCTGCCACTGAGACCAAGTCGTCAGCATAGGACAGAGTGCTTACTACATTTCCACCTAACTGAATCCCTCCATGCCACTTTATACCTTTCAGCAGATGATCCATAAAAACTAGGAGCAACAAACATGAAAGATAACAGCCTTGTCTAACCCCTGTAAATACCCTAACCAAGAACTCATTCTACCAACAAATCTCACTCCAGCCCAATTGTAACATAAACACCTTTGATTGATTTAATAATCTATACTTCATCCCACAGTCCAACAGTATGGGTAATATCTTTCTCCTCGGTAACATTCTCTACATCTACGAAATATAAAGACAACTGTCTATTCCTCTTGTATCATTTTTCCAGTCACTTGCGCATACTGCAAAATCTGATTCTGACAGCCCCTCTGTGGTCTGAAACCACACTGGTTTTCATCCAGCTTTCTCTCAACCACTGATCGCACCCTCCCTTCCAAGATGCCAGTTAATACTTTGCCTGGTATGCTAACCAATGAGATACCTCGATAGTTGTTGCAATTCATCCTGTTCCCTTGCTTATAGGTAGGTGCAATTACTGATTTTGACCATTCGGAAGGTACCTTATCAACACACCACGCTAATCGTACTATTCTGTTAAGCAATTTCACCTCTGTCTTCCCGCTATGCTTCACAATTTTAGGTCTAATTTCATCTATGCCTGCAGCTGTATGACAATGGAGTTTATTTACCACCTTTTCCACTTCCACAAGCATAATTTCACCAACATTATTTTCCTCATCCCCATGAGCTCCGTTGTTCGCGACACCACCATGAAGACTTGCTTTTACGATGAGAAAATTTTCAAAACATTAGCTCCACCTGTCCAGTGATGCCCTGGGATCTACTGTGAGTTCACCTGAATTACCCAAAACACTGTTCATTTCCTTTCTCCCTCCCTTCTTAAGATTCTTTATTACTGTCCAGAAAGGTTTCCCTGCTGTTTGACCTAGCCTTTCCATGTTATTAACCAAAATCTTCCCACGACATCTTTTTGGATACAGCAACTATTTGTTTCGCTTTGTTTCTTTCGTCTACATACAAGTCTCTGTCAGTATCAGCACTTGTTTGGAGCCATTTCTGATAAGTCTTATTTTTACGATTACAAGCTGCTCCCATTTCATCATTCACCAAGTTGTTCGTTTTTTCCCATCTTTACACACATTTGCTTATAGGCATTCCCTATCTGTTTATATTGCAGCATCCCTGTATGTCACCCATTCTCTTTCAATATCGTGAACCTGCTTAGTGTCCACTGTCCGGAACTTGCCACTAATTATATGCACGTAATTCTGACTAATTTCCTCATCCTGAATATTTTCTACCGTTATTCGTTTGCTGAGAGATTTCACTTTCTCTATTCCAGGCCTACAGATCCTTAGTTCATAACAGATCACATAGTTGGCCTGTAACATCGAAAAATCCCCGGAAAACACGGACATTCCTAGCATATTTCCTGAATTTGAAATCGGTTAGGATATAGTCTATTTTGGATCTGGTATCCCTACACTCCCATGTGTAACGGTGAATAACCTTATGCTTGAAGAATGTATTCGTAACAGCTAAACCTATACTAGCAGGGAAGTCCAGCAAACGTTTCCATTCGTATTAACTTTCATATCTTCCCCACATTTACCAATCACCGTTTCGTATCCTTCAGTTCTATTTCCAACTCTCGCATTGAAATTGCCCATTAACACCATTCGTGCTGTTGATTCTGACTACGATATCACTCACTGCTTCATAAAACTTGTCAAATTTATTCTTGCTTGCGCCCTCCCATGGTGAATACACTGAGACAATTCTCGTCCTTATTCCTCCAACTGCCAAATCTACCCACATCATTCCCTTATTTATGTATCTAACAGAAACTATGTTGCGTGCAATAGTATTCCTGATGAACAGCCTTACCCCATACTCTGCCCTTCCCTTTTTAACTCCCATCAAGTATACTTTATAATCTCCTATCTCTCCCTCTTTATATCCCCTTACCCGAATATCATTTACTCCTGGCACACCCCAGTGCATCCTCTTCGCTTATTTAGCCAGTTCTACTTTCTTCCACAAGCCCCATTAATATTGATAGCTCCCCATCGAATTCCATTTCGTTCGCCAAGTTGTTTCCAAGGAGTCCCACGCCTGTCAAGTCGGAGTAGGAATCCGTTACTCCCATAGGTCCGAAGCTTTCTTAAAATGTTCTGAGCTCGGTAAATTCTGTGAAGCAGGATGCCACCCTGCTTACACGTAGTCCAAGTGAGGATCTCTTCTCTAACGAGTTAGAGACCGCCGCTGGATTGGATAGTCCTAGCCGCCTTGGCACAAGGGGGGCCATTACTCAGAATATGTCCGAGGTGCCCATTCCCATTCCGTAGCAACTGGCATCCCGACTCTCAGGACCACTTACTAGTCCTCTCAGTCGTTGCCCATGGTTCACGAACTAGGGCCTGACTGCAGTAACCCACAAAATGAGCCATTATTATTGTTATTAATTGATACACTCTAGTTCGGTACAGTGATAAGTTGTTTCTGTCAGATATTTTCTACGCTTGTAACTTATTCCGAAACTACCGTATAATTGCTCAAAATAACGTTTCGTTACTAATTAGAAGTTATGAAGTATTTTCGAAGGAAACCACACTTCTGTAGGTTGTTAACCTTAGCGCTCGGCTTTGATCTTCCTATGTCATTTAAATGAAGCAGTAGTGTCTCTTCTGTACAAACTTGCTGCCTCCAACTCTCACTCCAAGTTTCAAAACTTGTCAGTTCCGAAGACAATATCGAAGTTCTGTTACCAATCACTGGAAGCAGCACGGAGATCTTAATTGCACTGCAGAAAATAACACTGTGTCATCCTGAATTTGAACGTAAACATTACTGGTCAGATTTCATTCTGATGTCTAATAAAGGAAAAGAAATGGTATTTTGTTCCGCAGATCTTTTATCTGTCACTCAATCTAGCGATATGAGGCTGAGGTATGTGAACACTGACCCGTTATCGACAGCCAGAATTCTACCGTATGAATCGCAGAGCTCGACAGGTCACTCAGGGTTAGAGATTCGAGTCACTGGGTTTTAAAATAGATTTAACAAAGGTTTTTTATTATAGATCACACCACTCCGGTTTCTGTAAAGACAGTTTGTGAAAGAGAATTATTTCTAACATTATCTTAAAAGTGCGCAACGGTACTGTTTTTATCATTCGTGGTTTGAGGTAAGCGATTTCGCAAGTGAGAAAGACTAAGATGTCCCCGTGAGTAGAACTATCTACACCTTATGACTAGAAATTCGCAGTTATTCCTCAAAGTGGAACGTGTAAGAGATTATTCACGATAACGATTTATCCACTAATATTATGCACATTCCCCTACCAGGTAAAATGATGAATAGTTTTCTGTAAACAATGACTCTATGATGAAAATACGGACAGGATCATCATGCGAAACTCATTCTGAGGGTTACAGGCGTCTTCGTGTCCCCTGTGTAGTCTACGCATTTTTCAGAGAGAGTAGAGTGACATGATAGAAAAGTACCATACGGTGTGAAAGAACTTCGTTGAGAGTATTCAAAGAAGCAGCTAAGACTCTTCTTTTAAAGTTTTCCAATACTCGATATTCCCAGGGTGACTTACAGTAGCCCTCGGGCCAAAGGCTTGTTCGAAGTCTCTGACCGTTCTTTTTCGCAGAGATACAGCGTGAAAGAGTGTATTTTATGAAGGTGATATATACATAATCACAGATAATTACAAATTCAAAGGCACGTTCCTCTTTCTTAGTAAAACTTGTATTAGTTCGAAACTCTTTGGGTTTTGCTAACGTACCATGACGTGAATTTTCAGGTGCTGACTTCACCCTTAAGTCCCCTGAATTCGAGCCTCGGTTTCCAATGGCAAAATTTAGAAACTGAGCCACTTTTCTAACACCTTCTCTTCTTTCTACATTATGATTGAAATGGAAAATTGATTCTCCATATTTCATCTTTATTCCCGATCCAATTTTTAGTTCACAGAAGTCTGATATTTATATCATACATCGAAAGGAATTATGTTAAATTTACTACGAACAAAGATAACATTTAAAAAGCTCCATTGGGCAATCTCATATAGTATATGCCCAAGAAGGATACCAAATATTATACTTTTCAACTTATAAACTTCACTATCTGTGCCGCTCAGACGCAGATTTACACTCAGACGACGATCACACTTGACAATTATAACAAGGGCTAAAAGGCAGAAAGCTCATCGTATTGCAAAAGACCTAATCATCCTACAACTTAATAACCTCACAGGCTTTCATAATGACTGCCAGTATACACAAACACTGAATGTTCATAATCCTCCATGCACCATTGGATTTCTGTCAACATTGAACTTTTAAAAATGTGTGTCGTCTTCAACCACATAACAAAGCCAATGAATATCGTTTAAAATATTTTATAAGAGAATTGCATCTTGTTTTAATTTATCACTTCTCTACATTTCGTAACATGCAACAATCAATGGCAAAATCTGTGTACTTGACAGTGTTCTCGTTTTGTGGTTTTTAGTTGAGGATGGCCTAATTGGGCCCAAAACATGTCTTAAATATTGACGATTTGATAATAATAGGGTAAATAAGTACTGAACAGATGGAAAAAATTTCTGTTAAGGAATAAAAATTGATTTAGATAATTATATTGTGAACATTAAAATCTTCCGTGGTGCGGGTTACTGTGGTCACGTCCTAGTTCGTGAGCCATGCACAACGAAGTTGTCCTGAGAGATATCAGTTGCTACGGAAACGGAGTGGGCATCTAGGACATATTCTGAGTCGTTGTGTCCGGCTCCATAGCTAAATGGTTAGCGTGCTGGCCTTTGGTCACAGGGGTCCCGGGTTCGATTCCCGGCAGGGTCGGGAATTTTAACCATGATTGGTTAATTTCACTGGCACTGGGGCTGGGTGTATGTGTCGTCTTCATCATCATTTCATCATCACGACGCGCAGGTCACCTACGGGTGTCAAATCAAAAGACCTGCACCTGGCGAGCCGAACATGTCCTCGGACACTCCCGGCACTAAAAGCCATACGCCATTTCATTTCTGAGTCGTTGCCCTCTTGTGTTCAGGCGGCTGGGACTATACAATCCACCTGTAGTCCCTAATCCGTTAGAGAAAGGGATTCCCACTGGGACTTCGTGGCGAACGAAATGGAATTCAGTGGGGAGCTATAGGTATTAATGGGGCTTATGGATGAATGAAGGAACAATTGACTGTGCCAGCAAAGGTGATGCGTCTGGATGTGTTGGGAGTTAATGATAGTCGGGATAACGAGAAAGATTTCCGATATTATAAACTGATCTAAACTGCCCTTTATAAGAGAAGGGCAGAGTGTGAGGTAGGAGGTTCATCAAGAATATTATTGCATGCAGCATAGTTTTTGTGAGGAACGTAAATGTGCGAATGATGTGGGTAGATTTACCACTTGGGGGAAATAGGGCGAGAATTGTCTCAGTCTCTTCAACACGTGAAGGTGCAGATGAGGATGAATTTGAATGTTTTATGAAGCACTGCGTGACACCGTATTCAGGGCCAACAGCAAGTGTGCTGTTGAGTGATTTCAATGCGAGAGTTGGAATTGGAACTGATGAATTTGAGAAGGTGACGGGTGAGTTTGTGGAACATGTCTGTCTGTTAGGTTGGTTGGATCCTCAAATAGCACCACCAAAGGCTATGCAGCTATAGGGAACTGCAAAAACCAATGGCAGAGCCCAAATGAGGCGTACTAGGCAAGACGAGGAGTGAGGTAGTTTGCCATTGCTTTCCTCACTGGACCAGAAGGTGCCACTGCAGCACGACTGATCCTATGAGCAACACCTTTCCTAACACTCGGACACTAGTTGTGTCCCAAATGTCATTACTCAGCACCACCCATACCCCAGCAGCTTCCATATTGTCACAGCCATGGATGGGACTAGGACTTCGGTGGAAGCTACACTTTGCTCTAGCCTGTGCCAAGAGACGGATACAAAAATACTGCATCCATCAAGAAATGGCAACAGGCGGATTGTGGTACGTATGGAAACTAATTGGTATGGGGAGCGTTTATTGGACTTCCGTGCTAGTAGGCGATTAGCAGTTACAAATACATACTTCAAGCATAAGGCTATTCACCGCTACATATGTGAGGGTAGGGCACCAGAAATATTGAACCCTTGAACTTACCATTCCATCGTTGGTCGGCCACGGCTGCTATAGTAGAACAATTTAGAACTCTTAAATCTTGGGTCGTTGCGGGAATAAATTCGGTCACGATCTTAACCAAACGATGGGGTTCAGAAGAAAGCCTAACTACTTGAAATGAGGAGCAAAAATGTGCTTACTAACTTTTATTAAACTGAAAGAGCACGATAACATAATTAATTTAATATGCATTCTTGCCACAAAAATATAAAAAAAATTTAATTATTGATTTTTGAAAAGTTCCAAACACAGTCACATTACATATCGTCACCTCGTTTCTTCCAATGTCGAAGAGTTGCTTCGGAGAAGCTAATATGTTAGTGGACAGCGAAACTGAAAAACTGAAAAAGGGAAGACCTGAAAACCGGGCGCCTATTTTCCAAACGAGAACTGAGAGTTAATCCACACGATCCGTGGAAAATCTGACTTTCAACAAGTAGAACGCCTGATTTTCTCTTAATTAAGGTTATCCACCAGTCAAATACCCTTCACGGATACGGAACATCCGCCGAATGGACCCTTAATCGAACCAAACTGACTATCAGTTGCTTTGGATAGGTTGCGAAATATTATGGGAAAGCATGGTGTTCACTACAAGTTAATGGCATCATTCACAATTGAAATAAAATTCCACCATGTATTTGTCATTCATGACACCCTTAAGTGATACGTTAATCCCGATGCTAACTGTGCATCACCCAAACAACTGTTCGGAAGGAACCAACAACCACATGATCCGGGAGGATCTTACGTTAAGTCGTTCTAAAGGAACAAAACTGCGAAATGCAGGAAACACTTACTAATCATGCATTTAGAAGAAATGCCAAACACTGAAGTTAATCAAAAAGTGAAAAGTCACTTGAAAATATTATTATTGAACCGATTTTCAGGTTAGAAATGGGTTTGTTATGCTTAATAAATTTACCAGTCCACGCTAAAATTTACTACAATTTTAAGGAATTCTTTCCCTTGACAACAATGCTACCAGTACAGATCTCTCTATTTACTGTCTGTCCCAACACACTACTGGTAAAGTGATTACTTACTTACTTACTATGAATAAGAATGAAAATCTGACAAGGTGAAAATAAAATAAAATACTGGCTGACGAATCGAAACCGCATTCGCAACTCAAGTCTCATTCTAAAACACTGAGTGTCAATATGCACACTATCAAACGAGAACGGACGTTAAAACGAGGAAACAATAAAGTCCGTAAAAAAATAAATCAACATCTCGAAGTCATACAGCTTAACACGCACGAAGAAACACAGTAAAAATATTTAATCCAGATCGGGTCGATGTCCCACACTTGGACAGCCCTCATTTGTCAACAGCAGTCCCGTTATCTCAATGAGAGCTTCGCATAGACCCTCTACAATAAATCATATCGTGCTGTAACGGCTACCTTCCTCCATGCCACTTCCAAAAAGAACAACAAAAGACAGGAACATCTAAACCGAGACTTGAGTGTGTACAGCTACCATCCCAGACCTATCGTCGGGCTCACTTGAAATCTGTACACCCTAAACCTAATCAGTATATACATGATGCCTTCCAAATCCTATCGTCGGGCGTGACCTAGGACGTCTCATCACCAATGACTCCAAGAATAAACACGTGACGTCCTAAATCTATCGTTGGGCGTCAAAGTGGGTCGCACCACGTCTCCCTTAACATATCAGGCGAACCGCAATTTCCAACAAACCTCCAACAGTAACACTGAATCTGGTCAGACAAAAAAATACGCACGACGGAACTACGTCTCTTATCAAAAGAATGCAAGTCGAAACACGGTAAGTGCCTACCTCAAAAAAAAAAATACAACAAGTGTCTACCTCATCATAATATGTGAACTCAAAAATAAATAGACGTGACGAACGATTCTCCACCTCGAACACAATCTCAGCCTGTGCACTGAAGTGTCAGGGCTGCCAATGAAAATTCCCAACACACGTTTCCCTTTTAGTGGATGCCTTCAAAATAATAATCATCACCATCACATTCGAAATTCTCAGATCGCCTATCATCAATTCCAACCATCTTATCCATGACCTCTCCAATGAACAAATTAAATATAACCCAACCGTGTGTCCAAAGTGCTCTTTAATCCTGGAGGCCGTACCTTATCTTAACAAAAATCACTGGATGTTTACTACCCAGACCTTTACATTTTACTAGAGTCGTTTTCACTTGGAATCATTCTATAAATTTACAATGCTTCACATCATAGTCATCTCAAATTCGGATTGATTGCGGAAAACAATACAGCCTGCCTCACACAGCCTGTTCCTAAATACTTCCTCTACCAAAAATGTCTCAACACTCTTTCTCATCGCTTGATTCCAGCGGTAACGCTTCTCTCTCATCTTCACGTACATATAAATTCATCGCTTTCAATCCCTTTTCCTTCAAGACCCCTTTTCATACTTCGATCCCCTGGTGAAAACGACAACCATTTTTAAGCACATCTCTGACTTTACTATAATTACGACTTTCGAACCTCAAAAATCCAAGAGCACACATCGACCTTTCGCAATTCAAGTATACACGATGTCTCAAAATTTTCTTCCCGTTAATGACTGTGACTCTAACAAAATTTTATTGACATTATCTAAATATGATTACGATCCTTGGAAAAATAACTGGTTAAATGCAATTTGACATAGAAGAATTTCCTTATCCCGCGGTAGACATTATTATTATTATTATTATTATTATTATTATTATTATTATTATTATTATTATTCAACATTTCTGAATACAACTGACGCCTGAATTTACGATATTCGCCACGACAAATTTACACTTATAACGTTCACAAATCCGCACTTTGAATGATATCTCATCTCAACACCAAATTTTAAGCGTCGCATTTTACCGTTCTTGACATGAACTTTACACACTGAAATTTTCACACGCTGACCAAAATTTACAACGCCTTTCGCCTGATAATTACGAATCTCACCCGACAATCATCTGGAAATTTGGTTAGGACAGACAGTAACTAACTACTAACTACAACATAATATAAAATAGACAGACCTGCACATTGGTGACATTCTCAGCATTCTGATTGCATCATCCCAGCAACCTCGTACTTAGCCCCTCATTTTCACAGATAACATTTTCATATTTAAAAACTCACTCATCCAAACACTACCCTTCACACACACACGAGATTAAAATTACCATAAATAATGCACTTTCTTTGTAACTTGCACCACGAACTTCCCTCGTTCTGCAGTCGACTCTAACTGTCTGATGCGCCTCCCAGAGTGGTTTCTCTCCCCGTTGTCTCAACAAGAACAGGTGTTCGGCCGATAAGGGAGTAGAACTATTTTGAATCGCTTCCCCCAGACCTTCTTCACTTACAAGAGTACAGGAAATGATAAAATAAAATCTGCTGTGTAATTTTCAACCAGCCTACACCTTCCCAGTTCGTCTGCAAACGTTCACAGCTTCTCCAATTCACTTTTCTTCTTACTAAATATATGGACTTTAGCCACGAACATGTATTTGATTATTGTCGGTCAATCTGGCGCGAAATTCTAATGACGACGGGCACGAGCTCCCGCGGCTTCAAGTTCCAGATCGACACTGAAAAATCTACGGTGGGGGGTTTCTTTTATAATTTCCGGAAGGACGCTATCCCCTCTATGAGGCTCGGTTGTGAAATCTGCCAAATTTGCTTCTAATAGACCAATTTTGATAAGACTTGTCCCAGAACTCCGGACAGACTTGCACTTATGTTCGATGTTAATTTTATAATTTTTCTACACTCACAACATGAGAAATAAATTGTTTCTGCCCGTGCGTTTCGCGCGTTTTTCTTCTGCCCACGACCTTGGCACGTGTAACTAGCTCGCTGTTCTCACGCTAACACACACTTGGGCTTAACTGCATCTAAATTGTCCCTGGTGTCACTACCTTCACAGAGGGTGTATGAATAATTTTGCTTATATATTTCTTCCTTTACTATCTTGTCAAAATCCCTCGTTGTGCAGAATTCATTAATTTAGAAAATTGTCGGGCACTCGAGTTCCACCGAGGTGTCCCGGCAATCCACGAGCTCGCCTTGCGGGAACCTTCCCACGCAACATCGGACTCTTGGGAGCGCAAAATGGCTGCCCTCAAACATACAGTAGTTTCTGAATACCAAATAAATATTTGGGAAAAATAAAATTTTTCTCACCGTAGAATTATGGGTTCATAATCCACCTACAACCACGAAATGTTTACCCAGAAAGGGGAAATATTTAAACAGATATATTCCTTCAAAATTCTGATACAGAAATTTTGATACAGATGAACCATGATTCTACGTAACTTTCCCAGCCGATCTCACTCTTGACGTAGGGCTCTGTTACTTTCACGTATTTCCCTGTTTTCTTCTTCCAACAATAGGATCGCGTTACAGATGTCATCAACAAAGTCTTCTCTTAAGAATGAACATTGTAAACATTCAGCGTCTTTCTCTTCTTTACTCCCGCTGCTTGCCTGTCCTTGGAGTGGTGCCTCGACCTGTCTTCCTCTCGACGTGACGATCATATTTACTGGTTGTACCTCTTCTTCTTCTTCTTCTTCTTCGGTGACCATTTCCCCAGCTGGCAAGGCTGCGTCATCCTGTAGTGGAATTCTTTCTTCGGCTCTATGATAAACCTTTAAGTTGGCGGCATTGAATATAGCTTCGCTACTGCCATCCAGACTCTGAATTCTGTAGGAATTATTCCTGAAACTTTTGACCACCTTGAAAGGCCCAACATATAAGGGAGCAAATTTAGCATAGATGTTTTCCTGCGGTTTTGACATCACGGGTCTCCTAACAAGCACCAATTCGCCTTCCTCTAAAGGACGGTGAAATCTCCGGTTCCTCACCCTGCGTAATCGGCGGTCTGCCTGTCGACGTAGATGCTCTGCCGTACTTTGAATGCATAATTCCTGTGACGGACGGGGATCGATGGGACACTGGATGACACCATGCCAGGATCTCACAGGATACCTATTAAAGTGCACGATAGAAGGAATCCTCCCAATAGATTCGTGTACGGTGTTGTTTACACAAGTTACTATCAGGGGTAACACATCCACCCACTTGAAATGCTCTTGGGCGCAGTAGATTCTACAGAATTTTGCAATTACTTGCATTACTCTTTCGCTGGGATTTCCCTCAGGATGTCTCACGCTGCTCAGGATGTGGTGAATTTCCATATTCTGAAGGGCAGTTTTGAACTGTGCAGAGGTGAACTGGGGACCATGATCTGTTAGAAGGAATTTCGGCGTGCCCATTTCCGGAATGATATTGCGGGAAATACATCTCAAGACTAGCTTGGTGTTAGCTTTTTGCATGGGAAATAGAGTCGTATACTTGGAGAAAACATCAATGGTTACCAGCACGAACTTGTTCCCACGCTTTCCTTTCACGAGCGGCCCATAGATATCCATCGCGAACAACTCTTTAGGTTGCGAAGGTAAGAGAGGAATAGGCGCCTGCCTGATCAGATAAGGGTTTGCCTTGACCCGTTGGCATGTATCGCAGGTGATGATGATGTCTCTGACATTTTCCCTCAGATTTACCCAGGTGAACGTTTCTTGAATGGTTGACACAACCTTATCAATCCCTCCATGACCAATAACCCTGTGTACGTGCCAGATTAATCCCTTCCGCAGCTGCGGTGGTACCAAAATTCGGGATTTCACGTGATCGCTGTCCACGAATTTTACCAACATGTTATTCACGTACAAGTAGTTATTTGACAATTTCTGGATGGCAAAGTACCGTGGATCGTCAGCCGAAAGTGTCCCTCGGAGGAAAGAAATCATTTTTCCGCAGAAAGGATCTCTCAATTGCAAGTCTCCCAGTTGTCTCAACTCTGATAGGAAATCGTGGTCTTCCTGAACTAAGTCCAAATGATTCACGACGTGTTCTTCCTCATTAGGGTTTCGGCTTAACAGGTCTGCCAAGATGTTCGATTTTCCGGAACAGTGCTCAATTTCAAAGTCAAATTGTTGTATGAACAGGGCCCACCTAGCCACTCGTTCACTAGCGACTGCTGTTTTCATTATAAAGGTCAGCGCCTTGTGGTCGGTTTTAATGATTATGTGAAAACCATAAATCATTTTCCTCCAATGTTGCAATGCCTGAACAATAGCTAACATTTCCAATTCGGTCACGCTGTATTTGACTTCGTGGGATCTCAACTTTCGGCTATAGAAGGATAAGTAATTCCTATTATGAGGCTGGTCCAAACATTCCTGATATAGGAGTGCCCCGATTCCTACGGTCGATGCATCAGTCTGTACGATAAAGGGTTTCTCAAAATCCGGATACCCTAGCTTAACGCTGTTTAGCAAGAGCTCTTTGGTCTTCCTGAAGGCCTCTTCGTGCTCGGGACTCCATTTCCACCTGTTATTCTTGTGAAGCAAGCTCTGAAGTGGGGCTACAACCTCCGTGTAATTCATGCAATGGTCCGAAAAAAAATTGCACATTCCAAGGAATTGCCTGACATTCTTAATTTTGAGCGGTCTTGGGAACTTTTCTATGGCTTGGAGCTTCACCGGGTTCGGGCGAACTCCCTCACCATCAATGACATGGCCGAGAAATAGGACTTCCTTTTGACAAAAATGTGATTTCTTCAAGTTGATTTTGAAACCTGATGCCCTTAAATTCTCCAGTAGTTTCCTCAAATCCCTGATATTTTCCTCAAAACTGGATGAAGCTAGCAAGATGTCATCGACATACCGAGTTGTAGCGGCTTTAACTTCATCAGTTAGACATCGATCTAGGGCGCGTATGAGAGCTGCACCGGCATTTTTCAACCCGAATGGGAGACGATTGAAGACATACGTCTGTTGGTCAAAAAGGAAGCCAGTAAACAATTTAGACTTGAGTTCCAAACCGATGTGATGATACGAGGATGTCAAATCTACGCTAATAAAACGTGATTTTCCCCTGAAACGTTTGATAACCTCTTTAATAGGAGGGGCATGATCATGCTCGGGGACTAGGCGTTCGTTGAGGGCACGAGCGTCCAAACACACGCGCAGAGACCCGTCCGGTTTTTGAACCCCGACCAACGGATTCAAATATGGAGTGGGCTGCTTGGAAATTAGCCCGTTCTCCTCCATTTCCTTAATAATTTTTGCAGCTTGCGCATAATACTTGTCCGGTATAGGATACGGTCTCCTCTTAAACGGTGTCCAATCCGTAACAGCTAGTGCATATGTGAAATTAGGGATTAGACCCGGTTTGGAATCGAACACAGATATATATTCCATTAAGAGATCTCTAAGTTTTTCCTTCTCTTCTACAGTACCAGGGCATTCCGCGACCTTTAACCCAATTAAGGCCTCGTAATCAGTGTCAACCTCAGCTTCCAAGACGTCATGTAACTCTTCATGATGAATCCCTTCGTCATCTACACTGTCAATTTCACCAGCGACTCCCTCTAATGAATTTACAAAGTCTACACATTGGGCCTCCTCTTCGCCATACTCTAATGTTCTATCTTCTCCCAATTCCTCGTTTAGTGTAATGACTTCTGCTCCCTCTTCTTTCCTGAACTTTATCTGGTTCCTGCTCAAATCAATGACTGCGTTGGTCTCACGGATAAAATCAGCCCCTAAAATTACATTGTAGTGCATTTTGGACATGACTACGAATGCATGAGCGAAAGTTGAATTTCCAATTTGTACGTCCAAATAAGTTTGTACCTTACAAACAGCAATTTTGTCAGGAATGACCCCTCGAATTTTTACATTTGACACCGGAATAATTGGCAATTTATTTCGTTGTCTCAAATCGTCGAAAAGAGCTTGGGAGATGATGCTGATACTGGCCCCGGTATCTACCAAACTTTTGACATGAAAATTACAGATGCGGACATTTATTAAAGGTAGTTTCTTTACTTGATTGCTCTCCTGTTTCAAGTGGTCTTCCACCAAGTCATCAGAGGTGATGATCCACGAATCTATCTGTGCGACCACCCACTCATCTGACGTCTCTCCTTCAGAATCTGGGATGAGAGACTCTGAAAAATCTCCTACTGGGAATTTGAAGTTTTTTTTTTTCTATCAAGAGTCGACATTGACTCTTGCTCGAAATTCGGCGCAAACGGGTTCAGACCGGAGTTTCGTTGGTCTTGCCTATGTGCCTTCTGGAATTCCAAACTTTCAGCCCCGAAACAATCGGTGTTGACGTCCTGGCGCTGAATAGCCCCCTGCCATTTTTTCCTTTCGTGGTCCTTCCTTAACCCGTCGGCGTACTGAACACGTTCACGGTACCGTTCATCCTCATCACGGCGGAAGTTCTGGGTTCGATTATTTCCCCAGTCCCTGCGGTTATTAAGTCCATTCCTGAAATTCCTCTGGTTTTCTCTGTCCCCATCGTATCGCCTCCAGTAAGGGTTCCTCCTCTGTGGATAATTCCAATTGCCCCTACGCCTTTTCCAATCCTCATTTCGTGGATGCGAGGGTTCCCAGTTATTGCGAAACTCACGTCTCCGCTCAGTCGACTGTGGTTTCCCCTGCTCAGGTGCCTCTGGACTTCCCTCTGGAACCTGGCTAACAGTGTTTACATGTTGCTCGTGCGATCGTCCCCCTCTGGGTGCTATTTGATTATGGGTATGATCCAATTGCCTAAGGATCATTTCTGCCTGCATGGGGGTCTCTACCTTTGATGCAATGAGCATCCTTTGTACTTCGGGAGGTAACTGCTTCTGGATGGCCTGTACCAACTCTTGCTCCGAGGGCGGCGCCTCAAGTTCTCTGAACTTTACCATTTGTGCAATAAAGTATTCACTGAACTTTGTAGGGCCTATTGCATTATACCGACGTGAGTATAGCTCTAATCTAAGACTCTGCTGAATTTCCGTACTCCAAAATTTATTAAGAAACGCCCTCTGGAACTCATCAAAGGTATCAAAGTGGTATCGGAAGCCTTTAAACCATAAAAGTGGTGCCCCCTCTAAATATCTTTCAGCTACCCTCAACTGACGTTCCTCAGGAATCTTGGCGTCCCGGATGTACTCCCTGAGATCCTTAAGAAACCCCTTCGGCGTGGTATGTGGACCTCCATTAAATTTCTTGGGCTGGTCCTCATGTAACTTGATCATGTTAATAACGTTGGTGACCCCTGAGCTTTGAGATCGACTGGTATCTACATTCGAGCTCTGACCGTTATTATTCACATGATTGATATTTGGCAATTGACCACTGAGGTCAGAGTTAACAGCTGTCGATGCTTGACTCAATACTTTGTCCACCTTGGACTGCATATCTACCACGCTGCTAATCCAACTACTTACTTCGCTCTTAATGAACCCAACTTTCTTGTCTGTCTCTTCCTGGGCTGACGTGATTTCCCTTAAGTCCTGTTCTATACTAACTTGCCTGTCGTTGAATTCCCTGGTATGTTCGTTTTTCATTTCAACTAACTCCTCTTGAATTTCTTTAATTAAAATTTCGGAGTCCTCATTAGCCACTTGGAGTTTACTAATTGCTTACTCATTAACTTGCAACAATTTCTTCTCCATGGTTTCGGTTTTTGATAATACCTGACTCTCCAATTCCACACTAATTTTATCTACCTTGTTGTTCAGTGACTGAATGTCCGCAGATAATATTTGACGTTGTTCCTCTATTATGGTTAGCGTTTTCCCCTTTTCCTTATCACTGGAGATCCGCATCTCTACGACCTGTTGTGTAATGTCGTCCTTAAATTCAACCTGGCTGTCGATCAGCTGCTTATGCGCCGCCTGGCTTTCCAGTAAATGCTTGTCAAGTTCCTTTCTCATCTCATCTTGACTATCACATAACCTACTGTACATGTCGTGGCTTTCGTCAAAACGCTTGTCCATATCGGTTTTTAAACTGTCATGGATTTTGGAAAACTGTTTGTCGAAATCGTTCTTTAAACTGACCTGCACTTCCGCAAATTGTTTGTCAATTTCATCCCTAATTTCCACTCGGCTATCATCAAAACGCTGGTTGAGTTTACCTATCTCACCCCTAACTTCCTCTTTAAGTTCGGTACAAATAGTGTATGTCTCCTGAACTACGTTCTTCAATCCAGCCTTCAACTCATCACTAGACTCTTTACACCTAGCCTGGGTATCCTCGATACTACTCTGTAACTCCTCAATCTTACCATCCAAACTTTCATTATGAGCCTTCATGTCCTCTCTCAAATTCTCACTCTGGACTTTCGCGTCCTCCCTCAAACTCTCATTATGAACTTTCATGTCCTCTCTCAACTTACTATCCAAACTATCTATCTTACTATCCAAACTATCTAACATTTGCCCTTTCGTATCCTCCATCTTACTACTCAAATTCTCATTCTGGACTTTCATGTCCTCTCTCAACTTATTACTCATTTCTTCCATCACCTGCCTTAGCAGATCCATGGTCACCTGACCTTCCATCTCACAATATCACAAAGAATACAATAATGAGTACGCTGGCTGTTGATGCAACCAGAATACTCCAAACTACTAGGGAAAGAATTCACTACCCACTGCGTTTTCACATACAAACGCTGTTATAATTTAATACCGAAACTGACAACATTCCAACAGTTGTCTCATAAAATTTTGTTTAGGTGGCTGGTATCACAAACTTGTTTAATAAAAAGAAAATTCTAAAGTTAATAAGTTACTCTGGATAAATATCCCAAATAGTTTCGCTTCCGTAAATTAAGTAAATAAAGAACATGTTAACGCATAAACTTTGAATGTAATTCAGCATTACCACTTCCAAATTTTATATTGGCAACATGACATAAGCTTCAATAAAGCTTTAAGTATTGATTTCCTAAAATGCATTGTGACTGTTATTATTATTATTATCTACCAAGTAGTTATGCTCCTCATTAAACGTGTTAATATCTAGCACTCTCATTGGGCATAATTCGTTTAACTGTGGCTCAGCCATAATTTTCACCCGCTTGTATTATTTATAATGTGGCTTAGGCCTCAACATTATTTTATACTTTCCTAACATTTATTTTCAGTATATAATTTCATTATCGTTATCGTGGCATCGTATCGTTATCGTGACTTCGGGCTCCTCATCGTTATCGTGACTTTAAGGCCCCAAAGTTGATGGCGCCACCTCTACTGAACCCTTGAACTTACCATTCCATCGTTGGTCGGCCACGGCTGCTATAGTAGAACAATTTAGAACTCTTAAATCTTGGGTCGTTGCGGGAATAAATTCGGTCACGATCTTAACCAAACGATGGGGTTCAGAAGAAAGCCTAACTACTTGAAATGAGGAGCAAAAATGTGCTTACTAACTTTTATTAAACTGAAAGAGCACGATAACATAATTAATTTAATATGCATTCTTGCCACAAAAATATAAAAAAAATTTAATTATTGATTTTTGAAAAGTTCCAAACACAGTCACATTACATATCGTCACCTCGTTTCTTCCAATGTCGAAGAGTTGCTTCGGAGAAGCTAATATGTTAGTGGACAGCGAAACTGAAAAACTGAAAAAGGGAAGACCTGAAAACCGGGCGCCTATTTTCCAAACGAGAACTGAGAGTTAATCCACACGATCCGTGGAAAATCTGACTTTCAACAAGTAGAACGCCTGATTTTCTCTTAATTAAGGTTATCCACCAGTCAAATACCCTTCACGGATACGGAACATCCGCCGAATGGACCCTTAATCGAACCAAACTGACTATCAGTTGCTTTGGATAGGTTGCGAAATATTATGGGAAAGCATGGTGTTCACTACAAGTTAATGGCATCATTCACAATTGAAATAAAATTCCACCATGTATTTGTCATTCATGACACCCTTAAGTGATACGTTAATCCCGATGCTAACTGTGCATCACCCAAACAACTGTTCGGAAGGAACCAACAACCACATGATCCGGGAGGATCTTACGTTAAGTCGTTCTAAAGGAACAAAACTGCGAAATGCAGGAAACACTAATCATGCATTTAGAAGAAATGCCAAACACTGAAGTTAATCAAAAAGTGAAAAGTCACTTGAAAATATTATTATTGAACCGATTTTCAGGTTAGAAATGGGTTTGTTATGCTTAATAAATTTACCAGTCCACGCTAAAATTTACTACAATTTTAAGGAATTCTTTCCCTTGACAACAATGCTACCAGTACAGATCTCTCTATTTACTGTCTGTCCCAACACACTACTGGTAAAGTGATTACTTACTTACTTACTATGAATAAGAATGAAAATCTGACAAGGTGAAAATAAAATAAAATACTGGCTGACGAATCGAAACCGCATTCGCAACTCAAGTCTCATTCTAAAACACTGAGTGTCAATATGCACACTATCAAACGAGAACGGACGTTAAAACGAGGAAACAATAAAGTCCGTAAAAAAATAAATCAACATCTCGAAGTCATACAGCTTAACACGCACGAAGAAACACAGTAAAAATATTTAATCCAGATCGGGTCGATGTCCCACACTTGGACAGCCCTCATTTGTCAACAGCAGTCCCGTTATCTCAATGAGAGCTTCGCATAGACCCTCTACAATAAATCATATCGTGCTGTAACGGCTACCTTCCTCCATGCCACTTCCAAAAAGAACAACAAAAGACAGGAACATCTAAACCGAGACTTGAGTGTGTACAGCTACCATCCCAGACCTATCGTCGGGCTCACTTGAAATCTGTACACCCTAAACCTAATCAGTATATACATGATGCCTTCCAAATCCTATCGTCGGGCGTGACCTAGGACGTCTCATCACCAATGACTCCAAGAATAAACACGTGACGTCCTAAATCTATCGTTGGGCGTCAAAGTGGGTCGCACCACGTCTCCCTTAACATATCAGGCGAACCGCAATTTCCAACAAACCTCCAACAGTAACACTGAATCTGGTCAGACAAAAAAATACGCACGACGGAACTACGTCTCTTATCAAAAGAATGCAAGTCGAAACACGGTAAGTGCCTACCTCAAAAAAAAAAAATACAACAAGTGTCTACCTCATCATAATATGTGAACTCAAAAATAAATAGACGTGACGAACGATTCTCCACCTCGAACACAATCTCAGCCTGTGCACTGAAGTGTCAGGGCTGCCAATGAAAATTCCCAACACACGTTTCCCTTTTAGTGGATGCCTTCAAAATAATAATCATCACCATCACATTCGAAATTCTCAGATCGCCTATCATCAATTCCAACCATCTTATCCATGACCTCTCCAATGAACAAATTAAATATAACCCAACCGTGTGTCCAAAGTGCTCTTTAATCCTGGAGGCCGTACCTTATCTTAACAAAAATCACTGGATGTTTACTACCCAGACCTTTACATTTTACTAGAGTCGTTTTCACTTGGAATCATTCTATAAATTTACAATGCTTCACATCATAGTCATCTCAAATTCGGATTGATTGCGGAAAACAATACAGCCTGCCTCACACAGCCTGTTCCTAAATACTTCCTCTACCAAAAATGTCTCAACACTCTTTCTCATCGCTTGATTCCAGCGGTAACGCTTCTCTCTCATCTTCACGTACATATAAATTCATCGCTTTCAATCCCTTTTCCTTCAAGACCCCTTTTCATACTTCGATCCCCTGGTGAAAACGACAACCATTTTTAAGCACATCTCTGACTTTACTATAATTACGACTTTCGAACCTCAAAAATCCAAGAGCACACATCGACCTTTCGCAATTCAAGTATACACGATGTCTCAAAATTTTCTTCCCGTTAATGACTGTGACTCTAACAAAATTTTATTGACATTATCTAAATATGATTACGATCCTTGGAAAAATAACTGGTTAAATGCAATTTGACATAGAAGAATTTCCTTATCCCGCGGTAGACATTATTATTATTATTATTATTATTATTATTATTATTATTATTATTATTATTCAACATTTCTGAATACAACTGACGCCTGAATTTACGATATTCGCCACGACAAATTTACACTTATAACGTTCACAAATCCGCACTTTGAATGATATCTCATCTCAACACCAAATTTTAAGCGTCGCATTTTACCGTTCTTGACATGAACTTTACACACTGAAATTTTCACACGCTGACCAAAATTTACAACGCCTTTCGCCTGATAATTACGAATCTCACCCGACAATCATCTGGAAATTTGGTTAGGACAGACAGTAACTAACTACTAACTACAACATAATATAAAATAGACAGACCTGCACATTGGTGACATTCTCAGCATTCTGATTGCATCATCCCAGCAACCTCGTACTTAGCCCCTCATTTTCACAGATAACATTTTCATATTTAAAAACTCACTCATCCAAACACTACCCTTCACACACACACGAGATTAAAATTACCATAAATAATGCACTTTCTTTGTAACTTGCACCACGAACTTCCCTCGTTCTGCAGTCGACTCTAACTGTCTGATGCGCCTCCCAGAGTGGTTTCTCTCCCCGTTGTCTCAACAAGAACAGGTGTTCGGCCGATAAGGGAGTAGAACTATTTTGAATCGCTTCCCCCAGACCTTCTTCACTTACAAGAGTACAGGAAATGATAAAATAAAATCTGCTGTGTAATTTTCAACCAGCCTACACCTTCCCAGTTCGTCTGCAAACGTTCACAGCTTCTCCAATTCACTTTTCTTCTTACTAAATATATGGACTTTAGCCACGAACATGTATTTGATTATTGTCGGTCAATCTGGCGCGAAATTCTAATGACGACGGGCACGAGCTCCCGCGGCTTCAAGTTCCAGATCGACACTGAAAAATCTACGGTGGGGGGTTTCTTTTATAATTTCCGGAAGGACGCTATCCCCTCTATGAGGCTCGGTTGTGAAATCTGCCAAATTTGCTTCTAATAGACCAATTTTGATAAGACTTGTCCCAGAACTCCGGACAGACTTGCACTTATGTTCGATGTTAATTTTATAATTTTTCTACACTCACAACATGAGAAATAAATTGTTTCTGCCCGTGCGTTTCGCGCGTTTTTCTTCTGCCCACGACCTTGGCACGTGTAACTAGCTCGCTGTTCTCACGCTAACACACACTTGGGCTTAACTGCATCTAAATTGTCCCTGGTGTCACTACCTTCACAGAGGGTGTATGAATAATTTTGCTTATATATTTCTTCCTTTACTATCTTGTCAAAATCCCTCGTTGTGCAGAATTCATTAATTTAGAAAATTGTCGGGCACTCGAGTTCCACCGAGGTGTCCCGGCAATCCACGAGCTCGCCTTGCGGGAACCTTCCCACGCAACATCGGACTCTTGGGAGCGCAAAATGGCTGCCCTCAAACATACAGTAGTTTCTGAATACCAAATAAATATTTGGGAAAAATAAAATTTTTCTCACCGTAGAATTATGGGTTCAATATAATACGCCCTATCATAACCGAGTTCCACTTCAGAAATTGTGATAGGAATGTTGGGGTATTCCGAGTATTTTTCGATGATACAGACCACTGTCTGATTTGTAGTCAACTAAATATATCTAGGCCTAGTATGTATAAAGTTACATTTGACTGCAGACGAATAAGAGTAGCATATCTCCAGGACGAGGTAATTAGTTAAAACTGCTTGGACATGATTAGTGAAATTTAGGCTATTTCATTACAAGAGACAAATTTCTGACACTTTCGGACAAATTTTTACAATTTTATATATTTATTTTATTTTCTTGTAAAATAAGAATTTCGTCTTCTTGTGATACTGATGCTTAAGCGACCATATAGATTTTGTCCATAGTAATTTGCCATTTCTAACTTGTTACTATTAGATTAATTTTTATAAATGGGAGATGAATTATTGTTCTAAATGGTTTAAGTGATGCATATCTTGTAATCTCACCGTATTAACAAAGACACACGATTTATTAATTACTGGTTTATAATAATTAAAACAACATTATTTTCTCACTCATAATATGAATTAAAACTGAGAACACCATAGCGTATGGTGTTGTTATCGCTGTTGCTGTTTTTATTGTGTTTGTAGCTGTTGTTGTTGTTGTTGGTAGTGGTGGTGGTCGTACTTTTCTACGGCAAACGATAAAGGACCGAACGTATACAGACTCGGCCGTTTCCATTTCGTAATTTGTTCTTCTTTTGTAGTTGTTGATGGTGATGGTGGTCGTGGTGGTGGTGGTCGTGGTACGATTCTACGCAAACCAAGGAATTACCTGAAGAGACAGATTTTGAGGCAGGTAGGAAGGACCGAACATACACAGATTCGACCGGTTACTTCATACTCGGTTGTAGTACGCGTATACAATACTGCATCACAGGAACGTTTGGCAATTTGTCGATATGGCGAGGAGTTAGGCTGTTTCATTTAACTAGTGGTCTTCACATTCGGTCATGCAGGTCTCTAGAACCCTTCACTTTGTAACACATCATTGTAATTTCTCTGATGGTTCGAGATCTGTCAATTTTTTTTTTTTTTTTTGCAACTCCATCATTTTCTTTTATAACTAATTTGGTTGCGAATCTCTAGGAGAGTCTTACCTCTAGCTTCAAGAGAGGGAAGCTATAAGCAGGCATCAGTTAAACATTAAAGACGGCTAGAATTTTTTATTGAGTTACAGACATAGAAGCATTTCGTCTGAAGGAATGTACACTGACTGACAGAGCAAATGTAACACCAAGAAGGAGTGGTCAGAACTTTATGCCAATTGCAGGGTAGACTGACGTCACTGAGGTATGCTCATGATGTGAAATGCGCCGCTGTGCTGCGCACGTAGCGAACGATAAATGGGACACGGCGTTGGCGAATGGCCCACTTCGTACCGTGATTTCTCAGCCGACAGTCATTGTAGAACGTGTTGTCGTGTGCCACAGGACACGTGTATAGCTAAGAATGCCAGGCCGCCGTCAACGGAGGCATTTCCAGCAGACAGACGACTTTACGAGGGGTATGGTGATCGGGCTGAGAAGGGCAGGTTGGTCGCTTCGTCAAATCGCAGCCGATACCCATAGGGATGTGTCCACGGTGCAGCGCCTGTGGCGAAGATGGTTGGCGCAGGGACATGTGGCACGTGCGAGGGGTCCAGGCGCAGCCCGAGTGACCGCCAAGCGGTGGCAGCCCCGCACGCCACGTCAACCGCCATTCTTCAGCATGTGCAAGACACCCTGGCTGTTCCAATATCGACCAGAACAATTTCCCGTCGATTGGTTGAAGGAGGCCTGCACTCCCGGCGTCCGCTCAGAAGACTACCATTGACTCCACAGCATAGACGTGCACGCCTGGCATGGTGCCGGGCTAGAGTGACTTGGATGAGGGAATGGCGGAACGTCGTGTTCTCCGATGAGTCACGCTTCTGTTCTGTCAGTGATAGTCACCGCAGACGAGTGTGGCGTCGGCGTGGAGAAAGGTCAAATCCGGCAGTAACTGTGGAGCGCCCTACCGCTAGACAACGCGGCATCATGGTTTGGAGCGCTATTGCGTAGTATTCCACGTCACCTCTAGTGCGTATTCAAGGCACGTTAAATGCCCACCGCTACGTGCAGCATGTGCTGCGGCCGGTGGCACTCCCGTACCTTCAGGGGCTGCCCAATGCTCTGTTTCAGCAGGATAATGCCCGCCCACACACTGCTCGCATCTCCCAACAGGCTCTACGAGGTGTACAGATGCTTCCGTGGCCAGCGTACTCTCCGGATCTCTCACCAATCGAACACGTGAGGGATCTCATTGGACGCCGTTTGCAAACTCTGCCCCAGCCTCGTACGGACGACCAACTGTGGCAAATGGTTGACAGAGAATGGAGAACCATCCCTCAGGACACCATCCGCACTCTTATTGACTCTGTACCTCGACGTGTTTCTGCGTGCATCGCCGCTCGCGGTGGTCCTACATCCTACTGAGTCGATGCCGTGCGCATTGTGTAACCTGCATATCGGTTTGAAATAAACATCAATTATTCATCCGTGCCGTCTCTGTTTTTTCCCCAACTTTCATCCCTTTCGAACGACTCCTCGTTGGTGTTGCATTGTCACTGTCAGTCAGTGTATTATTTATGCATACAGTCAACCGTCCTTAGAGCACCCTCGTCTGCTTCATAATATTTTAAGATATAAAATAAGGGCGACACTGAAATTAAGTTTGAATATTAGAGTACGGCCTACCATAATTAAAACGTTAAACATTTTATGACTGATACACGCTTAACTTCTAATAATACAATATACGGAACACTGTTTATGTGTATTGTCGTTTCCATTTGAACGCACACTCCCCATTCTGAAATATGGCCATGTAAATGGCCAACTTTAGAGTGAGAGTAGATTGCGAGCCAGCGTGCCAGCAGCTAACAGTCGAGTTAGAACTTCAGATAAAACAGGATGTATTGCGTGTTTCACTATTAACTCGATTCACCTCGACTTTCTTCTATTCAGTCTGTGAACATTTCGTTCCATAGTCGGTTGGTAGTTTCCTTGATAATTTGATGCACTTCGGCTTTTCATCACTCAGTCTACCAACATTTCGTTCCATACGCTACAAGGTCGAGTTGAGATTGGGACAGGGGATGCATTTAGAGTTTTGCTGTTAATTTCATGCACTCGACTTTTTTAAATTCCGATTATGAACATATTGTTGCACATGCTGCGATACAATAATTAATAGTTTTTCATGTTCCGTTATCTATGTGTAACCCACCCTGCCGAGACGGAAAACGATTATATGTGGTAGTACATTGCATTTGGAAAAACGCGCGTTTATCACATAACAATGAAACTTACCAAAAAGGAGATTATCGATTGCCATAGGACAGAGAAAGAATGGCTTTTACAAAGAAGTACACTGACTGAGCAAATGTCATGGGATAGCGGAGCACTGATGCGCAGGTGTGTTGTCTGCCCACCACACGCTCCCTGTGCCAGCGGCAGTTGTATAGGAGACCTTGTGAGCCGTGTCTGTGCGTGTGACAGGTGTAACATGGAGCGTCGTCGTGAGCTGACACCGTTCGAACGGGGTATGGTGGTCGGTGCTCGACGGCTGGGGAGTGCGATTTCGGAAGTGGTGACGGAATTCAGATTCACACGATCAACCGTGTCCAGGATGTATCGTGAATGGTTGAATGCGGGTGTTACCGTCCACAACAGACGAACGGCCGGCCGCCCAGCCACCCTCGATGACCGTGACCGGCGACATCTGAGACGGATTGTCAATAGTGACAGACGGGCAACCGTGCAACAGATCACGGCTCAGTTCAACACAGGCCGTACTAGACACGTCTCCCAGTGGACAATCCGTAGGAACATGGGTTATATGGGGTATGGGAGCCGGCGCCGCACACGAGTGCCACTGTTAAACCAACGTCATCGGGCTCAACGACGCGCATTTGTCGCCAGTCAACAGGGATAGACACTGGAACAATGGTATAACGTGATATGGTCAGACGATTTCAACTTCACCTTGCCGATGGGAGGCACCGTGTATGGCGCAGACCACATGAAGCGATGGATCCCGCCTGCATCGAAGGTGTGGTCCAGGGCGCTGGTGTCTCTGTTATAGTATGGGGTGCATTTTCCTGGTATGGAATGGGCCCCCTAGTTGTTCTGGAAGTGACTTTGTATGGTACGCGGTATGTTGAGCTGCTCGGAGACCATCTCCACCCATTTTTTGCCTTCCATTGCCCAGACGATTCTGCGGTGTTTCAAGATGATAACGCGCCGCCACATCGCCCCCACGTCACCCGGGAATGGTTCCAGGAACATGCAGCGGAGGTCCAACGACTGCCATGGCCACCCAGGAGCCCCGATATGAACCCTTTCGAGCATACCTGGGATGTCCTGGAACGCAGGCTCCGTGCCATTGATCCTGCACCCACGAACAGACCAGCATTGGCGGCCGCTCTGCAAACGATTTGGTGTCAGCTGCGTCCAGAGGACTACCAGGGACTTGTCGACTCACTTCCACGGCGTCTCACTGCAGTTCGCAGGGCCAAAGGAGGCCCCACACGCTATTAGGTGACTATCCCATGACATTTGCTAAGTCAGTGTATGTTACTTATTTGACACAATAAGTGATAGTTTTTTTTTTTTTTTTTGCTATTTGCTTTACGTCGCACCGACACAGATAGGTCTTTTGGCGACGTGGGATAGGAAAGACCTAGGAGTGGGAAGGAAGCGGCCGTGGCCTTCATTAAGGTACAGCCTGGTGTGAAAATGGGAAACCACGGAAGACACATCCCTCACATGTAGAAGAACATATGTTATATGCACATAAGTACAGAAGCGCTTTATTTCCATCTCTGAACATAATAATGTTATTGGTTTTACTATATTCTTTTACGGTTTTCGGAGACGCCGAGGTGCGGAAATTGATTCCAGCAGGAGTTATTTTATGAGCCAGTAAATTTACAAGAGGCTGACGTATTTGAGCACCTTTCGAATACCACCGGATTAAGCCAGGATCGAATCTGCCAACTTGGGGTCAGAAGCCCAGCGCCTCAACTGCCTGAGCCACTCAGCCCGGCGTATGTTGGAACACATTTCTACAACTCTATATGGTACGTTAATCATGCGTAACACACAGGAATTGAACGGACCAGTATACAACACGCAGCTCTTCCTGACATGAATTGTTCAAAATCAACCCGCAGTCATATTGAAGTGATTACATACGAAGGATGGCAGTATCGCGTGTATCGTCTCTGTGGTGGAAAGAATACAGTTGCTAATTATATAACCAGGAAGCACATACAGGGGGTCTCTTATAAATCCAGACGGAGTGCACAATGTCCGTACTCTGCAGCTGCCTCAGCCCAACTTACGTCGCGCGCGTCCGCCCTGCTTTAAGCAGCCCTTATAAAAGATTCTGGAAGTGTCATCCTTCATAATTAGGGACTTCATAAACACCACTAGGGTTTTCTGCACACCAATAGCGAGAGTTATGACTGTTCACATGACCATTAAGATGAAACCAGACCCTTTCCGAAAATAACACAAGCTGTGGGTCGAATAAAAGATCATTCAATGAAGCAGGATACCACTCACAATATCGCACTGTTGTGGCTGGCTCAGCAGGTTTCAAAAAGTGGGCCCGAGTAAACCTCTATGGTTTGATGCATAACAGCTTCGTATCTCTGTGTGCAGAAGAAATCGAAAACCCTACTTGTTGTGCTAACTTTGTGAGCGATTTATTTGGCGACTGTTCAAGATTCGCACCAATGTCATCTGGCTTTTCCTCTGTTAAAACTGTTCGTGTGCGCGCATGTTTCTTTATTGAGCAATGAGACAGTAGTTTCAAATTTATTTGCAATTACGTGAATCAGTGCTCGTGAAGGTGACACTTCACCAGGAAATTGTTGAACAAATGCATCGCGTACCCGTCGTGCAGACTCGTACTTAAAATAAGTCTCACATACGAAAATAAGCTGTTGCAATGGTAATTGTCTCATCACGTTAACCGCTAAGATTCATACTGGCTATTGATGCTATTTCGAACACATGGACGCTCCTTTCAAGGTCAAGCGCTATGCGCGCGCCTCCCGTACAACTGCTTAGGTCTCGGAAGAAAAACGCCGCTGGACGGCCTGGGTTTATAAAAGAGACTCTGTATTTTCATTCATTTCTGCGCGAAGATTTTTTTAGCTTGTATTTGTAACTGGCCGTGGGGTTTCCTTCAGCATTTTGTAATGACGAACGGCGACAGGTGCGATTTTTGTTGATGATTTGAGTGAGATTATGGACATTTGTGATTGTGATTGTAAGGCTTATGCTGCGGCGTGGGAGGGGGGTAAACATGGCGGCCGCGCATGCGCCAACCTCAAGTCTCAAGGCCTGAAAATAAACATATTTCTCGTTCGCGGTGACTCTTGCAGTCGTACAACTCTCTTCAGGCACACTCCA
This sequence comes from Anabrus simplex, assembly GCF_040414725.1. Classification (NCBI taxonomy): domain Eukaryota; kingdom Metazoa; phylum Arthropoda; class Insecta; order Orthoptera; family Tettigoniidae; genus Anabrus; species Anabrus simplex. Next base: position 526,615,188 of record NC_090266.1, read on the forward strand.
GATGAAGGTGAGCTGCATGTAGGGTGACCAATGTTGAAGGAAGGAATGAAAGACTAGACAGTATAAAGGGGGGAAATTCCACAATTTTCGGTGACAGCTACTGTACGTTTTCAACAGTAATTTTAAGAGGACAATATATTTAATCTTTTCAAAAGCATTGTGTTACCACATTGACTCTTTCTTGACCAACAGTACTCTTACTAAAATAATAACATAGCAAATATGCACTTCACTCATCTTTAATGCTCAATGTCTTTTCCAGTCTGTGGGATGAGGATCCTTATTCCATGAGATATACTGAACAACTCCTTGCAATGTTTGCAAAACGCCTTGTGGACATTACTTCGATAAGTACGGCGTGTTGGTTTCCCATTTTCCATTATATGCACATACGCGTTTAATTTTCCCTTCTGCCTTCTCGTGTTTAAATGATTGTTTTCCATTTGTGATGAGATGGAAGTTCAGTCATCACTATCTGACGCCGAATCCATTTCAAAAATAAAAAAAGGAAAACACCAGTTAATACAACACGTCTATGTTGATGAGCTTTGTGCAACAGGATGGCCACACTCGCTACGCCACGGACTGACGGTAACTCGGACGTCGAAGGTACATCCGGAACTCTTCTCCCAAAATGCAATAACCTGCATCTTTGCACTTTCAAAGTTTATAATGTTGGTAATGTTTTAAACTATGCTTAGTTGAAGCTAGACGGCTAGATTTTGTGAAAAATCGTACCGATGACAGTGACATGGAATTTAGCTCAGACAAAAAACGAAATAATTGCGGTACAAATTATGTCCCGCGAGGGACATTTACAAAATACTTTGGACGGTTGGTCACCCTAGCTGCATTTACTATTTTAAATATTTTGTAATGCCGGAAATCGAAACCGGACATCCAAGGACCGCGGCTAATAGCGCTAACTGTTGAGCTGTGGAGGCGGACATAATATTGTTAAAGATACAATATGAATCCTTGCATTCCAGGCAGAGTATGAGGATCTGGGCCTGGCTCTAAGAGGGATAAGTAAGCCAACCGGAAATAACTAAATAAATGCCAGAGGAGAATATCAATGGAAAGCTTTGCGATTAGTTACTGCTCTCTCTTCCACTCTCAAATATTATTTCAATTTCTCTTGATAGGGGAGCATTCAATCGTTGAAACTTCCAAAGTTCCTCCGATATAAAGAGAGAAAAGTTACCAAATCTTCTCTCGATCGCCGTAAAGTAAGTTACTAAGAACATAAACTAGGAAAAGAATGGCTAGTACGATGGACACGAAGTTATTCTCAGTAATATTAGAAGTAGACGAAACTGATGAATAGATGAAGAAATCAAACTTTCTTAACGTTCCAAAGCCTCTCAATCCTCAGACAGGTATCTACATTCCACGTTAAAATCTCTGTTAAAGCGGTGCATTGCACTGTTATTTTCGATTTAGTATGGTTGATAGGAACAATGATTTGTGCATGTTTCAGGGATTGTTTAGAAACTGCACTGCGACATGTTTTCTTTGTGGTGATTGTTGACGTATAAGTTTCAGTAACAAGGTACAGTTTACATATCGGGTGGTCCTTAATTCATGTGCATTATTGTAAGAGCATAACTGATTGCTAGCTGAATTCTTCATCGACTTCCCCTTCACATCGAAGTACAAATGATAGTTGATTACGAGAATGATAAACCTAAACTGGTGAACTTTAATGTTAATCATACAATACATGACAATTATCTATACATATTTATGATATCAATAAAGGAGCTATGTGCAAAAGTGCAGCTTGAAAATACACAAAATGTCATGTATTTATAAATTTGCTACAAAAACAGTAAACAAGACCGAAGCAAAGAAAGTAAGCAGAACAGAACATAATGAACAGCACAATCTTCTTCAGTAAACCAGGTTTAGATAGTGTTTTGAACGTAACTCACTCACTTGATTAAATAACAATATTTATTACATTTACGACACTTATATAACACATTATAATACATAACACTGAGTATTGATGGGCAGATGCCCTCGATAACAGTCAGTCACATGTTCCCGTCTCCTCTCGCACGAGGCACCCAAGCATAACAGTCTCTCATCCCCTTCCATCCACACCACTTCCGGCTGAGGGCCTTCAAATAAATACACACTGAAGGGTGCTGCTATCTGTTCTAAAGTGGTAGCGAGTAACTAGGTGGTCTAGCCATAGCTAGGCCGGAACATGCTCCCCACCATTGAATCACCATGATTCAACCGAATTAAATTGCCTAATATGCCCTCATGAGAGTTCAGTTCAAACATCACACAGGCACTGACATACAGAGTTCATGTACAGTAACCAAAATGAGTTGATCAGTCAACAAAATATACATATAAACATAGGCAAAACAGGAACACAAGCAACAAAATATTTACACACTGTTAACAGAAGGTACTAAGTAGGTTGACTGTGTCCTCATCCATTATTATGCAGTATGAATTAAGCACACTATAAGTTCTCAGTTCAAATCACACACACAACACCATAATTACACTCTGAAATGAACAAGAAAAAATATTCACATGAAACACATTATGTTTTAGCCAAAACGATCCTGTTTAGTTCTCAATAGGTAATGGAATTAACTTGTTAGCAGGTCGTTTAAAAAGACCACTGGTTGTTCTGATGGTAGCCACTCGTGCAAGTCCATCCTTCCCAGGGTGAACAGTCTCCACCACAGCCAACTTCCAACAGAGAGGAGGAAGATTGTCCTCCTTCAGAAGAACAACTGTTCCATTAGCTAGGTTCTCCTTGGGACAGGGCCATTTTTTCCTTTGCTGCAGTGAGTTCAGGTAATCGGCAGACCACCTCTTCCACAACTGCTGCTGCATTGACTGGATATGCTGCCATCGAGACAATATGTTGATGGGCAGGTCAGTAATGTCAGGCTCAGGGATGGTTGTAAGAGGGGCACCAATTAGGAAGTGAGCAGGTGATAAATAATTAAGGTCACTGGGGTCATTAGATAAGGCAGATAGGGGGTGAGAATTAAGACAGGCTTCCATCTGTGCAGTAAGGGTACATAGCTCCTCAAATGTCAGTAGCGCATTACCCGCAACTCTTCTTAAGTGGTACTTCATGGACTTGACAGCTGCTTCCCACGGTCCGCCAAAGTGTGGAGAGCTGGGAGGTATAAAGTGCCACGTGATGCCTTCCATCGCTAATGAATTCCTTATCTCTTCACAAAAGCTGGTTGAAAGGAATAGTTTTTGGAGATCCTGCATTCTTCTATTGGCACCAATGAAGTTAGTCCCATTATCACTGTAGATGATGGAGCATTTCCTACGTCGAGCTATGAATCTCCTCAGAGCTGCCATAAAGGCATCAGTAGAGAGGTCACTCACCACCTCCAGGTGAAGAGCCTTGGTAGCCAGACAGATGAACAATGCAATGTAGCTCTTCGTTGTCTGTTTGCTTCTCACATTTCCCCTCTTGACGAAGAAAGGACCAACATAATCAGTTCCTACATTAAGAAATGGGCGACTCTGTTGCACTCTGTTAACAGGGAGCTGTCCCATCAGCTGTTCAGCTGTTGACGCCTTGAATCTAAAACAGGTCAGGCTTTTGTGGATGACTCTTCGAACAACTGCCCTAGCCGTGGGAATACAGAATCTTTCTCTTAATGATGCAATTACTAATTGAGCACCTGCATGTAAAAGCCTAATGTGTTCTGCCATCACAACAAGGTTTGTGAGAGCATGCTGGGGAGGAAGGATAAGCTGGTGCTTAGTGTCATAAGGTAGTTTTGAATTTACTAGTCTTCCTCCTACCCTTAGCATTCCCTTATCATCTAAGAAAGGATGTAAATCTGCAATTTTACTCTTCCTTGAAATGCAACACTTAGAGTTGAGACTGGCTATCTCTTGAGCGTAACACACTTGTTGTGCAATTTTGATACAGGAGTGCAAGGCCATCTGCAGCTCTTGTGTACTTAATATCCCTAACCTCTTGTCTTGAGGATTGGCACTATTGTGAATAAAACGCCAACAATATGCAGTAACTCGAGTCAGTTGGGACAGTGACGAGTACTTCAGCATAAGTTCATCCCAGTTTGTACCTATCAACATAACTACAGGAAGTGTGCTTCGTGACTCAGGTAGTTCCTCTTCTGCATGGACTGAGCTTGTGTCTGGCCATGATTCAGTGGGCTCAGTTAACCAGGATGGTCCGTGCCACCACAGGTTCATACCTCGTAGTTGTTCTGGAGCAACACCTCTGGATTTTAAATCTGCTGGATTATAACTGGTAGGAACATGTCTCCACTCAGCCTTGTGAGTGTATTCTTGAACTGAAGAGACTCAGTTGGCCACAAATGTTTTCCAGCAAGTAGCAGGAGATGCGATCCAGGCTAAGGCAATGGTGGAGTCCGTCCATAGGTACAGCTTGCTGACCGGCAGAGACAAAGCTGGAAGGGTCTTGTGGAGTAGTCGGGCAAGTAGTAGCGCTCCACACAGTTCAAGTCTTGGTAGTGTCAGTTTCTTCACCGGTGCTACTCTGGATTTAGAACATAATAAAATGACACAGGTCTGTCCCCCTTTGTCGACAGACCGTACATAAAGACAAGCTCCATAAGCTTGTTCTGAAGCATCAGAAAAACCATGAATTTGTATATCAACAGGGGGTCACTTACATGTGACTAACCGCTCAATATAAAATTCTCTTACTGCCTGTGGCTTAAAGTGAAGTTCTTCCCATTCTCTGACTAGTTGAGATGGTAGTCTGTCATCCCAGTTCAGATTGACTAGCCAAAGTTTCTGCATAAAAACCTTGTAAGAAATTACCAAGGGGCTGACCAACCCAAGTGGGTCAAATATTGATGCAGTAACAGATAAGACCTTTCGTTTAGTTACATGAGAGTCAGCATGATAGGGACTGTCAGAATACAGATTGCCACAAATGAGAAAATTATCAGTAACTGGATGCCATAATAGGCCTAAAGATTTCACGCTAGTGCCTTCATCAAGACTTAAAGGCAGCAGGGTTTCCCTGACCTCTTCTGAAACTGCTTCTAGTAATGCTGGGTGGTTTGAACACCATTTCCTGAGGTGAAATCCTCCACTCTCTAGTAAATTAATAATTTCAGACTGCAACTGAAGATCATCCTGGATACCGTCACAGCCGCTTAATAAATCGTCAACATAAAAATCTCTGCGAAAAACTTGTGCTGCTCTGGGGAACCTCGATTCTTCATCTTCAGCAAGTTGCTGCAGGCATCTGGTAGCTAGGAAGGGTGCTGATGCAGTACCATATGTTACAGTTGTCAGTTCATAGTGAGAGGGTGGGTCCCTAGGTGATTCCTTCCAGATAATCCGCTGAAGTTTCCTATCATCTGCATGAACCATGACTTGCCGATACATTTTAGCAATATCTGCGGTGAAGGCAAAGGTATGCATTCTGAATCTTAGAATGATAGAGTAAAGATCCTGTTGTATTGTCATTCCAACCATTAATATATCATTCAATGAAATATTGTTAGAAGTTTTAGAAGATGCATCAAATACAACCCTAGTTTTGGTAGTCGAGCTACTAAGCTTAAAAACTGGATGCTGGGGTAGATAATAGCTTCCACCTTCATTCCCTGACTGAGTAGATGTATCCACCTTAACCATATGCCCCATCGCCTCATACTCGTGAAGAAAGTTAGAGTACTCGTGCTTAAGTGAGGGCTGCCTGCTGAAACGATGTTCTAATTGAGTTAGTCTTGACATGGCATGATTGAAGGAGTTTCCCAGAACCTCAGGTTTCTGCTTGAGAGGTAAGCGAACTATGAATCTACCTGTAGCATCCCTAGAAGTATTCTCTGTAAAGCGTTTTTCGGTAGCTCTCTCTTCTCTTGTCATGACTCGTGACGTAAGTTCTTCTATTTCCCAGAACCGTTGTAGTTGGGTGTCTAACCTGTCCTCTGACTTCAAGAAACATGTAGTTGGAGTAGGATTTTCTCTTCCCTATGATGGTAGTGTCCAGCAATAATCCATCCTAGTTCAGTGTCTTGAAGGATAGGATAATCTGGTGATCGAGTTCTGCGCCCAGGTTTCAGTAATGAAAAGAAATGTTCTGCGCCTATTAACAATTCAATGTCACCTGGCTGGAAGAACTTGGGGTCAGCGAACTTCAAATCAGTGGGCAAGTTCCAATGCTCATGCTGAATGTAACTACTGGGCATGTTACCTGTGATACGTGGAAAGACAGAGCAAGGCATACTCACAGTGAAGTTACTTACAGTGGATTGCAATTCTAACTGAACACTGTACCTTGATTGAGAAATGGAATCGTTTATGCCGCTGATTGGTATGGGATTCTTCATTTTCTTCAGGCCTAATCGCTGTGCTAGACTTTCAGTGCAAAGATTAACCTGGCTGCCACTGTCAAGAAGTGCCCGGCAGACCTGCATTTGCCCCCTAGAATATAGTACCTTGACCATGGAAGTGGACAGCGGAACCCCTACAGGGTCTTTTGTATTGCAGTATGTGTGAGAGGAGTTGGATGCAGTTTGATGGGCTGTACCTCCCTCTCTACCTGATGGATTATGTAATGAGGTGTGATGCTTCCTACTACATAGTTTACAACCACGTGATTTGCACTGTTTGGCAGAATGCTCTGTACGCAAACAGTTAAAACATAAATCCATTTCCTTAACCCTTCTTTGTCTATCTTCCACACTGAGAGCTGCAAAACTCTTCACATTTAAATATCGGGTGATTACCATGACAGCAGGGACACTTTATGAGACTGGTAGTGGTGTAAGTGTAACGTGGTTGAGTATCCCCTTGAGGTTTAGGCTTATTTCTGTCAGCTTGTTGCCTGTGCGATGGTGCAGTGTGCTGTGAGCTTGGGAAGTTCTCCAGAGCTTGCCGTTTGTGTTCAACAAATGACAGCAAGTCATCAAGTGATGGAACCCGAGTGTCTGCTTGTGATAATTCCCAGTCTCGTTTAGTACAAGCATCAAGTCCTTGAGCATATAGTTGGGTCAAAATAACTTCATGCAGTGGAATGTTAAGTTCTAGGGCCTTGAGTGCATTCAAATGACTATTAAAAGTGTTAGAGTACCTTAACAGTTCTGTGGCTGTTTCACTGGAGACTGATTTTAAAGTTAATAGTGCCTTAACATGAGTAGCCAGTGTCTAGCATTCGGGAGATAGTGGGTTCGAACCCCACTGTCGGCAGCCCTGAAGATGGTTTTCCGTGGTTTCCCATTTTCACACCAGGCAAATGCTGGGGCTGTACCTTAATTAAGGCCACGGCCGCTTCCTTCCCAGTCCTAGCCCTTTCCTATCCCATCGTCGCCATGAGACCTATCTGTGTCGGTGCGACGTAAAGCCAATAGTAAAAAAATAAAAAAACATGAGTAGCTGCTATTAGTTTCTTGTTCTCAAATCTGTCCTTCAACATTTTCCACCCTACCTCATAATTTGCCTCTGTGATGGGTAAATTTTGAATTAATTGGCTGGCTGGGCCCTTGAGAACAGATGCTAAGTAGTGAAATTTCTGGACACTTGGCAGATTATTGTTGTTATGAATCATAACTTGAAAACTGTCTGCGAATGAGAGCCAGTTTTCGTATTTTCCATCGAAATGTGGAATGTTAATAGCCGGTAACTTTAAACTCGCGACACTGCTGACCTGAGTTCTTCCTGAATCTACCGTGTCTCGTGATGACTCTTCAAGTTTCGCTATTATTTTACTCATTTCGCCCTTTACCTTGTAGTATTTGGTTTCGAATTCGGCACGCGCCTGATCATGAGCTTGCTCGTTTTCAACGTCTCCTAATTCTAATTCTGACTGAACGTCATCAAACTTCGACATTAATGCACTCATGTCTTCGTATCGCAGTTTAATTTCATGCGAATTCGAATGTTGTTGAGCGATGAAATTCTCAACGAAGGTTTCCGAGCGGGTAAGTTGCGCTTTAAATCGCGACCTCTGCTTAAGAAGCTTTTGCCTTGTTGAGGATTCCATGATGGAGGGGGTAAGACAATAACAAGGAGAAAAGGAAAGCCTTAAATGAATAGTACTGACCTGCCTTCTCAGTTTAGTTTACCTCTGGTGCTGGAACATCGAACCTGGGACTGCCAGATGATGTCATTGAAGTGAACTTCCAAGTATTTCCATGTTACTGTAGAAACCAGTCGTCCATACTACACGATACGCTGCTTTCACGAGGTCCTCGTGGTGTAGATAATCCGGCCCGGTAATTGAACCATGTTTTGAACGTAACTCACTCACTTGATTAAATAACCATATTTATTACATTTACGACACTTATATAACACATTATAATACATAACACTGAGTATTGATGGGCAGATGCCCTCGATAACAGTCAGTCACATGTTCCCGTCTCCTCTCGCACGAGGCACCCAAGCATAACAGTCTCTCATCACCTTCCATCCACACCACTTCCGGCTGAGGGCCTTCAAATAAATACACACTGAAGGGTGCTGCTATCTGTCCTAAAGTGGTAGCAAGTAACTAGGTGGTCTAGCCATAGCTAGGCCGGAACAGATAGGAATATCCTCCTTGAGCTTCCGTACAAATCTGACATCTAAGCAGTAGCCTAGTGATGTAATGCCGCTGTTGGGAAACCATTTGATTTCAGACGATGTGGTATTTTGTTCCAATGAATGGAATTTTTGTCCAGGTGTGCGAGAGATTCGCGCGAATTTTTGTGTATACAAGACTTTTTTGAGACAGGGTGTAGACTGTTATGATGTTAAGTGTTGTCGTGTACTTTATTATGGGACTATGTGAACACGATTCTTATCCGTGGTTTAGCCTAGACGGCAAGCGTGAAGGTTTTGAATGTCTGAAGTGATGTCGGGAATTTTCGTCCCTTGGTTCTAGTTGCACGAAAGAACGGTACTTCAGTGAAACATGCTTATTAATTTCCTAGTGAAGCTTATTGATGGTAGAACATTCTGTGGTCTCAATGATCTGAATGTTAGGAATGTATGGGAATATCTTGTTATGCACTTCATGTCGTCTATATTAATAACTTCATATTTAGTTCACTATTTTGGTCGGGAACGTCGTAGGTTGATCCTAGCCCTGTAGTAAGGAGTAGCATTGTTTTCATGAGAGTTTAGAACACATCTTTTTTCACAGTAGTTATGTTGTTTTCATCATCTGAATTCTTACCAACAACTATTTTGATCAGATTTTAATATTTCAATGAGTAATCACCGGCATTAGAGGTATGTGTAATCATCAACAGTAACCACCAGCTTTGTACATCGGGTGAATCTTCAATAACGACTCATTGTGACTAAGGTAGACGTTAATAATCATTTGTAAAGCCAGCGGTGTAATTTTATTATGTTGGGATTTCGGTCATAACTCAGTTGGATGCTATACCCTACAGGACATGGGAGTGACTGCATTTAACTCTTTTTTTCTTTTAGGTTTACTTGTATTAAGTGTTTGTTGAGTAATACTCATGTGTATTGTTGCTAGTCTTTGGGGTTAGATATGGGGAGATGGTTCGATAGGATACTAAGGCCATTGGCGGTGTTGTAAAATATTCAGCTGGGGTGCATTTTCAGAGTGAGGATCGCGTAACGTAGCCTGACATATTTAGTTATCATCCCATGAAATCCCATGTATCGGTGACTGATCACTAGCTTACGTTTGTTATATTTTGTTAATGCGTTTCCATGTTCAGTATCAATTGTTAGTGATAGTTTTTATGCGTATTGATTTTCATTGTTAGTACAGATTTGTAAATAATGACTTGGATCATCACAGCGTATCGTATTTGTGTATCGAGTGCGGTTGGACTGAGCGTTAGTGAAACCGATTTAATTGTTAATTGTCTACAAGTGTTAATTGATTTTTATGATGTGTAATTTTATTTTTACGTAACGGAACGTTTCAACTTACAAACTTGTTAAATATGAATTTTCAGACCAGCAGCTCATGTTCCTCTGCGAACGCACAGTGAAATATATATTTGAATCCGTGGCAATTTTTCCTTATTTAAGTAACGTGAATGCTCGGATTGAGCATACATGCTTTTCTAATTTTTAATTATTCGTTATGAAGCTGAAGATTAATTATATGATTCATTTAACATAACAGTTTGAGATTAATTTAAGATTTTCAAGGCATTTACGTGTGTAGTTGGGACATAGATTTTCTTGGTGCTAATTCCAGGGATTTTTGGTGACATAGCCACGATGCCGGTTCTTATTGCGAGGGATGCAATGTTGTTTTACTATTCTTGCTCAATCTTGTTTGTAACTTATTGGAGATTGAACTTTGGAGCATTTAAAATGAGATAGCAAGCACGTTTGACTTCATCAAATGTTGGTTATGTATTAATAATGGCTGAAGTTGGATTGGAGGATATGTCGTATGAGTTAAGGGTTCATTCGATGATTGTCTGGTACAATGTTGGCGATTTTAATCGTTGGACATCCTTACTATAGATGGAATTTGGCAGTCGATTGGTCGAGAAACCAAACCTTCACATGCAGATAACATAATAAACCGTTTAAGTTGACATCCGTTTCAGTTTTAGGCTAGCTTCGTGTTTGTCTAATAATTAATAGTCAAGTAATTTCAACCTTAGAAAATCTATTAACTAGGCCAAAACAAGGTATTGGTAAGGTTTATTTTCACAGAAACTACTGTGATTGTTATTTTCTTCTCGAATTGACATAGTAAGTTAACTCTTAATTTGTTTCTTCGCTATTTCAACTCTATTTGATTTGGTTAAATAAATATCGATTCAGGAAAAATGAATGATTTCATTTCAGGTAGTTAACATCTTCCTCTAACCCTGCCAAACTACAACACGATGTGACTACAACGAACAGCAACCACCCCGTGAGATTAATGAGGCTTCATGACTTCATATTGACGTCCAGGTATCGTTAACGCCAAGATACAATCTATAGGCCTACATAAATAAAAGTCTATCCCCACCTACCGGAAGGCAAGTTCTCTCAATATTTTTACCTGGGTGACTTGTTGATCTCCCGTTCTCGCTACCACTTCGCAGCTTTCTGTTTTAACCATGGACAGCGCTCGTAGGAGCAAAACTGACGAGTTATGCTGAAAGCCGAATGAACACGTAATATATCACCGAAGTTAATTTCTATGTCGGCATGGAGGACATGGACTTTCTCTTCTTAAAAATCCAATAGCGGTCGGAAAATAACTTGCATCCGAGTACAAAAAGATAAATCGCTAATCACACGTTTACCGGCCCCAGAAATCATTTTAGCATTGTAACATAATACTCATTGTCAGCCATTGCTCATTAGCAAGAAATCAAGGATTCTGAGATTGTATGTTTAATATATCCTCAAATCCCATCGGCCTTGACACGTTTGACTCGTATTTCAAACTGTAAATTTGAACGCAGTTTTATAAAATTCATCTCGTTTCACCATATGCGCCATCCGCATGTAGCTCTACGTCCGGCCACCTTTGCCCCCAGGAATAAACCTGGTACTCATTATTAGTGTAGGCTGAGTAAACCTCAGGGCTATGTGCACATCCGGAAGTGAAAATCTCGTATCTTAAATTTTTCGACTTCTGAAGGGGGAATCGAAACCACGTCCTTCCGGATGAAATGAGCACACCTTTACTACCTCGTCCAGGCAGGCCCTCGAATCAAGATCTAAATGGATGGAAAATGGTAACCGTAGGATTTCGTGCAGCCCTTGTAATAACTGAAAAAACCGGTTTCCCTATTCCTTACATGTCTCAAATGAGTGACAGTCATGTAACTCTATTACTTCGAATATCAAACGTAATGACTCATCCTTTGAGAGAAATGCATAACGGAGAAAATGTTAAGATATAAGATCCGAAGGAACATCTATTGTTGAAGGCATGTTTTAAAACCAGAAATAAAAGAACATATTTCAGTCAACTACGAATCATCGCTGTACGTGATCATTGATCATTCACCTCTTAACTCATATAGACCCTAATAGATATATAATATGTAAATAACTTTTAAAATATTTACATAAGGGAACTTTGAGGTATTCCACCATATGGGTTGGCACTGGGAGAATCATATTCAGATTGTGATCATTAATATAATTAATTATTAATTAATGTTTAACAGTAATATTAATGGTTTTACGCCCCAATAATCACCTCTTTGCTTTCCGGAGACGCCAAAGTACTGGAACTTTTACCACAGGGGATCTTTCACGCGCCAGTAAATCTAGAGTTGGCTGTGGAAGTAGGGAGAAATTGAAGGAACTTACTAGGAAATTGAATCTAACAAAGAAATCAGCTAAGGATAACGTGATGGCAAGCATAATTGGCAGTTATACACATTCTAATGAAAAATTGAGGGGAGTACATAGGTACTTCAAGGCAGAAACAGGTTTCAAGAAGGACATTCCAGGAATCATTAATGAGAAAAGGGAGTGTGTATGCGAGGATCTTCAAAACCGACCCTGGAGGGTAAACAGATTAAGAATAAGAAATATGATCCTCTGTTTGAAACTATTCAAATTGTATGGATTGTCTTTTCACACATCTGCGCGGTCCCGGGTGTGAACTGTATCGCACGTGTGGATTTGGCCCTGTTTTACCACCGGATGCCCTTCCTGACGCCAACTCTATATGGAGGGATGTAATCACTATTGCGTTTTCCCTTGGTGGTTGGTAGTACAATGTGTTGTCCTAATGTGAAGAGAAAAGTGTTGGGACAAACACAAACACCATGTCCCCGGGCCAAATGAACTAATCACAGGCGATTAAAATTCCCCACCCGGTCGGGAATTGAACGCGGGACCCTTTGAAACCAAGGTCTCAACGCTAACCATTCAGCCAACGAGTCGGACAGCAGTTCGAAATGTTCATTGCAAATTACATGTAACGGAAGGCAGGTATGCTACGAAACAAGTTGTGTCTTCCTCTTCTTAATCTGTTTACCCTCCAGGGTTGGTATTTCCCTCGGACTCAGCAAGGGATCCCACCTCTACCGCCTCAAGGGCATGTCCTGGAGCGTGAGACATTGGGTCGGGTGATACAACTAGGGAGAATGGCCAGTGCTTCGCCCAGGCGGCCTCACCTGCTATCCTGAACAGGGGCTTTGTGCGGGGATGGGAAGATTGGAAGGGGATAGACAAGGAAGACGGAAGGAAGCGGCCGTGGCCTTAAGTTAGGTGCCATCTCGGAATTTGCCTGGAGGAGAAGTGGGAGGCTAGGGAAAACCTCTTCCAGGATGGCTGAGGTGGGAATCGAACCCACCTCTACTCATTTGACCTCCCGAGAGTGAGTGGACGCCATTTCAGCCCTCGTACCACTTTTCAAATTTCATGGCAGAGCCTGGAATCGAACCCGGGCCTCCAGGGTTGGCAGCTAATCACACTAACCACCACACCACAGAGGAGGACAACAAGTTGTGTACTTATTAAAAATGTGACTTATTTCCACAGACATTTTACGTTCATACTAGCGATATTTGAAAACCACATTAGAAAAATATAGTATAAGCATAAATAAAAATGCCGGCCCCGTGGTGTAGGGTAGCGTGCCTGTCTCTTACCGGGAGGCCCTGGGTTTAATTCCCGACCAGATCTGGGATTTTTACCTGGACCTGAGTGCTGGTTCGAGGTCCACTAAGCCTACGTGATTATAATTGAGGAGCTATCTGACGGTGAGATAGCGGCCCCGGTCTAGATAGCCAAGAATAACGGCCGAGAGGATTCGTCGTGCTGACCACACTACACCTGGTAATCTGCAGGCCTTCGGGCTGAGCATCGGCAGCTTGGTAGGCCAAGGCCCTTCACGGGCTGTCGTGCCATGGGTTTTTTTTTTTTATAAATAACAATGTCGATTGCTACACCCAGTGTCGAAATGTGTAATGTGATTTCAAGACTACCAGGTTAAATTGTTATTTAATTATTATGTGGCATAATTCATTCATGACAACGAATAAGACGTGTAATTTAAATGGGGTCCGCCTCTGTGGTGTAGTGGTTAGCGTGATTAGTTGCCAGCCGCAGAGGCCCGGGTTCGATTCCCTGCTCCGCCACAAAATTTGAGAAGTGGTACGAGGGCAGGAACGGGGTCCACTCAGCTTCAGGAGGTCAACTGAGTAGAGAGAGGTTCGATTCTCTCCTCAGCCATCCTTGAAATGGTTTTCCGTGGTTTCCCACTTCTCCTAACTTAAGGCCACGGCCGCTTCCTTCCCTCTCCCTTATCTATCCCTCCAGTCTTCCCATCCCATCAGAAGGCCCCTGTTCAGCATAGCAGGTGAGGCTGCCTGGGTGAGGTACTGGTCCTCCTCCCCAGATTCTCCCCGACCCAGAGTCTGAAGCTCCAGGACACTGCCCTTGAGGTGGTATTGGTGGGATCCCTCACAGAGACTGAGGGATAAAACCAACGAAGGAGGGTAAACATATTAAGCAGAAGAAGAAGAGAAATTTAAATGGGTGTTGTATCATACTATACTGTATACAAAGGATGTAGTAAATATCGGATGTTCAAATTTGCCCCACTTGTATACGGACGACTCACCCTAGTGAGTGCACCCAGCACACTCTGGTTATGTCATCGGGGAACCGGTTCCTCGCATGCGACATTGAGTGCGACCTCAGAGTCGTAGGAACCGATTCTCGCGATTCCATGCGTCACTCGCGCACATCACTAACTAATACGTTCTGAGAACTTGAACGAAGAATGCGGTCAACTAGGACACTTGAAAGAATACCTCCCGTTAGAGATGCTCCCTTAAGGCGCGGTCCAAATGAAGAGGCTGTTTTGTACATTGTCCAGAATGAACCTCTAGTGCGCGGACACGTGCACAGCATGCAAACATCAGCCGGTCACAATTTATGCGTATACTGCACAAACATTTTTTACTAGTTGCTTTACGTCGCACCGACACAAACAGGTATTATGACGACGATGGGATAGGAAAGGTTTAGAAGAGGGAAGAAAAATGCCATGGCCTTAATTAAGGAACACCGAGCTCGATAGCTGCAGTCGCGTAAGTGCGGTCAGTATCCAGTTTTCGGGGGAGAGCGGATCGAACCCCACTGTTGGCAGCTCTGAAAATGGTTTTCCGGAGTTTCCCATTTTCACACCAGGTAAACGTATCTTAATTAAGACAATTGGCCTGTTCCTTCCCTCTCCTAGGCCTTTCCTGTCCCATCCTCGCAGTAAGAAATATCTGTGTTGGTGCGACGTAAAAAAACAAATTGTAAAATATTAAGGAACAGCCCCAGCATTTTCTTGGTGTAAATATGGAAAACAAATTTAAACCATCTTTATGCCTGCCGACAGTGGGGTTCGAACCCATTATCTCGTGTATACTGTATACTGGCCGCACTTAAGCGACTGCAGCTATCGAAGTCGGTAATAATACATGTCGCCCATGCCACAGCAGCAGCTCCACGGACGTGATTTCGATGCTAGAGTAACATTTTGTCAATGGGCAATATGAAGTGTGACCAATAATGCAGCCTTTCTTCTCAAGAGTCCTGTTTTCTGACGAATCAGGATTTCACAACTATGGTGTCGTGAATATGCAATATGCACTGTTGAAGCGTGGAGAATCTCCATTGGGTAACATCGGGCCCATTTCAACTGCAGTGGGAAGTAAATGTCTGGTGTGGGATCTTGGGAGACTATCTCATCGGACCATATATCTGGGAGGGCATCTAATGGGAACACGCTACCTCCATTTTCTTCTAAATTAACTCCCACAGTTGCTGGAGAACGTGGCACTGCGTGAGCGACTACGAATGTGGTTTCATCAGGACGGGGCCCCATCTCACGGGTCAGTAGTCGTGCAGAACCATCTTCAAGCTTCATATCCAAATAGTCACTTGTTTCCTTCCTGTAGGGTCACTTAAAGCAGGTAGTTCATGCACAGGAACCTGAAAATCATGTTCACCTTCGGCAAATGATCCCCGAGGCATGGCAAGCTGTTACACCTGACATGTTACAAGGTGCAAGAATGTCTTTACAACTTCATTTTAAAATCTGCATAAATCAAGGTTGACAAAATTTCGAATATTTGTTACACTGAATATGCAGGGTACAATACATCCTACCTATAGACCATCATGTGGTTGTCCAACCTGGCTACGTAATATCGGATTAAGACGGTCCATTTCAGGACCAAACAAAAATTCACACTTTGTAACAGGATGATAATCGGTCATGTTACAGCCACTTTGATTGGCGTTAATAGACAAGAAGTAAGTGTACCAGCCTGTGAATAGAACCCACTACTAAACAGCTTGGCTGATACAACAGCAGTGATGCGTGATTTAACCACCTTAGCTACCGCGAGCCGTCGTGCATGTCTAGCACGTTTTTGTTCTTACAGGCACTTCCTGTCCAAACGTAAGATAGAATTCTTCGCGGCTGTGATCGTTTAACATATTCATTTTAGCTTAAGTAATAGAAATAACACTGCCGATAATGATTTCTACCATATTCAGAGCATTGTATGAACGGTTTAGTTGTACTAAGGCCATAAGTAAGTGGGTACGAATGCTTTTCGGATGACTATCATACACGCGTTAGTTGCGACAGCAACTGCAAGATGACCTCAATAATGTTGTGAGTTAGACGGTAGGCAATGGTGTGATGGTAAACGGGGTAAAAGGTCAGTTTGTGAGTTTCACAAGTAGGAAGAGTCCTCTCAGTTCTAATGACTGCGTTGACGGGGTGATAGATCCTTTTGGGGATCATTGTATGTACCTAGGTGTTAATAAAGAGAAAGATCTCCGTTGGGAAAATGACATAATTGGGATTGTAAATAAAGGTTACAGATCTCTGCACATAGTTTTGTGGGTATTTGAGGGTATTCAGGGGTTTTAGTAAGGATGTAAAGGAGAGGGCATATTAGTCTCTAGTAAGACCCCAACCAGAGTATGTTTCCAGTGTATGGCACCCACACCAGGACTACTTGATCCAAGAACAGGAAAAATCCAAAAAGGAGCAGATCGGTTTGTTCTGGGTGATTTCCGACAAAATAGTAGCGTTACAAAAATTTTGCTAAGTTTGAGCTGGGAAGACTTGGGAGAAAGGAGACGAGCTGCTCGACTAAGAGGTATGTTCTGAGCTGTCAGTGGAGTAATGGCTCGGAATGACATTAGTATGCGAATAAATTTGAGGAGTGGTTTTAAAGTAGGAAAGATCACAATATGAAGAGAAAGTTGGAATTCAAGAGGCAAATCGGGGCAAATATTCGTTTATAGGAAGGGGTATTAGGGATTAAAATTGTTTACCAAGGGAGATTTTTTATAATTTTCCAATTACTTTGCAATTATTTAAGAAAAGGGTAGGAATAACAGACTAAATATCTGGGCAACTGCCCTAAAAGCAGATCAGTAGTGATTGATTTATTGATTGATTGATTGATTGATTGATTATTACGAACACGAGACTTGCGTATTTGAGCACATTCCAATACCACTGGACTGAGCTAGTATCTAACTCATCTTCTTGGGCAGAGAAGGCCAGCGTTCTGCCATCTGAGCCACTCAACCAGGTATATTTAATTTTGATGATATACGGAATTACATGTAACGAGAGGAGTGGCCGCGTGTTAAAGGGCTATGGAGCCAAGCTTCGCATTTGGGAGACGCCTGGGTTCAAAACCCACCGTCGGTCATCCTGAGAATAGTTTTCTGTGGTTTCACGTTTTCACTTTCAGGCAAATGCCGGGACAGTTCCTATTCACAGGCCACAGCGGATTCCTTCCACTACCAAACACAATTTCATTCGCCATTGTTTATTTTATCTTCATTAGCTCCTCAACTGTGTTTGGAGTTAGGAAGGGTATCCAGCCGTAAAACATGTAATATAAATTTATCTCATCTCATCCCCGATCCCGTACCAAGAGTTGGGACTAAGTGGTAGACATACATAGACAGAAGTAGCTGTATCCGCTACGTAAGGACTGAATTTCCATTAAACTACTTGACAATGCACAGAATGCTCTATCAGCCCCGCTACTGCAATTCATTCACTGTAGGCAGATACTGTATCTGTGTAGACAGCCAATTCTACACCAGAGGAGATTATATTCTCATGAGCAGACCATCCAAGCCGAGTAGGTTCATGCATCCAACTATTCCTAACTGAAATGCATTCCCTTTAAATTATTTAACTTCAATCTTAAACCAATATAATGAGTGAGAATGCTTAATTTAACTTGTAATAATCGACAGATGGATCCAAATCCACGACAACAGCGTTATAGGATGTTGTGATATCTCATTCCAAATTACTTTCAAAGTGAACGGGATTTATCTCCCCAATTCATCCCGTAATAGATGTAACGATTGCATAATTTCCCTGCTGTATTTCTGTATTCCAATGTTCAACATTATCGGCTTTCCCCTTCCCCCTGTCACTTGAATCGGATAGCTAATTCAGTACCACGAGTCGCCGCTAGGGATCAGAACAAAGCTCTAACTGTTGTTCGTGTGCACGTACTTGTGTACGAGCTCAGGCACTAGACCAGCATTCTGAATACACGTTCAAAATGAACGTCACAATACCGAGAGGAATTACCATCGGATTTGAAAGGGATGAATATGATATTTTACGTCCTACTCCTTTAGCAGGAAGGGGTTAAATCGTTTCGTCAAATGACTATGCTTACATTGTATGTTTAGTCCTCAGCCCGAAGGCTGGTTGGATCCTCAACAGTTCCACCATCAGCTGTCATAAATGGCCTAGGCATCACTGAAGAGGCGTACTAGGGAAATGAGCAGTGAGGTAGTTTCCCGTTGCTTTCCTCACCGAGCCAGAAGTTGCTATTACATATCAGTCTGCCAAGCTCACTGAAATGCATGCACCACCGGCCCTATGAGCAATATTTTCACACCATTCATAGCAGAGACTGGCTGCAGAAGGAATGGCATTACTAGCATCACTCATACCTCAGTCACTTTCATTTTGTCAAAGCCAAGGATAAAGCTGAGACAGATCAATGAAAGTAACAAAATTGCTCTAGCACATACCAGAAGACATAGTGCACTGTAAACACTAGGTCCCACCAGCAAAGGCATATGCTTACATTATATATAGTAAAATAATGTTTCTAGTGCTTTATTTGGAGGACGGAGGTTTCATAGTTATCAGACAATACAATAGGCCTACTTGAAATGCACCAGAGAGCTCTGTCAGCCCTGCTAATGCCATTCATTCGCTGTGTGTATTTACTAACTTACGTTATAGTGTTCTCAATAAGAGAGTGTGCGCAATACTTGGGAGTGGGGGATATCATCCCAGTTTATCATTTATTCATGTGAAGAACGTACAGACATCTTTATTTTAGGCTCTTAGGCCCTCGGAGTTCACTCTGCCGGCTGCTGTTAAATAACTATACCCCTACGCCATCCTCCATTTGCAAGTCATTTTTAGATCATTACTAACTATCCATCCACGAGTCAACTATTTTCGTACAGAAACTCTCTTACGCCATCCGTCTCACCTTAAACCAACATTGAAATCAGCTTATACACGCAGTTTCATCCATCAAGTTCATTAGTAACTTATCCTTTATCTCCTCACTCCGAGTACACACCTGCCTTTGTTCCCATATATTTGTACTTTTTTTGCTAGTAGCTTTACGTCGCACCGACACAGATAGTTCTTATGGCGACGATGGGATAGGAAAGACCTAGGAGTTGGAAGAAGCGGCCGCGGCCTTAATTAAGGTTCAGCCCCAGCATTTGCCTGGTGTGAAAATGGGAAACAACGGAAAACCATCTTCAAGACTAGCGACAGTGGGATTCGAACCCACTATCTCTCGGATGCAAGCTCACAGCTGCGTGCTCTTAACCGCACGGCCAACTCACCTGGTCGTATTTGTACTGGCAGTCATTCTACCTCTCTTCAAGTCTGTTACTTTGAACTTATGAATAAGACATTCTGAGCCCACTGAGCTTTCCCTATCTAGGAAAAGGACCATAAAAGGAGAGGATTTCGTACCATGGAAAGCAATTGAGTCGGTTAGTTCGAAAACTAAACATGTTCACAAAAATAAAAAATGAGATATTTTATGTTTCATAATCTTTGTGGCTTTGTATTTCATTCGTGGCAATGTTTTGTTTTATACATTTCCTTATTCCTTAGATATTAAAACTTAAAGTTTCAGTTTTGTTCCAAAACTGAGTATGTGTACAATATGTTCTGTTCCATAAAATTTACTTGTCCAAAGTAACCTGGTAACAAACGAAAACTTACTGTTGTAAGAAATATTTGCTGTTAATAATGCGTAGTCTAGTGTATCGACAGTAACTTTTCTATAGAGAAGCCGGAGTGAACACTCACGTAGTTGTTATAACTAGTGAAAAGGATGGTGAACAACTGATTAGAGTCTGTGAAAACAGCATTACAACTGCCGAGTCAGCACGTAGTAAGGAAGGAAACGTAATCTGTCCCTGTAATTTTTTAATTGGAGGAAAGCAGTCCGTGACGTTTTAAAACCACCTCCTAACTGGCATCTCAAATTTACTCCCCGGAAAATATTTAGCATAGAAGGGGACGAGACCACAGCAACTATCCGGGGTGAAGCAACATATTTCACAAGGTGTTTGCAGAAGAAAGGAACATAAAACCAAATATTTAGTGAACCAATACACTTTGGAGATGTACCTTAAGTTACAAAAGTCATTGACGTTCTAAATTATGGAACTGAATGGGAATTTAATCCAGATCTCAGCTTCTAGAAGGAACTAGCAAATTGTAGACAACTGAACTTCCAAGAGCAGGAAGGACAACAGGAGGATGAAGATTAGTCTATGATTGACAACGATGCTATACGAACGTGTTCTCCAAGAAGACAATAGTCGTAGGAGCCCCTGGAAGTTCTGTAGCAGCAGTAAGGTTAGCCGCGTTCACTCGTTCAACAAGTGCACGTGGTTAGGACCTGTCAAGATAGCGGCAATCAAAAAAGACGTGGATGTTAAATTCCGCGCCCACTACGTCGTTAAGATGGCAGCAGTGAAGTTAGGACCTGCTAAGGTGGTAGCAGTGAGGTTAGGGACGTTTACTTTTTCAAGAAGTGAACGTGGTTTCAAAATGGCAGCTGTTATCTTGTAAGCTGTCAATAGCACGTGGATTTTAAATTCCGCGCCCTCCACGTGGTTAAGATGACAACAGTGAGGTTAGGCCCTGTTAAAATGGCAGCACTGAGGTTAGCAATGTTCATTTGTTCAAAATCCGCGCTCATGTGGTTAGGACCTGTCAAGATAGCAGCTGTCATAAGTACGTGGATTTTAAATTCCGCGCACCTACATGGTTAAAATGCCAGCAGTGAGGTCAGGCGGTGTTAAGATGGCAGCACTGAAGTTAGCAACGTTCACTTGTTAAAAAATCCACGCCCACGTGGATAGGACCTGTCATCTTTACAACTGTCAAAAGCACATGGATTTTAAATTCCTTGCCATCCACGTGGTTAAGATGGCAACAGTGAGGTAATGCTCTGTTATGATGGCAGCACTGTGGTTAGCAACGTTCACTTGTTCAAAATCCGGGCCCACATGGTTAGGACCTGTCGAGATGACAGCTGTCAAAAGCACGTGGATTATAAATTCCGCGCCCCTACGTGCATAAGGTGGCAAAATTGTGGTTAGGCCCTGTCAAGATGGCAACAGTGAGGTTAGCGATGTTCTCTTGTCCGAAAAATTGAGGTTAGAGTCGTCAAGACGGCAGTTGTCATCTTGACAGCTATCAAAAAGTACGTGGCTAAGCACTTGGCTTTGTTTACAAACAAGGTGACGTCGCGGTCACGTGGTTATGACGTCATGGGGTCAATGACCATGTCCCGTGTCAATGACCTCTGGTGCTGATTCAGCAGAAAAAACGCTGACGCCATGGTCCAGAACCCGCCTAGCCCTTCTCCTGACAATATTAATGTACCGGTACACTTAATATTGAAGTAATCTCTGAAGTTGAAAATGTTTGCCATTTTTCCCCGTGTAAAATATGGCATTGTCATCAAATAATAGCTATATAAACCTTAACGTGAAGATACGAATGTTTAGTTGTATTAAGTCTGTAACATCGCTCAGAACCTATTCCGAAACGCATTGTATCCATCGATGTTCCTTCCAATACTGAAAATGTCCACTTCTACTATCCAAAACTCAACATGTCCAAAAATGCCATTATTATTTAACTGTAGTGAAATCCTACATTATTGTAATTGTTGTTATTTCAATCATTACAATCGCCATTATCACAATACACATTGTCATAGGTTTAATCCCAATATTAAGGAATCCTATAAGCGAAACAACAACAAGGATATCTAAAACTTCTGTTTAAAATGGCTAGGAAAAGGAAAGGATTAACCCTCAATTGTTCGAGAGTGGATTTCATTAATTACGTTCATCATAGTATTTGAAATATGGGATTATACACTCCAAATTTTTATTCTGAAATGTGCACCAAGTAATTGAATTTCATAATTCGACATAGTGGGAAAAATCTTCGTTTACACAGTAAAGTTAGAAACCCAGGATGGATTGTAGAGGGAAAATAATTCCAGCTTAGTTTTTGAGTACGAACACATTCACAGGAAGATTTTTGGGAAAGAACATCTTACACCCAGTTAGTTCTTTGGCAGCACATTAAATTTAGAGTTTTTTAGAAAGGAGAAAGGTAATTATGATAGTATATCTTCCTTAAGTACAGTGCATAATGATTTCTCTTTTAAATTTATAAGTCATGTTTCAGAAATAATCACGTTTATTGGAGAAGTTTAACAAACGATTCCGCATGGAAAATTTAAAGCTTTCTTCCGTTGCCTTACCTTGAAATGCATGCCGATGTTATACTTGGGAGACCAGCTCCCGGTATGAAACTCAAACCTCCACTTCGACATTCGATACACCTAAAGTAATCACGAACTCAAAGTTTTCAAGGAGCATAACTCAATATATAGTGGTCGAGGCGGGGAGGAAATGAGGGAAACACACACGCACGCAAGGAATTCGGGAATGATGTAGAATAGCATTCAGTGACTTTAACGGGTAACATACAGTAGATCATAGGCGGTGCAGTTAGTCAGTGGTTTTGATCATGTGAGTGTGGAGCAGTGAAACGACGAGTAGCGGGTTCAATGCGGCAGCGGGTGGCGAAGGGTAAGAAGGATCGCCTCAATTTACATCACAATATTGTATTACACTACGACCTGTGAGAATTCTTCACTGTTGAATAAATGGTCATCAGGTAATAAAAAAACCTCTTTAGGTTTCGATTACCATCCTTCATTACGCGAGCCAATCACCAATTCAGTGTTGAATAGATATCCTCGTATACCTCCATTGTAAACGTCGATGTATACGTCGACCTAGTCAACAACGCATAGTCATCTGCATCTCGAAATCCGCTTTATCACAGTTTAACTTCAAATCATAGAGATAAAGTGTTCCATGTTAAGCAGATATTTGAGTCGGATAGTTCAAAAATTCAACCTTTCTGTGTTAAAGTTCATTGAGAAAAAATGAAAAACTGTTCCTTTATGTTAAATCTAAACTGTATATTAGATTTTGGTCGAGGAAATAATCAATTGCTTGTACTGGAAGCGCATTTATTCAATCGAAATGTTATTTTCAATTTCTGGTAAAGATTGTTCATGCCGTCGTAGTCTCTCGAATCTAGGTCTTACATCAAGCTTAATGAACATAATCCTTTTCAGGATTTCATGTAAAGATTCTCACGGAGCCCTCGGGCATGTAAACTTAGGTTATGGTAATTGCTCAAGTTGTTAATTTACGAAAGTTTTCTTTCAATGTTATGTAGGCTAATGATTTTGTACACAGTATCTATTATGCCAAATTGTGCATTATATGTAAAGTCTTCCTTGCTCAGAATTATGTTTATTAATAAATCTTACGATTCATTATTATCTATTAATATATTATAAGCCTATTTTGATGAGAATTTCTTCAATTATGAGCGGTAAGACGATATCGAGTTTCTTGAACAAGCCCATCATTGGTCACACGATTCTATTTTTTTTATTTTAATCTGAAATTAGACATTGTAAGTTAAATGACATAAATTATATTATAGTTTATGTTGGTAACTGCGAAATAATACATATGTTGTTAAACTTTTTCTTTCCAAATTTATTTTCTTTGAGTGCATTTTCTTACTGGTTTTGATCTCGTTATCTTACGTTTCATGGCAAACTATATTTGGGGCCCTGTGGCTTCCTGCCCATCTATTCCAGGTTATGTTTCGACCTAGCATCCTTAGTTACTTATTTCTCAAACGAAACTTAATCCTTCTTCTGAACTTTCTTACACTGCTCATCGAACAGGTTTTTTGTGATCATCCAAAATTTGTAAATCGCTTGTATTTACGGTCTTGGTCTATGCGTGGTAGTCCCGTTAGAATTGCGAAGTGTTTTGGCCAATAGCATGGTGCCTTCCCTTACGTATATGAATTTGTGTAGGGTTATTTTCATGGTAAAGTGTAAGTGGAGGATTCATCCCCAGTTTTTAAATTATTATAATCCCCCTCCCCCGCACTGTTACATGGTGTCACAAAATAAGAGCTGTTTATTGCATTTTGAATATTTTCACTCAAATATTTGCAATGTAAAATGTATGTAGATCAATCAATGTAGCGTGATATATATCGAAGTAACCAGTGATTCAAACGAGTCATAGTTCTCATCATTATAACCTATATTGAGTCATGAATAAAATAAGATCGTCATCATTACGTTCGTATTTTCAGAAGAAGCCTTCTTGATTATGTTCTGCAGGTGAGCGGTGGAGAACTGGATGTGAACGTATTGTATGTTTAAGTTTAATGATCTGGCCTCTAAATCATAAATTTAACTGTCGTGCTATCATGAGAAACATGTCTGTACTAAAATAGCAAATAAGAGAGCGGAAATTGAGGGTGTGTTCTATCCATTAGCTCAGCACTAAGACGGATAGAGTGCCTACTAGTGATGGGACATTCGATTCATTTTACTGAATCGATTCACTTGATTCCGTTCACGTTACTGAATCGATACAGTGATCCGATTCACGGCACATTAGACTTACCGCTTCTACTGCATCTGTATAGTATGTACTGGTAAGACAGCAGCAACAGCTTTCAGTGCTCGCTGCTGCCATCTGGTCTTCATACTATGAACTCCTTTCTTAGCAAAAAGTGCTAGTCACTCTAATACATCGAAAGTTTCGGGCGACGCAGGATTGGAAAGGTCTAGGATTAGCAAGGTAGCAGCCATGTCTACCGACGGTGGGATTCGAACCCACCATCCCCCGAATTCAAGCGCATGGCTACGCGATACTAGCCGCACGTCCAACTCGCTCAGTCATTTTTTTAGATATGTATTTTTCTATCAGCAGATGAAATGAAATGAAATGTCGTATGGCTCTTAGTGCCGGGATATCCCAGGACGGGTTCGGCTTGCCAGGTGCAGGTCTTTCTGTTTGACTCCTGTAGGTGACCTGCGCGTCGTGATGAGGATGAAATGATGATGAAGACAACAAATACACCCAGCCCCGTGCCGTAGGAATTAATAAATCAAGGTCAAAATCCCCGACCCGGCCGGGAATCGAACCCGGGACCCCCTGAACCGAAGGCCAGTACGCTGACCGTTCAGCCAACGAGTCGGACTATCAGCAGATGATTATTTAAATCGTTATATTTTGTATAGGCTACCCGAGATGTACATTAGCCCACTGGTATTCTGATTCAACATACTGTTGGTTAAGTTATTGCGTCAGCCGGCTCACTTACTGTCCAAATATGATTGAAGTCTTGTGCAACGTTGTGACGTACGAATTGAGAGAATACTGAGCCGTTCTTACCAATAAAAAACAGGTACTTTTGAGTGGTCATGAGCATGACTCATAGTCATAGGGCAGGCTAGAGTCGAGTTAATTAATTGTAAAATGTCAACAAAGTTATAATACTAAGATTCATTAAACTAATAAATAGTGTAACCTAATAGCCCACCTACTTACTAGCTACTTTAGAATTATGTTTTGACTACCATTTCAACACTGCAAATAAATCCATCTATTATTTAAACATCCCTGTAAGAAGAGGACAGTGAATGCAAGTGGGTATTATTTTCAAATGAGCTGAGCTCGAGAGACCATTATAGCATACGATTCTTTCAGTGTACCATGGCTCTTTATGTATTGCTTGAGAGGAAGATCGGCTCCCCACCAATGTCCAGTGTACCGGTAAGGAGTCATGTGTATCTTGTGTCTCACTGAGCCATGCTTGCGCCCACAATTCTTTCGGTGTGCCATAATTCACTGTATGTCTCGCTGCAGCGGAAGCTCGGCTCTCTACCAGTGTCCAGTGTGCCGATAAGGAGCCGTGTGTATCTTGTGTCTCACTGAGCCGTGCTTGCGCCCACTATTCTTTCGGTGTGCCATGATTCACTGTATGTATCGCTGCAGCAGAAGCTCGTCTCCCCGCCAGTGTCCAGTGTGCCGATAAGGAGCCGTGTGTATCTTGTGTCTCACTGAGCCGTGCTTGCGTCCACGATTCTTTCGGTGTGCTATATGATCCATTGTCTCGCTGCAGCGGAAGCTCGGCTCGCCGCCAACGTCCAGTGTCCCGCTAGTGAGCCGTGAGCTCGCCGTTCCTGTGAATAGATTCACTGGGACACTTGAATGAATCGATACACTGCTTCGAATCATGCATTCAGTAGCCAACACTAGTGGCTACATCTGTTGTATACCAGGCCACCTTTGTTTCCGGACATTAACCAGGTGCTTCTTTCTGGTGTAGATATCGAAGTGGATGTTTCGTTTTTTAAATTTCGTAACTTCCCGACGGGTAATCAATTCACATATTTCTCAGTGAATCGATTACGACTTTACCTCCTCATCTAAATAGCACCGATTTCTGAGTAATACAGTTATGATAAGTAATTTAATGAGGAAGAAGATGCTCACGGGCGATGAAAACTAAATATGTAATGGTTTACACAAACCATTCTCATTGAACTGATGCGTGCCCCTCCTGTTGAGCAAACCATGGTCCTGAACTTCCTCCTCAACTCTTAATCCGATCCTCTGTTGTTTTAATTAGTTAGCTAATTACCAACTCCTTGCGTTGCTATTCTTATTAAAAGGCGGTGATAAATGTCATATATACATACTTAGCTTGCTCATTCCATGTAACTGAATTGCAATTTTGGCAATCGTAACTAACTCTTAGATAGAAGACTGGAAAATTCCCTGGTATTCACAAGTTATATATTTTAGTAGATACTACTTCATTACTGCATGTTATGCGACATGGCAACGGAACAGTTTAAGAATGAATGAAAAATAATCTGGTTTAGTACCGGATTTCTACGAAATGTGTCTCTCTTGTAAAATTATGTGAAGTGAAGGGTGTTAGATTTGCCATCATTTCGTTTGCTTTCTCTGTTTCAGCAAAGATAATTACAACTATGAATTATTTTACTTATGATTAAAAGGTCGGAAAGAGTTTCTGTGAGATTCTAAAAACATTGATCTTCGATCAGAAAACGTATAAACGTGTCGATGACCTTGCTGTTAGGCTCCTTTAAACAACAAATATCATCATCACCAGTGTCATCATCCTCAAACGAAAACAAACGGTATGAATGAAACTAATTACCCAGATCACTCAGAACTGTTTCAGGTGGTATTCCACCATGAAGAGAGAAGACCAGAGGGTGAAAGAGCAATAATTAAACACCTCCATCACCGAGGTCTGCTCTCAGTACCACAGGCATGCGATGAAGAGACATAGTTAATGACTACGTTTTAAGACTCAGACTATTTTAAGCAATTTAATAACCACAGTGTAAAATTAATATTTTCAATGCAATGAATTACATGAACACCTCTCCATTCCTTGCAGCGTTTTTTACTTCAGTTGTAGCTTAGTTCTCATATGAACTGTCATGAATGAAGCTTGCATTAACTTACATGAGCGTTTCCATTAACCCTTTATTAAACTCCAGAATATCCGTTAATATGAAGTAATCTAATTTACTTATTGTCTTTTATTGCTAGTGTCAGAAAATGAGATGGTGCTAAAGTATCGACACATATGGCATCCCACTGGAGAGATCTGCCCTTGTTACATGGGACTGAAGTCAGACCATCAGGACGTTTTCCATCTGCACGACTTATGCCACTTGTTTCCAGGACAGAAGGGACATACTTAGATGTAAAAGCTCTTTAGATGATGACATTAATTGAACAGTGTTTTGAAAATATAATAGGGCTCTTTGGGCAACTTAATGGGAGGAAAGCCATAAACGTCTACTTCCTCTCCACATTTGCACTTATGTGACTGCATATTTTGCAACCAAGACGTAAGCCAATTGCGATTAAAAATGACGTATTATTCATAAGTGTTCTCACATTGGCCGATGGAAAAGCCTTAAGCCACGAGTGTGCTTCCTTTTCCTGAAGAACGAGATTCGTGCTCAATCACTTTATGATGCAAAGAACAGAATCAAAGAGTCAAGAATTCGACGCGTGTTTAAAACATCCCAACTTCTTTGTGAACCCAGGGATGCTGGAGGGTTCAAATTATAGGTCATGACATTCCAGTGATATCTTGCATCAGTCATATTTTGATATTATTACCACAATCAGAGAACAATGATTTGATAAACACAGATACTACATAGTCAGAAGCAAGACAAGAAGTAATTTGTTTTACGACCAGTTTTACCAGAGTTGTCTTTAATTAAGCGAATATTTCTGTTTCCCTCCACCTTCGCTCATTAAACAGGCCAAATTTAAATGAAGTATTTGAAGAGTGCAAGAACATATTTAGTTTTATGACCATGCTCCTTCTTTGCGATCTTCTGAAATTTTCATTGCGTTAACTCGA
Source organism: Anabrus simplex (assembly GCF_040414725.1). NCBI lineage: Eukaryota > Metazoa > Arthropoda > Insecta > Orthoptera > Tettigoniidae > Anabrus > Anabrus simplex. Next base: position 526,644,040 of record NC_090266.1, read on the forward strand.
AATGCGTGGTTTACTTCCTGGCTTCCAGTTGTTGTGCATGGTAAGAAACATCCCATCATACAATGAATTACTTTATCTTGAGCAAGGTGTTCTTCGGCCTTATTCACATTCATGCAAACATTGTACTCCATTTCGAGCCTGACTGCATTTTACCTAGTACAAACTTTAATTCATTAGAGTGATAAGTTAAGTGCTGATGACTACGAAATCTGCAGGCCATGGAATGATGTTCCAGATAGACTAGGGTAAGTTATTAGCCTTTGCTATGTTAGAAACATTCTGTACATGGTGTCATTGAATCGTCGTCCACTTCCTGAGACTGTTTCTCGTAGTTGTGCACGGCTCTCCGGTAATGTTGGTTGCATCTTACAGTGGGTTTCAATCGTGGTAAAAGTTATATTCAGTTCAGATAAGAGTTGTGGCTCTTTAAGTTTAGTTTCGTGTGCTCATCAAACTACATTGTGATGATCCTGAATACAACTAATGAAATAATGTTAAATTTCGTCGAATACAAACAATGTGATGTATCTGGTGTACTGGTAGTGCAAATAGCTTGTTAGTTTAGGGGCAATTCATGGGTGTACTAATGTCACATCCCTAACGTTTATTTGTTAATCTAATTCTTAATATCCATAACATAAAACCCAGATACTATAAGAGGATCCTTACTGCTAATGACATCCTAGACCTTTCTTGTGCACAGAAAATTGCAATTTGGATACTGAAACATGTGTACCCCGTGATCTGAGTTGCCCCCATTTGCCTTTACCCTATGGGGTCAACATGGGGAGGATGGTTTCAAGACCCGCTGCAGAGGTGGGCAACTCTTCAGGTGTTTGAGTGTGAGAATCTTCTTTTCATTCAGCCAACCACTTTAAATTCTGCTCAGTAGGATCTCAGTTGATGTATACTCATGGGTTCAGAAGGGAAATCACTTCTGCTCTAGATAGTGCTGACACAGCGCGCATTCTAATTATAGCTTCTTATTGTTAAAACATTTCGTAATCAAAATTATTCTGTATCGGACGTATAAATTAAGTGTATGTGTGATATTGTTGTAAAGGATACGCTCTCACCATGTTCTCTTGTGCATGTGTGTTTGCGTGTGTACGAGAGAGAGACCACGCCCAATGTTGCTTAACTGTATGTACCCCGTTACTGTACTACTCTTGTTGTAATTTGTGGGCGCTCTTGTCGTGGCCTGGTTTTGATGAAGGTGGAAGTTCTATCATAACTGGCCTGTAGTGCAGTACTCACCCTTCCACCGGGATGGGCACCAATGTTGCTTTACTGTCATAGGTCGGATTCATTGCGAATATCTCTTAAGATAGGAAGGTTGGAACTTTAATAATGGCAACTATTTAATCACAACTGATACAAAAGAGATACATGTTACCATGTTTTACTGTCCTTCAGAGTTGTCACCAGCATTGTTGCCATCGATGTGGAAATTGTAGGACACCTTTATCAGCGCCTGTTGTGCTGATAGTTCAAATGGAGCGGTATACTGCCTGACGAATCCCTTGAACAGTTCTGAAGGGAATACAGTTGAATGTGGCAGAGGTCGTACAGCACGACAGTGTCATAATGGTCTTCAAGAGGCTTGCGGGGCATCTGCATTGCCCTAAAGAACAGTAGCATGGTGGGTAAAAGTGTTCGTGATCTCACTTAAAAGAACAAAGAACGGTGCTTAACTTGATTACCGACACCTGTAGTCTATTCACGGGAAGGTGAGACATATGATCAGTTGTGAGACTTCTTCATTCTATGAAGTTTAACCTCTGTGCCTGATTTTTGAGATTTTCCTCGATTATAGAGCAAGGACGGCCACAAATTTGTCCATATAAAATAAATTCCACTACCAGTGTGTTTTAAATTGCTTTGGAAACTGAGTTTAATAATGAAAATTGATCTGGACATTAACTCGAATTTTGAAATGACATTTCATACCCTGTGTAAAGTCAACATTTGATCAATAAAGTAGCTGCTTATGGTTAAGTGTAGGACAAATGTTTTAGGACAATGAAATACGTCATATGTTTAACAATTCTTTAAAATATCATTACCTCGTATTGATGAATATTTAAATAAAGAATTACTGCTTTGAGAGGCGTTATACCAATTAAAATAAATATTTGAGAGGAAGTCGGTATAACAAGTGTTATATTTTAATTTGCAAAGATGTTTGATTATTCTTCACAAAAACAGTTAAACTTGGACGCATATATTAGCAATGTAATCCTACTGTGCACATTGCTCATTTCACTTAATTTACAGCTGACAAGATGATGTATGGTTTAACGCTGGAATTGATGCATGAAAAAACCACTAATAAGACATAATGCGAATAACAGGGCAAGAGCTTTTATATTGGCTCACGTTGTTATCTTTCAGGAATTGACGTTCAAACTTAGACCTCAAACAACGTAGTCTTAGCACAATCCAATTATAAATAAGAGAATGGAAGGTGACTGTCAAGGTAGAGGACGTCGTCGTTGATCATAACGTAGGAAGTTGCACGCAATGATGTAAAACAGGAAAGAATGGGGTTAATACACGAGAACAATAACACATGTTATAAGAAAAACAGTTTGTAACTTGTGAGACCTAAACTCTGAATAAGAAGCTGAAAACCTGACTATAAATGTTGTAGCAAGAAGTAACGCCTATTCACACTGAGATTTAAACACAGTTCAACAGAAAATAGGAAGAAATTTTGTGTGATCTTTTATTGAGAACACAAATTTCGATTTACTTCGTATGAGAAGGCAAATTCAAATAACTGTTTATTATTAATATTAAAATCATGTCACAATTGTCATAAAACTCATCCGATTATGTATGAACAGAAGATGACACAAACAATAGGACGCGACACTGCGTTCCACAGCATGGGAAACCAAATCACAACATACTACTATCACTGACGTGATTTCATTCCGTGCTCTGATGGGGTAAGGTGGTTTGAGGTGTGGATAAGGTGACGGGGGAATGGTCGTGGTCTATAAATGAAAATATCCCGGCATTCGCCTTAGTGAGGAAAATGGAAAACCATTCTCAGAATAGCCTTCGGTGGGACCAGCCTACCGCCTTCCGAATGCAGAGCTGTAAAGTCATGGTAAACCCGTGGCCACCGTTAGCCGAAGCCTATCTGTTCCGTGAAACAACATTGCACGAGACTGGTTATTTACCATTCAAAACCAAATAGTATTCTAAATAACTGTTACCGTTATATAGGTGCAGGAAAATATCTGGTGCCGTGAAAATGTTAACCTTAATGAAAGCTTTGAAATTTTCAGCATTTACGGCAATTATATGTCGCTCAATTGGTGCTCACAGCAGATCTCACCATCGGGCTGTCCTTTTTTGCTCCGTTTGAGCATCAAGATGTGAATTAACAAATGAATAACCCCTGTTTCGCGATACAACACATCGATGTCCATAGGACGAGCCTCACTTTGGGACTGAATTTCTTGTTGTAAAAGGATCTCTTGTAACTACTCACTTGGCTTATCAGACCATGTCGAATACTTGTATTACATGCCACAACGTTACTAATTTTTTTTTTTTTGCTACGGGCTTTACGTCGCACCGACACATAGGTCTTATGGCGACGATGGGATAGGAAAGGCCTAGGAGTTGGAAGGAAGCGGCCGTGGCCTTAATTAAGGTACAGCCCCAGCATTTGCCTGGTGTGAAAATGGGAAACCACGGAAAACCATTTTCAGGGCTGCCGATAGTGGGATTCGAACCTACTATCTCCCGGATGCAAACTCACAGCCGCGCGCCTCTACGCGCACGGCCAACTCGCCCGGTTAACGTTACTAAATACAGGACAAAGATGATCAATTGTACACAGGTCCATACCCACAATTTTCGGGTTTCCCGTTCTACTGGCCAATTTTCTTCGATAGAGAATAAAAATGGTCAATCGGACACCGGTCAGTACCCACAATTTTCGGATTTTGCGTTCGATTGACGACTTTTGATTTTTACTTAGTACCTTTCAGACAAAGCGTATTGAGCAGAGAGTCTATTTCAAGTAAACAATGTTAACATCTTGCTACCGAATGAAATAGGTTGGTTTTGATATGCTTTATCCACTGCAGTATATTACTTTAGAAGGTTTCGTAGCCGCCCACTCGCTCATGTGTGCGTTCGTATGTATGTACTTGTATGTATGTACATGTAAATGTACGTGACACAACATAACTTAAGATGTGATGTCTGTACTAGTAAATAATCGTGGTTAGTATTTGGATGAAGTAGGCTCTCACTTACTTACTGCCTTTATATACCTCGAGTTGAACTAGGGAAGCGTGGTTAAGAGCTTCTTGAGTGGTAGTTGGCATGGCTTTAAAACATTTCTCCTGTCAATTGTGTTACGGGAGGCTAAGTGCACCCCGTTCTAGTCCATCAACCTGTCTTCACATCGTAGCAGATACAGAAAACAAATTCAGATCATCTGGGTCGGAATAAAAAACAGAGTACAACAGAATATAATACACCACCGTGTGTGAGACTAGTAGTCTGAAAATTCTAACATCGATTTACCACTTTATACGGAACACCACTTAGATCCAGGTAGAGAAGGTTATAGCCTAAATACTAGTGAAGTACTGAAATTTACCTTTGATAAAAAAAGTTACTTGCAAATTGATACAAATTTGAAGGCTAGAAAGTAGCTGGGATTTTCAAGACATCTTGAGATATAATAAAGGGAATGGGTGGGGATGTGTGCCATATCTGAAATATATATTTTATTACTGTTTACATGAACGGGATGCACCAGATGAATGGAGAGTTGCTATAGTAGCCACAGTGTACAAGGGAAAGGGTGATAAACATAAAGCATCTAATTAAAGGCCAGTTAGCTTGACATGTGTTGCATTTAAGCTCTGGGAAAACATTATTTCTGATTATATCAGACACGTTTGATAAATTACTAACTGGTTTGATAGAAGCCAGTTAGGATTTCGAAAAGGCTATTCCAATGGAGCACAACTTATAGGATTCCGTGAAGATAGAGCGGATATTTTATATTCAGGATATCGAATGGACTGTATCCCTATGAACACACAAGGCTTTTGATAGGTCAGATCATGGAAGATTGCTGACGAAGGTGAGGGATATTGGTTTAGATAAAATAATACGGTAGTTGAATGAATGGCTAAATTTCAAGCAAATATACATAATATATCTTCATTATAGACTGTTATGAATTGCAGCGTTCAGTCTGCAAACTTCTGTGAATTTAATAACCGCCGCCACAATTCTCTATATACTGTATAAGTAGTAATGTGGCATCGTTTAGTTTTATACCTCTCATCTTTAAATCGTTAGAAACAGTCTAACCGTAGTTGTCCTGGTCTCCCTCTATTTCTGTTACCGTCTATAACAGCATCTGTTATTATACTGGGAAACCTGTCTTCCTCAATTCGCCTCGAATCACCCCACAACCGAAGACGGTTTATGCGTACAACTTCATCCATCGCTTTCATTCCTAACTTAGCCTTTATGTCCTCATTATGAACACATTCCTGCCATTGCTGCCACCTGTTAGCACCAGCAATAACTCTAATTACTCTCAGGTCTGTTACTTCTAACTTGAATAAGATATCCTGAGTTCACCCAGGTTTCACTCCCGTAAAGCGAACTTGATCTGACAACAGACCGATTTAAAATAGTTTACTCCTGGTGCTGACTTCCTTCTTAAAGAATACTGCTGATCGCAACTGTTAACTCACTGCATTAGCTTTGGTGCACATCGATTGAATCCCACTTACCTTACTACCATTCTGGGAGAACACACATCCTAATACTTGAAATTATCTACATGTTTGAGCTTTATATTCCCAACCTGACATACCGTTATTTTATATTCCTTAACCACTGACATCAATTTAGTCTTGAAAAGGGTAATATTCATACCATACTCATTGCACATATTTTCAAGTTTCACGCTTTTAAACTGCAGGCTTTCGGCACAATCTGATATTAAGACCAAGTAGTCGGCATAGGCCGAACTGCTTACTACATTTTTACCTAACTGAATCCCCCCCTTCCACTTAGTACCTTACAGTAGAGTATCCATATAAACTACGAAAACAGAGGTGAATGATTACAGCTTTGAATAATTCCTGTAAGTACCCTGAACCAAGAACTCATTCCAATTTTCAATATAAATCACTTTGATTGATTGTAATAATGAACATTTAACCCCGCAGTCCTTCAGTTCAGCAAACAACTTTTTCCTCGGTATTCTGCCATATACCTTCTATACATTTACAAAACGCATACATGACTGTTTATTTCTCTCTTAGGATTTTTCAGTTACCTGGCATATACTGATAACCTGTGTTCTGAAACCTCACTGGTTTCTATCCAAATTACTCTCAACTGCTGATCGCACCCTCCCTCCCAAGATGCCAGTGAACACCTTGCCTTGTATACTGATGAATGAAATTCCTTGATACTTGTTGCAAACCTTCCCGTTCCCTTGCTTATAAATTGTTGTAATTACTGTTTTCGTCCAATAATAAGGAACCTTACTAACATTGCATGCTAAACTGATTACTCTATAAAGCCATTTCGCCCCTGCCTTCCCAGTGTATCCTTGCCAAGACGATACCAGGACTCCAGTGTCGTTGGTCTGCACTCATGAAGTCCTCTTGTCCCAGGGGTTGTTGCTGTTCGTTGTAGTCACATCGTCTTCTAATTGGCGAGGTGTAGAGGAATATATCAACTACATGAAATGAAAGAGTTCGAAAGTGTCATTTATTTGCCAAAATGCAAGGGAATTTATTGAAAACAAAGCGAATATTAAAGAATATCATGTCATGTCGACGACAGAAATAATGACGATATCAGATAAAATCTCACAGGATCCTGTGTTACCAATACATTGGTTTGGCTTAGTTATTGGCTTCATAATGCTAACATTTATCTATTTTAAATTGTTAAAAAGCAAGGAAGCACGATCCTGAAATCTAAGTAAGATCTCAAGTGAACTGTAGTTTGTCTGTGTGTGACGGTTCGGTTTATTGATTGCCAAACTTCATCTCTACTAAGGATGTCGAATGATTAAAATCGCCAACAGGGTGCCAGATAATCACCGAATGATTCCTTAACTATTACGACTTAACCTCCAAACTAACTTGAATCATGGTTAATATTTTAAATTAACATTTGATGAAGTGAAATATGCTTCTAATTTGAGCCTAACTGATCTTGAATCCATTCACTAGTAATTGATTGCGTCACATAAAATAAGATTGAATCAACTGCGTCACCGGCATTGAAGTTAACAGCTGTGACCAACGTCACTAAAAATGAAGTGAAGCTAGCAAATCAGTATCACCGAAGAGCTGTGTCCCAACTGAACGTCTAACATGACTTGCGAGAAAGTTACACTTATTCCAAAAGAAATTACGTTAATCAGTTTATGAATTACGAAATTATTCTTCAGGTCCTTAATAAATAGTTGAACGTTAAACTATCCAGTAGACTCAATCCAAGCATGTATTTTAATTTAAATAAGGTGGGTAATTATGGATGATCGTGACTTGTTGATGACCTGAAAATGCATATTTACATACATTCGGTAAGCTATTATGTTCCTTTGCGCAAAGAAAAGAAACTCAACATCAAAAGATAAAATCGATTATCACATGTGGACAGTTAACGCACAAATCCAATTAAAGAACTAACCGCACAAAAAAAGCAGGAAAAACAAAACACGTTAATGATGACCTAAAAGTGAATTTCTACACCCTTAATGTCGCACTCGCCATGGAGTCATACCTACTCTCCTCAATTGACATTAAAGGCGAAGAGAAAACGTACGAAAATAAAATAAACATCTGGAACACGTATACCAGTAGTCAGAGTCAATCACCGTCCATGGGATTGTAGGGTCTGAGAACTGAATATGTCGAACCGGGCCATGAGATGCAAAATATAAAAGCATGCACAGTTGACTAAGTTACAACGTGACCGACGTCTTTCCTATTAAAACAGCGATAAAATTGTGCTCCAAAATTCACTTTGATCAACTCGACTAGTATATTCATGACTATCCCTATACTATACAATTTGTATTCATCTCTAACTTTCATTTCATATTCTGCGCAGTAGGTTTTCGATTCAGGAAAATCACCCTTTTTTACACACACCAAGATATAGAAGTATCACAGGTACTAGGTACCAAAATGCTTGTCGGCTATGTAAATTTGATTATTTCAAATGACGCATGGTTTAGTTTCAGTTATATTATTACATTATTTCACAGAGTAATGGGCACCGGGGCACAGAAAATCCCTTATTAACACACGAAGTCCCAAATTTATTCTTCTTCTTCTTCTTCTTCTTCTGCTTATACCGCTTTTGCCACATGTACGGGGTCGCTGGTGGGAACTGTGCCGCACATGTGGATTTTTCCCTTTTTTAAGGCCGGATGACCTTCCTGACACCAACCCTGCATGGAGAGATGCAATCACTATTCCTTGTTACTGCGGTGATTGGTAGTGTAGTGTGTTGTACGAATATGAAGAGGAAAGTATTGGGACAAACACAAAAACCCAGTCCACGAGAACGAAGAATTAATCAGACGCGATTGAAATCCCTGACCCAGCAAGGAATCGAACCCGGAACACTCTGAACTGAAGGCTTCATCCCTGGCCATTCAGCCAATGAGTCGGACACATGAAATCCCAATACTAGGTGGAAAATGTAGGCGGTTAGCATTCTGTACCCACATGAAGTACAACTGAGACCGTACCTTCTGAGAGTAGTGGGAATTTGAAGAGAGAGAGACATTACATACGAATATTCGCACCTCATTTTGAAGAGTTGTCCTGTAATGAAACGCAATATGCATATTTTTAAGAAGGTTCTGCGAGCCTGGCAGTCTTAGCAAGTGCGACTCTGGGAAAATATAAGACAGTCTATGGAAATAACCCGCAGAGACTTTGGTGGGAAATTTATAGAAAGTATGAGATATAACTTACAGTGGAAGATTTTCACCCTCTTGACGATAACGAACACGGAACATTCTGGGGTGAAGCAAGCAAAAGATCGAAGAAACTGGTGTGAACGGTGACTTTTCACAATAACCCGCAACCATTAAAACAAGAATGTCGTGCAAGCCTGGATAAAAGAGGAGAGACATCATAATTCGAACACAAATGCACCTCTGAGCTTCAGCCAAATATCGCTATCAGACTTCCTGGCAAGTACTAGAAACCTCGTACTTCTGCGTGAACCGAGCGTTCAAACATTGTTCTCAGTAAAGCGAAATGTTTTAGTTCTAAACACAAAGTTTTAATATGTAAGTGATGTAGCAAGTACTGTGGCTACTATAAGTTTCTTAAGTTCAAATCAATAAGCTTAAAATGTTAAAATAAAAATTCATTGTTCCAAACACTAAAAAACCAACAGCGCGTTACCCATCAATTCACACGCTAGCATATTTGACTCTGCCACCATTCAGCTTCAAGACCTTGAAGTAGCTTTCTTAAGTTATGTCTCTATGAATAAAGCACATGTATTAAGTCTTACACCATCTCCCTAGTCCCGTACCACCATCGTTTTCCAAGTTCACCTCTAAGCCCTAGACCATAGCTAATTCCCTTTACCCCCTTTTTCTCTATATCCCTATAGCCATTTAGCCCTTGTGCCCTTTTGCCCAGCTGCCTTTTTCCATTTAACCCTTTTCCCTTTAGCCCTTTTTCCCCTCTGCCCGTTTTCCCATTTCCCCTTCTGTCCTTTGTCCTTTAGTACTTTCGCCCCTTTGCCGTTTAACCCCTCTGTCCTTTTGCCCAATCGTTCTTGCGCTTTTACCAATTAGCCCTTCTTCCCTTTACCCCTTTTGCCCATTTGCCCTTTTCCATTTAGCCATTTAACCTTTTTGCCCTCTGCCCTTTAGTTATTTAGCCCTTTGGCCCTTTTGTCCTTGAGTCATTTAATCCTTTTGCTCTTTCGAGATTTAGCACTTTTGCTCATTTGCCATTTAGCCCTTTTCGCCCGTTTTTCAGTCGCTCAGATCCAATACCTAAGGTCACCTTACAGCGTTACGCCCCTACGAATAAAACATATGTATTAAGTGAATATTGAATTTTCACGACCGCATCGTAATCGAAACCGACTTTCAACCTATTAGGTCGTGTTACGTACATTTAGTACGTGTTGAAGAGATGTTAAGTACAGAACAAAAATGGCCAACCAGACACCAGTGGGATCCGAACCCACAACCTCCCGATTTCGCGTCGGTTGCTCTACCAATTGAGCTATGGTGGCCTAGGCCATCTTTGTTCTGTTGGTAGAGCAACCGACGCGAAATCGGGAGGTTGTGGGTTCGGATCCCACTGGTGTCTGGTTGGCCATTTTTGTTCTGTACTTAACATCTCTTCAACACGTACTAAATGTACGTAACACGACCTAATAGGTTGAAAGTCGGTTTCGATTACGATGCGGTCGTGAAAATTCAATATTCATTGACTTGGCCCTCAACGGGCAACTTAAACACACTCTACAGTGTGATGGTAGTAGTACCAGACCTGTAGCTCAGATCCTTTCCAACAGAACAAAGCTGGCCTAGGCCACCATAGCTCAATTGGTAGAGCAACCGACGCGAAATCGGGAAGTTGTGAGTTCGGATCCCACTGGTGTCTGGTTGGCCATTTTTGTTCTGTACTTAACATCTCTTCTACACGTACTAAATGTACGTAACACGACCTTAAAGGTTGAAAGTCGGTTTCGATTACGATGCGGTCGTGAAAATTCAATATTCATTGACTTGGCCCTCAACGGGCAACTTAATCGCACTCTACAGTCTGATGGTAGTAGTACCAGACCTGTAGCTCAGATCCTTTCCAACAGAACAAAGATGGCCTAGGCCACCATAGCTCAATTGGTAGAGCAACCGACGCGAAATCGGGAGGTTGTGGGTTCGGATCCCACTGGTTTCTGGTTGGCCATTTTTGTTCTGTACTTAACATCTCTTCAACACGTACTAAATGTACGTAACACGACCTAATAGGTTGAAAGTCGGTTTCGATTACGATGCGGTCGTGAAAATTCAATATTCATTGACTTGGCCCTCAACGGGCAACTTAAACCCACTCTACAGTGTGATGGTAGTAGTACCAGACCTGTAGCTCAGATCCTTTCCATCAGAACAAAGATGGCCTAGGCCACCATAGCTCAATTGGTAGAGCAACCGACGGGAAATCGGGAGATTGTGGGTTCGGATCCCACTGGTGTCTGGTTGGCCATTTTTGTTCTGTACTTAACATCTCTTCAACACGTACTAAATGTACGTAAGACGACCTAATAGGTTGAAAGTCGGTTTCGAATATGTATTAAGTCTTTCACCAATTTCCTAGTCCCATGTGTAACCGCCATCTTGTTCCGATTTCAGCTTCCAACGTTACGGCCCCTATGAATAAACCACATGTATTAAGCCTTACGCCATCACCCTAGTCCAATGCCACTATCTTGTTCTAAGTTCAGCTCCAAGCCACTGAGGTTGCATTCCGAAGTTACGCTTGTATGAATGAAGCATATGTACCAAGTCTTGCACCATCTCCCTAGCCCCGTGCCGCTATATTGATGCAAATTCAGCCCCAATACCCTGAGGATGCCTTCCAACATTACGACGCTAAGAATAAGGCACATGCATTAAGCCTTACACCACCTCCCTAGACGTATGTGTAACCACCATCTTGTTCCATGTTCAGCTTCAAGCCCCGGAGGGTGCCGTCGAACGTTACGCCCTTATGAATAAAGCACATGCATTAAGCCTTACAACATCTTCTTAGTCCTATGTGTAGCCACCATCTTGTTCCGAGTTCAGCGTTGGACCTTACCAGCCCTATGAGTAAAGCACATGTACTTTTTTGGTATTTTGCTTTACGTCGCACCGATACAGATAAGTCTTATGGAGACGATGGAATAGGAAATGTCTAGGAATGGGAAGAAAGCGCCGTGGCCTTAATTATGGTACAGCCCCAGCATTTGCCTGGAAAACACATGCATTAAGCCTTACGCTATCTTCCTAGTCTTATCAGTAAAATGTGTAGCCGACATCTTGTTCCAAGTTCAGCTCCAAGTCCGGGGAGGTTAAGTTAGGTTAACGCGTAATCAGCTGAAGATTAAGCTTGCTCTTTTAGCCAGGGTGCAGAGGAGGACAACCGGTTAGATTAACGCCTAGTCAGCGTAAGGTTAAGATTATAATTTTAGCGAGGGTTAAGGAAGGGCAACCGGTTAGGTTAAACCTGGTCAGTGTAACTTTAAACCTGCACTATTATGCGGTTAGCCTCGGGATCGAACTTAGGTGTGTAAGGTTTAACTTCCTTAAGCCTGGGGTCGAACACGGGATCTGTAAGGTTAAACCTAGGCACGCCATTCCTGATAGGTTAAGACACTCTACCCATAATCACGTTGGCTGTTAGGATAAGCTTCCACTTTTTGGACTCGAACTTAGGTCTGTACGGTTAACGCCTTTAGGTATAGTGTTGAACACAAGGTCTGTAAGGTTAAGCCTGCACACTGAGAAGGTGTCAGCATTAGGGCCTAAGGAAACAGGAACATGCACAGAGAGGAAGCTAGGTGGACCGAGGTTAGGGAGCTTTCCATCTGTAAATTCATCCGTCTTTTATTCAATGGTAACAACATATTTGCAGTACCATAACTGAAGAACCTATTCAAAGTAATCCAATAAACTCCTATTGGCCTCGTATACACAACCGAGAACATAATATCCTTTACCCACAGGTAATATAACAGGAACACAAGTAACAGTATAACATTTGAAAAATACATACTACAAAAAGAAACGGCCTTCAACTGGCCATAGGCCCCTGGACTACGAACCCGTCACAACCACACAGCACAGCACACACAGAAGCACAACTCTAATCCAATTACACACCCATTCGCGGCCAGAAGCATTAACCTCTCACTCAATATACACGTGCAACATTTACTCACGACTTACGCTCCGATGTTCGCAGCCCAGAAGCCTTGGGTTCGAAAGGAACCTCCAAGTAGATACTCCCGAGAGTGACAAATAAATAATGAGAGTCAAACGCTGGATACTACCAGCCACCAAGACTACGCTTGAGACGGGAAGGGGAAGGGACAGGAGGGGGAACAACCAATATAGAAACAGAAAACACTCAACTCATAGCGCAGGCGCACTTCAAGTGTCAGTAAGAGTCTTTTCAGTCTGAGAGCTCAATTACAAGTATCTCGTTGCACAATTTTTTAAATACATGAAAACATTTGTGATAACACGTAGCCAGCATGAGGTCATAGGAGGTTAAGAGGGTGCTCTTAGTCAGCAGTTCGCACCACGCTGTGACTTCGCCCACCGGATCGGGCCTCGTCCAGGGGCTACCGGATACCGGATGCCGTCGATGTGTGCTCGTGTTCACAATAAATGTTTAACTAAGTTAGGCAGTTAAAAAATTTCAAAATATCGGTGTAATTTTAATACACACTTGCAAGTTGAGAGAAATTAATGTCACGTTATAAATATGCAGTTTGAACAGATAGATCATCTCAAGTATTTAGGATGTGTATTCTCCCTAGATGTAAGTGAGATTGAATCAAGGTGCACCAAAGCTAGTGCAGTTAAAATAATTTCGTGTGTCTATTTCTAGCCGAGTGCAGCCCTTGTAACGCAGACCCCCCGATGAGGGTGGGCGGCATCGGCCGTGTGTAGGTAACTGCATGTTATTGTGGTGGAGGATTATGTGTGGTGTGTGAGTTACAGGGATGTTGGAGACAACACAAACACCCAACCCCCGGGACAATGGAAGTAACCAAAGAAGGTTAAAATCCCCGACCCGGCGGGAAATAGAACCCCGGACCCTCTGAACCGAAGGCCAGTACGCTAACCATTTATCCAATGAGTCGGAAAGCTAATGTAGTGAGTTTGCGGTTGTAATCAACGGTATTCTCTAAGCAGGTCAGCTCCCGGACGAAATTATTTTTACACCGGTCTGATTTCATACCAACTTTTTTTTGTGGGAATGGAAGCTGCGTGGTTTCAGGACATCTGATTCGTCAATTAAAAGCAACAGACATGAATGTTTCTAGAATTATAGGGAGTACAAACAGGTGGGAAAAATGACAGGGGGGTACTCAGAATCAGGAGATAAAGTTTAAGTTAGGAATTAACTATATTGATAAACCGGCATAAACCGGCTTCCTTAGTGGGGTATTGTGTGGCAAATGGAGGAGCATAGTTTACGCAGGAGAAGAATGGACTCGGTCTTGGAGGGTAGAAGTAGTAGAGGGAGACGAAGACGACGATGGTTAGACTCATTTCCTAATGATTGTAATACAAGAGGAATGGGAACTAAACGAGGCCACAGACCTAGTTACAAACAGAAGATCTTCCAGCGGGATGCGTTACAGCTCTGCGGAAATTGTAATGGATACCCGTGGTCTCCTTTATCTCTCCTCCTGCTGGATTGATCTTTAAGTGTACAGTTGAGTTTGAGTATTTTGTGATCTGAGCCGCAGTCAGCTCCTGGCTTTGCCTTTACGTTTGAGTATCTTGTGATCTGAGCCGCAGTCAGCTCCTGGCTTTGCCTTTACGTTTGAGTATCTTGTGATTGAGCCGCAGTCATCTCCTGGCTTTACCTTTACGTTTGAGTATCTTGTGATCTGAGCCGCAGTCAGCTCCTGGCTTTGCCTTTACGTTTGAGAAACTTGTGGTCTGATCCGCAGGCAGCTCCTGGCTTTACGTTTGAGTATATTGTGATCTGAGCCGTAGTCAGCTCCTGGCTTTGCCTTTACGTTTGAGCATCTTGTGATCTGAGCCGCAGTCAGCTCCTGGCTTTACCTTTACGTTTGAGAATCTTGTGATCTGATCCGCAGGCAGCTCCTGGCTTTACCTTTACGTTTGAGAATCTTGTGATCTGATCCGCAGTCAGCTCCTGGCTTTACCTTTACGTTTGAGAATCTTGTGATCTGATCCGCAGGCAGCTCCTGGCTTTACCTTTACGTTTGAGAATCTTGTGATCTGATCCGCAGGCAGCTCCTGGCTTTACCTTTACGTTTAAGAATCTTGTGATCTGATCTGCAGGCAGCTCCTGGCTTTACCTTTGCGTTTGAGTATCTTGTGATCTGAGCCGCAGTCAGCTCCTGGCCTTGCCTTTACGTTTGAGTATCCTGTGATCTGAGCAGCAGGAATCTCCTGGCTTTGCCTTTACGTTACTCACAGAGTTGCGCTACCTTCTCCTTTCCTCACTAAAATGAAGCCGATTTGATTCTTGCGTTTCTTGTTGTGGCTTATCCAGTTTGATAGTCGGCACGGGTGCTGCTGGGAAAGTTAGTCTATAATTGTCAGACTGAGGGCTGCAGCAAACTTCAGTAACCGTTATATCCCCTCATTTCCCTCTACTAATTCGACGGTCCAACAAGGTCTCCAAGGTGTAAGGCACCTATGATCCATTCAACTTTGGCGATGAAATCACCGTTTGCTCCATTTGCGGAAACTCATCGATTTGTAACTCTTCAACCTCTTTGTCTGTGGTGAAATGCATTTGATCCTTTCAGTGTGTTTCGACAATGTCCCGTATGTCACCATTCTCTCTCATTAGCTCTCGTTCCAGAATGTGGAGTCGCCCACACTGGAGGAGGCCCCTCACATTACAAGATTCGATGTGGAATCTTGTCCGAAACTGAAATATTTCTCTCTCCCCAGTAGTATATTTTGCGTGTAGTGCCTAGTCACCTACACTGTCACTCCCGGCTGACCATGTCACATTGCCCTTCCCGGAATCGGAACAACGCTAGCTGGTAGCCGGAGCAACTGGCTACATCAGTCCATACATATGTTCTATCATGACATTGCCTACACACGGGAATGAGGCGATCAGTTGATTTCCTTCGCCTGCCTGACCCTGTAATCACCGTTACATGAATAACGCAAGAACGCATAATAACGTGGGTTACGGTACTAGACGGTTTTTCACTAACAAACCGTTACTGTAGGCTAACATATAGCATTTAAACTTATTAATTAAGCGTAAGAAGTGAATTTAAAAGAGAGGGAAACTCTGCTTAATAAAAATTATGCAAGAAGCAAAGGAGATTGCCCACGTAACTGGAAGAAAGTAAAATTCATGGCATAAATCAGCGTGAGTGGGAAAATAACACTCCCTCTTCCTTTAAGGAACAATTATAGTGTGTATATTTTCTAACCTGTGTCTTTCCCTTCCTGGTGATGATCAATAATAATAATAATAATAATAATAATAATAATAATAATAATAATGGCATTTGCTTTACGTCCCACTAAATAATTCTACTGTTTTCGGAGACGTCGAGGAGCCGGAATTTAGTCCCACAGGAGTTCTTTTACGTTCCAGTAAATCTACCGACACGAGGCTGACGTATTTGAACACGTTCAAATACCACCGGATTGGTCCAGGATTGAACCTGCGAAGTCGGGTTCAAAAGCCCGATGCCACAACCGTCTAAGCCACTCAGCCCGGCGGGATGATGATCAATTTGTGTTATCGATTTTACCTTCAGTAATGTTCATTTTTGTGTTTTTCGTTTCGTTTCCCGTCAGTTATTTTAACAGTCGTCGGGAGTTAGTGGGTTCGAACCCCACAGCCAGCAGCCCTGAATATGGTTTTCCGTGGTTTCCCATTTTCACACCAGGTAACTGCTGGGGCTGTACCGTAATTAAGGCCACGGTAGCTTCCTTCCCACTCCTAGAACTTTCCTGTCCCATCGTCGCCATAAAACCTATCTGTGTCGGTTCGACGTAAAGTAACATACATACACTGTCGGAAAAAAATTAGTACGCCTTCTTAGAGTTTTCCAATTCACTAGAGATTTATTGCTGAAGCAGTTTCTGTAGAGTACATGAAATGATTACATTTACAGATCAATAGTCAAGCGGTATTGGGGTACCAGGTGTCGATCCACGCTGAAACACCCATATTAGTACGTGGTTTATCCTCCACGGGCGGGAATACATGCGCTGATTCTGGCATCCATTCGATCATACTGATGGCGAATACTGTCTTGGGATACATTATTTCACTCCTGTTCGACCCTTCACGTAGTTCTGCGAGAGTTGTGGGTTGACGAGTCGCACGTGTCAGTTGTGGTCCCATCATATCCCACACGTGCTCGATGGGAGACAAATCCAGAGATCATGCTGGCCAGGGAATTTGCTGCACGTCTTGCATAGCACGTTGAGTTTCATGCGCAGTGTGTGGGCGATCGTTATCCTGTTGGAACGACACATCGCCTTCCAGTTGTAACAATGGAAAAAGAACGTGTCTTAAAACATACTGCAGGTCAGCGTTCCCTCTACAAGCACCAAATGTGAATGAGAGTTGTAGCTTATGTTCTGGGGTGGGGCCAGTGTGTCTTGGACGAATGCACTCTACGAGACAGCGCTCGCCAGGTCTACGTCGTACGCGCAAGCGACTATCACTTGCGTGCAGACAGAATCTGCTTTCATCGCTTCCAACTTCCATTGATTTTCTGACGGCACCAGTCGAGCCGTGCACGTCGATGCTGTGGTATGAGTGGAAAACGGGCTAGAGGCGTGAGTGCCCGTAGTTCCACTGGTAGTAACCGGTTATTAAGAGTTCGTGTTGATACTTCTGGGCTCACAAACCCTCTTATCTGTGCTGTTGTAGCTGTACGATCTGCCACTGCTGCCCTTACAATACGACTATCCTGGCGGACGTCTGTGTTGCGTAGACGTCCAGAACCTCGTGTACGAGTGTGAGAATGTTCAAGTGACCATTGCAACCAGCATCATTGCAAAACTGACGCCGTACGTCCAACTTGTGTGGCAATTCTCCGAAAAAGCCATACCGCCATTCGGAAGGCCACAATTTGACCCCAGTCAATCCCGCTCAGCTGGCTGAGAGGAAGCACGAGTGAGTCTCTGTGGCATGGCACCTGTCTGCTTCACACGTTTACATCACACTGAGCCTTATGGCTGTGAACATTCCCTATGAAAGGTTACACGCAGATGGCGCTGTGGCAGCTATGTCACTACGATGCCTGTTGGCGGACGACGCTGAAACAATTATCAGTACATCTACTATCCCCCAGGTGGCATCTGCCGTTGTGGGATCAAAATTGATGTCGTCGTTCACGGTGTACTAATTTTTTTTTCCGCAGTGTACATACATCAACATTATATACCATTGTGCCTTTCAGCGTTCAGTCTACAAGCCTCTGTGAATTTACTAACCGTTGTCACAATCCTATATTTGCAACTAGTGCTGTGGCCTCATTTCATTCTATACCTCTCATCTTTAAATCGTTAGAAACTGAGTCTAACCAATGTCGTCTTGTTCTCCCTCTTCTCTTACTCTCCATAAGAGAATCCATTATTTTCCTATGTAACGTATCCTCCTCCATTCTCCTCACATGACCCCACCACTAAAGCCGGGTTATGCGTACAGCTTCATCCATCGAGTTCATTCGCAACCTACCCTTTATCTCCTCATTCCGCGTAACCTCCTGCCATTGTTCGCACCTACTCGCTACTTTCATGTCTGTTACTTCTTACTTATGAATAAGATATCCTGAGCCCACCCAGCTTTCACTCCCGTAAAGCAAAATATTACGCGCAAAGTAACTTGTAAATATATCTACTTCATTTCTATTTCATTGAGTGTAAAGCCCTAGTCTTCTCATAGTTATACACAGACCACTGCAATAACCTGTAATACCATCATAAACAGTAATTTCTATTGACAAAGTTTGTAATGGTCTTGCCCCACATGAATAGTATCACTGAAAATGAAACGCTGTTTTTAATACGGACTGCCGAGCTGAGAATGTAATTGCACGGAGAGCTATGCAGCTTTGTACAATGCACTGGCTGTGGTGGGCTCGGGTCTGAGAGGTGACAGAGGGCCGGACTATCGATCGTCGACGGCCGTGAGGCAGTGTGAGCGATGGTTTCCACAAGTCAAGAGTTTTACAACGGTGAAGGAAAGGTATTACATTTCATTACCGGCGTTCAAAGTATCCATTACGCGGTGTGACTCAAAATGTTGGAGTTTCTTCTTTTTTCTTTGCAATTTGAAGAAACCATTATTCAAACAATAGTGGCACTTTAATATTTCGTACCGGGCGAGTTGGCCGTGCGGTTAGGAGGGCGCAGCTGTGAGCTCGCATCCGGGAGATAGTGGGTTCGAATCCCACTGTCGGCAGCCCTGAAGATGTTTTTCTGTGGTTTCCCATTTTCACACCAGGCAAATGCTGGGGCTGTACCTTAATTAACGCCACGGCCACTTCCTTCCTATTCCTAGGCCTTTCCTGTCCCATCGTCGCCATAAGACATATCTATGTCGGTGAGACGTAAAGCAAATAGCATCTGTCTATCATCTAATATTTCGTTCCTTATATGGATGTTGTGACAACAAAATTCATACGAAAGAAATCAACGAATACATATTTCTGAGAACTATCTCCTTCGATTTGGCCTCTAGTTTAATATCTCGATTTCCGGAACATGACACACACCACGTATCCTGCACCATTTCGTCAATTAAGGATGCTATGGCCAACGAGAGATCGGGCAGAATGAGATCACATAAACGGAAACAGGAATGAAATAAGAATGAACCAGTATTTTCTGGCAATTATTATGTGCAATCTGGAATTTCATGGAGGATACTGAAGTAAACATGACGTAGAACTTAAAGTACTACTCCAATTTTTGGGATAACGAACCAAATAAAGATTTGGCCCTGAGTCCAATATATCAAATTTGGTTTCCCAGTGAAGTTATTCTCCGGATACGGGAAACAACTTGAAGAAGAAATCTTGTGAGAAAAGATTTATATATGAGAATCCCAAAATACATGTGAACAGTTATTATAATGCTCAGATTTCTATAGTACTTATAAAGAACGAATTCAGTACTAACGAGGGAAGAAAAGTATTAATGTATCGCACAATACCTTTTTTAACAGTTGGCTTTACGTCGCACCGACACTGATAGGTCTTATGGCTCCGATGGAGAGGAATGGGGTAGGAGCGAGTGGGAAGGAAGCGGCGGTGACCTTAATTAAGGTACAGCACCAGCATTTGCCGGGTTTGAATATGGGAAATCACGGAAAACATTATTCAGGGCAGCCGACAGTGGGGTTCGAACCAACTCCTAATACAAGCTCACACAAGATCGCACAACATAACCCTTATAAATGTTAACGTGATTTGTTTCAAAATTATGAAAATCTGTGGAGTGTCAATCAATCAATCAATCAATCAATCAATCAATCAATCAATCAATCAATCAATCAATCAATCAATCAATCAATCAATCAATCAATCAATCAATCAATCAATCAATCAATCAATCAGTATTGACCTGCGTTTAGTGCTGCTGTCCAGCCACCATATCAGTTATTTTACTATATTTTCCTAAATTTTTTTACATGATTTGAAAGAACTTGGAAATTTATCCCAAATTTTCTTTGATAATTTATTCCTTTCACAAATTCCTCTTCCTATAAATGAATATTTTCTCCAATTTGTCCTCTTTAATTCAAAATTTATCTTCGTATTATGATCATTCCTACCAATAAAAATTCCACTCCGGCTTATTCGTCTACTATTGGCATTCCACGCATTCTCTCCGCTGACAGCTTGGAACATACTCCTTGGTCGAACAGCTCGTTCCTTACTCCTAAGTCTTCGAAGCCCAAAGTTTGCAACATTTTCGTAACACTATTCCTTTGTCTGAAATCACCCACAACAAACCATGCTGCTTTCCTTCAGATCTCTTTCAGTTCTCGTATAAAATACTTGTTATCCGAAAACTGTCATGTGAAATTTACGAGAGGCTTACTCTCCCTTCTCTTTACATCCTTACTACAACCCCTAAATACTATATGAAGAGATCTGTGACATTTGTTTCAAACCTCATTAATGTGGTTCACCAAATGCTGATAATTCCTTATATTAAAACTTAAGTATTTGCAGTAATTTCCGTGAGGTTCTTTCACACCATGAACACAGTAATTGAAGCTGAGAGGACTTTTCGTCTTGGTCAAAATTACAACCCGACTTGCCATCCATCTTCCATATGTCAATTTCGTAACATTGACGAGGACTTTTCCAGCCACTCACAATCCTGTAACTTATATATGTCCCCATACAACACAACACAAGCTGAATAAATATTCTTCTGTGATTGCAGTTCTTTAATCCTGTCATTTACTTACGTAAGAAAAAGATAAAAGTCCAATAATACTGCCTAGCGGGACAGGATCAGGTAATGTTTCACCTTCTCTAATTCTCCGAGTTTTGTTTACTGCAAATGTAGACACTCATTCAACTACCGTACTATTTTATCTAGTCCAATAGCCGTCATTGTCGTTAGCAGTCTTCTATTATCCACGTTACCAAAAGCCTTGGGCAGGTCAGTAGTCCATTTGACCTACTGAAACTAAACTACCTGCTAAATCTTGCTAGAATTCTGCAAGTTCAGCCACACTGGACTAGACATTCCAAAACACGACTGCCTTCTGTCAAACCAGTCAGTAATTTTGCAAACTCATCTGATACAATCAGAAAAAATGCTTTCCCAGATCTTACATGCAATACATATCAAGGTGACTGACCTGCAATTATGGGATTTAAGTTCTACATTGGGGCTACTACAGTAACTCTCAATTGACTTAATATAGCTCCATCATGCAAAACGTAATCAAACATTTTCGATATGGCACAATACTCCAATACCCCAACTCATTGCCTTAAGAAATTTTTCAATCCCAGCTGCTTATCTAGCGTTCAACTTTTGTAACTTTCTGTAAATGTCTTTATTATCTTAGATAAATTTCTGTACTTTGCCATGTTAGTCACCCCCCCCCCATACCTAGGTATTATCCTTATATCCAACAATATTTACACATTGTTGACTGAATATTTCTGCCTTCTGTAATTCTTCACACGTACAATTCTCCTTTTTTTCTGCTAGTTGCTTTATGTCGCACCGACACAGATATGTCTTATGGCGACGATGGGATAGGATAGGCCTAGGAAGTGGAAGGAAGCGGCCGTGGCCTTAATTAAGGTACAGCCCCGGTATTTGCCTGGTGTAAAAATGGGAAACCACGGAAAACTATCTTCAGGGCTGCCGACAGTGGGGCTCGAACCCACTATCTCCCGATTACTGGATACTGCCCGCACTTAAGCGACTGCAGCTATCAAGCTCGGTAAATGACATTCCTGTTGGCAGTTTCTGCCTTAATGTACCTGTTCATACCATTCCATTTTTTTAATTCATATGAGTACCAATTATACACTGAGTGGCCAAAAGTCACGGGAAGGGGTGTCCCATTAGAAAATGTGTCGTGTATGACCCCTGAGCATCGCGGCTAGCTGCGGCGTAGCTGAACAATCTGTCACAGACACCAGCGTCGTGAAGATGGCAACACGGCGCGAGTTAACCGACTTTGAACGTGGGATGATCATCGGCGCACGACGCCTGGGTCATGACATTGCACAGATTACACGCGAATTCGGGTTTCCGAGGTCAGCAGTGTCGAGGGTGGACCTTCAATATCGCAGAGAGAATGTTACCACCCGCGTAGACCGCCGCTCGGAAAGACCACATGTGTTTAACGAACGGACATCACGTCGCCTCCGCAGAATCATAATGGGCGCTCGACGGCTACTGTGAGTCAGATCACGGCCCATTTCAATGCTGGGAGTCAGGAACGCATTTCTACCAGGACTGTAAGGAGGCAACTGAACCGCATAGGCTTCACCAGCCGACGACCAACTCGTGTCCCTTTGCTGACACCTCGACACAGAGCTCAACGACGTGCATGTGCCCACGAACATCGGCAATGGACCATGGAACAGTGGCGGCGTGTGATATGGTCTGATGAATCGCGGTTCCATTTGTACCGAGCTGATAGCACGTGAGAGTGTGGTGTATGTTCATGAGGCTATGGTTCCTGAGTGTCAACAAGGTTCTGTTCAGGCGGGAGGTGGCTCAGTTCTGGTCTGGGTGGCGCTCTCATGGTCCCAATTAGGCCTCTTTGTCCGACTACAGGGAGCGCTGACAGGTGCACATTATGCGGACATTCTTTCAGACCATCAGCATCTCTTTCTGGCCCTAGAGTTCCCGGATGGAGATGCCATATTTGAACAGGACAATGCGCCATGTCACCGCTCTGTGGTGGCACACAGGTGATTGAAGGAGGACTCTAGCGAAGTTACGACCATGAGTTGGCCCTCCAGATCCCCCGATCTTAATCCAGTCGAGCATTTATGGGTCGCTGTCGATGCTGATGTACGCTCCATGGACCCAGCACCAACTTCACAAGACCAATTGTGGGTAACAGTGCAAGAGGCGTGGGTCCAGATCCCTCCAGAACGATTCCAACACCTTGCATAGTTGAGTCCTCGCCGTATTGCTGCCGGTTTGAAGGCTCGCGGAGAAGCAACTCGTTATAAACATCACATTCAGTGTCTTCCCATGACTTTTGGCCACTCGATGTATTTGCCATCATGTTATCCTGAGCTGACTTTGTTTACAAAATTCATTTTTCTGGTAAGTTTCTTAATAGTAATAATGTTGTTTGCTTGACGTCCTACTAGCTATTTTTATTTTCTGAGACGCTGAGGTGCAGAAATTTAGTCCATCGGAGGTTCATTTACGTGCCAGTAATTCTACCAGCATGAGGCTGACGTACTTGAGGACCTTGTAGGACTGAGCCAGGATCGAACATGCCAAGCTGGGATCAGAAGGCTAGCACCTCAACCGTCTGAGCCACTCGGCCCGACAGTAAGTTCCTTCAGTCTCTCCTTACTTCCACAAACTTTCTTAACTATGTATCCGGTGCGACGTAAAGCAAGTTGGAAAAAACCTCTGTATCATTCTAACCTGCACCACATTCTTGATATCTTCATTCCACCGTTATTATATATTGTAACCGGCCCCACGCTCAAGAGGTAGCGTGCCTGCCTCTTACCCGGTGGCCCCGAGTTCGACTTCCGGCAAGATCAGAAATTTTTACCCCGGTCTGAGAGATGGTTCGGAGTCCACTCAGCCTACGTGATAACAATTGGGGACCTATCTGACGGCGAGATAGCGGCCACGGTCTAGAAAGCCAAGAATAACGGCCGACAAGAAACGTCGTGCCAAACGCACGACACCTCGTAATCTGCAGGCCTTCGGGTGGAGCAGAGATCGCTTGGTGAGTGGACCCTTCGGGACTGCTGCGCCATGGGGTTTAGATTTTTGTTTTATAATATAGTGGGCTTTTGCGATTCCTCACCACCCTTAAAGGTGCATGCATATCTGTTTTCACACTTCTCAACAATTGCTTTAAACCCATCTCACCGGGCGAGTTAGCCGTGCGGTTAGGGGCGCGCAGTTATGGGTTTGAATCCGGGAGATGGGTTTCAACCACAGTGCCGGCAGCCCTGAAGATGGTTTTCCGTGGTTTCCCATTTTCACACCAGGCAAATGCTGGTGCTGTACCTTAAATAAGGTAGCGGCTGTTTCCTTCCTACTCCTAGGCCTTCCCTAGTTCCACAAACCACTCCTCATATATTTCATCATGTGGGCATCTACTGTGTTCAGGTGGCATAACAACGTTAGTTGTGCATTTGGAACAAAACCACGTTCATTACCCGCGTGAACTTACGCGAATCGTGGTCCTCGGCTTTACGGTGTCCTAAGTACCGAGCTCGACAGTGGTCTGCCGAGCACTTTTTACATGGTATCTTTCCATTTTTTTGTCACACGCTAACCAACATTTACCCAGAATACCTCTGCTTAAATTATAAATTTATTTTGTGCCCTTTAGATATCTGT
This sequence comes from Anabrus simplex, assembly GCF_040414725.1. Lineage (NCBI taxonomy): Eukaryota > Metazoa > Arthropoda > Insecta > Orthoptera > Tettigoniidae > Anabrus > Anabrus simplex. The sequence goes on from NC_090266.1 coordinate 526,668,884, forward strand.
GTTTCCAATATTAATAATTTCATCGATTTTGAAGAAAAGCGCTTTATTATCCCGTCCTAATCAATATAAGAAGTAGTTTCCGAATTTTGTGGCAAAGAATCGTTTTCATTCACTAGAATCAAATTAACGATCCATGTCGGTTTCATGTTTGCAACCGAGCTCGATAGCTGCAGTCGCTTAAGTACGGCCAGTATCCAGTATTCGGGAGATAGTAGGTTCGAACCCCACTGTCGGCAGCCCTGAAGATGGCTTTCCGTGCTTTCCTATTTTCACATCAGGCAAATACTGGGGCTGTACCTTAATTAAGGCCACGGCCGCTTCCTTCCCACTCCCAGCCCTTCCCTGTCCCATCGTCGCCATAAGACCTATCTGTGTCGGTGCGACGTAAAGCAACTAGCATGTTTGCAAATAGGGCAGTGAACCACCTTAAGCACTCCACTTTTCTCATATCATCATATTTAATTTTACTTATATTTTAATTCAATTATTCTATTTTTTTGCTTTTCGTTGGTGTGAGTTCGGGAAGGACCCTGATTTTGTTCATTCCTTTTACTGTTCTTTCGGTACAGCACGTAGTTCTAGCCATTTCACTGACTGCGCTATTCATTTTAATTGTCTTTAAAATATAATGCAGTGCACACATTATAATACCGCGTTCTTTCTCCCTGAGTTAAACTATGGAATTTCCCTTCTTAACTTGAACTCCCTCTCTTCTTTGTTCTTTGAACTACGAACGCCCACGCACGATTACGAACTCTTAAACTGTAGTTGTTCTCACTTGTTCTCAAGAATTGCACATCTGTCACTGATTTTTATTTTATTTTATCAATATTGCACTACAGATAAAATGAACACAGCAATGCATTCGACTGTCTTATGATTTAAATGCGCACTGCTCAGCCAGCCGAGTTACGCGTGAAACCAAAATTACGGAGACGTTCTTCCTGTCATTAACTAAGAACTTACCGAGATAAGATCTTGGTGTTTGTTTGAAATAAAACTTCTACATCCGAAGACCATTTGTCACACTTTGATCCCCTGTGTAAAGTCAATAGCAAAGATGATGGCCAGCGACTGACTCTCTCGTGCTTACACATAACAATCCCTCAAAATGACTGAAAAGAGAAACACATACTCTAGTTTTATTATCATACTGAACTTACTTGGAATTCTTCTTTACCAGCAATGAAAAAATATAGATATATCGACTATATAATAGAAGTTATGGCATGATAAGTTTGGTGTAACGAAGATTTTGTATTTGGCGCAACATTCAATTATATTAAAATTTTCACAGTCAGTTAATGTTTTAAGTTATTTCTTGTTAACGGCATCCGACGTGGCTTGAAATTCTGTACATAACTCGATATTCATCCATTATAACCCATAAAATGCATATTTACGGATGTTTGGCAATTCCGCTACATTACAGGAGGACAGCGCTCACTGCAAAACGCGCAAGAAGGAAAGATATGAATTATCTCATAACTGATGTACTGCTTTTTAAGGTCCGAGCGCTCTGTAGTATTGTCACTGTCCTTTCCTATATTTGATAGAAAAATGTAAAGAGGAATAGGAACTCCAAAGCTGTGGAAAAGTGACTCGTGAGAAACGGCCAATGATGAAGTTCTCTAGATGGCTACTGCGCAGAAAGAAACCGGAGACGAGAATGACGTTTTAGGATGCTGGGAAACGCTTGCGCTTGATTTTCTTGGACTTTTAAGAGGGGTTAAAAGAATTTTGTGTGCCAGAAATAAGTGCAGCTAATGAGCGCAACTTAAGCCACCGTAGGATTTGTTGCAAATGAGAGGTGGACCCCTGTAGATTCCGAGCGCTTCAGCGACCTACTTTTCCTAAACAGCAACATGAAGTAAGAACTTAAGTTAAAGAATGTTCTGTTATACTACGGAAATAGAAATAGAACACAATATACGAAGCAGTGTTCAGACATTTGAAACTATGGAGCTACTATCCCTTGTGCGAAAATTTTTCTCTTTTAGAAAGAGAACATGATCTCTGGTTTTAACGTTGCGAGCCGGAAGAGGCCTTAAAGATGGTGGAGAACATTCGGAAGACTAATTCATGCCAAAATTGCAATTCAGTAAAACCTTTATCAACGAGTAATCTAGTTTGTTATTTTGGAGTACCCCTACATCATTTATATTTTTATGGGTTTGGGGCAGAATTAATGTAGGTAGTTGAGACTGAGTTAGGAAAGAAAATCACGTAACACCTCCATCCGCAAGTAAATGCCTTTCTTTTTCCTGTAAATATATTACATAACCCTTTCACCCTCAAAAGATGATAGCTTCCGATACCGCGTCACATACATAGTAAATTTCGTAGCCATTTTCAAGTTTGACTTACATTTATTTAGCAGCGAATGAAGTTAACACATAGAGCTTAACAATTTCACTTAATAATACGCCTATTTTAACTCATTTCTAACAAACATTGCGATTGAGATTTTGTTTCCATATCCATCAAATAGCAAAAATGTCTTTTCTCAAAGAAAATGCATGTCTACACTTTATATGGTATCGGTTTCACTCAGTGCAGTTCTGCAAACTTTGAGTGACTGACATGAAATTAAGGGCGCACGAAGATTATTTTTATGCAAAGTAGTTGCTTCTCTTTATCTTCATTTTTCGTAAAATATAATGAAAATTGTCCATTCACCCACGTATTTTCAACTGATCATTACCTTTTCGAAACCGAAGCAGAAAGTGTACATACCGACGTATTTTACTGTTCAAAATTGAACAGTTTCAAAGGAGAAAATTTCGAGATCTGATTTGTATGATACTTGCTCAAAATACATTCATGTTAATAAAACGTGATCTGTTATAGGAATACCTTTCTGGGTTGTGTAAACGACTTTTGTCAAGCTTGCTTGTCGATGCTTGCACATAACCTGCTGGAGCATCCATCTTTCTCCACCCTCTCTAAGGTGATAATTTGAATACCTCAGTTCGCTCTAAACATCTCACATTGATTGTCAGGTTTCACACTGGGTTGTTGTATTGAAATTAAATTAGTGACTGAATCATGCTGGATTCATCTTTCTGAAGATCTTCAATAGCTCGTGATGGTTAGTTAACTGAGGAGCTGCGTAGCCGAAGCAATAAAGGTGTGTTCATTTCTTGTTTGCTTCTTGTTTAAAAGGCCCTAACATCTAGGTCATTGGCCCTGTGTTCAGTTCACACGCAAGTGAGTGGGATCAACTAAGCTCCAGAAAGTCGAAAAATGTAGAATCATGTTTTCCACGTTTGTACAGGCAGATGAACCTGAGGTCCATTTACCCTACACCAAAAATAAGTGGCATGTTCTTTCCTGGAGCAAAGACAAATGGGCATATTGCTAACCACTCTGTCCCACTTACAATGTCTTTGGCGAGTAGACAGGGACACTTCCCGCTTAATGTTTAAGGCTGTTTAGCGGTGAGAGTTCAGATTGAGTTACCTTCACTACACTTTTCCAACAACCGGAAGTTAAATTTCCTGCCCTAACTACCTTGGGTCGTGTGCTTTCTCTCATAAGCCCTCTTTGAAAAACAATGCTGACCATGACCTCGCAGTATTCCAAATGTGCTGACTTTTACCAAATTTTGGAATTACGTTTTTCTGTTCATTTCCCGTCATTCGTTACGTGACGAACATTTCAATGGAAATCTGAAAGAGTCTCTCTATTGCCAAACAAAGTACTGTATAAAGTGGAAACTTTTGCTGTACCTTCTACTCCTCCAAGCGTCTTCATGACCTGCATGGAGATGGCATTTTCTGGCTTTAAATTTTGCTTAGTTAATAGGAATTTCATTTTTTGTGACTCATGAATTAAAATACCTGAATATTAATAAAACGAGATCTGCAATGACAAGAGGTTCCAGGATTGTATACACATCCTATGCAATGCATAAGTAGTATGGACAAAGGGCATACGTACAAAACACGGGTGATTTGAATTTTGCTGAATGAACATATTTCATACATGCAGACGTCGTCATGGTCAATGACATCTGACGTCATTATAACGTCACAACATAACCTAGCCTACCTTAACATAACAGCCTTAACTTAACCTCACAAGCTCCACAGAGGAGCCTATCGATCATGGTTAGTGAGCGGCATTGGGGAGAGGGGCTTAACCTCTCCCCCTGGACCAGGTAGAGAGGGGGGCTTGGAATGGAGAGGTGAAGAGGGATATAGGGAACGCCATTATCGGGCATTTGTGGAGGGACTATAGTGTGCCCTACCATCAAGCAGATTTCACTTAGATTGCTGATAGAAGGTATCATGTGTTTTAAGATGACGGTATGAACATGTTGTTTTGAGTAAGGGCGCGTATTTTGAATGTTGACAGCTGTCAAAATCACGTTGTATATGCACAAGAGATTTCTTCAACTGACAATGCAAGGGAGCAGACTGAGCATAAGATGACGGGTTCTTTTGACAACCACGTGACGGTAGTGGTACCACGTGTTTTAAATTTGACAGTTCAAAAGAGAGCACGTGCTAGAGAGAGTGACGTGTTTTGTCAGGTTGAGACTTGTCAGATACTGCTAGTTCTTTAGATGGCAAACAGAGAACGTTGATCACGCATAGGATGGCGGTATTTTTGACAACAATATGATGGTAAGCCTTTGCTGGCGAGATGTATTGTTTACAGTGCACTATGTCTTCTGGTATGGGCTATATCAAATTTGTTACTTTCATTGACCTGTCTCAGTCTCATCCTTGGCTTTGACACTATGAAAGTGACTGAGGTATGAGTGATGCTAGTAATACCATTCCTTTTGCAGCCAGTTCCTGTTACGTATGGTGTGAAAATATCGCTCATAGGGTCGGTTGGTGCATGCATTTCAGTGGGCTTGGCAGACTGATATGTAATAGCAACGGCTGGCTCGGTGAGGAAAGCAACGGGACACTACCTCACTCCTCATTTCCCTCGTACGCCTCTTCAGTGACGCCTAGGCTATTTATGACAGCTGTTGGCGGAGCTGCAGAGGATCAAACCAGCCTTCGGGCTGAATACCCAACATACATACATGATGGTAATGTCGAATTTGACAGATAAACAGACTTGTTTAAAAGGTCAGAGCAAGTGCCATATTTCTTGACAACCACGTGACCGCAGGTTGTTAACGCGATTTGAATTTGTTTAAAATATCAGAGCACGTGCTAGTGTTCTCTTTTCTTCATTTTGATGAGGGAAAGATACTGACGACCCGTGATCATCGGGTATTTGTGAAGTGAATTTAACTCGCAAATTTTTATTCTAAGTTTACGAGTCAATATTTCTTCTTAGCCGAGTCTTGTAATCATATGTGCTCGTATTAATGCATTATCTGTGTATACGTTAGTGTATAAGAAAGTCAGGACATCAATCCCGCATGCGTAAAAATGTCCGTTAATTGAATCTACGTTTCAATCCTCATGCGTTATTTGAGGGTGGTTATCATCCCTCATTCCTCGCATGCAGTATTTACGGTAAGTTAGTTAGATTTTTAAATTAACCCCCGTCTGTGTATAACCTGTACCTACGTGTGTGTATATAAGAAATTCACTACACCAGTCATGTATACGTAATAGTATGATCATCAATCGTGTCTGCACCAGGCAAATACTACGGCTGTTTCTAACGTCGTAATACGTTGAATAGTTTATTTCCATAATAATAATAATAATAATAATAATAATAATAATAATAATAATAATAATAATAATAATAATAATAATAATAATAATAATAATAATCGTATGGCCTCAGCTACTATGTACATTTCAGAATCTCTAGCTTCCGTTTAGTAACCTATTGAAATAGGGAGGAGATGTTATTATAGATTATTTTTATAATAATCATTCTCACATGGTCGTCAGGTACATGTCAGAGCTGTACATTAATGTTATGATCGCATCTTTCCTTTTGATAAACTTATCCTCTCCTAACAGTTAACAAGATGCGTATGTCAAGATAGCTTCAATCCACGGGTTAAGAAGGTACGTTTGTGTCTACACCAGGCAAATTCTAGGGCTGTGCCTTAATGTAGTAATGTGTTAAAAATGTATTTCTAGAGTAATAATAATAATCGTGTGTCCTCAGTTATTCTGTATAGTTCGGAGTCTCCACCTCCCCTTTCAACAGCCTCTTCCATTAGACAAGTACTAGGGCTGCACTTTAGAGTCATGATCGCTTCTTTCCTATTCCTAATCTTATCATATCCCTTCAGTGACTAGATGCATATCTCAAGGTAGCTTCAATCCTCGAGTCAAGTAGATACTCTGACCATGTGTTATCAGTTTCACTCTTATCACGTAGTTTTGTTAGACGTTCCAGTTGCATGCCTCAAGAACGTCCCAAGTATATCATGTAAGTATAAGAAAAGCTCTTTCAGAAAGCAAGTTTCCCGCACTTGTCTAAAAAGAAGTCTTAAGCCTGCCGATCCATAAACATATAACGCGATCAACGCCTATAACTTATCATGATACAGCTTGGTAGCCGTCAAGGCCCATGATAGCCACAGCAGTGCCTGGAAGGACCAATTCCCTGAATAATTTGACCAGTTTGGAAGGGGTTAATGAGTTGTGCATGATACTTGTTCCTAAGTATCATTATCTGGGCTTTTTCCACTCAACATTCCTTTCATGAGAAATTTTACACCACAATATTTTACCTATCACCTCATCAGCCTGGCAGCACGCTGATCAAGTGGAGAGGCAGATACTCCTTGAGTATCACTTTTCCCAATCCTCCCCGCTATCGCTTTATCTTCTTACAAGTTATTTATTTATTTCGTATGGCATATAGAGGGTACAGGGAAACTATACATATTATATACACTTAGAACTATACATACATAAAGCAGATAGAACAACATTCGGACAAAGGATCAATGGATGATAATATAACTTATAATTTAATGTCCAGAGAATTTAGCCAATTCATTACTCTTCACGTGCCGCATTAAGCTCGTGGTATCCTCCCTGGAAGCTCCGAAGTGGGCACATCATTACAACATGGTGGACTGTCTGAGCCGCGTCACCGCCGTCGCAATGACGGCTGGAAATTTTCCCCCACTTGTGGAGCCAGAAGTTGCATATTCCTGGACCGGTACGCACTCTGTTCAACGAAGCCCAGATTCTTCTTGGCAAGTTGAAGCCAGCAAGTTTCCCACAGGGGTCAGATATCAACCCTAACTGGTCAGAGTTTGAAGCAGCCTACTATTTCCTCCCGGCATTATTCATGTGGAACTGTTATTCAACCAGCCTCTTTCCTAGTTGCCATGTTGGATGTCGATATTTTAATCTTCCATGCTTCTGAGGGTTGCAGTCATGATAAATTGGCAAGAGTGTATTTACATGGCATGTCAGTGACGATGTAGCTGATACTGATCACAACGCGGGGGTGCTGAGTGGTGGGCACTCTGAAATAAACGAGAATGCATGCAGTTCACGTTTTAATGAACAGCCAACTGCTGGTCTCCAGCTGATCTCTGCTGTGGGGCTTCGAGCTGGAGGGAAACAGAGGACCGCTGAAGGTAAACCGGTGGATGTTCACTGGGTTGTTGGTAGATAATATTTTGATGGACCAGTGAAAGTGCTGATTCAGCAAAATTAAAATCGCCCGCTTTCAAGTAGACGTTTGAATATTAACATAGCATAAGTAACTTTCACGTACCACTCGATGGTTGTCTGTGTAACGACCTATGTTACTATTATTTCTAATGGCCAAACCAGCAAGCGAAGGGAAGTGAACAGGCAGAAGTCGTAGACAGCCGAATGCCGGTTCGAGCCACCTCCAGAGTCCAGCAAAGGATCAGAAGACAGTCGGAGAGGAACAGTGGTGAGCAGTTTAAAGAAAATATCAGGGAAAACTTGTGAATCTTGAGGTTGAAATTCAAATACCGGACTGGTAAAACAGTTACTTGACTTCAGTCATCAGAGTTTAGACAAAGAATGTTTAGTGTATCATTTAGCCGGATACAAATTGGGAAATACTTAAAACGTTAGGCTTTGTAAATTATACATACCTTTCCTTGATGGCATACCGACTGATAATGTACCCGTACCTGTTTCACTACAACTAATTAACGATTACGGGTATACACAGAGCGGCGCGTATCTTAAGTATACATTGGGAAATTATTTTAATGCGCAAGTTGCAAGTGGGAAAGGTTGTTGCGGAAAGGCTATCGTGTGCTAATAGTTTGATAGGGGATATATTTTTTAAGTGCTTGGAGACTTTATATGATTTTAAAGTGAGGTCGTCGGGATATTGTGAAGATCAAGTGCTGTGTACCCTACCTAAATTCTTGCTTCACTACTTGAAGTGTTGTTTCTTCTTCCACAAAATGGAGATAGGAAAAGAGCCGGTTACTTGCAGGACAGCCAAATAATTTCAAAAACACCCCCAAATTGTCCATCGTGAGTTGCATACATCAGTTTATTACGTAGATGGAAACAATTGTAGTAGGGCCTACATATGCCTCTGTTAATTGCACGGTGCGACACAGTTGTTGCCAGTGCCATCTGTGCGGTGGTCCACGGTAACTCGCGGAAAGTGCACACTTCCTCTTCTATACGCTATGATTTCAGCTAGCATTAATAAAATTACAGTATTCAAATCTTACGTGATAGCGCATTAGTCCTAACCTTTACATTTACCGACATGAAAAAGTCAACGCTTTTAAACAGCGAGGTGTCGGAATTTTATCCCGCAGGTTTTCTGCTTAGCTCACTGCCCTCAGGGAAGCAACACATTACCTAACATGGGTAGGTGTTTTGAGTTCAAACCTCTTCCATAAAAAAGGATTAAAATAATTTTGTTTCACAACTTACGCGAAGCAGGGATCGAACCGAAATGAAAATCAACGCAGTATAGGTAATGTAATTTTAATCTTGCATTTCAGTGATGGTGATTTTGAACACCATCATCAGCAGCGTTAAAGTTGGTTTACTCTGATTTCCCATTATTACACCAGTCAGATGTATGTGTTAACTACGGCCAGGCCTACTACTTTCCCAAGCATAGACGTTTCCTGTTTTATCGTCGACGAATACCCAAGAATGTGTTAGTGCGACGTTACGTAGCTAGCAAAAAAGAAATAGTTATATAATCTGGAGAATTGGAAATACATCCTGCTTCACAGATATTCACCGAATCACACTGGCAATATATTCTTAGGGAATTAGGAGCGACAGATTTCCGCTTGCTTCCATTTCAGAGTTCAGGTACTTCTCAAAAATGACCTAGCAGAAATATTGCTACTCGTGAGTCAGGGATCAAACCGAAAAGAAAAACCAATGCTTTGAAACGTCGAAGTGTCGGAATTTTATCCCGCAGGTGTTCTCTTTACCTCACTCCACCTCAGGGAAGTGGATTAGCTATGTAACTAAACTTCGGTAGATGTTTTGAGTTTAAATCGCTATCATTTTCGTAAACAAAAAGAGAATACCTCTTTACAACGTATGCGAGCCAGGGATCGAATCAATTCAGAAGTTCGCAGTGAAGAACTTACAGTTAGTTTTTAAATACTTAAGAAATTAAGTTTCTGGAGATCCTACAGTAAACAAATTATTATTGTTCTGTATGCAGAGAGACAGCTCGTACTAGCTAGGTTATGTGTGTAGAGTGTCAGCATTCTCTCGCTCACAGGATATGAATCGGTTGAAATCTTATAACTTCTGCTCAACAATCTGTATGCTTTTCTTTCTCGATAAGCCCAACACACTTGTTCATTCCTATTCAAGTTGTAAAGCTTTAACATAAATCCTCTCAACCCCTTTCTTTACCTTTTATATTTTTCTCTCTTCCACCACTCTACTCAGCACCTCCCAATTTCTCACCTTCTCTACCCATTTTAACCCCTCCCTCCTCCTCCAAACCCACATCTCAAATGCTTCCAGACTTCCTTCTTCCTCCCTGCCCAGTGTCCATGTCTCTGCTCCGTATAAAGCCACACTCCAGGTTTCTTCCTCAAGTCTCTGTCCATGCACCCACAAAGAAGCCTCGTCTTCGTATTAAATATCTGCTTGGCAATTGCGATACGAGTTTATACCTCCTGTTTACATCTCATGTCTTCCGTTAATATGCTGCCTAGATATTTGAAATCACTTACTTGTTCTTTATTTTCCTGTTCTAACTTTACAGTTAGCTGTGTGAATTTCGTGTTTGCGTGTATACCTCGTATCAATTCTCAGCACTGCCCTGATAATATTTAATCTAATGCTTATAAATACTTAATATACTGAATGCTTATTTCAAGTGTTAATGCTATGACACTGTATTTAATATGTAATGGGTTCTTTTTTAATAACAATTATCTTATGTTCTCTGTTAACGTGTACAGTAGAAATCGCACAGGACGTAACATATTATTAAGCGAGTTAGTTGCACAGCTGTAGCTGGTTGGGCAGTGTAACATTTTAAGAGATGCGTAACGTAGTTTTACATGTGTTCTACCGTTTTTCATTTCGAAAGTAGTGTCAGTTTCTTTTGTTTTTAGTGATGCATATTTTAGTTTTATGAGTGTGTTACGCCGTTATTCATTTCGAAATTAGTGTCGAATGTGATGTGACGGGAAAATTTTTAAAATTTACAATCTGCCTCACGTCGCAGTGACGCAGATATGCCTTATAAAGTTAACATTAGAAGAGAACGAGAGTTGATTAATAGAGGCTAGACATAAAAGATCAAGGAGCAGAGTCAGCTCAAGGTACTGTAGTCGTCAACGTACACACTCAAGTTTAGAGTGCCGTGATTTTACTGCTTTTCTTTCTTGTCTGACCTCTGTTGTCTGACTTTTGTCGTGTTCCAGCTTTACGAATAGCCTGATGGTAGCAATGTTTATCAGGGAAAACCTAACAAATGTATTTTAAAGAAAAGGTTTTCTTCTTAGAGGTTGCGAAGAGAACGACAGTTGAGTAATGGAGGTTAGACATAAAAGCCAAGAAGCAGTCTCAAGTTAGCTCAAGAGCCTATAGTCGCAATCTACACTCTCAAGGTTAGAATGTTGTGTCTTAATTTTAACTTTAAATATCTGACCTCTTTTGCTTGACATATGTTGTCCTCCAATTAAGGATTAGCTTGCTTGTAATAATGATTTAGAAAACTCTAAAACTCAAGTTGACCGAGCTCGATAGCTGCAGTCGCTTAAGTGCGGCCAGTATCCAGTAATCGGGAGATAGTGGGTTCGACCCCACTCTCGGCAGCCCTGAAGATGGTTTTCCGTGGTTTCCCATTTTCAAACCAGGCAAATGCCGGGGCTGTACCTTAATAAAGGCCACGGCCTCTTCCTTCCAACTCCCAGCCCTTTCCTATCCTATCGTCGCCGTAAGACATATCTGTGTCGGTGCGATGTAAAGCAAATAGCAAAAAAAGAAGGAAAAGAAACTCAAGTTAACAGTCCTCTATTTTGCTTATTAACCTTTCTTCTCTGACGTCTACTGATCGACTTCTGTTGTCTTCCAACATCACGACTAGCTTGCTGGTAGCAGTATTTTATTAGAACATCCAAGAATGTATTTTAAAGATAATGTCGACTTCTTACGGGTTGCGAAGAGAACGAGAGCTTAAGTAATAGAAGATAGAGATAAAAGTCAAGAAGCAGACACAAGGGACTGTAGTCGTCAACCTTCACCCTCAAGTTAAGAGTGTTGCGTTTTGCTTCATACCTTTCTTGTCTGACCCATATTGTTCGACCTCTGTTATCTTAAAACATTACGACTAGTCTTCTGGTAGCAGTGCTGTTAGATAATCAAAAATATAAGTTGGGAGTGCCATGTTTTGCTTAACTTTCCTGTTTGACATCAATTAGTCGACTTTTCTTGTCTTCTATCATTGCATCCAGTTTGCTGCTGGAAATAATTTAGAAAAATCTGAAGACGTATTTTGAAGATAAGTTTGACTTCGTAGGGATGCGAAGTTAATATTGGAAGAGAGCGATGGTTGATTAATACGAGTAGATGTTAGACAGAAATGTCAAGAAGCAGACTCAGATAAAGAAACTGTAGTCATCAACCTACGCTCTCAAGTTGCGTGCTTAGCTTCCTAACCTTTTATCTGGGCTCTATTGCTCGGTTTCTGTTGTCTTCCAACTTTAGGACTAGCCTGCTGGTAGCAATGTTTTTAGAAAACCTAAAACTCAAATTGAGAGGTCTGTTTTGCTTCTTAACAGTCTTATTTGACCTCTATTGCTCGACCTTTTTTGTCTTCTGATTTTACGACTAGCTTGCTGGTAGCAAAGTTTTAGAATACATGGAACTGTATTTTGGAGTTAAGGTTGCTTTCTTAGAGCCGCAAAGTTAACACTGGAAGAGAACTGCGGTTGATTAATAGAAGTTAGATATAAAAACTGAAGGAGCACTCTAAGCTCAAGAGACTGTAGTCGTGAACTTACTCTCTCATAACACTTTCATTAGAATCTTGTCTGACTACCATTGATCGACTCTGTTGTCTTCTAACTTTACGAATAGATTGCTGGTAGCAATTTTTTCGAGATAAATCACTATAAGGAGCATTTCACCTGCCTGTAGGTCTTATTTCTATTTTACTTCTCGACGCTGTACCTTTCCCGAATTGGAAGCTACATCTGTTTCCGTTGAGGTTGTGAATTACGCGGATACCCTCCAAGTTGCGCCGGATACTCCACCTTCTAATCCTGTATCTCGCCTTCCTCGCATAGGACAGTGGTTTACCGCAAAGGTTTCGCTTGTGGATCGTCGGGTCGTCTTAGAAACAGGTGCCCTCTTGTTTCGTCTAACCAATATATTTCTTAGCACCGGACGGGGAATTTGTACTTCAACGGGCTGCTTTAAGTGTGGATCTCTCCAGCACATTGCTAGAAACTGTAAGTTTCCATGCAGTGGTAACCCTAGTTTTGGTAAGATTGGACTAGACCACGAGGCTCAGTCGCCCGTACATTCCTTATACCGTTTTGTGGGTCCAGATCTGCTGCTATTGCCAGTCCTGCGTGCTCAGATTTATTCAGGTATAATCGTTTTGATATATCGTCTAGATCTATTTCTCTAGTGCCTTCTCCGGTCCTGTTGAATGCTTGAAAATATCCTGTAATAATATGTCATGTTATGTTGATTCTGCCCTACTTGATTCAGGGAGTGTTTCTTCCTTCATTAGTTATGTTACGATTGTTTATAACTAGAAATGTTCATGTTCTATTATTATGTGGTCTAATTTCTTGTCTAAATTTTGTCTAAAGTTAGACCTTCAAAATCGTATGAGTTGGTTCGTGTTTTGTGATAAGTTTACCCTTCCTCTTTTGAATTGTAATTCTGCTTCATTTTGTGTTGTTTCGCCCTCTTTGGTTAAGACGACGTTAGACATTAGTGATTTACCTGAGTACCAGGCGCAGAGTGTACAGAGTCTTTGTGAAACGTTTTCCGATGTGTTTTCAGGGAAATTAGGGGTCACTAACGTGATCGAGATAGCAGATTCGAATCATGTGATGCTTTCTCCATATCATTTAGCCCCTCCTAAAATGTAATGGGAAATCATTAATCGGATGATTAGCGATGGAATCATCCGTCCATAACTTTCTTTTTCTTGTGCCTGAACCGCAAGGTGGTTTTCGCCCCGTGGTCGATTATAAGAATAGGAAGGTCGTTTTGTAGTCTGTACCCCATCCCTGACATGCACTCATTCTTTTCTTCGTTTCTAAACGCAAGGTATGTTAATTCATTCGACCTTAATCAGGCCTACTATCGCATACCAATACCTGAGGAGTCTAAACATGTTACGGCCTTCGCTACAGACTGGAACATGTACGAGTTTAACTGAATGCCTTTCACACTCTCGACGGGAACTGCTGTGCTCACTAGGCTTTTGGTTCAAATCCTGTCTGACGTCAAATTTCTCTACGTCTACCATTATTTAGACGACATCGTTGTGTACAGTGAAACTTTTGAGGAACGCCTTGCTCATACTAGTGAAGTACAGCGCGTTAGAAAGGTCGGTCTTTCTGTTAAATTGTCCAAGGTTCCATTTCCTAAGCTTTGTATGTCATTTTTGACATATTGTTTCTCTTAGCTGGGTGTCTGTCGACCAGTGTAGAACTCAGGCTATCCATGATCTCTAGCCTCCTAAAAGATGTTAGGGGTATTGACTGATTCATCGGAATGTTAAATTTCTTCCGGATGTTTATTCCTAATATCGCTAATCATGCTGCTCCTCTTACCCTTCTGAGTCGTAATGGAGTCAAATTTGTTCGGGGACCATCCCAGCAAGCTCCATTTGTTGACCTGAAGCTTGCTTTGTGCAATGCCCCAGTTATAGTCATGCATTCAAATTGATAAGCACTGCTAACGTACTGATGCAATTTATGCCCCACTGCATACTCATATCAACCATACTCACCATGTTGAATTGTATAATAAAACATTTCCTGTCACCGGGTTATGCTTTGTTTCAATCCCCCAAAGACTCTCTGGGATGGAATATTATACCAAGTTACTGGCCGTTCTACATCAGCCTGGGCCAGGTTGGTGATAGCTTCCGTGCCGCTGACTTCTCATGCCATCCTCTCCTCATTGCTACTGGGACTGTGCAATAATGGTTACTGCCTGAGAATCAACATCAGCATGCCAGTCCTTATGCTACCTGGGTCAAGGTCCTTGGCTGAGACCTGTATATCAGCTTACCATCTTCTCGCACTATAACAGGAATGCCGAGATCTAGGGGTACCTTAGGGGTCCACCTCCTTGGATGCGGACCAAGGCTACACCGGCTGACTTCGCCCCCAACCTTCGTCACAACTGTCTGGATTATTCAACGGCTGTTTACATCAACTATTGGTCTTCCGTCAACTTGTCTGCAGTACATTATGAACTCCACATCAAGAATTACAAAAATTAAAGTCTAGTTTGGAAATGTTTTCTACGTTTCCTCAAGTTTTCAAGAATTGTAAACCTTGGGACGGGGAGGTCTGCAACGTCTGTACGTTCTCCCCCTAGTGGTAGGCAACACCTTAAATGCCTTAATGAGATGAAGTCTCATGAAGGCAGACTGAACTTCATGAAAACCACATAGCTTTCAAGTTTATTAAGAGATGTAACAACATTTGCTTTGGAGTGCCACTCAGGGGCTTGGTATGACGATTGTTTAGTAAAGAATTCTATCTATTAGGGGGTTTACACTCGATGAATTAAGTTGCCACTGCTGTGATTTCAAATTAAATCAACTTATCATCAGCCAGCTACCCTCCGCCCATCTATGAATAGAAGCCATCATAGATAATAATAATTATCTTTCTTGATCAGTGTTACGCAGAGTGAGGTTCCCCTCACACAAAGTTACAGGCGTGCTGGAGCAGCTTCTAAGGTAGGTGGCTAATAATGTACTCTATCATGTAAACTTACTTGCGTGTAGCGACGGGAATATACCAGCATTCCCCTCTAGCATGTAACGGTTAGTGTCGAGTCACGTTTACCTGATTTTAATGTAGATTCCCTCTAACATTAACTTGATCTGTATAATGTAGGTGTCTAGGCTTTCTTGATGCGAAGTGTAACCACTCAAGCCGGTGTTTAGTGATGCATTAAGGATGTACAAGTGTATACCCTCATTTCCCTTGTGGACATGGCATTTTTAAGACTAAGCTTTTCCTAATTTCTAATTTTTTCCTCTTGCCTTTCGGCCAGTAATTTTCTTTCCCGTATTATTTGCCATTGTAGTATGGCTTATCCTCTGTATTATCGAGCGCTCTGCCCCATTAAGTTTCATTACGTGTCCTGTCACGGGATTGTTTGCGTAGGATCAGCATCGCAGTATATTTTGTTTTCGGCCTTTAATTTATGTTATTCTCAGCCGCGTAGTATAAACTAATGCTCCTGCTTCTTCTGGATATTTCTGATCCACACGGTGTGTTGTTGCTTCACTGTTGAGTAAAAGCAGCGAGTGTCAAGTAAGGTAAATGCTGATAAGCTTATAAGTGTACTAATAGGTACCTTGATATGAATTGAAAGTTATGGTTTGCGAGTTAGGTGTCCCTTCAAAGTGTAATTGCCATTGAAAACTCACACTTCTTACTTATATGCCAAAGAAATGTATGGACTTACAAGTCTTGGATGTTGGGAGTTTATACTACCCGATCATTCAAAAGGCTCTGAAGGTCATATTGTTAAGAATTTGTTACATACTTCTAAATAATTATCTTAGTTATTTGTTATTGTTTTGCGAAAAAACAGAAAAGAAAGAACAAAAAACGATTTAGGAAATACATTCAAAATTTAAAAACTTTTGGGGGTCATTTATCCGGTAGCGTAGGCCCTGCCGTTTCTTCCTCTTTCCTGCCCTTGTTGGCGTAACAGTCTGTATTAGATATTGCATAGATTACAGAAGTCTAAATCTTTCTTAATCGGATAACACAATTCCGAGCCCACAGCTACTTATAGCCATGCTTCTTCTTAAAATTACGAGAATGATCTAACAGTCTTCTTTTCCTTGGTGATAGACTTTCGTTAATATAAAATATACTGTCAGTAGAAAGTCATCTGGACCTCGCTGACAAGTTTTGTTGCACTGTCCTTCGCTGCATAAACGTCTCTTTGTCGAACCGCCGGACTAATCTAACAACAATATCACAGTGTGGATGATTAGGCCACCTGGGAAGCCGATGCCACGTATCAATCATCTCGTTCTCAATGGGTATATCCCGAGCATGTCTGACAGCTTTAACCATCGTTAGGATATCCTCGTTCTTTTCGTCCGGAATACCGTATATCTCTGCCGTATTCCGAATCGGTCATCCTACTCTGTAAAGTCTGAACACTTGTCATGAGAGTAGAATGCTATAGTTGAAATTGTCTACTTTCATAGGGAGTTCCTTCAATTAATTTCCTTGACTAGCTATACACTTTGCACTACTGTCAATTTTCTCATGACATATGTCCAATAAAATGTACAAATCTTACATAAGTGGACGGCAGTACCCCACGCAGTACTTCTCGGCAGTATACACGCAGTACTCTGCCATTCACGGCATTATATATACAGCACTTCACTCCGTACTCCAACAACACGATACTCTATCACTGATCCCGGTGGGACACCCATCACACCAACACCCCTACACCTGCTATCTGTTCACAGCGAGCCTGTTTTAGATCCCGGTGATGAAGTTTCAGACTCCTTCGGGTGCAGCTGGGAATGAGAACATTCTGTGTACGCCCTCCGGAAGATCCACGAGAGGAAGACGAAGCGAACAATTGAAGGGAGAGGTCGTAACTATACCCTGCGGCTGGGAGGTCTTAGCTGACTCAATAGTTCCTTCCAGGATATATTGAAGGGGGCTACAGACAGAAGGATGGCACATAATAACTGGTTCTATTACTTCATTTCAGTCCTAACGTACGATACCTTCCCAGAAGTCCAAGCCAAGAATGCCATCATTTTGTTCAACCAAGTATTCCCTACATTTTGTGAATTTGTACAGTAATATATACTGCATATGTCACCGACGGCGTTGAGCCCTATAGGTTTGCAATTTATTGCCCTGCACATCACATTGGACATTGGAAAACATTAAAAAAATGTTCATTAGGTCGTCAACCGTTCATCAATTTACTGAAACTCTCACTTGTGTCAAACACATCTAGACTTATTTCTATATTCCTATTTACATGGCCCCCTCTTTATACGTTGCTGCTTCTCCTACCTTTCACTTTAGTGGTTGGTAACTGCATAGCTAGTAGTCATGAGTAGTTGTTGTAAACTTATAGTCTAATGTCATCACATCAATTATGTTTATTTGACACCAAATCGTAACGTAATTCAACATATCTACCTACGGTTATTTACCAATCAGTCTACATCAACAGACATGCCAGTATCGTCATCACATGGTGTCCAGATAGTCACTGCCGTGAGACTTGATCAAATCGTTGATAGCGGGCAAGGGAACAAGATACGTCGAAGTCAAGTTATAGGCTTGCTTCATACAATACCCCATAGGTAAACATTCAGCCGTCTGTGAACAAAAAATAACAAGAGAGGCCACTTGTGTGAAGGAGTTTATAATGTCCTCTTCCATTCATTAACGTCTAATAGCCACGCGTTGATACCTCCTATGACGCCTCTCAGCCTTCGCACATTATTGACAGGTTTTGGTGAAACCTCTGAAGTCCCTAAAAGGTCATTCTGTATTGGTGTGTTTCATTGTAATTGTTTGAATCGAAGACGGGAAATGAAGAAGGTACTGTACTCTCTTGACTCTCGCCTTAAGACATGGGACAATATATGCAGTAGGATACAACCGAATACACATTGGTACAACGGAACATTCGGAAAATGAATTTCTCTGCCATCATTTCTGGAAGAATTATTTTACGGTTCTAATATAGACCTTCACCTATGAAAATATTTCAGAACATTACTGAATACGTATGGGAACAATGGAACATTCAAAAGAGGCATATTTCTACTAGCATTTCTAGAACAGCTACAAGTAATATTGTAGTATCCCATTGGCCTAGAGTGAGCTGTATGTATTGACTTGGTGCCAGTATTCTACGCCTTATATTTTGAAACCAAATGTATGGATGAATTAAAGCTATTGTTTGAATCACATTTCTCTATAATAATCCACATATCGGTAAGTAGATTAACGAACATGTATTCAGAGAACCGGGCTTAATGGATGTATTTGGGAACTAGGTGTCAGATCCAAAGGAACGCTACATCATGGTACGACCACAACTCATTTCACACATAGTTAGCTTCAATTTTCTTTGAATGTGCCATTTTCTCGCACAGTGAACATGCATGGTCTGTGAAAAAGGAACAACATCTCTCTCAAACTATTTTAAATATGTCTGTGGACAGGTCGTTAATTTATTTCAATTTTCATTGGCAACATCATTAACATTTTCGGAATGCAAAGTGAATGAAGACCTATTTCTCTCTTCCTTTCAATAATTTGAGGTGGAGAATGTCCTATGTAAACCCTTCTTTTGAGAATACTTGTGGATGATGAGGATGTTACACTAAGTAATTAGTTATTAATTATCAGTCATCATCAATGCTTATGCGTTCATTTGAGAAGACTTACGGATGACGATGATGGTACAGTGAAGAAATAGTTACCATTTATCAGTCATTATCAATGTTTCTGTAATTTTTCCCAGTATACTAATTTCCTACTTAATTAACATTCACATTACACTCCTCTTCATATTGTACTGCATAATCGATACACATACACTTCCCCGCAGGGGACATATTTATACTCACTTACGGGCTCAACTTAACGAGATGTATCCGCCGTTAGAAATGTAGGTTCACAACTGTATGAAGTTGATACTGGGCTCTATGTGATGAAAGAGGAAGGACTTAAGTAAATATTACCAGCACTGTCTCTTTTGCAATTACAAGACTCTCAACTGTACTTACAGAGCTGGAATACGAGACGACAATGCTCAGAGTTAGTGTCGACATTCATACGGTATAGGGAGCACAAAGGAATTTGAATGGAAGCAGCAAGGATATACAGATATATACATGTTCAGTTCGTCTGACAATTATTGAGAAAATTTCCAGGCTGGACAACCTTTTCGTTATCACACCAGCGAATCGGTATCCCAAACAAAATCCCCACGCTTGAACAATGTAACTGCATACAGTGGAAGTTAACCGAAGTTTCCACGTTGCCGTACCACGTGACAGACGCTACCAATTATCTTCTTTGATTAGGAAAGATTTGTTAGCACATATCTATGGCCATCCCTGGGTATGGTCATGGATGTGACTTCTAGTTGAGCGTTAGGCCTATCTTTTCCAAGATCGAATTTAGTATAATTTGGAAGCAAATGGTAACTCTCCTAAAATAATGTTCATTTTCAGTTTCATTGCATAAAGTGTATGCCTATCGTATGCATAACGATGCATAATAATAATAATAATAATAATAATAATAATAATAATAATAATAATAATAATAATAATAATGAGTAGGTACAACGCGATTCTTACTAACTACTTAAAAATTATTCAATGTACATTCGTATTTATTATTACACCAAATCTCTCTATCAGATAGATCATTCATTTAAAGTCGTTTCAGTGTTAATATTCTGTACATTAATATAAGAGTGATTTTCGCGCAGATAAGGAAATAGACTATCTAGAAGATGTAGTGTACGTCACTAAAATATGATCATCAATGATCAAACTAAGTACATTTTACCAGTACTCGCGTAAATAAAGTATACGCCGTAACAGAATCTAAGAAATTTTCAATTTTACCGACGATATTTACTCTCAAATCATATGTTATTAGGATTTGAATCTTTTAAATGTAATTCCCTGCAGCGAACTTCTTTAAAATAATAGTGGAAAACTTGTATGAACGTAAGTGAAATCGTTGATTCATTACAAGTACAAGATGATAGAAATGGACCTTCATCTGCCTGTTTTGAATGATATTCCTCTTCTCAAGATAATGAGCCTCAAGTCACGTCATGCATCTTTACGTGATGCTGTCACATTGGCTGATCGGAATTTTCACACTTTAGAAGAATGGAGAAGTTGCTGGAAAGTTGCCACAGACAGTTCCTTAAACAAGATCTTTTCTGGTGAATATCTTCCTGGTGGACATCTTCTAAGCTTTGGACCACTCTGAATCGGTTGAGAACAAATCATGGACGATCCAGGGATGCCCTTTATAAGTGGAAATATATTTCATCAGCAGAGTGCGACTGTTCTGCCTCTCGGCAGACGATCCGCATATTGTAAGTGAATGTATACGACGTTCCTACACAGGTAGCCCGAGTGACGTTTTGGAACCAACAGAGGAAGCCATAAAGTGGATCGCCCAACTGGACATTCTGCTATAAAACATGTTTATTGTCTGTGTATATTTTTAAATATTATGTACTTGTATATATGTATCTAACTTGTTCCCACACGCCAATAATAATAATAATAATAATAATAATAATAATAATAATAATAATAATAATAATAATAATAATAATAATAATAATAATAATAATAATAATTTTTAATTAATTAATTTCGTGTGGCTATTTCTAGCCGAGTGCAGCCCTTGTAAGGCAGACCCTCCGATGAGGGTGGGCGGCATCTGCCATGTGTAGCTAACTGCGTGTTATTGTAGTGGAGGATAGTGTTATGTGTGGTGTGTGAGTTGCAGGGATGTTGGGGACAGCACAAACACCCAGCCCCCGGGCCATTGGAATTAACCAATGAAGGTTAAAATCCCCGACCCGGCCGGGAATCGAACCCGGGACCCTCTGAACCGAAGGCCAGGACGCTGACCATTCAGCCAACGAGTCGGACATAATAATAATAATAATAATAATAATAATAATAATAATAATAATAATAATAATAATAATAATAATAATTGTACCGGGCGGTACACCTCCACGCCGCTAATTCAAACATTGTTGAAACTCCTCTACTGGAGAAAGCCTGAACTTTAAGAACCACATTAATTCTAAGGTTTCTCAGAAGATGTCTTTACTGTAAATTTTGAAGTGTTCTGAACTATGTCGGTTTCGATTTGTTTTTGTTTTCTCCGTAGTAAGAAGTGTGAACATTCTGTTTTAGATGGCACTACTTAAGAACTACTTTTGTGCACCCTAGTGCGAAGTGAAGGAACTTTTTTTGAAGAAATTTGCTATTCATAAGTTTGTTCTTTGTTAAATTTCTTTCAGTCATTATTTGGGTTGGCAGTATAACTCTTCTCTTTCCGCCAGTTTTGAATTTGACCAATAAGGAATTTCTGTAATTAATTTTCCACCAATAAGGTGTTTCTTCTTCGTCTGGTGTATTAGTTTTTGCCATTATCCAATAAAATTTTGTGGGCGGGTTGTAATCATTCATGAAACGTCTCGAATTTTCCACGAGGGTATATAAACTGCTGATTTTTTGGTCTCCTGGCCACTTCAGTAACATCTATCCTAGTGTGATTATGTAGCAGGGGGCGGGAAGCGTCTCTTTCTTCGGGCAGCAGTTCATCCATAAGGTAATGGCCTTTTAATAACTTCTTTTCTCGCTAGATCAGCAGTTTAACCCTCGGGGCAGGTTCAAAACTTTTATCATGTAACTTTACTTTAAAATGTAAAAGACACTTGGTATAAAGTCTGTCTCTTTAACTATAAATTGGGATAGAGAGTGCTAACCCTCTCGAGCTCCCACTCATATTGTTTTGAGGTGACTACGTTTTCATAACAGTTTCCCTTCTCTTCGTAATGTAATAAAGTTTTCCTATCATGTCACCTCCGTAGTATGGGATTAGCCCTCGCATAAGGGCCTAGTGCCAAATAGGTTTTAAAAAGGTGTATTAGGAGTGCAAGTTACGCCTCCACTCAAGTTGGTATTTTGGGGCCATGTAATTGACCTGTTTCTTTACTTAATAGGCCTCAGTAGGTTGGGTATCATTACCCCTGTTCTTGTGTGCCCAGAGGGCAGCTTGAAGGTGGAGTTTGGTGTGGCCTTTGAATTGGCTTGAACTTTGAGAGCGGGTTGCTCTGTCTTAAAAATGTATTTTCTGTGTGCCTCGAGCAGGCTTAACTGGGTAATTGGGAGCTAGTCCTCTTTGGCATGATTGGGGTTTTTCTGCCCTTTTGTTGAACTTTGTACATAGGTAAAGTTGGGCGCATTGCTCAAGGATTGCGTGTCTGGGCTCGAGGCCCAAATCCATTAACCAATTGCTATTGTACATTCTTAATTTGTTGATATGCTACTGAGTACCTGTTATACTTGTTATTTCTTGATCTTGAAAAGAAAATATAACCTTTGTTAAATTTTAAATTAACTTTAATTTCGTAGTTGAGACCTATTCCCCCCCGCACCTTCTTTCACCTCTAACTACCACGGATAACTCCGTAACAATAATAATAATAATAATAATAATAATAATAATAATAATAATAATAATAATAATAATAATAATAATAATTGATTGCCAATGCTGATGTTGACACACACTTAAACTTTAGTTCAGTGAATATAGAGCACAGTACCAAGAAAGTGGCTTAGCCATTTGGGTCACGTACCTATCAGCTTGCATTCGGGAGATAGTGGGTTCGATCCCCACTGTCGGCAGCCCTGAAGATGGTTTTTCGTTGTTTCCCATATTTACGCTGGGACTGTACGTTAATTAAGGCCACGGTCGATTACTTCCCATTCCTAGCCCTTTCCTATCATTTCGTCGCCCTGAGACCTATCAGTGCAGTGAGACGTAAAGCATGTAATAATAATAATAATAATAATAATAATAATAATAATAATAATAATAATAATAATAATAATAAATTATTCTAACTTGCACATTGTACATTATTTTCCAATTTCTACTTCAGTGTTTTAACGTTCCCATTTCTCAGTCTATTTCTCACACAAGGCATTTTGCAGGAGAATAGTAAAATCACACAAATACAGTGCATGTAATATATCTCAGATGTAAACAAATGTGAAGACAAATTAACTGCAATAGTTGTTCGTTTCGAATAACACCATTTACATGTACTTCACTATCGTCACGACTTATTATTTTGTGATACATTGCTACAACTCGACGCTGAAAAGAACAAAATTCATCCCAATACAGGATTAATCTGCTTCCATTAATGGGTTCCAGTTTTATTTAATGCTCATTTCTAACTGATGGATATATTTATAGTTTACTGTAATTTTCATTTTCAGTACCATTAAGGCACATGAGTTACAACATATTATACGTAAGTATAAATATCCATAAATCTTGTATCGAGCAGGTAGGATATAATTGGCTCACCTTATAATAACATTTTCAGAAATGTAGGTCGCAATTAAGACTTTCTGACCGGGCGAGTTGGCCGTGCGCGTAGAGGCGCGCGGCTGTGAGCTTGCATCCGGGAGATCGTGGGTTCGAATCACACTGTCGACAGCCCTGAATATGGTTTTCCGTGGTTTCCCATTTTCACACCAGGCAAAGGCTGGGGCTGTACCTTAATTCAGGCCACGGCCGCTTCCTTCCAACTCCTAGGCCTTTCCTATCCCATCGTCGCCATAAGACCTACCTGTGTCGGTGCGACGTAAAGCCCGTAGCAAAACAAAAAAGACTTTCTGCTGGTATTATGTACAAAGAGAATGGGATTCATATTTCACCACCTGGGATTTATATAGCCTACTAACGAAACAAGGAAGGCTAACTTACTAGTCATACTAACACATTCACTAGAAATTTCCAATTGTACAATGTTGGGAATTGTTCTACACTACATGTCTTCAAGTTTCCTTGCTTTTATTCCTCAGGTAACTCGCCCATCATTGTGTTAATCTTAAAATATCTCTTCATGTATACTTGTAGAAGCGTTTTAAACACCGCATTGTTCCACTGAATACCTCCATAATGATTAGTAAGTTAGCGAAAAGGCTCCTGGTTGGAAGATATTCCACCGATATTCCTCCGGTTATGTCTCAGTAATTGTTATTTTGTTACTACTACTACACATTCAAAATGACTTTCCATCCAATTATTTGAGATTTAAGCTAAAGTAACTGAATAATGATTTAGTGAAAAGTGTTCATTGTTGGTATTGCTAATATTATGTTATTTATTCCGCATGTAAATCGAATGCACTTGCCAATACATGGCTCACATTGAATGCTTGAAGTGTTAACTCCTCCCCACCCACATGGTGCAGCTGCCCCGAAGGGCCTTGGCCTACCAAGCGATTGCTGCTCAGCCTGAAGGCCCGCAGATTATGAGGTGTCGTGTGGTCAGCACGATGGATCCTCCCGGTCGTTATTCTTCGCTTTCTAGACCAGGGCCGCTATCTCTCCGACAGATAGCTCCTCAGTTCTAATCACATAGACTGAGTAGACATCGAACCAGCCGTCAGATACAGATAAAAATCCCTGACCTGGTCGGGAATCGTACCCGGGGCCTCCAGGTAAGAGGCAGGCACGTTACCCCCTTGAAGAGTTAAACCTGAGGAAAATGATTCTGAGGATACAAATACTATAAAATGGTGACACTCATGATGATGTCCCCTCTTGCCACCGTACTTACTTTTTGTCAAGCCTTAGTTCAACTTGGTATCCCTTATAAAATTTGTGGTGTACTAAGGTGTATGTGTGTTTGTGATTAAATAGCGCTCGGAACCGGAAGGAAGCAGCCGTGGAATATGTGTGGATGTGTAAGTCATCATCCCAGTATTTTCCAGGTTTAACCGACCAGAGTAACCGACAGTTGGATTTTAATCCACTTCTCAATTGTATTCGCGGAAATTTGTGTATTTCGTCCGAGATCCTTCGAATGGTGTGATTATTTAAACAGATCGTGAGGTATACTAACATAATGAAAGTAATTGCCAAAAGTGACATACTAGTAGCTCGGACTTTAAAGAGTCTGAGGATTGTAACCTCAAGTTAAGTCTCCCAAAAATGTTTTCAGGTGCATATTCTTCTAATATAAATTCAGATGTTTAAATCACGATAAAGTTTGAAATGATCTACAACTTGAAGTTGGGAGCAGTGACAGAATAACATAATAAAAGGGAATCAGATATTCAGTGTGTGAAATTGAATTATGACAAATTTGGTGAATATATATTTTATGTATTTGCTAATGGGTTTACGTCACACCGACACACTCATACAGGTCTGACAACGATGATGGAATAGGAAAAGGCTAGGACTGGAAAGGAAGTGATCGTGGCCTAAACCAGTGTACAGCCCCAGCATTTGGCTGGTGTGAAAATGGAAAACCATGAAAAAACCATTATCAGGGCAGTTGATATTGGGACTCGAACCCACCATCTAAGCAACCAACTCACTCGATGGAAGCACGTTCAGCCAGAGGGAATTTATTACTAGGAGTGATACAAACAGACTCACATACCTATGGATAAAATTCACTTCGGCTTTTCCTTCTTATATAGAAAGTAGGCCGAAAAAAGTATAGACCATTTTCCATGAAGATAATCTAAGGTGAAGAGTTATACTTAAAATGTACTGTAAAATATATCAGAATTAGGTAATAAATACCTAAGTCAATAGAATAAATATTCGTCTAATGGCTGCTGCGAAGAACAAAGAGAATGGCTACGCACGAACTGGGTCATATAGTACGATATTTGATAGCATTTCAAATGAGGACAGAATTATTTAAGACAAACCAATAGATGTTTAATGTGTTAGAATTTACTTTCAATACACTTCCTCCTGTTGAACGGTGTAAATGTGCAGATCAATAGGAATAGTGTGCTACAGCTGCTCATTGGACGCCACACGAATTGATCGCCACATAGTTCTGGGCCCAGCCGCCACGGGCGCCCGCCGAGCCAGAACAAGGGGTCCACATGGTGTGAATACATTTTCTCGTGACACTTGCGCGAATCTTGGCTACTTTGGACGAGTCCAACTGGCGTCCTGGGGTGAGTCCCGTTCATGACCGCTTTTTATATCCCTTAGATGTTTCTACTGAACTGGAAGAAGATTATTTTATTTGATGAAATATAGCTGCCCAGTAATGTTATTCCAGGACAATTTCATGTGCTGCCCTAATATTCCTGCAGAGCCAATAGCACGGCAGTCGTAAACTCAACATCACCTGTTGGAATGCTGCATGAATCTTCCTTTTAGTTCGTGTAGTCGGTGAATTGGAAGAAATTCTTAAAGGGAGGCTACTGGAAAGCAGGAACCGTCTAACGATGTGCAAGCCAAATCTTAGCTTCCAGCGTCGCTTGAATTAATTTTCTGTATTTTCAAACAATATTCTTCGAAACTGTATACATTACACGTCCCCTCTTCAATATTGATGTAGTATCTAAGTAACAGGGTATCGGAGTATTTTAAGATGCACTATCGATTTTGTTTGGGGACATTGAACTTTTATACACGTGCGTCCTACAGCTGCCTCCAACAGGTTACTGCTTTATCTTACTGGTATTCCAACCGATCTGGGGTTGGTGCTTGTTCTTAAAGTGTAAATCCTCACACACACACGCACACACAGAACTGAGGACTCAATACTACGTCGTTTATATCTTTAGTTTTCCTTCAACTTGTTGCTTAAGCTGTTGCCCGCTCACATAGACCTGACACTATACTGGTACTATAAATAATCGCTGGTAAAATTTGTCCCAAAGGTAAATGCACACTGATGAAGTATATCGCCGATGAAATGAAATGTCGTATGGCTTTTAGTACCGGGATATCCCAGAACGGGTTCGGCTCGCCAGGTGCAGGTCTTTCTATTTGACCCCTGAAGGTGACCTGCGCGTCATGATGAGGATGAAATGGTGATGAAGACAACACATACACCCAGCCCCCGTGCCATTGGAATTAACCAATTAAGGTTAAAATCCCCGACCCGGCCGGGAATCGAACCCGGGACCCTCTGAACCGAAGGCCAGTACGCTGACCGTTCAGCCAACGAGTCGGACTTACCGCTGATCATATTGCTGGAATAAATAGTCTATGAATTAGATACCATCTATCCAAGTAAGACTGAATGTAACTTTTACAACTTGTCATCGGTGGAAATCCTCCTCAAATATCTGCAATTCTCTGGAATATCAGTGACATTTGAAACTGTTGTTTACGTACTTGATTTTGAGAGAGACTGTTCCAGTACGAAGGGAAATTACACTAATGGTCAATGCTTTGAAGAAGTTAATCAGGGACCGCTTAAATTCTCGTTTCGGACACCTCCAAATCATGTTAAGAAGACGAATATACAAGGCCTGAATGGAAAATGTTAATGCAAGAACGACTTTGGCCGACTGGTTACTAGAATTAGCAAGAAGATAATCTCCAAACAGTCTTACAAGTGTAGAAGTATTAGAATTCGACCGAAAAATGTCAATCTCTGTTAGGATAGAAATAATAAAGAAATAAACACTAGTGTTACTCTGGACCGTAATTATGTGGATAATCACCTCAAGCGACTCCCTCTTAACGAGATTAGCTAATCTACTCTTCAAATAGACAACATTTGAATGGAATTTGTGGTCACAGTGTTTATTGTGAACACCGGGCGAGTTGGCCGTGCGCGTAGAGGCGTGCGGCTGTGAGCTTGCATCCGGGAGATAGTAGGTTCGAATCCCACTATCGGCAGCCCTGAAGATGGTTTTCCGTGGTTTCCCATTTTCACACCAGGCAAATGCTGGGGCTGTACCTTAATTGAGGCCACGGCCGCTTCCTTCCAACTCCTAGGCCTTTCCTATCCCATCGTCGCCATAAGACCTATCTGTGTCGGTGCGACGTAAAGCCCCTAGCAAACAAAAAAAAAATTTATTGTGAACGTAATTCTTTAATGTTTTCAGGTATGGTTAGTTTTGTGTCATCCGATAAAACAACACTTTCACTGTATAGTCAGTGTTGACATAAGAGGATCTTTGTTCTATACATAAAATCTTTACATGAATAGCCCATATTTCCTAACTAAAAGTTTTATTTACCACAGAAAAACTGGTATTGTTCGAAGATTTAATAAACATGACCTTCTTTTAATTCATTTTATTACAAATGTGCTATTTTGGTGATTGCGTAAGTTTGAAATTTTTATCATAAGATAACGATAAGTCTGATATGAGATACTGAACCAGGAGTAACAATGTAAATTTCAGTAAAGATTAACGTAGAGGTCAGCCAATAAATACTTCTGTTATCTGAGACAGAATGTATTTTTTCATTCTTCTCATTCATCGCGCCTTAGCACATTCGGCTATGAATGACTATACGTCGCTGGATGGGTCATCAGTCCAAACATTCGTTTAACAAACGTTCCCGTGTGATATTTTTCATCTTTACGTAATTAGTACAGCCTACAACTGTTTCAACATGTTTGTCATATGTATGTCTGTTTATTCCAATACCTTTCTCATCCCTAGTCCCCCCCCCCCCCTAATCCAGTATAAATGTCTGTATACAGATAATAGTAAAGACTTGCATTTTCCTTTCCCCTTTTCCCCTGGAAACGAGAGACAAATAAACTGAGACTAACGGGAAGTGACTAGTAATTCGTATATAGTGAACATATCTTTTGAAATTCAATTAAATCCGTGCTCCCGTAATTTTATAATGTAGTTATATTATTTAAAATTATTGGAATTACTATATCATTCCGTTATATTAGTCTAGTAGGGTGAAATTCTCTCTTCCTTTAGCGCGTAGGTAGAAAAAGAATATATACCGAGTTGGCCGTGCGGTTAGGGTCGCGCAGCTGTGAGCTTACATCCGGAAGATATTGGATTCGAGCCCCACTGTCGGCAGCCCTGAAGATAGTTTTCCGTTGTTTCCCATTTTCACTCCAGGCAAATGATGAGGCTGTACCTTAATCAAGGCCACGGCCGCTTCATTCCAACTCCTAGGCCTTTCCTATCCCATCGTCGCCATAAGAGCTATGTGTGTCGGTGCGACGTAAAGCAAGTAGCAAAAATAAAAGAATAATAACCCCAGTAAATACCAAGTACTTTACAGTAGTTTTAATTCCGGTTCTATTGTTTCAGTTGTACCGTATGCTCAGTTCTCGGACCGAAGGCTGGTTGGATCCTCAACAGCTCCACCATTAGCTGTCAATGTTGGTCTAAGCATCACTGAAGAGACGTATTAAGGAAATGAGGAGTGAGGTAGTTTCCCGTGGCTTTCCTTACTGAGCCAGAAGTTGCTATTTTTTTTTTGCTAGTTTCTTTACCCCAGCATTTGCCTGGTGTGAAAATGGGAAACCACGGAAAACCGTTTTCAGGGCTGCAGACAGTGGGGTTCGAACCTACTGTCTCCCGAATACTGGATACTGGCCGCACTTAAGCGACTGCAGCTATCGAGCTCGGTGCCAGAAGTTGCTATTACATATCAATCTGCCTAGCCCACTGAAATTCATGCACCGTCTATGAGCATCATTTTCGCACCATTCATCGCGGGGACTGGGTTCATAACGAATGGCATTAACAGGGCCGCTCGCATATCAGTCACTTTCATATTTTCAAAGCCAAAATTTATCTTGAATTTTAATAGTTCATCCTCACACCAGAGGGCACAGCATAAGTTTATAGTAGTGACATCTGTTGAGAAATGTTCAAACTTCTTGTACTAGTTGCTGCAAGCTTACTATTTTAGATGGCATTCTCCAAGGAGCTTAATTTAAACGCGCGGGGCAGATGAACCGTACTTCCGGTATAATAATAATAATAATAATAATAATAATAATAATAATAATAATAATAATAATAATAATAATAATAATAATAATAATAATAATTTCTAGCCGGTTGCAGCCCTTTTAAGGCAGATCCTCTGAAGAAGGTGGTGGTATCTGATATGTATAGGAAAGTGCATGTTATTCTGGTGGAGGATAATGTGGTGTGTGAGTTGCAGGGACGTTGGGTACAGCACAAACATCCCGTCCCGAGCCAAGAGAATTAACAATTTAAGGTTAAAATCTCCGACCCAGCCAAAGTCGAACCCGGGAACCTCTGAGCCGAAAAGCACTACACTGATCATTTAGCCAAGGAGCCGGACAGTAGGCAGATTTGTACTGACAGTATTGTACTGGTAAAAATGAAGCTCACTCTTTATTTTTATGAAGGAGACATATTACTGCAATTCATAAGGAGAATACACGACAATGTTTCTAGAAAATCACCGTGTTCAGCCATAAATTCTGTTTATATCATGAAAGGATGGAAAGTAAATCTTGTCAACTGTGTGAAACCAGACATCCAAGGGCCGAAATTTTTAACCTGGAATGATCTATAAATTATTATTCAGTGTTTTCATCCAATATTTGTAGTTAATTACACTTGTGAGCTATAAGGATATCTCGAATTTGTGTGTTAGAATTAGACTGGAAACCGTCATCATCATGGTGTCTCTTTCAGCACAGCACGTGTAATGGCAAATAACTGGTCTTGGAACTGGGAAATTACGTCCATGTACTGAAAGTAATGAACTTGTGTCCACAACACTCGGCTACATGTAACACGACTAGTAGTCAAGGTCCATAATCGTACTGTAACAGAGACTCGTCAGTTTTCACCGGAAGACTACTATACACACTCTTCATGTAATATGGATGCACAGGATAACTGCAGTGCACAGATCGATACTGGAGAGTATTTCAGTTCATTTGCTGAAGGAATTCGGTAAATAGTTTCCAGTTGGAGGTAAAACAGCTTTTGTTACGAGAGAAAACGTTAGTCTATGTCATGCACATTGGGCCTGTTCCTTTTTATTAAAGAACCCATTCGTTTTTAGTGTTAATATGACTTTATAGACTTTCTGTCCGTCGAAACACTAATTTTAATACACACATAACACTATAAGATATCTGTACAAAGATACGTTCAATAGTTACAACGAAGTCAATGAATGCCGAAGGGTAGTTGTTATAGCTGGTGTTCGTGTTTGTAATTCACAATTGCGAGTGGAATGAACGTTGAGTTAATAATAATAATAATAATAATAATAATAATAATAATAATAATAATAATAATAATACCAGGGTTACAACTTCCCCGGCTACTTAAACTGCACGCCTTCTCTACGGCCATCCATGTCAGTGGATATGAACTTCTAAAACCTTTCTTCTACGATGGTTAGATGGCTCTACCACCAATGTTTAACTTTAACATATGTTTCGACGCCAACTAATACCTTAGGAAATTTCGTTTTTGTTATTGGTAAACATTTTTCTGAGTATTGTTTATTTTACGTACCAAAGTTGTCAACACTTCAGCTGGTTCCTCCTCTATTGTAATCTACATATCACATGCTTGTAACTTTGTTCTCTAGCCAATTAAACCCGGAGGTGTGTAGGGAAATTCAGCCTATCATCATATTGTGTTTTAATTTAGTCTGGAACTTCCCTCTACGGAACTATGTAAGGGGGGAAATTTAGGGCCGTCTTGTCTGAATTGCTCCAGTTCTTGAGAGTGCGACTTGACGGAGACCAGAGAGTGCTGGGGAGGCAGGGACGGGGCAGGCTTGAAGAAGATCCAGCGCTAACCAGGTAATGGTAGAATTTACTTAAACATGTGATCGTGTCTGCGGTTAGTCCGAGGGGAAAGTTTCAGCCGATTTCTTAATATCCAACATGCAATTTTTCCCTTCTGGTGGTTGAAATGTGGGACATTCTGCACAGTCTTTGGACTCTATTTCAATTCCCCACTGGGATATATTTAGTGTAAGGGAACAAGAGTGGTGACCCTAAGTTGTCTGCCCTTCATCTTTAGAGTTACGTGACAAAAGTTTTCAACCTCTAAATATTGGAAATCTTGTCTCGGCTTTCAAATTTTCCCTCTTTAGTCACTCTTTTTAGCATAGGATTAGCCTCTGTGTCATTGGGCCTTAAGCCCACTTAGGTTCCCATTTTTCCTAAAATTTCTTTAAGGAGTGCAGGTGTCTCGCCTCCATGCCTTTTGTTATAATGACCTGTTACGTGTAACATTTTCTGTTTATTCTTAAGGCTTTGCAGAATGGGTAATTATGCCCCTGTGTATTCTTAATAATTCTTAGGGTAACTGTGTCTTAGTTTCGGTTCCCTTTTGGAACTGTAATTAAACTCATTGTGGAACCTTACAATAGATAAGCCAAATATGGAGCAACTGCGCATGAACACTTTGAATTTAGGGCACTCTATGGGTTGCTTAGTGTAATTAAGAGTGTCAAAAGCAATTGATTGCTTGTTCGAGTGTAGAATCTTGTATATTGGAGCTGAGGCTTCCATTAATTGTACCTGTTCAGAGCAATTATGGAAAGCAACGGGAAACTACCTCACTCCTCATTTCCCTAGTACACCTCTTCAGTGATGCCTAGGCCATCTATGACAGCTGATGGCAGAGCTGTTGAGGATCCAACCAGCCTCAGGGCTGAAGACTGAACATACATACATTATATTGTACTTGTTAGGAGCAACTTTGCTTTTTAGTGTGTAATTTAACGACTGTGGTTATTCAAGTCGCTTTTGTCACCTACTTTCTAAATTGGAACTATAATGGCCGATTCCCAATCTTCTGGAACCTTCGTTTTTTTTTAGTTGCTTTACGTCGCACCGACTCAGATAGGTCTTATGGCGACGATGGGACAGGAAAGGGCTAGGAGTGGGAAGGAAGCGGCCGTGGCCTTAATTAAGGTACAGTTCCAGCATTTGCCTGGTGTGAAAATGGGGAAACCACGGAAAACCATTTTCAGGGCTGCCGACGGTGGGGTTCGAACCTACTATCTCCCGAATACTGGATACTGGCCGCAGCTATCGAGCTCGGTCTGGAACCTTCGTATTGTTCAGTGATGTATTAATGATTCTTATTAAATATGGTAGGATCGCTTCGCCCCCGAGTTTAAGTGCCTCTCCGGAAATAGAATCTGGCCCAGCACATTTACTTCTTCTGAGTTTAGAAAGATCTTTACGCAATAATGAAGCTTTAATTTGGAAATCATTAGTAGATTTAGGAAAACTGTCCGTAAATAACTGTGCTGCCGGATAAAAAACTTTCCGTAGTGCTTATTTAATGCTTCCACTTTATCTATATCTGTTGTCGCCAATAACTCTCCTCGTATACAAAGAGAAGGAGCTGACTTGTTCTCTCCCTTCAATCTTCTTATATAAATAAAATAGGGTTCCAGGAATTTCGATTTTAATTTAGGACATTGTCAAGATACTTCTCTTCAGTCACATTCTTTTCTGCTAGCAAATGCTTCACCAAACTTTTATATTACGCTTTGCACGCATCGTTGTTATTTCTTCTGTTGAACGCTCTCCTAGTCTTACGTTTATGCTTCCTAATAGCCGCGGTGTAGTACGGCGGATCTGAATTTTCCCTAATTATCCTTTTGGGAACGAATTTATTCAGTCCAGTAATTAAAATGGTTTTGAAGTTCTCTAAAATGTCGCCATCCCCTTGCCATCATTTAACCAATTAGTATAGCACAATCTCAAATAGTTTTGAAAAGCTACGGAGTCTCCCTTTGCATAGCAACAGATAGTCTTAGAAATTCCCACATGCCTAGTATTACAAGTTCCCCAAGAGAGATCTAGTAGTCACTAATCCCATGAAGATATAACTATGTCATCTGGTCTGACTAGAAAAAAAAAACATCTAAAAGTGCTCGTTTACGTGCGTTCTTTGTAACGACTTGGGGAAAGCCATTATTCCACACTAATACGTTAATTGCTTCCTACGATAGGTCCCCGTAGTTGACCCAGCCCAGTTTACTGATGGTAGGTTCAGATGCCCTGCAATTATTAGTTTCTTTCCCGTAGCATATATTGCACATGTCAATTCTGAAAGACGAGTGATCGTGTTTAAACCTGATTTCGGCGGACGATAAGCTCCATTAATTACTATATTTTGTTTATTGGGTGCATTATTTATCTCAACCCCAATTATTTCGCAGTCATCGAGAACACATTTTGACGAACTGCATAGCTCTGATCTAACACAAAGCAAAATTTCCCCTCCTTTCGCCCCTCTATCCCGTCTAAATGTTAGAAATTTTGACCTGAATATTTCTGAATTATATCTATTATCCGATAACCAACTTTCCGTTCCCACATTTGTATCGGGGTCACTCGCATCAACTAAGTTTTGTGAGTTTTGCAATTTTATTACCAATACTTCCGCAGTTTACCTGCAACAATCTAAGAAACTTACCCGATCCGGTATCACTGCCTCTCACAAAGTCCTGTTGATGGCCCCGTTGTCGTTGTAGCTGCATCGAATCTTCTCCCGTCGTGGATCGTCATTCGGCTGCCCGTTCTGCGCCGTCATCCGTTCGCTTTGAAAAGACTCGGTGGCCCTCGAAAAGAGTTCACCTAGTCTCGCCATTCCTCGCTGGTTTAGATAATGTCCATCCCTGCTGAAGTCCCTGTCATCGATCCAACTGTTGCCGTCTACAAAGAGTGATCCGGAAATTTTGGCCACGCACTGAAGCTCTTCATTCAATCGGCCAATCTTCTTCCATGATACATCTGTTCTCCTTAGTATACCACTATTTACAGCATTTGCCTTCCGGAACTTTTTCTTAGTTAAGTTCACCAGATCATAAACGTCCCCCATTACATATTCAGCCTGTTGCCTTTTAAAATCATTAGTTCCTACGTGGAGAACTTCTACTTCCTCATTCCCGCCATATCCGTCCTCTATTTTCCCGTTCAACTGTTCCGCTCAAATTTCCGGCGTGCACAACACTTTCACTGACCTATTTCCTGTCCTATATGCCGCACGATAAAATCACCTATCACCACACAATTTACAGGTTTTATATTCGCCACAGATGAATGAGTGCCTACATTTCTCATATACACTTCCTGTAACTTCTTTTGTAGCTCCGTAATCATGAGATTTGCTTCATTTAATTCCCGTTTGTAGTTCATCAATTATTTCTTTGTCGCTGGTCACATTCCCATTCAAGGAACACTTGCTAAATGCCATCCTTCCCTTGCCTATAGCTCACCACACTTGAAATGAAACCACATTCCAGACGTATCACACTTAGCACCAGATCTTAAGTTCCTTTTACACCCCATACACTTCGCATTCACGTTCAGTACCTCTTCTGAAGCTGGTTGAACAGGGCCCGGGTTTAACGCCAAGCCTCCAATGTGGAAATGAGTGCCAAGGATAAAACACTTCCCGGGTAACTGCCTGCTGCAGGTCCGCATTCCAGCACCCACTCCGCAGCCCCCTGCCTGCTTGCCCATGTCCCGATTGCTGCTCGCCAAGCTGATAAGGAAATACCCATCACTGCACAAACACGTCTGCTCCCTTCAACAGTCAACTAGCAACTATCCGGCAAAATCCTCATACTACCACATGGGCTTGCACGGGAAACGTACATCAGCCAGGCTTCTAACCAGCATCTCCATGGTCATTATTTAGCAGCCCGGGTGGCGTTCTGTCATTGGACACTACAGCATGTGGAAACAAATACTGCCTTTTAAGCAACCATGTTATTTGCGGGAGAAGCGCTGTTTCACAACAATGGAACCGTTCATTGCTATAATACGCACAAGTGGAGTGTGGATAATCTCCAGTGGATACGACAGACAGCTATTCAGGTACAATGGGGCGCAAACGTATGGTGTGGCATCGTGGGTGATCAGCTAATTCGTCCTTATTTCTTTGAGGGCCATCTGACGGGAGAACACTCTGTGCGGTTTCTTCAAGATTAACTACTACCGTCGTTGAAACATGTACCACTGCCGGATGTGGTTTCAACATGACGGATTTACATCTCACTTGGCAGTGGTCGTCCGGAACAATCCTCACACGACGTATCGTGATAAATGGATAGGAAGGGGGAAACTGTCCTCTGGCCCGCCAGATCGCCCGACCTTAGCCCACTGTAAGTTTTTCCATTGAGCCCGTGTAAAACAACTGTTGCATGAACAGGAACCGGCAAATCCTGATCACCTTAGACAGTTCATCACAAAATCATGCCGATCCATTACGCTGAAGATGTTGCAAGGTGCCAGACTGTCCATACATCACCGCGCGCAGCTCTGTATCGACCATCTTATTTACGGACGAAGTGCAACGTGGCATCGTAGGTGATCACCTAATTCGTAACCAGGTGCTGCGTTAAACGAGGTAGGTAACTGAAATCCTATCACAAGTTTCCTAGACTCCTCAAACCCAGCTCCATAACGTATACCCCGATATCAACGGCCCTTTTGGAGACCAAATAAACAAAAGAGTATGTGGAAACTATTAAGTATGCAACCTTGCCACAACGCAAGCAAGTGGCGGTAAAGGCAAAATGAT
This sequence comes from Anabrus simplex, assembly GCF_040414725.1. NCBI lineage: Eukaryota > Metazoa > Arthropoda > Insecta > Orthoptera > Tettigoniidae > Anabrus > Anabrus simplex. Next base: position 526,705,606 of record NC_090266.1, read on the forward strand.
TGCGAGCAATTCGTACCGTACCATCGAGCACTGTCTATTATAATATCTCCGACCGCGCACCTGCCAAGTGAACTATCGTGAGGCTTACGATAAAGCGGGCAGTTCTCAGCCATGTTCCTTGTCCGTGTGCGTGTGCGCCTGTTGTTGTGTAGTACATTTTCTTCGTATCTGTGCTCGTTTTACGGATTTAATCGGGGAATCCATAATGAATTAATAATGGTGCTCACAATTTCTGCTGTCTTCTATCCCATAACCACATATCTCTTCATATTACCCCTGTTTAGGAAGACGGACCGATGTATTCCAGAATTGTTGTAACCGCGGTGGATTGTATAAAAGTAGATCACAAGGGGCGGGAGGCCCACCCGGTGTATAACACCCATGTGTCAATGTACTCATTTTACTACCACTTGAATGGTCAGTCATCATATCTCTTGAATTACTTTCTAAAATAAAAAGTAAAAGCTAGTCATCGGTATACGGAAATCTCGGCAAGGGTAGTCCACCAGGTCACCTTGCCCATAAAAGAGGGAAAAGGCATGACAACAGCCAGGGATCGCTCATGGCGGAGGGTGGACAGCGTTTTAGACTCATTTGTCACCCGCGATGTTCTTTTTAACACACTGTATAGGCCTATTCACTGATATAAAACTTCCAATGTCAAGTTTAATTCTTTCTAAACTATGTAGGCGTATTTGTTGTTTTCTTATTAAGATTTTCTGCCCCTTAAATCTGCCGCCCTAGGAGGTGGCACGGCTCAGAACCCACCTCCCTGCATTTATGACAACTGTCGAAAACCATTTAAATTCTCTCTAAAATTAATCTTAGTGACATTCTAGTAAATCTATTACGGCATCTTCAGAGACATATTTTCAATTATTCAATGAACGAGGAGGAACAATTAGTTTATAGGACTGCACTAAGAGTTTTTAGTTACTGAGCAGTCGAGGAAATTATACTAACCTACAAATAAGGAAAACCTGAAATTTTGCACTAGTCGAATGCCGCATATTTGTCTCTTTTGGTGATGGTTATAATCAGAGATCTAAAATCAGGTTTTTACTCAGTGTCATTGGCAAGACATTCATTTTGCACAGTTTGTGTTTCAAATTCATAATATTCTCCTTAAAACAGCCCTAGAAATCTCGAACCTCTAACTTACAACACTAACAACTGAAATGGTAAAAGATTGCTTATCTACCATCAACTGCGGGTAACAGTTAAATATTAGTTACGAAACTCTGTTAATTGTGTTCAATAGATGAAGGTAACAATCTTTTATTGAGATCGTGCACAAATGATTGAGAATTTGCTCATCAAATGAATCTTTCTTTTTTACATTGAAATGAAACAGGTTATCATCACATTTTCAAACTTAGGGGAAGTAAAATACCTCTCCCCTCAGAATAGTAACAGTCGCCAAGCTAAATGAATCAATAAAGTGTTTATTGAACACAGTAAAATATGGTAACTGTGAAATGTAATGTACAGACCTGTTTGAGAGAAAGCGGGTGCATTACTACTCTGTTATTATAAATCAATCTTCTGGCAAACGCTCAATGAGTGCGCTGAGATTCTTATCTAGGATATGTTGGTTCGGAAGGTGAGTGGTTTCGAGTTCCACTCTTAGCCATCACTGAGGTGGTCGGTTTATTTCCTAGTTAACACTACGTATTCCTTATTTTTCTACCTTCCCTCTCCCGCAGTAATACCAATAACGTAGACATTGATACAAAAGTTATTTTCTAATGAAACTATATAGCACCGAGCAAGATGAGCGTGTGGTTATGGTCGCATAGCAATGAGGTTGCACTTTGGTGTCGGCAGCCCTGAAGATGGTTTTGCACCCCTTTGTCGAGTGGGGCTCGGCATAAAAATATTAGGCTTACCCTCCGATGTCGAGTCCCACTCGACATGAGAGTAGCTTGTACTTGCAGCGGTCGTATGACGACTGTGCTGTGTTCAAGTATTGTAGAGTTATATAACTGTCTTCGGGATAACATTTTCCCTATTTTCTATAGTTTGCGGTAATCGTTATCACTTTGTAACTTCTGTTATTCTCGAATGTTTATGAAAGTTTACTGGTTATAAAGATTGAATGTAAACATGGCTTCTGCTTCATTTTCGCTCACGAAATTTGATATTTTAGAACAGTTAGTGCACAATTATAGTGAAGTTGATGAAGCAACAACTGACTTGGATGATTTAATAGTGAATAGTGCAACTAAAAATGAACAGTGCGAACAGAGTGATAACGAAAGTGAAACTGAAGGTGGTGATGCTCCTCCAAATCCATGGTGGGAGTGGAGAGTTGGCAGTTCTGATTTACCTGCGTTCTTATTAAACGAAACAATTTGTGGATATAAGACATCACGTAGGAACAATCCTTGAAAACTCCAACTGTAAGTACACTTCACGTAACATAATTATATTTGTGTTAATCTGTTTTGCAGTGTTCACTTCCTATAGCTGCTCATAGTGCAGAAATTAGTTAGGAGTTGATCAGGAAGCATACGCTAAGGGTGGTGGAGTTCAAAATGTTAAGGCCACGGTCACTGCCTTCCCGATCATAGCCCTTTCCTATCCCTCCGTCGCCGAAAACCTTCGATGTGTTAGTTGGCCGTTAAACAAGTTAAAAAAATTCTTATCTGGCAGTGCACAGAGTTATATGTGTTAAATTCAGTGATACAATTGTTTCTAACGTATGGTCGTTACTTTGGGAGGAAATTAATATTCCACACTATATTCTTTCCAACGTGGCACGCATGTTGGATGTGATTCAGCAGCAGGAGTTGCAGCGGTTAGGTTTGAGTGACATCGTAGTGTTAAACATAGTGGTGTGTTCCACCCAGCTGGGGGCGGGTGCAGTTTGGTATGTCACACCATCATACTTAAATACAGAACAAAACTTTCCACGATTAGGATATATTCTCTGTTATGATAGCTAACTGCAAACAGGCGCGGGATGTATGAAAATAGTGCAATATTAACTTTCGCGGAATATGAAAGCAAATCGTTACTTGTCCTGCTGTGTAATTATACAGGATGGAAGCATAGCATTCAAAAAACCTGCTGTAGAAGCGGCTTATGTAAACTAGTGACGTGCTTGAGCCCGGCTGGAGATGCTCGAACAAATGACATCAGAGGTCAAAGAATTTCGAGCTCTGCTCGAACTATTGTGCACGCCGCAACCTAGTGGTACGTTATAGTGTAATATTTTATTGAACTTGTGTGTTGAACTTCCTTATTGACATTTGCATCTACTACCTCACATTCGAAACCACACGTCTGTAAAGAGCGGCCTCATACAGTAACGGTATAACATGATATGTCCGACTCGTTGGCTTCATGGGAAGCGAACTGGCCTTCGGTTCAGAGGGTCCTGAGTTCGATTCCCGGCCGGGTCGGGGATTTTAACCTTAATTGGTTAATTCCAATGGCTCGGGGGCTGTGTGTGTGTGGTGTATTCAGCATTAGAAATCATCCTCGGTAGGGCCCTCATCTTCACAGACATGCAGGTCGCCTAATAGGCCGTCTGCGAGAAAAAGACCCACAGCAGGCCTTTCCGGAGGCCATACGCCATTATTATTATTATAGCATGTTACCAACAAAACACTACACAGAAGTGCATCAAAATTTGTGCAACATATTCGTCCCTGTACGATTGCTGCGGAAAGAGGGTTTCATGTGGAAAACGAGTTAATGTTGGCGCAGACTACGGATGAATATACGTTACCGATGTTCCTCCTACAACTATTTATTCATTAGCGCACCTTTCGTATGACGATCCCCTTGCATGATGGAGAACTAACAACACATACTTGCTCTGCTAGCGAATAATATATTGTCTATTCCATCATCCAATGCGGCAAGTAAATGAAATATCAGTTCAGCTGGTGACAAAAGGAGCTCTCTTAACCCAGATATATTACAGTAAATGAATCTATTTTGATCGTTCTCTACTAAAATGAACAAAACACTAATGGCGAATGTTTGTGACGATGTGAAAGACAGTACAAGTTAATGTTCTGTGTCCGCTAACGTGACAAGTATTTGTAGTAAATTTGTAATTACATTACTTCAATGAAAATTTCGTCAAAGTATTTGCATGTTGTCCAACATTTTATAGTTAGCCACTCTCCTTCCTCGCTTCTTTTAAGTTTGTTCGTCGTAATTTCGTTGATGCTGTCCGTAAGCGCATCAGCCACCTTACCTCAGGCTACATGTTACTAGCTAACCAGCTCAATGTCGAGCGAGATACGGTATGAGGGTCAAAAGAGCGTGAGCGAAGGAACTGGGTGGCTTGGAAACCTCTTTTGCATACTCCCATTAGACTAAAAACAAATTCACTGCTCAATTTGTCTAATTTAACACAGCTTTATTGGCGGACGAAACACTTATAATTCCGTTTATAAAGAAACGAGGTTGTAATCAATTTCTTCATTGTTCATAATTCCGCGGGAAGGGCAGCATATTGTTCCATGAAAATAGAATGTCGATATCTTTCGCGGATGTATAGATATTTGAGGTTGATGTTATTGACTCACGTTGTATCTACCATAGTACTGACATTAAAATAATTGTCACCGAGCAAGAGGTCACGCGGTTTGGTTCCCGTAGCTATCAGCTCTTATTTGGGAGGTAGTGGGTTCTAACCCCACTGTCGGAAATCCTGAAGATAGTTTTCCGTGGTTTCCCATGTTTACACCAGGCACTTTTACACCTTAATTAATGCCATGGTCACTTTCTTCCCACTTTTATCCCTTTCCTGCCCCATCGTCCTAAGCTATCTCTGTGTCGGTGCGAAGTAAAGCAAATTGTCAATAATAATAATAATAACAATAATAATAAATGTACAAGTAGTTAATCCTATACATTCTTCCATACAGAAATATGTACTTCAAACTGTGTTCCAATGGCATAACGCGCCCTCTGTGGCACGCCCCGTTTCTTCTATTTCCAAAGTTGTACGTTAGATCCTGTCCGATTTTTGAGGGCATTTCAGGAGGCTTCAGTGCGGTAATTTTGTGTGGATAGCAACCGGAAGTTTGAAGAACGCCTGAGGGACAAAATTGCGAGAACACGACGACTACAAGAGCAGGAGGGTCATTAAACAAACAACATTATTACAGATGATTTAATGAAAAACATTCTGAGGGAGTCTGGATAGTACCAGCTTTGAAGGAAAGGAAGTAAGTGTGCTGTAAACTGTAGGCTCCACGGTTCGCCATTGACTGTCATCATTCAGGAAAACTATTTTGATTGCCATGATTTCCTAGTTTTGATCAAAGTAATGTCATTTCATGAAAGTTTATAATAGGAACACTGAGAATTATTTATTTATTTTAAGTTGTTTTCACCATTAATTATGATATATTTAATTAGGCACCATCCTGCGGCAGTGATGATTACAGTAAAAATTTAATGTAGCACTACTGAGTTAAAGTACACACAAATACTTCCCAAAGATGTCTTCTAGGCACTTTTAGCATTAGTTTCCACCGTTCTTTGCAGACGTGGTCCAAGGAACCTGGCTAAGTTGTAGGGTTATTCTGGTTATAAGTAGCAATATTATAGCTTACAGCTCCCACTGTAAACTACGTAACTGCATTCATTGTTTTGATACAAACAGTGTGAAGTTCAAGACTGTCCAATAGAGTCTGAGACGTTAACTGCTGTAGTTCGATTAATGCGTTTCTTCAGAAAAGATGGTTCAAACCTCTTGAGCACTACTTCAAGATTAATGTATTACCTTGTATGTACTGTTTTTTTCTGGCACGCGCAGTCCAGGCCACGACCATGGACATAGAATCTGTGTTAGGGGGATGTGGTAACCGGTCTCATACTACTATTTGTGTTTTTATATGTGTTCGTGTATTATGCAATTGCCAGGATTCTTCTTTAATATGAATGCGCGAATTAGTACTATTCTCTCACATAAGATGGATTAAAAATCACCGGGGTTTATGCCGAACTATGATTGGGGTTACCAGTTTTCCGACTCCGTGCTATAGTGGTATTCACATTCCAATTGTTAACGTCTTAACTTCAGAGGGCGCAAGACCACATGGTCACTTCGGTCACGTTTTTGTACAGTGCCTGTTGTACGTGAAATTTTCAATTTTGTTCTATACTTTAGATTTAATAAACAGGTTCTCTCTCTCTCTCTTATATATATATCGATGTAGTTTTCATTCACGTGTGTGTTCTCTGATCACTGTCCATTTAGAATAGCATAATAGACTACTTTGATTTCGAGGGCAATCCGAACACACCATGACCCTGAACTGGCGAGCTTAGCCAGGCATAATTCGTCCCTGTTCAGGCAAAAGGTCGTATCTCCCAATGATCTTTGCATCCATTATTTTCCTTAAAACTGGTCACGCCTCCCAGCCACATATCGACATTTAGTCCATCAGAGCAATATTTATTGTGTTCATTTTCCCATGCTTGCGGGTAAAGAATAATGAACCTTACCGTACCGCACTCGAGGAATGTATGTTTACACGAATTATTTACGCACTCTTACAGTATAACGTACTTAAGGTTCATTTTCCTTTACACGTCAGCACACCGAAATGAACACAACGAAAATTGTTCTGATGGACTGTATATCCATATGTAGCTGGGAGGCGTGACCAGTCTTATCGAAAATAATGGAAGGAAGATCATTGTCAGATATGAATTTTTGCCCGAACAGCGACGAATTTAGGACAGGTGGTCGGGTACAATACAGACCGTATTTTAATTCAATAAATTGTATCATTCATTATTGCCACTTAATTACTAATTTAAGCCTACCGTAATGAAACTGAATGCCTCCCCGCGCTGCTACAGCTTACTGGTGATTCTAGCAATAGATTGTGGGCAACCTCTTCCCCCGACGTCTCTGGCATTAGTGGGAAACTGAGTTGCTTTGAAAGGTGGAAATATATAGGCCTATATGATCATTTAATCGCAATCAGTTTTCAGTAAATGCATTCTTCTATCCTCGTAAATTCTGAAATTAACTTGTTCTTTACCAGTAACATAAGCAACGTTCTTAGTAACAACGTTGACCTTCAGTTTTCCTTACTTATTTCAGCGGATCATGTCAAAACAACTAACAATCCCCATCAATTGAAAGAAGTGTTCGAAGCACGGCTACAACCAATAAAAATACGATTCACTACCCATATGTTCACGAAACAGAAGTTAATGTAAATTCGTGTTCTTGCCCCAAATTGGTGCATCACTCTTCAGGCTCACTACGAGTTAAAGTGGGTTACATGTGCCTTTTAAATCACATACCTGTACTCCGGACAATCTTAAATTTCTGGCGGTATGGAGATTCGAATCAGGGTCTCCAAGGACGGCAGCTAATATCCTAAAACTTTATGCTAGAGAAGTGGATATGAACTAGAAGCATGCAACATGAAAAATTTGCAAATTACAAAATAAGTACTTCTGAAATCATTTAACGGACGATGGCGCAATTTGTTCCCAGTAATAATAAGAGAGCAATATTCTCGCTTTTTGTTTGATCCTGAATTGTGAAGACAACGTTCTTAACTTCAGAGGGTGCAAGACCACATGGTCACTTCGGTGACGTTTTTGGAGAGAGATGTTCTATGAAGAATAAACCCACACTTCCCGTTCTGTCTCTCTAGAGAGCGGAGGAAATCTAATCTAAATTAATGTTACGTAGTTAGAGCTTAAGAGACTGTGTGTAGTCATCAACTCATCTACGAAAACCTAATGAGGTACCAGGGCAATGATAACACTTAATTTGTAACATTAAGAAGCCCCTTTATAAGAGGTCACCACAATACCACAGTGTGTGTTTCATTACATAATTCAAGGTATCGGCTTTATATCTTTCTACTCCTTGCTACTCTTCTGTTTACCACAATTATAGTAACTTTGTGAAGATATATAATGACTGTGACCGTTTTTCTCAGTGATACTCATTACCGTAATACAAGGAATAATTAGCTCCCATCGGAGAGTATAGCTTTCGGAATGAAATTTCCCCGCTAACACGTCTCCCATTTCAGAATAGAGCTGAGTCTCGTTATCTTCTTATCGCTTGTGAACGAAATAAGGCTAAAATGTAGTAATGTTAACGACTATAATTTTACAGCCAAATCTTCTCTTCATTATTATTATTATTATTATCTTTTTACGATTTGCTTTACGTCGGATCGACACAGATAGGTCTTTATGCTGACGTTGGGATAAGAAAGGGCTACTGGTGGGAAGGAAGCAGCCGTGACCACCATTTGCCTGGTGTGAAAATGGGAAACAAAGGAAAACGTCTTCTGGGCCACCGACCGTGCTGTTCGAACCCACTGCCTCCCGAATGGAAGCTCACATCTACACAACCCTAACAGCACGGCCAACTCGCTCGGTGTTATTATTAGCCAGCCCCACGGTCTTTGCTAGCATACCTGCCTCTTACCCGGAGGCACCGAGTTAGATTCCCGACCACTCCAGAAATGTTAATTTTGGACTGAAGACTGGAACGTGGTACACTCAGTCTCATGAGGGCAACTTAGGAATTGGTTGATACGAGAGGCTTAGTAGCGCTTAAAAGAGCCAAGCCATATTGCTGAGGATGTTGTCACCCTGATCACCACCCTGATCACTTGGAACTCCAGTATCTGCAGGTGAGAACAGTTGTCTTTACAGGATAAAGCCTTTATGGACTGTTGCGACACGGGTTTGCAATTATTATTATTATTATTATTATTATTATTATTATTATTATTATTATTATTATTATTATTATTATTATTATTATTATTATTATTATTATTTCATTTACATTTACCAGTTACAACTTTCAGAATGGTTATCAAATTCAGCTATCTCTTAAGTATGGAAGTCCAGTCGATAAACCGCGAAAGACTGTGTTCCGAATATATTCTGCTCTTGAACGGATTCCCAAGCCACTCTTAAGGATGCTCATAGTATCTAAAATTATTTGTTGTTACCTAGGGGTGGATGGGTACAAGTTTTCATTCCGTACACGGACAGGGTACCGTGGACTTCCCAGATGGATACGTCGCCCCTCTGACCAAGGAGTATTGTATTGGTGAGGTGATTTACGAAGAATGTGAGGTGGGCCCGGCCGTTGCCTGTAATAGGAATTATCCCGGTATTCGTCTTATTGCAGGAGGATAGAAAACCACGGAAATCCTTCCTCAGGAGAGCCGACAGTGGTGACCAGCCCCTCGGGCTACCGAATGTATAGCTGCAAGGTTAGCCAAAACTAGTTAGCCTAAGCGTACACTACTCGGAGTGGTGCTGTTATTGTTTAATTGGTGAACTAAGATCTACTACTGGTCAGAAAACGTATGGCGTAAGTGAACGCAGGAACATTGGAAAATATCCTTCCGCGTATTAGCACTTCGCCTCCTTCCCCTTCTACCTTCTACATCTCGGTTCTGCCCACCGCAACCAACTTACTACAGTATTGACATCGAGCAAATGGTTCATTCTCAAATTGTGTAGCATCAAGGTACATTACTCCCATTCACTACGATGTACTTTGATTACGTACCGTATCTATTTATTCTTCTATTTTTTGCACTGTGCCCATATCATGTAACCTACAGATTACTGACGCATATTGAGACAGTGAGATGAAATTTAATTATTCTTCCCACAAGAAAAGCAAGGTTTCTTTCTATTTCATAATGCGATTTGTGCGAGGCACACGGGAACTTAGAACGAACAGTATGATGACAATGTTATATCTATATATATAAAATAGCTTGTCCTGACTGACTGACTGACTGACTGACTGACAGATTCATCATCGCCGAGCCAAAACTACTGGACATAAAGGAATGAAATTTTGAGGATATATTCATGTTAAGATCTAAGTGCTCGCTAAGAGAGGGTTTTTGGATATTCCGTCGCTAAGAGGGTGAAAAGAGGGGTTAAATTTTAAAATGAGTGTATCTATATCTCAAAACTTTAAAAGTTTACAGATGTAAAAATTGGTATTTGGAATCTTCATTAAAAATAAGAAAACACGTATTTCTTTGTTTTCAGAAAATCCCAACAGGAGGGGTGAAAAAGGGTGAAAAATTGGTTGAATGCCTTTAATCAGGATTCCTGTTCTTATATCTCAGAAACTGAAGATATTACAGACATGAAAATTGGTACTTTTATCTATTTTAAAAATAAAGAAACACGTATTTTTTGTTTTTTGGAAAAACCAGTTAATCGGAGGGTGAAAAAGGAGTGGAATTTTTAAAATGAGTGCATCTATATCACAAAAATTTTAAAGTTTACAGATGTAAAAATTGGTATTTAGAATCATCACTAAAAATTAAGAAACATGTATTTTTTTGTTTTCGGAAAATCCCAATAGGAGGGGTGAAAAAGGGGCGAAGAAGGGGTTGAACGCCTTTAATGAGGCTACTTATATCTCAGAAACTGAAGATATTACAGACCTGAAAATTGGTGTATGGGATCTCCTTTAAAAATAAAGAAACATGTATTTTTTTTGTTTTTGGAAAATCTAATTAATGGGGGGTGAAAAGGGGGTGAGTTTTTAAAATGAGTGTATCTATATCTCAAAACTTTTAAAGTTTTCAGATGTAAATTTGGTAATTAGAATCATCATTAAAAATTAGGAAACACGTATTTTTTTGTTTTCGGAAAATCCCAATAGGAGGGGTGAAAAGGGGTGAAGAATGGGTTGAGTGCCTTTAATGAGGCTACTTATATCTCAGAAACTGAAGATATTACAGACCTGAAAATTGTTGTTTGGGATCTCCTTTAAAAATAAAGAAACACGTGTTTTTTTGTTTTTGGAAAATCCAATTAGTGGGGGGTAAAAAGGGGGTGAATTTTTAAAATGAGAGTATCTATATCTTAAAACTTTTAAAGTTTATAGATGTAAAAATTGGTATTTAGAATCTCTTTTAAAAATAAAGAAACACGTATTTTTGGTTTTCGGAAAATCCCAATAGGAAGGGTGGAAAAGGGTGAAAAAAGGTTGAATGCCTTTCATGAGGCTACTTATATTTCAGAACCTGAATATATTACAGACCTGAAAATTGGTGTTTGGGATCTGCTTTAAGAATAAAGAAACACGTATTTTTTGTTTTTGGAAAATCCAATTAATGGGGGGGGGGTGAAAATGGGGTGAATTTTTAAAATGAGTGTATCTATATCTCAAAACTTTTAAAGATTATAGATGTAAAAATTGGTATTTAGAATCTCCTTTAAAAATAAAGAAACACGTATTTCTTTGTTTTCAGAAAATCCCAATAGGAACGGTGGAAAAGGGTGAAAAATGGGTTGAATGTTTTTAATGAGGCTACTTATATTTCAGAACCTGAAGATATTACAGACCTGAAAATTGGTATTTGGGATCTACTTTAAAAATAAAGAAACAGGTATTTTTTCGTTTTTGGAAAATCCAAATAATGGGGGGAAAGGGGGTGAATTTTTAAAATGAGTGTGCCTACATTTTAAAACTTTAAAAGTTTACAGATGTAAAAAAAATGGTATTTAGAATCTCCTTTAAAAATAAAGGAACACGTATTTTTTCCCCCGTAAATCGCAATAGGAGGGGTGTAAAAGTGTGAATAATGGGTTGAATGCCTTTAATGAGGATACATACATCTCAGAAACTGAAGAAATTACAGTACTGAAAATTTGTATATGGGATCTCCTTTAAAAATAAAGAAAACGTACTTTTTGTTTTTGGAAAATCCAATTAATGGCGGTTAAACAGGAGTGACAAATTGGGGTGAATTTTTTGAAAGACTATATCTACAGAATATCTGAGAAACGTAAAATGTTACAGACGTAAAAAGTGTTTATTTGGAATCTCCTGTAAATGTAAAGAAACATAGGTGATTTGTTTCTGGAAACTCCATTTAAGGGGAGCTAAAAGGGGTGAAATTTTAAAATGAGAATTTCTACAGTATCGCAAAAAGCTCAACACGTTACAGAAGTAAAAAATGGTATTTTTAATCTCTATTAAAAATAAAGAAACGTGTATTTTTAGTTTTCGGAAATAACACTTGGGTGGAGGGGGCAAAAGTGACTGAAAATGGTGTTGAATTCTTTTAATTAGGCTACTGATATCTCAAAAATGAAGGTGTTACAGACGTGAAATTTGATATTTGGAATCTGCTTTAAAAGTAAAAAAACACGTATTCTCGGAAAATCCAATGAAGAGGGGGAGGTGAAAGAATTGAAAAATTAATTGACTTAATTGTATGAGAATACATACATCTAATAAAAACTAAAGTTGTTACAGACGTGACCATTGATATTTGGATCTCCTTTAAAAACTAAGAAAAACGCGTTTTGGGGGGAACCCATCTTGGGGGCGGGAGTGAAAAAGAAGTTGAATTCCTTTCATGAGGACATAAATCAAAAACTGAAGAAGTTAGAGTCCTGATAATTGGTATTTAGAATATACTTTACTATTAAAGAACCAGTATTTTTTGCCGGATAATTCACTTGGGAGGGGGGAAGGAGTGTGAAAGGAAGTGAAAGAAAGTGAATTATTTTTATGGGGATACTTATATCTCAAATCTGAAGGTAACAGACGTGAACATTGGTGTTTGGAATCTCCTTTAAACATAAAGAAACCCGCCTTCTTTTAATTTTTTCAGGGGGCGGTTGTTAATAAACTTAACGGCGGTGGGGTGTAAAAGGAGGTGAGACCAATTTATTTTACTGTTCATAATGTACTTGTGAAGAGCCTCCGTTGCTCAGACGGCAGCGCGCCGGCCACTCACAGCTGGGTTCCGTCGTTCAAACCCCGGTCACTCCATGTGACATTCGTGCTGGACAAAGCGGAGGCGGGACAGGATTTTCTCCGTTTAGTCCCATTTTTCCTGTCATAATTCATTCCAGCAACACTGTCCAATATTTCATTTCATTTGTCATTCATCGATCATTGCCCAAGAGGAGTGCTTCGGCAGCCGGCACAATTCCTATTGTCGCCGCTAGACGGGGCTTTATTAATTCCATTCCTGACCCTGTCGAATGACTGGAAACAGGCTGTAGATTTTCGATGTACTTATTCTGATCATTAATCGATCATTTTTAATCTTTCCTGGGTTTATTTTCAACAGTCACCTTTTCCTTCGGAGAACGTTCTTAGATTACAGTAGATTCTCCTGGAATATAAATAAAAATTTAAACACATTTGAAATAAACGATAGGAATGCGATTGACCGTCAAATTGTTCACCTCTATAATAAGATCAATAATGTACGGAAGTCAGTCATTCGTATCGTCAGAAAACCCGCACACTTGCCTACCCGCGACAATGGTGCTGGTCACATTGTCAACAATGACAATGGCAGCAGATGTAATTTGCCGCCAAGTAGAGGTCTTGCATATTGCTGTGGGGTCCAGCACATCTAATAATAATAATAATAATAATAATAATAATAATAATAATAATAATAATAATAATAATAATAATAATAATGTTCTGGACGTCGTCAAATGTGCGGACCGCGCTGGAAACGGGTCCTGGACGGGTAATGACTAAGAATGCAGTCCGGCGGCGGGTTCAGTACCGCCAAGGTACCCAAGACGACACCAAGCCGGATCTCCTGAAGGATTTGATCCATATTAAAAATGCTTATGGGGAAAGATGGCAAAGATTTAGGGACCCAACTGACCGGCTGGAATACCTGGACCTACCCCGGGAAGTACGAAATCGATTGCTGGAAAGAAAGATTGAAAATGTGAGGAAACGTGCTGTAAAATAATTGAAAACGAGTCAGATCGCGAATTTTTCGGATTCTAGCAGAAAACGAGTCGGATCGCCAATTTCGGCGGATTATGTATCTAGAACCATAAGTATTCAATTATAAATTTCAGTGTAATACCGTAGCGAAGCACGGGTATCGTGCTAGTCTGTATATATAAAATAACTTGTACTGACTGACTGACTGACTGACTCATCATCGCCCAGCCAAAACTATTGGACATAAAATGAAATTTTGGGGATACATTCATATTACGATGTAGGTGCTCGCTAAGACAGGATTTTTGGATATTCCATTGCTAAGGGGGTGAAAAAGGGGGTGAATTTTTAAAATGAGTGTATATATATCTCAAAACTTTTAAAGTGTAGAGATGTAAAAATATGTATTTAGAATCCCCTTTAAAAATAAAGAAATACATATTTATCTGTTTTCGGAAAATCCCAACAGGAGTGGTGAAAAAGGGTGAAAAATGGGTTGAATACCTTAAATGAAAATACTTATATCTCAAAAACAGAAGATATTACAGACCTGAAAATTGGGATTTAGGATCTCCTTTGAAAATAGAGAAACTCGTATTTTTTGTTTTTGCAAAATCTAATTAATGGGGGTTAAACAAGAGTGACAAATTGGGGTGAATTATTAGAAATTCTATATCTACAGCATATCTCAGAAACGTAAAATGTTACAGACGTAAGAACTGGTATTTGGAATCTCCTGTAAAAGTAAAGGCACATGTGCGATTTGTTTTTGGAAACTCCACTTAACTGGAACTAAAAAGTGGGTGAATTTTTAAAATGAGAATTTCTACAGTATATCTCAAAAACTTACCATTTTACCGAAGTGAAATATAGTATTTTTCATCTCTATTGAAAATAAAGAAACATGTATTTTTTGCTTTCTGAAAAACCACTTGGGTGGAGGGGCAAAACTGATTGAAAATGGGGTTCAATTCCTTTAATTAGGATACTAATATCTCAAGAGCTGAAGATGTTACAGACGTGAAATTTGGAATTTGGAATTTCCTTTAAAAATAAAGGAGTACTTTTTTTGTTTTCGGAAATCCACCTAAAGGGAGGAGGGAAATTGAAAAATTATATGAATTATTTGTATGAGAATACTATTATCTAAAAAACGAAAGATTTTGCATATGTGAAAATTGGTATTTGGAATCTGCTTTAAAATTAAACAAACACGTATTCTCGGAAAATCCAAAGAAGTGGGGGGGAGGTGAAAAATTGGAAAATTAATTGATTTAATTGTCTGAGGATACTTACATCTAATAAAAACTAAAGTTGTTACAGACGTAAAAATTGATATTTGGATCTCCTTGGAAAACAAAGAAAAAAGCGTTTTTGGGCGAAATCATTTTGGGGGTCGGGGGTGAACAGGAGTTGAATTCCTTTTATGTGGACACATATCTCAAAAACTGAAGATGTTAGAGTCGTGATAATTGGTATTTGGAAGATCCCTTACTATTAAAGGGACAAGTATTTTTAACGAGTAATTCACTTAGGGGGGGGGGATTGTGAAAGGAAGTGAAGAAAAATGAACTCTCTTTATGGGGATACTTATATCTGAGAACTGAAGGTAACAGACGTGACCATTGGTATTTGTAATCTTCTATAAACACAACGAAACACGTCTTCTTTTTCTTGGGGGTGGGGGGGGGGGGGGTGTTAATCAACTTAACGGCAGTGAGGTGAAAAAGGAGTTGAGACCAACTGATTTTACTGTTCATAATGTACTTATTCTGATCATAAACTGATAATTTTTAATCTTTCCAGGGTTCGTTTTCAAGAACCGTCTTTTCCTTTGGAGCATATAAACTTAGATTACAGTAGATTCTCCTGGCATATAAATACAAATTTAAACGCATTTGAAATAAACGATAGGAATGAGATTGACCGTCAAATTGTTCACCTCTATAACAAGGTGAATAATACACGGAAGTATGTCATTCGTGTCGCCAGAAATCTCGCGCACTTGCCTACGCGCGACGAAGGTGCTGGTCACATTGTCATCAATGACAATGGCAGAGGATGTAATTTACCGCCAAGTAGCGGTCTTGCATCTTGCTGTGGGTTCCAGACCATCAATAGTAGTAGTTATAATAATAATAATAATAATAATAATAATAATAATAATAATAATAATAATAATAATAATAATAATAATAATAATAATAATAATAATAATAATAATAATAATATTCTGGACCGTCGTCAAAATGTGCGGACAAGGCTGGAAACGGGTCCTGGCCGGGTAATGACTACGACTGCAGTCCGGCCTCGGGTTCAGTACCGTCAAGGCACCCAAGACGGCAACACGCCGGATCTCCTCATTGATCCATATTAAAATGCTTATAGGAAAAGATAACAAATATTTAGAGACCCAACTGGCCGGTTGGAATACCTGGATCTATCCCGGGAAGTACGAAATCGATTGCTGAAAAGAAAGATTGAAAAATGGGAGGAAATTTGTCGTAATCTCTCAGAAAACGATTCAGATCACGAATTTTGGCGTATTCTCTAAGAAAATGAGTTAGATCGCGAATTTCGGCGGATTATATATAAAACGTTAAGCATTCAATTATTAATTTCATTATAATACCTTACCGAAGCACGGGTATCTTGCTAGTATATATATATTTTGCAACCTGCTTTACGTCGCACGGACACAGATCGGTCTTACGGCGACGATGGGGTAGGAAACGGCTAGAAGTGGGAAGGAAGCACACGTGGCCTTTATTAAGGTACAGCCCCAGCATTTTGACTGGTGTGAAAATGGAAAACCACTCAAAACTTCTCCAGGGCTGCTGACAGCGGGGTTCTAACTCGCCATCTACTGAATGTAAGCTAATAGCTGCGCACCCCTAACCGCACGGCCATTTCGTTCGATAAATATAATTATAAGATGATGCTATCGAGCAACGACTTTCAGTAGCAATTTAGCACTGTTCAACATGCTGAAAACCCACCTGTGAGTGCGATTGTAAAATACTGTAACCGTACGTATGTACGATCCCCGAGTGTTTAGGTTAGAAAATTTTCGTATATAGTTTGTAATGTTAAAATCATGTAATTTTGTTTATTTACAATGTAAAAACGTAATATTATAAGAAGAATGTGTAGTTAGGGAATATTGCATATGTGCACCATTATATTTTGTATAAATTTCCGTTTGGGTAAGAGTCTGTAAATATGGCCTAGCCGTAAGGATTGTGCAACCGGGAACAGCGACTATATCGGAAGGACGGTTGAGGTCAGTTGTGTGTGTGTTGCAACTAAGTGGCTTGGAAACACGGGGTACGGCAGGTTGTATCGGTTGAAGAATTGGAGTGGATCAATGTGGACATACATGAGTGGACATTCTATGTCACATCAAATACTCGATAGCCAATGCGAGGGCTTTGTTTTGAGCGAGGTTTGGGTTGACTGAGTGACGCGGGAAGAAGTGCCTGTGAGAGCGTTGCTACCAGTAAACTTTTCAGGACGCTATAACCACGTGTAGCAAACCTATATAAGTGTGTACGCATGTGCGGCGAGTCATTCTCATTCTGATTCTGATACTTATTCTGATTCTGACTCTGATGCTGATTCTGTGTGTTTCTCATTTGTACCGGTCTGCGGGAGCTACGTATTTGCGCAGTTTGCTATGCGATCTGCTATTGTTCGTGAGTATCTGTTACGGAGTGAACATGGTATAATCACAACGACTTACCGGCTTTGCAGTGGACTTTCTGTAAAAGAAAGTGTTTGTTTGTAACTTGTCAGCCGAGTATGCAGCTTCAGTTGATGGAGAATTTTGCTGTTTGCTTGCTTCCGGACATGTAACGCTTTCTGTCCAGCCGGCAATTGGAAAGGATTCAAGACGTCGACGAAGAAGTGTAAATAAGGATAGGGATGCTCTTCGTAAAGAAGGTTGCATCCATATGTAGAGAAATAGTCGTCGTACTTTTCTCTACCAGATTAGGATTCACGGTAAGAGTGGAGTGCAGTGGGGCTTTTACCTGGAGGTATGTTAAAAGTATGATGATGTTTTATTTTTAATTGGTGATTTTAGTGGTTTGTAATTTGCCTTTGTAGACGGCAAACACGAGTTGGTTCCGTTAAATGATATTTTATTTTATTGGTTATTTTAGTGGTTTGTAATAGGCCTTTATAAACGACAAACGAGTAAATCTCGTGAAGATATGATTTTGTTGGGTAGTATTGTGTATATTTGCTCTATGTAAACGGCAAGCACTAATTGGGTTGCATAAGTGTTGATTTTTGTTGGTGTTTGTCACATATTAGTTCTTATTCTGGGAGTAAAGTCATAGAATCAAACTTAAAGTGAGTCTTTTGTCAGTGGAGTAAGGCTGAACCTGGTATGTTACCCAAATTTAATTTCAGGGGTTATATAGCAACAGGTAAGGTTATAAAGTAAGTCTGGAGCCTCGTCAGCCTGATGACCGTCGCTTTGGGAGAGGGAGTGGCTCGTTGCTCTACATAATTAAATATTCCTGCAATTGTTTTGCAGGTGGCGCCCATTATCCTTGTTATTTACACTTATTTGAGTCAACGTTTTTCTGTCCAGTATTTCAATAGCTTGCAGTAGTTCCAATACAGAGTGTTTCCAGGAAGGTTGTAAATTTTAGTCTCGTCATTCAGAAAATAAAAACCAACTCATGATCGTTTCAAGATGACAAATTTCCTGTAGGTAAGTACAGTTACGTATATAAAGTAAAGATTATTATTATTATTATTATTATTATTATTATTATTATTATTATTATTATTATTATTATTATTGTTGTTATTTATGAAGCCTCCGTGGCTCAGGCGGCAGCGCGTCGGCCTCTCACCGCTGGGTTCCGTGGTTCAAATCCCATTCACTCCATGTGAGATTTGTGCTGGACAAATCGGAGGCGGAACAGGTTTTCCTCCCGGTACTCCGGTTTTCCCTGTTATCTTTAATTCCAGCAACATTCTCCACTATCATTTCATTTCATCTGTCAGTCATTAATCATTGCCCCAGAGGAGTGCGACAGTCTTCGGCAGCCGGCACAATTCCTATCATCGCCGCAAGATGGGGTCTTCATTCATTCCATGCGTGACCCGGTCACCGACTGGAAAACAGGTTGTAGGTTTTCATTATTATTATTATTATTATTATTATTATTATTATTATTATTATTATTATTATTATTATTATTATTATATTTTTCAAATATGCTAACGATTTTGTTAGACAGGTGTATCCTATACTAATACGTGTTAAGGCCACCCCTCTTTTATTTACGGCGAATACAACCACTAAGGCGGAGGCCAGAACGGATCATTTCCGAAGAGGAAAGACTGGTGAGAAGCGAAAGAATGAAGAGGTTTTTGAAGAGAAGAGAAGAAAGGCCAAGGTCCATAGATGGCCAAATTCGGAATAGTAGAAGAAGAGTAGTTCGCATTGAGAGGTACCTACTAACACTAAAAGAACAGACGTGTTCTCTCTCATAAAAAAGGAATGCAGCTTGGTTTAATTACATTTAACGTCACTTCACTTACTGCTTTGATTGTGTTCTCAAAGGGGTAGTGCAATTGTGCCTTAGTTACACATTTACTGTATGTACTGTACTGAATAATAAGCAGTTTGATAATGAATATGCATTGATTCGGAGAGCTTGCAATGTCTGTGGCGACTGGTGTTTGTAGCTAATGAGTAGAGCCCGGATTTTTTTAAATGTATATGCGCATATGCAAATGCATATTTTGAACGTTCGTGCATATTTTGAGTCTTAGTGCATATACAGACATATTTCTCTCTTTTGTGTGATAAATTATGTAAGATTTCTGAACGAAATGAAAAATCCAATGAACTCTGTATCTTGTACACGTATATCCCTTGGCAGCATAAGAAGCATTCCCTGATCAAAGAAAAAGGTTTCACTGTCGCAATACAACTAGCTAGACAACAGCTATTTCCTTCCTTCTGACATTCCTTCGGCCTTCTCCTTACAGTAGCTTCCCAAGGTTTGCTTAAAAAAGTGCGTTTATCTGTTAACTTGTTCTTCGTCTATTGCAGTGTTTCACCAGAGTAAACTGTAAAAATGCTCAAGTCTTTGCCAGGAGAATGTTCCGAGCAGTCAGTACCAGTGTAGAAGTATTACCCAGTTACGTCCGTCGACATATAACGATCATTTTTAGCGCATAAATTAATTCTGGCCTAGAACAGAAAGTCATTGACTCCTGAAAACATTAAAAAACTGTTGAAACGTATTACCATGCATCATTTTGCAAGGAATTATTTCACGTGTATTAATTTAACAGTGAGTTAAAACTAAATAATGCTTCTGGTGAGTGTGTTTTGCTTTTAGTGCATATTTTCGGAGTTTTTAGTGCGTATGAATCCCTGCCCTACTAATGAGTGTAGTTTCTGTTACTCATGCCGTATACACAAGCTGCCGCGACTTCTCTTCAGACGCAGTTTGTATCCTAGGGGCCGAGTTTCAGTGACTAACAGAGTGACAAACATTAGTAAGAACGGAAAAAAAGCAACGAGTCAGAATAAATTCCACTTATGCTATAGATCAGTGCGTTTGAAATTGTTATTTAAAACATTTCAGACTTATTCTTTATCTATAACACTCCCTAGTGTGCCCTTTTAAAGGCACCCAACTGCGGTGGTCGTCTTTCTTGATATGTGCGCCGGCTGCTCCTGAAAATAATGACATTTAAAAAAAATACCTACCGCTGCATGTGGACTCTTCTTCCTCAGAGGTGGTGCGTCCTTCGATCCCTCGGGTTGATGGGCCACACGTCGATCGGGGGGTGAGGAAATGAAAGATGGGGTAAACTAAACTAATAAATGACGGTACCCAAAGACTGAATTAAATATTTAAAAAATAAAATGGTTTATTTAACAAAATTTGCAAAATGTAAATGAAAGTAAACTGGTGTAAAATGAAATAATGTGAAATGAAACTTAAAATTTAAAAACAATTGAAAGATCTGCATTACAATAAATTAATTATCTGCCTTAATAAAATCTCGACTGAATGTCGATTAAATTTTAGTGTTCTGAATTACATCGAACCACTGTCTCCATGACGATGACGTGACCACATTTAAAAACTGGTCAGAAATATAGTCTCATTTGAATGAATGATTTATAATACCTTGAAAATGTCATCTCACAATCAATTCAGTAATTAATTAACTGATTTATTAATCCATCCAATTGACATTGACGTTAAAGTGTCTGTCAAATATTTAACTCATGTTTAAATTCATTTGGGAAGCACCCAACTCTAAAATAATAACAAAATACACTGACCATGTGTAATAATAACGAAAAGAGAGAAAAGGAAAACAACCATGAACATTGTACTTTTTCTGTTATATAATCTTTGCCACATGTTTAAACTGCTTGTGGCTGAAAACAAGGAAATTTTTACTGAACTGAACACCTGAGTGCTACCACCACTCATTTAATTTGTTAAACCTTATTTACTTGGCTGTGATAGTCTGGACGCTTAAAATTACTTAAATTAATTAGGCCAAGTGCCTCAGGTTTACATCTGAAATGAAAGCGATCCCTTTACATCATTAACTTTACCTAGTTTGCCGCTGTCTGAATTTTCATTGAGCACGCATATTTGTGTGGTACCAACTCTAGATGGAGGCAGATCCCATCTAATTTATGTCACTCATTTACGGCACTTGTGATACAACTGCTTATTAAAGATCGCTTCATTTGCCTAACTGAAATGTACTGGATTTCTAAGACTTGGTGATTACTGACTGCCTTTTATATGAGCATCCCACTACTATATTTTTGACTATGAACTAATCGATGATCTCTTACCCTAACACAGGAAATCTTATTTACATAAATGAACATGTCAATGGAGAAACACTGCTCCTAAGAAACACTGAAATTAAAATAATCTGACTACGCCTATTCTATTATATTTACAGACATTAAATCAAACACAATTCACGTATCAGATTTAAAATAATACGGTGACAAAATATATATAAAGAAATGATATCCTAATAAAAATCTAGATCCCAAAAATTGCTGCCAAATAAAATTTAAAAAATAAATATGCGCAATGAAGAAGCATAAAATGTTACCCTGATCCAAGTAGCAAAAATTATGTGAATTTGAAGGCAACCTTCTAACCTCAGACTAAAATGTCTGGACATGACCTTATTCAATCTTTACGGACAATAATTATTCGCATTACATGTCATCAATGATTAGACTTGACTGTCGAAACACGCATTGATCAGTCGCTCTGTTCACAACTTATCTCGGGCTCTCGATTGCATATTATCCGAGCGTTTATTTTCCCTGGAAACTATTTGAAGCACTACAGGCTTTCCGCCTACAACCATAACACATGTCGTCATATATTTACCACTCTCGGTTAAATAATTCATCTCTCAATTCTATTTATTCATCCATATTCTCGACGTAGTAACTCATAATACGGCCTCGCTCGAATCCGGCGGGCGAAATAACTGTGTCGTTCACGCATCCATTTATACGACACTATTAATAACATGGTCCAAATATCACATTTTCTATTTCTCACCACAGAACATCAGGGATATTACTATTACTTTGCTCGTTACTTTGATCATCCACCGTTTCACATCTTATGAAATATCAGAGCTAACTTATCAATGGCTTCCTGTCACTAATTAATAACTGAAATAACGAGATTGCCTCTCAAAAACACGGCTATCGAACTGTGTAACCACGTTACATAAAGAAATTAAACCTTCGCGTATCAACTATCGTCGCGAAATACAAATTATGAGAGCTACCGGAAACGGTCATCTGAATAATGATTACAGAACATGAAATAATAAACCTAATGCGCTAATAGCAAAAATAAACATTGAATCTAACATGGCAGCATCCATAAAATCAAAATGTCAACAAAAATACCGCTCATTACCACAACTATTATTATTATCATTACTTTAAAAATCTGCACTACACCGTATGTAAATTTCTTGGTAAAATAGGATTCTCACATGTCATAATGACTTACATTAAAAGAAAACTGCGCAAGTAACACACGCTAACACTTATTTTTTATTATTATTATTATTATTATTATTATTATTATTATTATTATTATTATTATTATTATCCTAATTTTATAATTACCATCCGATCCGTGAATTATTTACAGTCCTATCTAAAATTCTAAACTACATTTTTGATCATCGACTGTTCATAGCCTTACTTGTTTACAAATTTACATTTTGCTCATTTACCTTATTTGTGCTGGAGGCAGGTCAGATCATCCTCCGGACCCCGTCATGATGAATTAGTATTTCATCTTCAAGCTGATGTTATCCAAGAGGTCACACACGCAAACTTAATGCATTTTTACAATGTCGTTGCACACGTCCATATTTATATTAACACTCGCATTTTAACACTCCTGCGAAGAATATTCAATGACACTGCATTGATCACCTGACGTGAAGCCGAAAGTCTGGACTCCGCTACCTGCCTGCTGTTGCCTCTCTCTCACCCCTCTCAGATTGTTTTTGTAAAGGATTATTGGTTATTCACCTTCTCTGACCATGACACTGGACTCAAAGTCTTACTGCGGCAGCATTCCAATTATGAAAACAAAGTTTTTCTCCCTGTAACTGGCTGGACTAATTCTGCTCCCAAATATCTCACTTGCAATAATAGTTCTATGAGAGTGTGGAAGAATTACATGTAATGTTCCCAATGATGTGGAGAATTTTATAATAATCGTTCTCCAACATATGACTTTTCCACGAAATATACAAGCTACACGTGAAATAGGGAAAATGTTATGCAGCTACGTGTTACGACGAGATTCAATGTTCACCTCGGTCCTAGCACCTTAAGTTCATTCATGGCAAGTGTTGAGAATATAACTACCATTGTCATTTGTTAATTTAATTGCCTGATTATATCTGCATAATCTAAAGTTAAATAAAAGTTTGTCAAAGTGTTCATTTCGGCTAAGATATTACTCTCACAAACAAATGCATTACTCACTCGGATGTCAACTACTGTATAAGACACTGAAGATTCTTACAAGACCGCGAATTCTCACAAGACTGAGAATTCCGACGAGATTGAAGATTTCCTACGAGACTCAAGTTTACCACGAGACTAAGGTTCACCACGAGACTGAGATTCACGAGACTGAGGTTCACCACCCTGGTGTCTTTGCTTTTGTAAACAGTCCTCCCCCCTTCGAAAATAGTCCTGTGGAAGGGATGTGGCGTAATAATCCTGCACTTGGGACCGATTTATCATGTGTCCGTAGGTTAGAATTTTAGAAAATGTGTTCAAAATCTTCCTAATTCTGGTCTGATTTATGTGTTACATTGCGTTATGAGAAACGATCACAGGTTAATTCCTACGACGGCGCGCGTCAGTGGCTCTATTTTCTGTCAGAGTATGGCGCCTTCCCGCCATGACGGTTCACTTCCTAGGCGATACCACTCTTCCATGAAGAGTTGAAAATTTCTTATTTAACCATTGATTAACCACACACTTGCACTGATAAATCCTTAAATATTTCTTGGAAGTCAGGACACAATATTTTACAGCTACTTCGGTCACCAAATCGCGAAATTCTAGCTGTAGATTCCCGCTATCAAAAGACCATTAAAATTTGCAATTTTGTGATTGGCTGAGACGTTCGCGCTCTTGGTAGTTTGGATTCTTCCATTTTCTGCTAAGGGATGACGGGTATTATTCGTGTCTCACTCACTCTTCTGGGCCAAGTGCATTCCGACGTGCGGATTCACGTGGGAACTGGATAGAAAGCTTTCACTTCCCGTCGGCATCCTAAAACCTAATTGGACGTACCACTCAGACTAGCTACATCCTGTTCGTGCCTTAAAAGGTATTCTGTGGATATATTTTCAGTCTGAACGGCGCCTGGCAGTTGCTTTGTGGGACTGCAATATTTTCCCAGCCTATTGCTGTATTCTCATATGCGAAAAATTGAACATTTTATTTATGCATTAATGCATTAATTACGCACATTCGCTTATGGGTGCACTTGTTTATTTATATGAAAGGAAGTTTAACTGCGCTGTATATGAAACCAGTGCTAACAGAGTAAATATACTGGGTCATCCATTCCTAAATCTAATGTTAACGTAGAATTTTTTCCTATTAGCATTCTTACAACCTTTTCATACACATCATATTTCAATTTCCTACTATCTCAGTGGTGGCTTGGCTGCTGGCTTCCTAGCCGGAAGGCTGGGGTTCTAATCCCGGTCTATCCTAGCTCAGTATTTTCAGCTCAAGGAAAAAACTCGCAACGACCCCAAGATCCAAGAGTACGATATTGCTCCACTAAAGCAGCCGAGGCAGACGACCCACGATGGAACGGTAATTGCAAGGGTTTAAGGTGGTGTTAAAATGTCAACACAGTTCTCTTATCTCTAACTTGTGGCTAGAAACACAATCGCTATCAGATGGGTAATACTTGATACGAAAGACAAGGCGCTGTGCGTCTGGGTTCAGATGACGACACAGACGGCCAAGCATGGCGAGGAAACCTGCTCGTGATACCTATTTCTTACTCGAACTACCTTGGCATGTGCCATATGGCAGTACGTCTGCTACCATCAAGGAGCACATATGGTTCCTCTCCTCATTCTCTCCTCTAGCGTATCTTCATGGTCGAGCCGAGGCATTTGGGCAGACGAGGAGGTATCTTCCCCTCTGCGCGTGTATGATTCATGCTAGATTTCCCGCCCTGTACACAGATCGGGTAACGGGTGACTCTAAAAGGCTAGCTGTAGTTATAACTTCACATAGGGAACAACACTGCTGCTTTACCAGTGTTGTGATATACGCTGAGTGGCCAAACGTCATGGGAAGACACTGAATGTGATGTTACTAAAAGGTTGCTCCTCCGTGAGCCCTCAAAACGGCGAGGCATCGACTCAACAAGGTGTTGGAATCGTTTTGGTGGGATCTGGACCCAGGCATCTTCCACTGTTACCGTGTGTAGTTGCTCCGAGGTTCATGGAGCGTACACCAGCCTCGACAGCATCCCATAAATGATCGATTGGATTACTATAGGGGGATCTGGAGAGCCAATCCATGGTCGTAACTTCACTGGAGTGCTCCTCCGGCCACCTGCATTCCACCACAAAGCGGTGACATTGTCCTGGTGAAACATGGTGTCTCCATCAGGGTTTTCAAGATGGCGACTACTGTGTGTGAGTCTGTGATATCCGTAGTGGATAATGATATACGATGCAGTGAAAAATGTGGCAAATGCAGAAGAGTAGTTAAAAATGGGATTCTGTGTCGTAAGTGTGATGAATGGTACCATTTTCGTTCTGCAAATATTGTAAATAGGACTGATATTGAAGAAAGTGTGTGGCTGTGTCCCGCGTGTAAACAAACTGATAGTGAGGCAGAACAACAAGAAAGAGAGACTTACGAATCTATAATTAAGATTTTAGGAGTGCTACAAGAAGACTTATGTGCTGTGAAACTTGAAAATGAAAGCTTAAAAGACAGAATAAAGAAACTGGAAGATAAAAAAGGCATTGGAGAAGAAAGATCGCCGTGGGCGGAAGTGACACGTAGCCATTTTTTTTTTTTTTTTTTTGCTAGTTGCTTTACGTCGCACCGACACAGATAGGTCTTATGGCGACGATGGGACAAGGAAGGGCTAGGAGTAGGAAGGAAGCGGCCGTGGCCTTAATTAAGGTACAGCCCCAGCATTTGCCTGGTGTGAAAATGGGAAACCACGAAAAACCATTTTCAGGGCTGCCGACAGTGGCGTAGCCATTTTAGGCCTAATGTTAAACATATGGGAGAAATTACGTACAACTTAAAACCGGGAAGAAAACTCTTTGCAGTGCCAAAATAGATTTCAGTCATTGCAACAAGTTCCAGAAGAAGACACATCAAGTTTTCCAAATAATTTTAAATCCAGTGGAGGTAACCTACAGAAAAATAAAACCAACCGAAAGTCAAGATCGCCGAAAATTCATCTCTACGCAGACAGTCAAGGGCGGGGTATGGCAGAATGCACCAAGGATTAGCTGCAGAATCCAGAAACTGAGATTTAGGACTAATCAAACCAGGTGCCAAAACTGAAGACGTCCTTTCAATTACGTGGTGATTGTGAGTGGTACAAATAACATTGCTGCAAATGAAGGTGAGGAACTAATTACGACCCTCAGAGGTAAGATTTCCAAACTACCTGACTCAAAAGTATTTGTAGATAATGTGCCACCCAGGTAAGACATTTCAGAGGACTTGTGTGCGAACAAAGCTGTACATGATGTAAATATAAAAATCTAGAAATTATGTAAGAGTTTTAGAAACGTCTGTGTAGTAGATACTTTAGGTCTTGGCAGGCAAATGTTCACTAGGCATGAGTTACATCTGGAAAATGGAAAAGCAACTCTCTGTAGACAAATTGCTACAATTATCAACAGAGATTTGTAAACTAATCTGCACTTAAGAAAACCCATACCACTAAACTGGCGTATACAGGGAAACTTGCCAGAAAACCCGGATCCCTAAATCAAGATCTATGTACAAGGATCTGGGTTCCAGAGAAGTTCTCAACTCGTGAGTCTAATGTTACCCAACTCCAACAGTCAAGTTTTAGGGAGGAAGGGGGTCTGAGATTGCTCTTGTTAAACTGTCAGAGTGTAGTAAATAAACAACTAAAATTCAGTACATTGATGGAATATAATGAGACTGATGTGGTGATAGGAGTGGAATCGTGGTTGAGAGAAGGGGTGGGTAATAGAGAAGTATTTCCAGAAGGGTACACAGTCTATCGTAGAGATCGAGGAGATAAAATGGGAGGGGAGTGTTTATTCTGGTGAAGGATTTATTGTTCACATGAATGGTTTACTGATGAAAGGGATGAAATATTAGGGATAAAATTAGTTTGTGATAATATGAAGGAGGTGGGAATTATAGGAACAAATAGTCCCCAAAGAGAGGAATGAGACATGGAAATATTTGAGAAAATAATAGATTATACTCATAAAAACAATAGTAATGATATGGTAATAATTTTTTTGCAAATTGCTTTACGTCGCACAGACACAGATAGGTCTTATAGCGACGATATGGTAATAATTGGGGGAGATCTAAACTTTCCCGAAGTTGAATGGAATGGAGCTGCAAGTGAAGCCCATGAACAGAAACTGGCAAATAACTTAATTTGGGAGGGAGGATTTGCACAAGTAGTACAAGAACCGACTCGTCTCAATAACTTGCTGGATGTATTCTTGGTTAAACCATGGGAAATTGTTGATAAAACTGAGGTAATTGAAGGAATAGGTGACCATAAGGCTGTAATAATGGATGTAGGACTGACCAAAAATGCTTAATAAGAGGGTCACACAAGACACGAAATTATACAGAAAAACTAAAGGTGATGAATTTGGGACTTACCTTAAATCACAATTCAGTTTTGGATAAGTGAAGGGAGTAATGTGGATATACTTTGGGCTATTTAAAGTAATCATTTGGGAAGGAGAGAAGAGATGTGTACCTGTTAAGAAGGGTAAAATGACCTCAGACCCTGTTTATTATACCAGGGAAATAAGAAAATTAAAAAGAAAATGTAGAATAGTAAACAGGAAAATCAAAGATGGTATGGAGAATAGAGAAACTAGAAAACAGCTAATGAGGGAACCGAATAGAGTGAAAAAGGAAGCAAAAGAGATTTATATGAATGGCATACTTCAAGAGGGTAATGACCACAATGGGAAATGGAAAACGCTGTATTCATATATTAGAAATCAAAAAGGAAAAAGAATCCAAATTGCTACAAGCGTGGGAGAAGGGGGTGAACACTATTTAACAGATACAGAGAAAGTAAATCTATTTAGTAGGGAAATCAGAGATTCAGTAGAAGATTGTCAGGAGTTGGAAACCTTAACAGAAGATAGAGAGGGAGAGACACATAGGGAAACAAGAAACTTCTCATTTACAAATGAAGATATTTTCAGAGAAATCCAACTGCTTCAGCAAGGAAAAGCAGCAGGAAGTGATCAAATTACTGGGGAGGTATTAAAGATAATGGGGTGGTACATAGTGCCTTATTTAAAATTCCTCTTTGACTATGTCATAAATAATAGTGTAATACCAAAGGAATGGAAGGAATCTACAATAATACCAATTTATAAAGGAAAGGGTGATAAAAGGAAAACAGAGAACTACAGACCAATCAGCCTGACCAGTATCGTTTGTAAAATACCGGGGAGTTTAATAGCAAAGTACATCAGAGGGATATGTGATGATTAAAATTGGTTCATGAGGAGCCAGTATGGATTTAGAAAGAAATTTTCTTGTAAGGCACAATTTTCTTATAAGGACATATCAGATCAGTTGGATTCAGGAGGCCAGTTAGATTGAATAGCCATAGATCTTTCCAAAGCCTTTGATAGAGTGGAACATGGAATACTATTAAAGAAATTGGAGGGAATAGGATTGGACATAAGGATTATACGTTGGATAACAACATTTCTAAATTCAAGGGTTCAGAAAGTCAAAGTACGGTAGGAAATAATATATCACAGGAAGAGAAAGTTTGGAAGGGAATTGCACAGGGTAGTATAATCGGTCCGTTACATTTCTTAATATACGCAAATGATTTAGGGAACAATGTAACATCAAAAATAAGATTGTATGCAGATAACATAATTATTTATAGGGAAATAAATAACTTTGAGGATTGTTCAGAATTACAAAGGGACCTTGAGAATATCCAACAATGGGTTGAAGAAAATAATATGAAGATTAATGGAGGCAAATCAACTGTTACAACATTTACAAACAGGAGCTTTAAAACTGAATTTGAATATACCTTGGAGGAGGTAGTTATTCCAAAAGATGGCAAATGCAAATACTTAGGTTTGAGATTTGAAAGTAATCTGCACTGGAAGGGTCATGTTGATGACATTGTTGGGGAAGCATACAGATCGTTACATGTCATAATGAGGCTATTTACAGGATGCAACAAAGAATTAAAAGGAAAAAGTTTGTTTGGGATCCTCACCAAGAATACCTCATAAAAGAAATAGATAGTGTGCAGAGGGCATCAGCAATATTTGTAACAGGGGATTTCAGGAGAAAAAGTAGTGTATCAGAAATATTAGAGGAACTTGGGTGGGAAACTTTAAGTAAGAGAAGGGAGAAAACTAGACTTATAGGATTATATAGGGCCTATACAGGAGAAGAAGTGTGGGGAGAAATCCGTGAGAGGCTTCAGTTGGAAAATAATTATATCGGCAGAACTGACCACAAGTATAAAATTAGAAGGAATTTTAGCAGAAGCGATTGGGGTAAATTTTTATTCATTGGGAAGGGCGTGAAAGAGTGGAACACTTTACCAGGGGTAGTGTTTTATCCTTTTCCAAAATATGTACCGATATTCAAGAAGAGAATAAACAGCAACAGAGAAAATAAATGAAATGTTAGTGGGCATTCGACCAGTGCAAGTTCTTGTAAACAAAAAATGTGTGTGATTAAATTAATTCCATCCCCTGGTCTATGGAGTTTGGACAGCCGAAATAGGGGACTGCCTGTAGGGGTGAAGTACAGTGGGGACTTTGAGGGCCCTGGGAACGCTACGGTAGCTGTGAAGGCCCTTCAGGTACTCTGAGAAGTGGTGGCAAAAGGGCTCTGGTTAAGAGGCAGCAGGTTGTTATGCTACTTAGGTTCCAAAATGGGTAATAAATAAATAAATAAATAAATAAATAAATAAATAAATAAATAAATAAATAAATGAATAAATAAATAAATGCAATGTAAATTTTAATCTTATACCAGTTGTATAGTATTATTTGAAGTATTTACATATACTGTATATGAGTTGACTATGTTTGTAAGTACAGGAGATATTATAAGTAGAATTTTGTAAACAATATAAATTTATTAAGGATGAGGTGTGTGTTTAATAGAAAAAATTGTTAGCGTAAATTGTATAATATTGTATTCTAGGAAAATTTTCTTCTTATCTTGTTAATTTAAAAATTAGTGCTTGACAATCATGTATTTTAGTGTACCATTTGCCACAGAGGTAGACACCTCATTTGCAAATAAAGAGATTTTCATTTGATTTTATCTAGGGCCACAAAAGGATGCAGATCGTCTGAAAGAATGTTCACATAAACGTGCACCTGTCAGTACTCCCCGCACCCGGACAACGGAGCCTAACTGCGACCATAAGAACGCCGCCGAGACCAGAAATGAACCACATCCCGCCTGGACACAACCTTGTTGACACGCAGGATCCATAGCTTCATGGGGCATACGCCACACTCTCAAGCGCCCATCAGCTCGATACACTTGAACTGGTATTCATCGGACCGTACCACACGCCGCCATTCTTCCATGGTCCATTGTCGATGTCGCGGGTCCATGCACGTCGCAGAGCTCTATGTCGAGGTGTCAGCAATGGGACACGAGTTGGTTGTTGGCTGGTGAGGCCTATGCGGCGCAGTTGCCTTCTTACAGTCCTGGTAGGAATGGGTTCTTGACTCCCAACTTTGAACTGGGCGGTGATCTGACTCACAATAGCCCGTCGAGCGCCCAGTATGGTTCTGCGCAGGCGACGCGTTGTCCGTTCGTTAAATACCTGTGGTCTTCCTATGCGGCTGTTTACGTGGGTGGTAACATTCTCTCTGCGATATTGAAGATTCATCCTCGACACGGTTGACCTCGGAAACTGAATTCGCGTGTAATCTTCGCAATGCTATTACCCATACGCCGGGCGCCGTTGATCATTCCACGTTCAAAGTCGGTTAACCAGCGACGTGCTGCCATCTTCACGTTCTGGTGTCTGTGACAGACTGCTCAGCTACGCCGCAACACTCAGGGATCGTACACGGTAAATCTTCTAATGGGACACCCCTTCCCGTGGCGTTTGGCCACTCAGTGTATTATCTGTTGCATGCCCTGTTGAATTCTCTTCTTTAGGGTGCCACTGTCTACGATACCGAGGTATAGTCTCTGTGGCAGAAATAAATGACGAGGTATCTAGTGATATATTCGAAGAAAACTGCCACATACTTTACTCATTAACCGTTACCCAATCCTCTCGTAACCTATTCGTTTCCTGTTTTTAGGTCATAAATATTTTGCCACATTATCATTAAAACTACTAGGTCACTAGGGAAGGAAGTGATATCTGCAAAACTAAACGCCTCAATGAGGTCATCCTTAAACAATGGACTTTCTAACTAATCGCTGCATAGTCACTTCCTTAAATCAGCTTTTCAGTAGAGAGGTTGCTTAGAAAGTTCAGTAGTCCATTGTGATATTCAAATGCCTTCTGTTTCTCTGCGACTTGCTAAGATGTGGAGACCGTGAGAAAATGTTATAAATAATAGCGTGGCAGATAAATACGATGAAAATGTTTCTGATGGTAATGGAAGTGCTGAAAATTATATGGGTGACCGGGGGTTCCGGAAAATGTAGTGTAGGGGATATGAGGCTCCGGAGGGAATTTCTTGAAGCAACCATTGTATAGGGACGTTAAACAATTCGTCACGAAGAATCATTTGTAAAGTCCATTAATATTTTAAAAGCAGTCAACAAATGACAAAATCCAGTGTATTATACAATTGGGAACAATTGACAGCGAAGACGATGACCAAGAGTAACATTGGTACAATAACCATTCATTCGCATGAAGGAGTGAATGGATTAATGTATATAAACTCTATGCTTTTGATTCCTATGCACATTAACGTGTTACACCCCGGTAATTGGAGTAAATATGACAGCACTTAGCAGCACTTTATTATGCTACATGCTAACAATTTGTCTGCGACGATAATGCGTACACTAAGGAGAACAAGATCATGACAGAAATCCACTCTAAATGGCCTGTTAGATGTCTGAAAATCCACCCTACCAGTCGACGGCTCCAAGTATTAACATCGTAACTTTTCCCCTGTTCAAACATCGTAACTGTATTTACAATTTTTTATTTGTTCTGTCATTCTCATAGGGGATGACGTTAAGATACATAATTTCTGCTAAGTTTTGGGGCACGGGAGATATGATATTTATACAGGTGAAAAATACTGACGTACCGGTAATGGCTTGGGTGATGGTTATAACCCATTTTGGTTATCCTTGGACTTACGATGTTAATATTTGGAGCCGTCGATATTGCCTGAAGCGATGTCATATCCTGTTTTTTCGTTCGTTCGTAATCTGTTTACCCTCCAGGGTCGGTTTTTCCCTCGGACTCAGCGAGGGATCCCACCTCTACCGCCTCAAGGGCAGTGTCCTGGAGATTCAGACTTTGCGTCAGGGATACAACTGGGGAGAATGACCAGTACCTCGCCCAGGTGACCTCGCCTGCTATGCTGAACAGGGGCCTTGTGGAGGGATGGGAAGATTGGATGGGACAGGCAAGGAAGAGGGAAGGAAGCGGCTGTGGCCTTAAGTTAGGTACCATCCCGGCATTTGCCTGGAGGAGAAGTGGGAAACCACGGAAAACCACTTCCAGGATGGCTGAGGTGGGAATCGAACCCACCTCTACTCAGTTGACCTCCCGAGGCTGAGTGGACCCCGTTCCAGCCCTCGTACCACTTTTCAAATTTCGTGGCAGAGCCGGGAATCGAACCCGGACCTCCGGGGGTGGCAGCTAATCACGCTAACCACTACACCACAGAGGCGGACATCCTGTTTTTTACGGTAGTATTATCATGGAATTCTGACACACAACATTTCGACCTGTCCTATTGTGACATTGAACCCGTCTAATCGCATTCTGCCCCATTGCGTCGCTCAGTACTCTGTATATCGTTCTGCTTCGGGCAGGACTGGAGAGCGAGTTGGTGTACTAGACTTCAAAATTGCCTGGGGCCAAATATGGAGCAAGTAGTGTTGTACTTAACTCCGTGCACTTCCCCCCTTCTCTAAACCTGCCAGGAAATTGATTTTGTTACTAGTTAGGCCGCCTTCGGACGTGTTTACAATGCCGGAAAAATAGAGGGTGAGTGGTGGCAAGGAAGTCAATCACGCTTCCTTTCCTCTGTGTGTTTGAAAGATTTTTTCATTATTGATGATCAAAAATGCTACACTTTCCATTCCTCAATTAATTTATAAACCATCATTTAAATTGTTTCCATCTCTTATAATAATCCATTACATTTTAAACCGTTACGTTAAATATAAGGAATCACTTAGGTATTGTATGATTTTACAACAAAATATTGGGAATGTATTCATAAACAGTGTTTCATTCCTTTCCTAAATTGAATTAAAATATTATGAGACGTTTTAGATTTTATCAAACAAAAAGGATATTTTCTTGTGGAATGGTCTTCTATGAATTTAATATTATTCTTACCCTTAATATCCTTCAGTTTAAATATTAACGGACCAATTAGCAACGTGTAACAATTTTTCCTTGATAATAATAATTGTACTCAAATTCATTGGCCGTAGAATCAGGAATTCAATCCTACGCGCAGTCTTCACGTTTTATAGGTTAAATTATTTTAACAACGGCACTGGTAAAGCCGCATTATATCGCATGCTGAATAGTACGAGATTGATTGAAGACTTCACAGTCAATACATACTTCTGTCGTGGTTTAGCTGACCGAGCTAGTGACTACGCCAATATGGTAACGTAGTTGCCTGCTTGTATTCGGGAGATAGTGGGTTCAAACCGCAGAGTCCGCAGCCCCCAAGACGGTTTCCCGTGGTTTCCCTTTTAAAAACCAGTCAAATGAACGCCGCAGTCGCTTCCTTCCAATTACTATACGTTTCCCATCCCATCGTCGCCGTAAGAATTATCTGTGTCGGTGTGACGTAAAACAAACTGTAAAGGAAAGATGGTTTTGTTGGTTTCGTGAATGGAACACTCCTATTTCCATTAGTGGGGATCTCCACAATCTGCGGCCTGATCCAGTGGTTAGTGCAGAAGATTTCCATCTTGTGTCGATTTCCAGCTCTAACATGCATCTCCAATTTTGACACCATCCTGTTATTTCTCACTCCAATTGTAGATGAATTCGAGGATGGTACCTCATATTTAAAAACGACAGTTGATCTTCTCGCAGTCCTAGTAGCAATTACCAAAATATACTGCAGAAAGCAGCATAATTTCCAAGAGACTTGTATGAAGCAATACCAATAATATCACTATGATGGGAAATTCTAGGGTTGTATTACTCTGCTCAGCAAAAATTGAAGCTTTTCTTTGTTATGGGGGAAATTCTATAATACTTTACTCCAAGTGACATTTTTGTGTTGATTTCAAATGTTTTTGCAGAACTTTTCCATCGTCCAAGGTTTTTGAGTAATCGCTTGTAAAACCTTTCTCGTACCTATACATTATTATATTATTATATCTTATAAGAAATTACATTTTCTTACGTACAATGCCCACGAATGAAAAGAGATATTCCTCAAGCGAAGTACAGCCGAATATCTACTTAGTAGTCTTCTAACATATTTGGATCCCATTTAACCTAGTAGCTCCTTCCCAATCCCCCAACGTTGTCCTTGTGAAAACGCTACCCATATCCGCCGCTCACAGCCCCCAAGGATTTTCGGAAGAAATTTCTAATACCAACTTCTTAATATTGTGAACCGTGAGGGAAATCAAATTATTACGTTTGTGATCATTCGTCCACATGTCTGTAGTTGCGGCATAATAATAACATTGCATTACATCATGAACTTCCGGTACTACAGAGTGACGAATATCATCAGTAATTGTACCTGACACACCGCTGTAAGGGCGTAGGTGTAGGGTATACTTCTTAATACAAGTCTCTGTTACTTTATGCTTTATAGAAATAGCAATAACATGACTGCATGAAGCACTGATCTGACTCAAAAGAGAACAAGTGCAATTCATTCATAACTAACGTCATGGTGTTTGAGTTTCGTAAGAACTGTCGTCTCTGTGGTGTAGTGGTTAGTGTGATTAGCTGCCACCCCCGGAGGCCCGGGTTCAATTCCCGGCTCTGCCACGAAATTTGAAAAGTGGTACGAGGGCTGGAACGGGGTCCACTCAGCCTCGGGATGGTCAACTGAGTAGAGGTGGGTTCGATTCCCACCTCAGCCATCCTGGAAGTGGTTTTCCGTGGTTTCCTACTTCTCCTCCAGGCAAATGCCGAGATGATATCTAACTTGAGACCATAGCCGTTTCCTTCCCTGTTCCTTGTCTATCCCTTCCAATCTTCCCATCCCCACCAAGGCCCCTGTTCAACATAGCAGGTGGGGCCGCGTGGGCAATGTATAGGTCATTCTACACATTGGAACCCCCGACTCTATATATCCCGCTCCAGGGCACTTCCCTTGAGGTGGTAGAGGTGGGATCCCTCGCTGAGTCCGAGGGAAAACCAACCCTGGAGGTCCTATTTAGCATTGCACAAATTGTTTTCTGCCCCTGTCATCAATAAAAACATAAGATCGTTCCCATACTTCACTCTTCAAAGCACTATACTTTTAATGCATACGATTTTTAAAAAAATCTTACTCTCAACTTTACTCAGAATATTCTTGTATTATTTGCAAAATGAGCATCAAACCGCAGTAAACTGAGCACAGTTGTTCTGTATACGTCATTAAAAAATGAAATGGCCTATGACTTTTTGTGCCGGGAGTGTTCGAGGACAAGTTCGGCTCGCCAGATGCAGGTCTTTTGATTTGACGCCCGAAGGTGGCCTGCGCGTCGTGATAAGAATGAAATGATGATGAAGACGTCACATACACTCAGCCCCGTGCCAGCGAAATTAACCAATTATGGTTTAAGTTCCCGAACCTGCCGGGAATCGACCCTGGACCCCTGCGACCAAAGGCCAGCACGCTAACCATTTAGCCATGGAGCCGGACTATTCGTCACTAACGTGGCCCAAGATCTTTGAGCTCGTCATGACTTGACCTCGTGAACCGCTGGGCTTCATCACTTCACAGCATGAACAGCAGGAAGCCTGCGCCAGTCAGTTGGCAACATCATCACACCATGTTTAGGCTGGCGCCTGGAGATATAGGCAATTTCCGCGGCTTGTCTGAGCTCGTTCTCTTCTCTGATCCTATCCCATGCAAAATCTAATGAATCTAGCGACATTGAACACCATTCCCTATGCACATAACTCCTGATGTAAACCTACAGCATTATTAATAGTTCATTATTAAATAGTTTCATACTGAACACCAATTTCTCTATCAACAAGGAAAATACAAGACAATACCGGTGACAGACTGAATAATAAGCTGTAATAGACGCAATGTCTC
Source organism: Anabrus simplex (assembly GCF_040414725.1). NCBI lineage: Eukaryota > Metazoa > Arthropoda > Insecta > Orthoptera > Tettigoniidae > Anabrus > Anabrus simplex. The sequence goes on from NC_090266.1 coordinate 526,742,612, forward strand.
CCTCTGCGGTGTAGTGGTTAGTGTGATTAGCTGCCACCCCCGGAGACCCGAGTTCGATTCCGGGCTCTGCCACGAAATTTGAAAAGTGGTACGAGGGCTGGCACAGGGTCCACTCAGCCTCGGGAGGTCAACTGAGTAGAGGTGGGTTCGATTCCCACCTCAGCCATCCTCAAATGGTATTCCGTGGTTTCCCACTTCTCCTTCAGGCAAATGCCCGGATGATACCTAACTTAAGGCCACGGCCGCTTCCTTCCCCCATCCTTGTCTATCCCTTCCAATCTTCCCATCCCCGCACAAGGCCCCTGTTCAGCATAGTAAGTGAGGCAGCCTGGGCGAGGTACTGGTCATTCTCCCAGTTGTATCCCCCGACCCAATGTCTCACGTTCCAGGACACTACCGTTGAGGCGGTAGAGGTGGGAACCCTCGCTGAGTCCGAGCGAAAAACCAACCCTGGAGGGTAAACAGATTAATAAAGAAAGAAAGAAAGAAAGAAAGAAAGAAAGAAAGAAAGAAAGAAAGAAAGAAAGAAAGAAAGAAATAGACGCAATGACGACTTTAATTTAAAAAAGAACTGAAATAAAACCTAACTTGAATATCACACAATATCATCAAAAAATTATACAACCAAAGAAGTCACTTCGCATATGCTCACGCGAAAACAAATCAACTTATTCACGAAAAGCTACACAACCCTCCTACAAGATATAATATTAAAAAAGTACTACTGCGATACATTTACTGCCATAGGTTCCCTACATTAATTTGGTATAAGAACCATTCAAGGAGAAAGCCAGGTTAAATTAATTTTTGCTGAAAGCTATCTCCCATACATTTCCCGGTGTTATATTAACACATAATCACATACTGGTACGAGAGCTCATATTTCCATCTAGAGGAAGTCAAAAGTTGAAAACTAGAAAAGCGGCTGGAATGGATAAGATTTCTGAGGATGTACTAAAGACAATGAGTTCGGATATAGTACCGTATCTGAAGTACTTATTTGATTATTGTTTGCATGAAGGACCTATACTAAATGAATGGAGAGTTGCTAGAGTAGAACCAGTGTGTAAAGGTAAAGGTGGTAGGCATAAAGCTGAAAATTACAGGCCAGTAAGTTTAACATGTATTGCATGTAAGCTTTGGGAAAGCATTCTCTCTGAATATATTAGCCATGTTTGCAAAATTAATAACTTGTTCGATATAAGGCAGCTTGTGTTTAGGAAAGGTTATTTCTCTGAAGCTCAACTTGTAGGATTCCAGCAAGATATAGCAGATATCTTGGATTCAGGAGGTCAAATGGATTGTATTGCAATTGACCTGTCTAAGGCATTTGATAGGGTGGATCGTGGGAGACTACTGGCTAAAAGGTGTGCAATAAGACTTGACAAATAAGTGACTGAATGGGTTGCTATATTTCTAGAAAACAGATCTCAGAAAATTAGAGTAAGCGAAGCTGTATCTGATGCTGTGATAATTAAGACGGGAAATCCTCAAGGCAGAATTATTGGACCTTTATGTTTTCTTATATATACAAGTGATGTGAGTAAGCAAGTGGAATCAGAGATAATGCTTTTGCGGATGATGTTATTCTGTGTAGAGTAATAAATAAGTTGCACGATTGTGAGCAACTGCAAAATGATCTCGATAATGTTGTTAGATGGATAGTACGCAATAGTATGATGATAAAGGGGGTTAAAAGTCAGGTTGTGAGTTTTACAAATAGGAAAAGTCCTCTCATTTTTAATTACTGCGTGGATGGGATGGAAGTTCCTTATGGGGATCACTGTAGGTACCTACGTACGGCAATCACATAAACGAGATTGTGAATAAATGGTACAGATCTCTGCACATGGTTATGAGGGTGTTTAGGGTTTCTAGTAACTATGTAAATGAGAGGGCATATAAGTCTCTGGTAAGACCCCAACTAGAGTATGGTTCCAGTGAATGGGACCCTCACTGGGATTACTTGATTCAAGAACTGGAAAACATCCAAAGGAAAGCAGCTCGAATTGTTCTGGTTGATTTCCGACAAAAGAGAAGCGTTACAAAAATGTTACAAAGTTTGGGCTGGCATGAGTTGGGAGGGAGGAGGCGATCTGCCCGACAAAGTAGTATGTTGCGAGCTGTCAGTGGAGAGATGGCGTGGAATGACATTAGTAGACCAATAAGTTTGAGTGGTGTCTTTAAAAGTAGGAAAAATCACAATATAAAGATAAAGTTGGAATTCAAGAGGACAAACTGGGGCAAATATTCGCTTATAGGAAGGGGAGTTAGGGATTGGAATAACTTACCAAGGGAGATGTTCAATAAATTTCCAATTTCTTTGAAATCATTTAAGAAAAGGCTAGGAAAACAACGGATAGGGAATCTGCCACCTGGGCGACTGCCATAAATGCAAATTCTTAGTGATTGATTGATTGATTGATTGATTGATTGATTGATTGATTGATTGATTGATTGATTGATTGATTGATTGATTGATTGATTGATTGATTGATTGATTGATTGATTGATTGATTGATTGATTGATTGATTGATTGATTGCCGGACGGCTCGAACCACATTTCCATATTTAACCTGATATCGGCATACCAAACTCCATTCAGCGATATTCCATTCCATGATTCCAATTGACCTCCCACGCCATCCCGATAGAACAATGTTCCAGTATGTTCCAACGGCGGATGGTCTCGTATTTCTAGAAGATCTAGACGTCTTCATATTAAATGCGTGATATTTCCGTTCTTCCTTGTTGAACGAAGCACGATTTACATCTTTTCGCAATTTCCTTAAGTTATGCGGTTGCCTCTTGAACTCGTCCCATTTGAACGTTCGAAAACAACATTTTTACAATGATTTGCTATTTATGCCATCTAATCACTATATTACTGATTTGATGCTTCGCTTATTGGTTATTAACAACATAGCGGAGACTATAATACACTGACTGACAGAGCAAATGCAACACCAAGGAGGAGTGGTTCGAAAGGGATGAAAGTTGGGGGAAAAACAGAGTCGGCACGGAAGAATAATTGATGTTTATTTCAAACCGATATGCAGGTTACACAATGCGCACGGCATCGACTCAGTAGGATGTAGGACCACCGCGAGCGGCGATGCACGCAGAAACACGTCGAGGTACAGAGTCAATAAGAGTGCGGATGGTGTCCTGAGGGATGGTTCTCCATTCTCTGTGAACCATTTGCCACAGTTGGTCGTCCGTACGAGGCTGGGGCAGAGTTTGCAAACGGCGTCCAATGAGATCCCACACGTGTTCGATTGGGGAGAGATCCGGAGAGTACGCTGGCCACGGAAGCATCTGTACACCTCGTAGAGCCTGTTGGGAGATGCGAGCAATGTGTGGGCGGGCATTATCCTGCTGAAACAGAGCATTGGGCAGCCCCTGAAGGTACGGGAGTGCCACCGGCCGCAGCACATGCTGCACGTAGCGGTGGGCATTTAACGTGCCTTGAATACGCACTAGAGGTGACGTGGAATCATACGCAATAGCGCCCCAAACCATGATGCCGCGTTGTCTAGCGGTAGGGCGCTCCACAGTTACTGCCGGATTTGACCTTTCTCCACGCCGACGCCACACTCGTCTGCGGTGACTGTCACTGACAGAACAGAAGCGTGACTCATCGGAGAACACGACGTTCCGCCATTCCCTCATCCAAGTCGCTCTAGCCCGGCACCATGCCAGGCGTGCACGTCTATGCTGTGGAGTCAATGGTAGTCTTCTGAGCGGACGCCGGGAGTGCAGGCCTCCTTCAACCAATCGACGGGAAATTGTTCTGGTCGATATTGGAACAGCCAGGTTGTCTTGCACATGCTGAAGAACGGCGGTTGACGTGGCGTGCGGGGCTGCCACCGCTTGGCGGCGGATGCGCCGATCCTCGCGTGCTGACGTCACTCGGGCTGCGCCTGGACCCCTCGCACGTGCCACATGTCCCTGCGCCAACCATCTTCGCCACAGGCGCTGCACCGTGGACACATCCCTATGGGTATCGGCTGCGATTTGACGAAGCGACCAACCTGCCCTTCTCAGCCCGATCACCATACCCCTCGTAAAGTCGTCTGTCTGCTGGAAATGCCTCCGTTGACGGCGGCCTGGCATTCATAGCTATACACGTGTCCTGTGGCACACGACAACACGTTCTACGATGACAGTCGGCTGAGAAATCACGGTACGAAGTGGGTCATTCGCCAACGCCGTGTCCCATTTATCGTTCGCTACGTGCGCAGCACAGCGGCGCATTTCACATCATGAGCATACCTCAGTGACGTCAGTCTGCCCTGCAATTGGCATAAAGTTCTGACCACTCCTTCTTGGTGTTGCATTTGCTCTGTCAGTCAGTGTATATGTTATTGTACCACACGTGCTTAATAACTATGGTAAATTTGGGCACTAGGTTCCGAGGGTACAATCTATCTAATCGCGTACGTCTACACGTATGTATATATACAACGGCATAACTGCTCTGTATTGTAGGGCATAAGTTATGCTCATTAAATTTAAGAACGTAAACAGTGTCACTCATGATTAACATCTGTAAGTAAATAATGCTCCCAACACAAGAAAAACCTGAAGCCACAGTCATGTAATGTACAAGTCTGACTGAGACACTTTTATCAAGATGTGTCCGAATATCAATTGCCCGCGGCTACACAAAACACATGGTCTTCATTGCAAATAATCACGAATAGAAGTAGAGCTCAATTCACATTTATAACGTCTGTTAGCTAGGCTAGTATAACGACTGTATGCTGAGACATGTAAATAAGTGCTCGCTATAGCGAATGTAATAACTGTTCACTAAGGCAAACCTAACAAAGACACTGTTCATTACAGCAAGTGATGTTCCACTCAAGTAAAACACTGTAGACACACTGAATGTGAGTATTATCTCGTGACCTGTCCAGCTGTGTGGACCAATAACATTGGACGATCAATCCCATGACGTAGTTTTCCACTTTATAGGTGTTTAAATAAAATTATAAACGGATTACGAGGTCAAGCGCTGTGAAACACGGTGGTTCAATACAAATTAATAACCTATCATTAACATTTATTCCGCGTTCCTTGCTTGCTGTTTTAACTGAAAACAGGCGTGAGATCACCCTCCAGTCGGTTTCAAAATTTAATCGTGGTAGACATAGCACTTGGCCACAAAGACGGGAAATATCACACTCGATCTCGGTTGTCCATCAATTGCACTTCCAGTATACGGTTTCACTATACAGGAGGGTAGAATTAAAGACATCTTGATGATTATTATGAAGATGTCAATGATGACTACTTTCTTAGGAGCAAAATATCGAAGTCACTTATCCGGAAGTTTTAACAATGTAAGCTCTATTCCATGTTGTTTGTGTTGTCTCTACCGATTAACATCAGCACTTATTTCAAAGATTACTTCAAAAGGTATCCAGTCAGCAATAAAAAGTATTCTTGAAAGATGTTTCCTTAGGAGATTGCAGATTAAGGGCTCCATTCAGGATCAGAATTCAGGACAGGTATCGGTGAGAAATTGGTACGAGTTACTGCAGGTAGAACAACCGAGGGAAGATGAGGAACAGGGAACTGTTGCCGAGAAGTGTGGAAGTAGGAGAAAGGGAAGAGGTAGGAAGGGAAATGCGGAGTAGTGGATAGGAAAAGACAGGTGGAACAGGGTCATGGGATGGAGAAGAGAGAGGAGAAAGTAGCTTCTGCAGTTGTCAGGAAAGATAGGACTGACCAGGAGGGGAGGAGATCAACTGAGGTAGGTAGGGTTGAGGCTCTGGACATGGGGCATTCCATCGTTGGACATGTCGGGAAAATGTGTGGAGGAAAGGCTACCAGAGTAGTGTTATCCAGGAATTAGGTTAAGGCAGATGTTGAGGAAAGTATAAGAGAAGGAAGAGGGGAAAGCAGAAGGTGGTAGTGTTTCACGTTGGTACTAACAGCGTAAGATAAGCAAGTATAAGTACCAACAAAGCTGGGGATGTGTGGGACCTGGTAAAGGCAGCACGGGTTAAGTTTAAAGAAGCGGAGATTATTATCAGTGGAATAGTGTGTAGGAGGGATACTGACTGGAAGGTGATTGGGGATTTAAATGAGACTATGGAGTGGGTATGTGGGAAAATGGGAGTGAGATTTCTAGATCCTAATGGGTGGGTAGGAGATAGGAATCTGCGCTCAGATGGCCTTCACTTAAACCGCAGTGGTACATATAAGTTAGGAAATTTGTTTAGAAGGGTTTAGAAGGCTATGTATTCAGGGAAATAGGGTGAGCTAGGGAGCGGTGTTAAGGGAACAGCGAACTGGAAATCAAGTAGGGATGACATAAAAATGTTAGTGCTCAACTGTAGAAGTAGTGTAAGAAAGGAATAGAATTAAGTAATTTAATAATATATAGAGCCTCCGTGGCTCAGACGGCAGCGCGTCGGTCTCTCACCGCAGATACTGTGGTTCAAATCCCGGTCACTCCATGTGAGATTTGTGCTGGACAAAGTGGAGGCGGGACAGGTTTTTCTCCGGGTACTCCCTGTCATCTTTCATTCCAGCAACACTCTCCATTCTCATTTCATAGCATCTATCAGTCATTAATATATCACTTTGGGAGTGGCGATCCCATCGTACTAACAGCCTATATATGCTTCATTCATTACATCCCTGACCCGGTCATTGACTTGAAAACAGGTTGTAGGTTTTCATTTTTCATTCAGTAGATATATACTTACCAGATATTGTAATAGGAGTTGATCATGGCTGAGAAATGATATAATGGATGCAGAAATTTTCTCACGGAACTGGAGGGTGTATCGCAGAGATGGGGTAGGAATGGTAGGAGGGGGAGTATTCATTCTGGTGAAAGAAGAATTTGTAAGTTACGAAAACGTTTAGCATGACAAACACGAAATTCTAGGAGTAAGGCTCATCTCTAATGATAATAGGCAACTTGATATCTTTGGAGCGTACAGACGAGGAAAGGGTAGCGCAAATGCTGATTCAGAATTATTTGATAAGATAATCTGATATGTGGGAAACGATAAGGAAAGGAACGTGATTGTAGCGGGTGATTTCAATTTACCAAATGTCAATTAGGAAGGTAATGCAAACAACAGGAAGCATGACCAACAAATGGCAAATAAGTTAATATGGGAAAGGCACCTGATCAGAAAGTGATGGAACCAACTAGAGGGAAGAATATTCTGGATATGGTGCTGGTAAAACCAGATGAGCTCTATAGAGAAACCGAAGTAATAGATGGTATTAGTGATCACGAAGCATTTTTTGTGGTAAGTAAAAATAAATGTGAAAGAAAGGAAGATATTAAAATTAGGACTATTAGGCAGTATTCTTAATAAGTAACTATGATCGGTAGAAGACGGTAAAAAATATAAACAGACTCTGGGATGGGTTTAAAGCAATTGTTGAGGAATGTGAAAATAGGTTTGTACCTTTAAAGGAGGTAAGGAATGGTAAAGAACCACTATATTATAACAGAGAAGTAAAGATACTAAGAAGGAGGTGCAGGCTGGAAAGAAAAAGAGTAAGAAATGGCTGTGGAAGTAAGGAGAAATGGAAAGAACTTACTAGGAAATTGAATCTAGCAAAGAAGTCAGCTAAGGATAACATGACGGCAAGCATAATTGGCGGCCATACATATTTTAGTGAAAAATGGAAGAGTATGTATAGGTACTTTAAGGCAGAAACAGGTTCCAAGAAGGACATTCCAGGAATCATTAATGGACAAGGGGAGTGTGTATGCGAAGATCTTCGAAAGGCAGAAGTATGCAGTCAGCTGTATGTAAAGATTGTTGGTTACAAGGATAATGTCGAGATAGAGGAGGTGACTAACACTAAAGAAGTATTAACATTTACCTATGACAGCAATGGCATTTACAGTAAGATACAACAGTTGAAAACTAGAAAAGCAGCTGGATATACTAAAGACAATGGGTTGGAATATAGTTTCATATCTGAAGTACTTGTTTTATTATTGTTTGCATGAAGGAACTTTACCAAATGAATGGAGAGTTGCTATAGTAACCCCTGTATATAAAGGAATGGCTGATAGACATAAAGCTGAAAATTACAGGCCAGTCAGTTTGACATGCATTGCATGTAAGCTTTGGGAAAGTATTCTTTCTGATTATATAAGACATGTTTGCGAAATAAATAACTGGTTTGATAGAAGGCAGTTTGGGTTTAGGAAATGTTATTCCACTGAAGCCCAACTTGTAGGATTCAATTATGTTATAGCAGATATCCTGGATTCAGGAGGTCAATTTGACTGTATCGAGATTGACCTGTCTAAGGCATTTGATAGGGTAGATCATAGGAGACTACTGGCAAAAATGAGTGCAATTGGACTTGCCAAGGAGTGACTGAATGGGTAGCTCTGTTCTAGAAAATAGAACTCGGAGAATTAGAGTACATGAAGCTTTATCTGCCCCTGTAATAATTAAGAGGGGAATTCCTCAAGGCAGTATTATTGGACCTTCATATTTTCTTATATATGTCAATGATATGTGTAAAGAAGTGGAATCAGAGATAAGGCTTTTTGCAGATGATGTTATTCTGTATAGAGTAATAAATAAGGTACAAGATTGTGAGCAACTGCAAAATGACCTCGATAATGTTGTGAGACGGACAGTAGGTAATGGCATGATGATTAACGGGGATAAAAGTCAGGTTGTGAGTTTCACAAATAGGAAAAGTCCTCTCAGTTTTAATTACTGCGTTGGTGGTGTGAAAGTTCCCTTTGGGGATAATGGTAAATATCTAGGTATTAATATAAGAAAAGATCTACATTGTGGTAATCACATAAATATGATTATAAATAAAGGGCACAGATCTCTGCACATGGTTATGAGGGTATTTAGGGGTTGTAGTCAGGATGTAAAGGAGAGAGCATATTTGTCTCTGGTGAGACCCCAAGTAGAGTATGGTTCCAGTGTATGGGATCCTCACCAGGATTACTTGATTCAGGAACTGGAAAAAATCGAAAGAAAAGCAGCTCGATTTGTTCTGGGTGATTTGCGACAAAAGAGTAGCGTTACAAAAATGTTGCAAAGTTTGGGATGGGAAGACTTTGGAGAAAGAAGACGAGCTGCTCGACTAAGTAGTATGTTCCGAGCTGTCAGTGGAGGGATGGCGTTGGAGGACATCAGTAGACGAATAAGTTTGTGTGGTGTCTTTAAAAGTAGGAAAGATCACAATATGAAGATAAAGTTGGAATTCAAGAGGACAAATTGGGGCAAATATTTGTTTATAGGAAGGGGAGTTAGGGATTGGAATAACTTACTAAGGGAGATGTTCAATAAATTTCCAATTTCTTTGCAATCATATAAGAAAAGACTAGGAAAACAACAGATAGCGAATCTGCCTCCTGGGCGACTGCCCTAAATGCAGATCAGTATTGATTGATTGATTGATTGATTGATTGATTGATTGATTGATTGATTGATTGATTGATTGATTGATTGATTGATTGATTGATTGATTGATTGATTGATACATTTATCATTAAATGCGGTATATGACATACATCTAGGCTATTTGCCGATTGTTTCTATACTTTCAAATTCATATTACGAGCTTGAAAAATGTTTGGTTAATATGCCGTGTACTTGTGACTAAGATACTGTCTGATAAATCTGAATTGTTGTTTGTCCCATTACCTTCCGTCGTATCTTCGAGTATTACACTCGTACAGAACGTAATAAACGAAGTAATTATAATATTGTCGGGCATCTAGCCTACGTTAATACTAAAATGCAGTCTGTCCAGTCTTATTTAATACGTTGTTAGGAATGAATTGAAAATTATTTGAATAAAAACACCACCATTTCATTCTAGGTTATTCCTATTCTTTAATGGGTAAACATTGATGAGTTACGTGCTGCAATCCGATTCCTTACCATTTTATGATGCCTCCAAAACATAACTTTAGCTTGAACGATAAAAATAATACCGAGCAAGTTGTCCGTGCGGTTAAGGGCGTGCAGCCGTGAGCTTGCATTCGGCAGATAGTGGGGTCGAACCCCACCCTCGGCAGCCCTGAAGATGGTTTTTCGTGGTTTTCCCAGTTTCACACCGGGCAAATGCTTGGACTGTACCTTAATTGATGCTAAGGACGCTTGCTTCCCACTCCTAGTCCTTTCCTATGCCTTCGTCGCCATGAGTCCTAGCTGTGTCGGCGTGACGTACAACAACCAGTAAGGAAACAAAAACAGAAGAAAGAAAGAAAGAAAGAAAGAAAGAAAGAAAGAAAGAAAGAGAGGAAGGAATGGAATGCAAGCCGACAAATTAAGTTCCTTGAATCCAGTGACATTAATCAAGGGGAAGTTTATTCGTTGATATCGCTGGGTCAGAGAATATGGTCTATAAGGAAGGAGTACTCATTTTTGTGCCATTTGCAATAGTATGTTGAATAGATACACTTATCGCACGTAACCACACAATGAATAGCTGCTATGGAGACTGGATATAAGTACTTTCTAAAGATATGTAGAATGTGTAGTTATGACAAGAACTAACATACCGGCAATGTTGTGACATTTGCAGCACGTATTATGTGTAAAATGGCCCACACTGGTTAAAGCATCTGCAGGTTTTTCGACCCGTATTCGGTGATAAGAGATCGTCATTATTGTACGACACATTGCGTAAAAACAAGCCTCTGGAATTATGAATCCATTGAGTCATAGGTCCGTTTAGCATTAACAAATATGTCTTATGACGCCTAGGAAATGGGAAAAGGCTAGGAGCAGGAAGAAAGTGGCCGTGGCCTTAATTAAGGTACAGCCCAGCATTTGCCTAGTGTGAAAATAGGTAACCACGGAACACCATCTTCAGGGCTGCCGGCAGTGGGGTTCAAACCCACTATCTCCTGAATTCAATCTCACAGCTGTGCGAGGAAAATCTAGTCCATAAATCACTGGCCAAGGACATTTCATCCAATTTCATTCCTCCATGGACATTTCTTCCAATAATTCCTGTCCAGAGCCATTTCGGTCACCGCACAATTCGTCAAATTATATTTCGTCCAGTACAAGTGTTGACCAAGTGAGGTTTTGTGCGCACAACAAGTAGACTATTTTATGTTTCACTTTTTTGTTTAAATAAACAATTTTTAGGAAAAATAAGTTTCCTAGAAGGAAACCATAATTTAATTTCATTGATTGTAAATGTTAAAGACATTTAAGCTCTTTAAGTCCTTAGCCTTATTTAATCGTGAAATTACCAGCGTTTCGCCCGAGTGTAGCTGTGGGAATGCTACACCTTTCCAAGACGCCGGCGCTAGTGCGCCGTTGAGACACCACTGCAAGCCTCCTATGTAGGACAATGCAGGAACCTTATTTTTTGATAGGCCAAAGGCTGGCATTTACACAAGTGGAGGCACATGCTTCCCCTAGTGCACCGCCACTGCATTGTCCTACATAAGAGGCTTGCAGTTGTGTCTCAACGGCGCACTAGCGCCAGCGTCTTGGAAAGGCGTAGCATTCCAACTGGTAAGCCCAGTGGTACACTGGGGCGACTGAAAAAACCTAAAGAGATGAAGAGCTTAAAAGTTTTTAATGTTTAGAATTTCCATGGTGGTGTTATAAGAAATTGAACTAAATCATTATTATTACAAGTTTACTCCTTTCTAAATCATTAACGAGAATGATAAGGTAACTCCAAATTCGGTGAGCTCCATTCATTAAAATAATCAGAAGTTCTTGAACTTCTGGTACACAACAACGCTATCAAATGCATTTAAAACGCGTGATAGCAGGAAGAACTTACTGGAGATACGAAAAAATGGATATGTAATACCGGGTACGTTACGAATAGGACGTTGAGGAAGAGAAATATTACGAAGAAAGGAATCCGCACAGACACGTTATTGAAAACAGGAAGTAGAGACGAAAAGGGCTGTTCGGAGAACAAAATGAATAGCGGAGGAACCTGAACTTGCTGCCAGGTACAGTGCTGCGACAAGGATGATAGCATTCCGTATTACAGATTTTGCTCTCTCTCCTGGGAAGAAACACATTGCTAAGAAGTGTTAATCGTGCACAGAGCACATTACTATACCCACAAGTATTTAGGGGTGGTGATTAAAGATTACATTATGTGAAAGGAACAACCCCACCAACATGGAAGTAAAATCATTAAATTGATAGCCACGGTGTTCTAAATTGAATTGCCATCAACAACAAGTTGTTTACTGGGGATGGATGGATGCATTCTTATTCCACGAGCATAATGGTGATATAATTTTTTAAAATCCATGTCATAATTAATGCTAATCGTATACAGATACAAATACACAGTACGTGGCAGTCGTTTGATGTTGAATATATCTGCTGCAAAACCGTCATAAATAACAAACCAGATTATAATTCAATTCCCGTGCCCAGTATATTAATATGGAGTATCGAGAATAGTGATGATGAGAACCTCATGCGCAGAGAAATGAATATTTAATACGAAACGCGTTTTGATTACATGTATTTCTAGTCTCTGCGTTCCATAATGCTATTAAATAACAACACAGGAACGGGTGACTTGATTTTGACAGATTTAATCATAGAGAGAAAAAGTGACTGTGTCCATTAACTGTCACGATAAATAACAGCTTACTAGTTATTATACAGTAGCATTAACAATACTTTAACTATCCTCGCTGGTTGAATAACCTCACTGAGTGATACATATCAAAATCTAAAGTTCTAGGCTGGTTAGGGAAATAAACATAACGAACTGAGTTTTGATTAACTGATCGACGAATTTACACAGTCTGTGTTTCATCGCACACATTTAAACTTATGAAGATGTAACGAAAATTATAACGGTAGTTCCGTTAAGAGTTTTCACATCCAGATCATCGGGTTATATAATGAAAAATGCAACCAATTACGTCATGGTACACTACACATGTAAGGGAATATTTTATGATATTTTCTGTACATTTCGTATGAATTCGTATATGATAGCTTTCAATCATCTATTTTGAGGAGATGCCACTCTATTTACAGACAAACATTTCGTTCCATGAACTGCTAATATAATCCATATCGCCATAAAACGGGATATTTTCACGGTAGATCTACCATTCGCTCGTTATTTTTAACGCTAACAGGCTGTTAAAAATAGGATTACTCTTACTGAACAGCTTTTGTCCTTGACCTTTGCAACATACCAGAATACTGAGCTTCACTTCATTAGAAGTCACACTATTATAACACATATTACTATATGAATTATACATGTTAATGATTACTGTAAAATAATACAAGCCTAGATATTATGTGCAGACAACATGATATAAACTATTGACAGTTATATAATATTAAGGTCATTACATTCTCAATGTTGACAGAAGACAATCACGTCTATCACACGGTACAGACTTAAGTCTCCCCACTGCTGTGCTCATGCGTTTAGTGTTATGTTTCTCTTCATTGCATGTGCATACTATTCAGTTATCATTCAGAGATTTAGTAAAGAGCAAGGACCCTTTCCTGTGACTTTCTTAGAACCGTTTCAAACTTCCTGGAGTGGTCTCCTCCAATAGGTGCAAAATTAATAGAAAAATAATCATACCGAAAATACTCGATCAGTCTCGTACAAGGAAATAAAATCGAAGACATTTTTACAAAGGGAAAATTATATAATGTCGATTAAGGTAATCCCCTAGGAAATATCTCTAAATTATTTCTTCTTTTTTAATCCGCTTACCGTCCAATCTTGGGTTTTGCCTCGGACGCAGCGAGAGATCCCACCTCTACCGCCTGAAGGGCAGTGTCGTTGGGATACAACTGGGAAGGGAGACCAGTTCCTTGCCCAAGGGGCAAGGAAGAGAGAAGGAAGCGGCCCTGGCCTTAAGTTAGGTACCATCCCGGCATTTGCCTAGAGAAGTGGGAAACCACGTAATACCACTTGAGGATGGCTGAGATGAGAATCGAAGCCCCCTCTACTCAGTTCACCTCCCAAGGCTGTGTGTAACCCGTTCCATACCTCCTACCAGTTTTCGAATTTCGTGGCAGGGCCGGAAATCGAACCCGGAACTCTTGGAGTGGCAGCTAGTCACGCTAACTACTACACCGCAGAGGCGGACTTCTCCAAATTGTTACTAGTAAATTTATGCTCAGTAACACTGTGCCCTCATAAGAATGTTTACGAATTCATGGTAAAATTTTAATTTAATGACAGACTGTGCTGAAACCTTGCAATTCAGGTGGTTGTAGCTAAGGCCTATTCTACAGAATACCAGATTTTCAGCATTTGTCCGCGACTAGAATAGAGTGATCTCATTTTTCTACAAATTCTCTTGCTTATTATTCATTAAATATCTAAATTTTTAGGGCTTCATTTGTTACCTGTGGAACCTCTTTATCAGCATTTTAGGAAATGAAAATATCCACACCCTGTTTCCAGTCATTCACAAGGATCAGGAATGGAATGAATGAAATCCCCATGTAACAGCGAGGCTGCCGAAGTCATCCGTACTTCTCTGGGGCAATGATTAACGATTGACAGATGAAATGAAACGATACGGTAATGAAGAGTGTTGAGGGAATGAAAGATGACGGGGAAAACGGAGTACCCGGACAAAAAACCTGTCCCGCCTCCGAATATTCCAGTACAAATCTCACATGGAGTGATCGGGATTTTTTTTTTTTTTTTGCTAGTTGTTTTACGTCGCACCCACACAGATAGGTCTTACGGCGACGAATCGGGATTTGAACCACGGAACATTATTATTACGCAACCCAACATTTTAAGTATTTTTCTTTGCAGCAAGAGGTGTAATAGGTGACCTTAACTAATTTTGTGTCACTAAACACAAACCCGTTGTCCATTACTACGTATGACATCGCGTTTCCTCTCAATAGATGTATCAAATTAAGAGATAGACCTGAATATTGCATATGAAAAGTACTGACAAAAGTTGATAATGTTGTAAATATTTATAATTATTAATAGTTTTAAATAGTTCAATATTGTCTTGATTTATTACTTACAATTACTACTTGTTGAGTATAAAATTGCAATGAAATATTTAGCATGTATTGAAATATAATACCGATTTACATAAAACACATAAGCAAACATCTCTGAGGCAATGAGACCTCAGCAATTTATTTTGATAATTCAGTGTGATTTACAAGTGAAACATATAACTTTTGGAATTTATAAATGTGAACAAAAAATTTAACAGTCCCAGATGTCCCCTTGGAATGAACGCTCGGCGGCCCAGCATCTGACTGCATCATATTTATCTTCTCTTTTCAAACACTAAGAGTAGTCGGCCATCATTGGTACATCCCACCTCCCCTGGTATCTTCTTTCTGACTCCTTGATATCCTGGCGGAACCTCTCCCATCTCTTCACTTAGAGCCCCAAGATTTTCCGGAAAGTGGTCGAGATTAGAATGAATTAAATGCAGTTTCAGACTTATTCTACACCCCAAATCTTTCATGTGATCCAACATCGTTTTCACTGTTGTTTCGTACCTGGTCACCTTTTTTATATATCCTAGGAAGTTCGTTATGACGCCCCTCATTGAAATCCGTACAACAAGTTCCACGGCAATCATCGTCTGTTCTAAGTTTCTGTCTTTCCAGCCCTCGTACCACTTTTCAAATTTCGTGGCAGAGGCGGGAATCGAACCCGGGCCTCCGGGGTGGCAACTAATCACACTAACCACTACACCACAGAGGCGGACGTGTATTACATTTAAGTATTTAAATTATTACAATAATTTCCAACATTGGGGTGAGTCTCTCAATTCGTCACAATAAAACTTTCTTCAGATTATCCCAGTTATTTCTGGGGTCACCGGAGCCACCTTGACTCATTTCAGTTTTTGACTAAAGGGTTAAGACCGGATGCCCTTCCTGAAGTCACGTGACCTTTTTTTCTGCTAGTTGCTTTACGTCGCACCGACACAGATAGGTCTTATGGCGACGATGGGACAGGAAAGGCCTAGGAATGGTAAGGAAGTGGTCATAGCCTTAAGTAAGGTATAGCCCCAGCATTTGCCTGTGTGAAAATGGGAAACCACGGAAAACCATCTTCAGAGCTGCCGACAGTGAGGTCACAGCTACGTGATTGTTTAGATAAAAATCTGGATCCATAATCGCCCAATTAATCACTATGGGATAATAAAATTCATCGAATAAGTCTTCCTTCGACAAAGGTAATATAAAAATGAGAAGACAGTTTTTAACGTTTATACACGCAAATTGTTACAAATAGTCACAGTACGATGAGTCTAGCTCGAGAAGAAAGGGCGCTCCTCCTCATATGAACTATGAATCCAATTAGCACTCTCTATTAGACTTGTTTTGGAAGACCAAGTGTAGGTTAATTTCAACTATTTACTTTCCTACGGCAGCAATCCTTATTTGAGATATGCATAGGTCCTGTGAGTTTTTGTGACGATGAAACTGCTTTTGTTCCCATGTGGCAAGCTTAGGGCGAGCCTGGTTCCCTGTTACCGTGTGCTGGAGAAGTTATCCAATATATTTGCCAGGAAATGGTTGTCAACTCCACCCATTACCGGCGTGTCAGCAACACAGAAAATATGAAAGGTTAACGAGTTTGATGGGCTTGTCATCAGAAATATGACCTAGGGATTCATGTCGGAGAGCAAACAGCTTCAGTAAAGCATTGACAGAAATGGCGTCAATGCAACCCCAAAAAATAAGTTTAAAAACCTGAAACTTCACAGCAGAGGTACGAACGTGATCTTTTTACTACTAATACGATTCCTTCGGTCTCGTTCTAGAGTGGTAATGTATTAGTGATTATAAATAATTTTGATGAACGTGAATTTGTGACTTTCACTTTCTTATGTAGTGAATAATAAGCGCAATAATTTTGATCAATATGTGTTACAGATATCTATCTCAGTCTTAGGTCTAAAGGTTTACAACTGCAAACATTACCCCACTCTCAGATTAACTAAGGTTATCACAGAGTTCCTGCATATACAAGGCCTAGTGACACGACATTTAACTAAACATTCCTAGCCGGGCTAACTGTCTCAGGTAGCAGACAACAGGTTTTCTGACCTTTCAGTTCCAGTATACTCAAACGGCATTTGACTGTGCTTAGATATGCGAGTCTAGTAATGGTAGGTTTACAGTCACAATAAAGAACTCTTGTGGAACAGAATTTCCGACACCTCTGCGTCTCCGAGAACCGTCAAAATAGTTCATAGAACGTACGCTAGAAATAATTTATTTTTTCTATTTGTTTTAGGCCGTACCGATACAGATATGTCTTATGGCGACGAAGGGATAGGAAAGGCCTAGGAATGGGAAGGAAGTGGCCGTGGCCTTAATTAAGGTACAGCCCCAGCGTTAGCCTGGTGTGAAAATGGGGAAACCACGGAAAACCATTTTCAGGGCTGCCGACAGTGGGGTTCGAACCCACTATCTCCCGGATGCAAGCTCACAGACGCGCGCCCCTAAGCGCACGGCCAACTCGCCCGGTAATAATAAAATTAGACATCCTCCAAGTCAAATAAATCAATTAGAAATACAAATTGAAACAAAGATTTCTGTGAATAATGAAAAATACATTTTCATTTAATTACAGATTGTGTAAACTCATACTATTCCGAAAACTGTCAACACGTCTAATCAGATATAAACAATAAGTGGAATCCATTTTACAGGTTAGTCCCCGAAATAGGCTTCTGCCTCTGTGTTGTAATACCAAGTTGTTCGGAAACGAGTGGCTGGACTGCACATATCCAAATATCCACCCTCCCTCTGCCCTATCGTACCGACAGGTAGGACCGTGAATAATACATGCTGAAGGTCGCCGTAAAAGGAAGCCTTTGAGTCATACGAAATGTAACCTGAAGTACGAAGATCTCCGGTAGCATTCCTACAAATGGTAAGCAACACCAGACTACCAAGTGATTATAAATGTAACTTCTCGAAATAATGAATGTTGAATGAAGAAGGTGAAGTCACAAATTTAGCAGTATTGTAACGTATGGCAATCGCATGCCGGGCACGGACTATATAGTAGACTAGGTAGAAAAAGCGAGAGTTGGTCCAGGTTCTAATGTGCAAGGTGGCGGCTATACATGGGCTCTTATGGGACTAACTCCTGGGACCTGGGCCAGGAGCATGTGGGCAAGATGGCGGCTATACATAGGCCCTTATGGAGAAAGCTGGCTCAGTGGAGGCATAGGACTTAAGGAGACGGCCTAGGGGCGATTGCGCAAGATGGCGGCCGTGTGCAACTTCTTAGTGCTAGGCCCCCCGAGGCAAGATGGTTGCTATACATTGGTTATATGAGACTAACTTTAAGGAGATGGACCAGGAGCTAATGGCGATAAATTGTTCTTATAGGCCTAACTCTGTAGAGCTGCTTCAGGGCCTCACAACTTTTAACGTATGACCTAGTAGTTTGATCAGACTTACATGCGAGAACTGAGGCAAGGGCTCCCATATAAGATGGCTGCTATACTCTATTCGTATAGACCTTAACTAGAGAGCTGCCTCAGGTGCTTACAACTTGTAACGTATGACCTATTAGTTTTACCAGCCTAACTTTCGGGAACTGAGGCAAGGGCTACTATACAGCAGGGCTGCTATACTGTATTCTCATAGATCGAACTTTAGAGAGCTACCTCAGGGGCTTACAACTTGTAACGTATGACCTATTAGTTTTACCAGCCTAACTTTCGGGAACTGAGGCAAGGGCTACTATACAGCAGGGCTGCTATACTGTATTCTCATAGATCGAACTTTAGAGAGCTACCTCAGGGGCTTGCAACTTGTAACGTATGACCTATTAGTTTTACCAGCCTAACTTTCGGGAACTGAGGCAAGGGCTACTATACAACAGGGCTGCTATACTGTATTCTCATAGATCGAACTTTAGAGAGCTACGTCAGGGGCTTGCAACTTGTAACGTATGACCTATTAGTTTTATCAACCTGACATTCGAGAACTGAGGCAAGTGCTGCTATGTAAGATAGCTGATATACTCTATTCGTATAGACCTAACTAGAGAGCTGCCTCAGGGGCTCACAACTTGTAATTTATGACCTATTAGTTTTACCAGCCTAACTTTCGGGAACTGAGGCAAGGGCTACTATACAACAGGGCTGCTATACTGTATTCTCATAGATCGAACTTTAGAGAGCTACCTCAGGGGCTTACAACTTGTAACTTATGGTCCATTAGTTTTATCGCCTAACCTTTGGGAACTGAGGCAGGGGCTACTACGCAAGATAGCCGCTGTACATTGGTTATATTAGACTAATTTAAGGAGCTGGGCTATCGATCATCCTTCTAACCAGCTACCCTTAATAACTTTAGTCTAGCACAGGAGCTAGTGATGATACATGGGCTTTATGGCACTGACTTGGGGAGATCTGTGCTAGGGCTTTTCGGGTATTGGGTTAATGCGGGGGTTTCATCCTCCTAACCGGATGCCCTTCTTAACATTAGTCTAGCGCAGGGGTTCTTGCGTATACGTAGGCTCTGATGGGACTAACCCTGGAAGAGCTGCATTAGGGCTCTCGAGAAAAGATAGCCGCTCAAAACTTGGAGGTATGCAGGTGTTAGGGTTACAAGCCAACCAATATGTTAGAAGGTAGAAACAGCTATTAACAACACAGCGAGGGTTGATATCTCGTCTTATCGAGTTGTAGCCTGTACTCTACTCGCTGTATGAGAGCTCTAACATCAACTAGTTAAAGTTTGGAGTTATGCAGGTGTTAGGGTTATAAGCCAACCGGGATGTTAGAAGGTAGAAACCGCCATTAACAGATCGGCAGAGGTTGTAAGCTTGTCTTACAGAAGTGTAGCAAGCACTCTACTCCATCTGCGGGGGCGCGACCGCATAAAGGACAAAAGAGCTAAAGGGATAAAGGGCTAAAGGACAAAAGGGCTAAAGAGCTAAAGGGCTAAATGGCAAAAGGGTTAAAGTTCTAAAGGGCAAATTATTTCCTCCTGTCGTCTTTCTCCAAACTTCCAAATAACCTAATTATCAAAATATTCCAATGCATTGAAGAAGATGAAGAATGTTAGAGCCTATTTCATTCTCTCTATGCCCAAATTCAGTTTCCATTCAAAGACAGTCGCATTTATCGTCCTGACTTAGTGTATTGTTGTGAATCATCAGTCAGTTCATACAGCCAAACTTACCCACTGTAGAAAATGTTACTGGTATTTGCCTGGACGATCCTTCCGTAATATTGATTGATATGCCGCACCTTTCACTTCACCCAAAGTTCCCTGTTGATGTGTCGAATATGCGTCTGTTGACTATCACAACACACGACGGTTGTTTACGTGATTCAACTCCGCATAAGACCACTAACTTGCACAAATGGCTCACGTGACTGCTCCACAAAAGGAACTATTTAATACCTATCACTCGACAAGACAATAACGAAGCATCAACTCATCACCAACCGGTAAACAACGAAAATCATTCTAACACTATCAACAATGCATTACAACGACACTCTCTCAACAAATCCCTCCTTCGCGGTGATCCTGCTCTTTCAAATCAAATCAAATCAAATCAAATCAAATCAAATCAAATCAAATCAAATCAAATCAAATCAAATCAAATCAAATCAAATCAAATCAAATCAAATCAAATCAAATCAAATCAAATCAAATCAAATCAAATCAAATCAAATCAAATCAAATCAAATCAAATCAAATCAAATCAAATCAAATCAAATCAAATCAAATCAAATCAAATCAAATCAAATCAAATCAAATCAAATCAAATCAAATCAAATCAAATCAAATCAAATCAAATCAAATCAAATCAAATCAAATCAAATCAAATCAAATCAAATCAAATCAAATCAAATCAAATCAAATCAAATCAAATCAAATCAAATCAAATCAAATCAAATCAAATCAAATCAAATCAAATCAAATCAAATCAAATCAAATCAAATCAAACCAAACCAAACCAAACAAATCAAACCAAATCAAATCAAACAAATCAAACCAAATCAAATCAAATCAAATCAAATCAAATCAAACCGTATCAAAGTACTCTACCTCGGTTGCAAATGATATGCAAAAATACATTATTCTCAACAACTACATTATAATTAAAAAGAAACGAAGGCGTTTTTCCTAAAATACAGTTTTATACAATTTGCATTACCATTTTTCTATCAACCACACAACTAATCCTTAATAAATATATATTATTTACAAAATTCTACTCATAATATCTCCTGTACTTACACACATAATCAACTCATATACAGTATGTGGAATCACTTCAAAAATTAATATACAATATTGCTATAAGATTTAAATGCACATTGCTTTTTAACCCATTTTGGTACCTAACGTGCCTACCTACAGATGAATCTCTAGTATCTTCGGGATGCTGCCGGAATAGGAACGTTATAGTTGCACCATCCAGAAATTCCACGAAGACACCATACGAAAAGCACATTACAAGGAGAGGCCATCACATGCCCTCAGGCCACTCACTCATTCCTTCCCGAAAATACAGAAGGGGACTTTCTGGTTGACAGTAACATGGGCAAGTAACAACATTGATTACAACGGAAAATTTGGTTAACATATTGTTGTTGACACTGTTCAAAAGTGTTCCTAATTTCATGGAAGTTTATGGCAGTCTTGTGTGTGTCAATATTTCATACATATAATTTCCATGTTGAAAATGGAAACGAGATTGTTATGTAACAGCCATATACAGTAACTATGTACTGAAAAGACAAACACTCTCAAAGTCCTCCTTCGTAGGTATACAGTATGTCAACAAATTATGAAACAGAAAATAGAAATTTGCTTATCTGCATCTTTTGTCAGTGTTAGCAACAATTTTTTCTGTGTAGTTATCAGAATTAATAAAAGATCCGTATTTTACCCACGCCGAGAAATGACATAGTACCGTTGTTTAACTTCTCGAGGTAGTATTGCTTCATTGATATAAAAATTAACATCTTAAACGCAGAAAAACAACTGAAAAGAACTCGTACCTTTCTCTTGTAGACAAAACTCTTAAATACCTCAAAAATACTTTAATTATTGGCCTTTTGAAGAAACGTTCCTCAATTATCACCAGCCTGCTTCAAAGTCTCTTTACAATTTGCTTTACGTCGTACCGCCAGAGATAGGTCTTATGGTGGCTATAGGATATGAAAGGGCTAAGAGTAGGAAGGAAGCGGCCGTAACCTTAATCAAGGTACAGACCCAGCATTTGCCTGGTGTAAAAATGGGAAACCACAGGAAAACATGTTCAGGGATGCCGACAGTGGGGATGCAAGCTCATAGAGCTGCGCGCCTCTAACCGCACGGCCAGCTCGCACGGTTCAAAGTATCTCCAAAGTCAGAGGCTTCAAAACCTCTAACAGCAAATGCTATTCAGCTTCAGTTAGATGGAGGTTGTCCGGTAGACAAAGTATTCCGAACACAGTTTTTAGTATATCTTACATTCAGATTTCCATAACAGTTATACGAATGATCCCTCAAAAGAGCAACAGTATCCTTAACAACTACCAAGGCCACTGTGTTCATAAGTTGACTGTATAGCCTTAACAGTTCACAGAAATTTGCAAATTCGGATGTTACTCTGCCTCTAACTCCAGCCATAAGACCCATTACTTCTACAGATGTTATAAGTTTTGCTTTGTAGTATGGAATTGTGGGCTCGTAGGTTTCGTATTTATCTTCCCGTGGTTCATTTCCGACTAATAATAATTTAGAAACTCATTATCCATATTCATTTCTATAATTATATCCGTTGATCTAGGTCCGTTGTATAGAGGTTTCACTGTATTGGATAAGCAGATTTATTACATTTTCCGTATACTGAACAATCCTTATATTCATTTTCCTTTCATTTCACAGTTTCCTCTGCTTAAACATCTATAACATGTCTTATACCCTCCAACGTTCGGTACCTGAAAATTGCAAGCAAGCTGTCTAACTTTCAAACAATAAAATGGCTACAACGATAGCCGACAACTTAATATTGCACTACTAACTCTCAGTGAACTTACCGAAAATAAATTCTAGAAAAAACAAGTTCTCCAGTCGAAATTAATTAAAATGTATAAAATACATAATACCGTTAAAGCCGACACTTACCGCAGAAATTTAAATTACTGCTTCAATTCTTCAGTAAAACTTTTCAATCAATCAATCAATCAATCAATCAATCAATCAATCAATCAATCAATCAATCAATCAATCAATCAATCAATCAATCAATCAATCAATCAATCAATCAATCAATCAATCAATCAATCAATCAATCAATCAATCAATCAATCGCAATAATATTCACCCCTGGATTGAAGACCAAAAGTTTAAATGTTAAATTTTGAATGAAATATGTCCAAATATTTCGCCACAGTAAGTTCACAAACACTAAAAACAAGAAGACCGGATGTATATCAAAGTTGGGTATAGTGAGACCGAATACCGGCAAACTCGACTGGCATTGTTTTTAAGAGAGCTAAATGAGAGAAAATGGGAGAGATATGTACAAGTAGATTTACTGGCACCTCAAGAAGCCCCCTTCAAGGCAAGGACACTCCGATGTCTATTACCCTCAATGGCGTCTATTATTATTATTATTATTATTATTATTATTATTATTATTATTATTATTATTATTATCATTATCATTATTATTATTATTATTATTATTATTATTATTATTATTATTATTATTATTATTATTATTATTATTATTATTATTATTATTATTATTATTATTATTATTATTATTATTGCCGTCATCTTGTCCAATCACTGCACTCTAAATGAACATTATCCAGACATGATACCTTAAGTAAAATGGGAGTTACAAGTTTTATTGGATAGCTAAACGATATTCAGTATCAGCATATGTATTTCCTAAATATAACTTTCTACTACACATTTGATCCAAAAATAGAGGTTATAATTTTAGGTATGTATTCCCCATGTGTGGCCGATTAAAATGTTCATTACATGTGTCCGGAAATGCTTGGTTTCCGAGTTATGGCCTTCAAAACAGTGATGTTCACCGGAATATATTTCTTCCCTCAGGTAGTTGCCGTGACAGAAGATATTAACAGTACACTCTGGCAGTTAATTCCGAGGCGAAGGGTACATTGAGTGTTGCGTTAGGCGTTCGACTGTGCGGCATGTACTCAAATCAGGAGCTGGCAGAAGTGCACTCCATGTATGGTAAGGCGGACGGCAATGCTGCGCTGGCTCGTCGTTTGTACCAGGAAAGGTACCCACAGCGTAGATATCCGTATCGAAAGACACTTGAACGTCACCATAACGCTCCTAGGGAGTTTAAAACTCCTGATTTGTATAGGAGACGATCAAGATCTGCAACTCCAGATGTAGAGGAGGAGATTCTTCATTCTGTGCACACGTCTCCTTTTATCAGCACAAGAATGTTATTATTGCAAGTGAATGCTCCTCATACGACTGTCTGGAGACCTAGTAACAGTTATATTCTTATCATTTGCAACGGGTACCAGTATATTACCCTGCACGAGTTACGTTCTGCCAGAGGTTCTTGCAGCAGTGTGGTACAAATTCGAACGTTCCAGCCTTGGTATTATTCACAGATGAAGCACAGTTCCCACGAGATGACATTAAAAATTTCCACGGTCAGCAAGTATGGGCCTATGAAAACCCGCATGTAATTGTTTCATCACATCACCTTCACCCTCAACATGTGGGCTGGTACCATTGGTGACCGGTGAGTTGGACCCCATGTACTTTTCAACATTCTTACGGGGCAGGCATACACAAAGTTCCTGGAAAATTCCATACTTTATGTTTATGAAGACACTCCACTGATCATTCGTTCACAAACTCACTTCTCGCGTAATGGCAGTCGTACGGCTCGCCGGTGCTCAGATCGAACGTTCCCTGATCGATGGATAGATAGAGGTGGCCCAATTGCTTGGCATCCACGCTCACTTGGTTTAAACCCTCTCGATTTACACTTGTCGGGTCATTTAAAATCATCGGTGTGTTCGTCTCCGGTGCCTGACATCGAACCCCTTCGGAATCGAATTGTGGCCGGTTACGGGGAAGTACGCAATACTCCGGGAATTTGGGATAGTGTTTGCAGGGACAAAAGACATCAATGTGAGACCTGTATTCAAGCAGGTGGTGGGAATTTTGAACATTCCCTGTAAAGACAACTCCTTGCTGGAAGAAACACATTCCAGGGAATACATACCTGAAATTAAGCCCTCTATTCTTAAACACCCTGTATATTGGAGTATAAAGGAGTATATGCTTTAACATTAATGTTTGAATGTTCTGATTCAAACCAGGTTTATATTAAAAGAGTAAATTTGCTGCTTTGCCGTTGTTATGGTTCTTGTTACCGGTCGTGACTTATTATTATTATTATTATTATTATTTGCTATTAGGAAGGTATGGAAAACACTCTCTAGTAGCTATAAAAAGGTCGTCATCGCAGTAGATTATACTGTACAGTTTGTTATTTTATGCGCAAATTCTCCACTAAATCTCTGTTATTTTGATATACAGTATATGCTTGTATGCTTAATTCCAATTCACTGGAACTAGAATGTGAAAAATCTGCCAGAATGATACAGACATTCTCAGTACTTCCGTAAGAACGTGTATTCACCTTCAGGAATCTGAGAAAATGAGAAAGGTATATGACTCCGATCGTATATAAATTCCTGGCAGCCCAGAGCTAACCATCCTATCCCACTAAGTATTGAGATTGCGATTTGTGGAAACCTCTACTTTGCACTCCCCCACACGCCCCTATGACCTCTGCGGAGATGACCTGGTTTTGATTTTCAGTGTGCTAACATCGTATTCAGTTATTAGGAAGTTACTTGTAAGTGTACTGAATGTAATATGAAGTTGCCAAGAACATACACATTCGAGGGGAATGTTAAACGACTGTGTGGTCTGGAATCGAAGAACTGCGATTTACTTTCTGTCATGGCGGATAGCTGTTAGCGCTATTGAGAGTGTGCTCCAGGAAAAATTTGTTTGCGTAGGCAAATTTCTAGCGTGTGCTAATTCAAACTAGGCAGTCTCTTTCATTATGACGTGTGATGCTCACCAAGTGAAGTCAGTTCGAGAAGTGAAATGTATTTTCACCACAATGTAATGTTTGTGTGCTTTTTTAAATGGCGTGTGTCCTCCGGAGAAGCCTAGAGCAGGTCTTTCGAGTTGACACCATATAGGCGACCTGCGCTTCTGTGAGGATGGGACCATGCCTAAGATTAAATCTAATGCTGAATATGGCACAAACACCCAACCATAGGAATTAACTAATAAAAGCTAAAATTCCCGAACCCGCCGGGAATCGAAGTCGAGAACCCTTGGACCAAAGTCCAGCATGCTAACCATTCGTGTGATGGGAAAAGCCAAAAAGAACATTTCCTCAGCTATCGCGGAAGCAATATCCGAGTGTATTACGAAAGCCCTTACCGAGCAAATTAAGGCGTCTACGGACTTCAAGACGATAGTCGTAAATGATTTGAAATACGTCAGCATGAGGTTGAAGTCAGAACTCTTGGTGACGGAATACGCAGAAGTGCCGAAGTTCTTAAACAGTACCAAGGGAGAGTCAGTATTCGTGTGTTGGGTATTACCGGGTCGTCAGTAGAGAAGTAGCAGAGAGTCTGTTTAGGGAGAAGATAGGTGTGAACATTTCTGTGCTCGCTATTGACAGATCTCACCGTGTGAGAAAGAGGGAACGCCACATCATATTGGAATTCGTCAGCTGCAGAAACAGAGAGACGGTGTTCCGAATGAAGCGTAGGCTGGCAGCTAGTGCTGTCACTATACGAGAAGACTTGACTGCCGATATAGTACATATTCTCAAGCTTTCCATAAATATGTACGGTATTAAGAATATCTGGACTGCTGAAGCACGTACCGTTATAAAAATAGAAAACACGAAGTATTACATAATGCTCTAAAACATAGAGGGATATGATTTTGGTGGACTGTAGCATTGACAAATTAGCGTGTTTGCTATAAATTTGTTTTGCCTTGTTCGAACATGCTTTACAGAAACTGAAGGAACTTACTAGGAAATTGAATCTAAGAAAGAGGTCAGCTAAAGATAACATGACGGCAAGCATAATTGGCAGTCATACACATTTTAGTGAAAAATGGAAGGGTGTGTATAGGTACCTTAAGGCAGAAACAGGTTCCAAGAAGGACATTCCAGGAATCATTAATGGACAAGGGGAGTGTGTATGTGAGGATCTTCAAAAGGCAGAAGTATTCAGTCAGAAGTATGTAAAGATTGTTTGTTACAGGGATAATATCCAGTTGGAGAAGGTCACTAATACTAAAGAAGTAGTACAATTTACCTATGATAACAACATGTACAAAAAGATACAGAAATCGAAAACTAGAAAAGCGGCTGGAATTGATAAGATTCCTTGGGATATACTAAAGACAATGGGTTGGGACATAGTACCATATGCGTAGTACTTATTTCACAGTTGCAATTCAGCTTGCGATGTGAATGAAAGTGGTGTGCTGAGCGCGTGAAAAGTATAGGAGTGTGCTAACATGGGAGTTTCAATTGATCAATGCAGGTGTGCTATAGGCAGATGACAGGGAAGATGGAAAGTAAAATCAACTCAAATGGTGAAAAATAGCTTCAATATCACGCAAATGGTATTTTCATTAGTGGTGGTGATGGTGCTACTAGTGATCGGTGGAGTGGAGCTAAATCCGGGCCCTTGTCTATCATGGGAAGATACTGAGAAGCTCAAGGAGGTCATGCAAGAATGTCAAGCCGAGAAGACCAAGGAAATTTTAATGGAACCAGAAAAGTGGATTCAAGGATTTGAAGACCATCATACAAACAGAACTAAAGGATATCAAAGAGAGCGTACTGCAAAACAAAAACGAGGTAGTTGAAATGAGGACGAAAGTCCTGGATCTAGAAGAAAGGCTAAGGAACCTTGAAGAAAAGGAAAAGATACGAGTGAAGGAAGATAGCAAGAGGAACATAATAATCTACGGGCTGGTAGAAACAGAAAAAGAGAACTTTAAAGATGTGTTAGAGAGAATACTTTCCTTAATCAGAGAGAATTTGAAGGTCGAGTGCAATGAGAGTGATATCGATAATGCCTTTAGATTAGTGAGGAATATGGGAATATGGTATCGAGTTTGAAGTTGTCAACGCCCACTTTTTGAAGCTGGCTACCTGACGCTTACGAAGCCCATGAACTTTCAACCTGTGTGAATGAACGTTACGAAAGTAGATGATGGATATACAGTGATGGAAAGGAGAAGGGATAGAACATCGGATCTGACTGGACCTTGTACTATGGGACATGGAGTGAGATTTTTAGCTGATATATTTCAACGACAAGAGCTCGAGATAGTCTGAATATCAGAATATCTTAACATTGTAACATCGGAGTGTTTGAGGTCTTAATATCTAAGAATCTGAGGATCTCAGCGTCTGAACGTCTTAGCGTCTGATGGGTCATGGTGATAGAGGAGTAAGGTCTTCCTCGTCGTTCTTATTATAGTAGAGAGGACAGGACAGATAACGAGAGGAGGTTCTCCGTTTAGTTTACAAGTTCCCTTCACATCTGAGTAGAGCACTACTCAAAGTTACTCTCATTGAGAACTGGCTGTCTCAATGACGTGAGACGAAGTTGGATAGAGACCGATTTTGACTTGTCTAGAACAGGAGATATTTTTGTTATATCTTATGTTACGCTACATTTTTGTGATACGGAAGAATACAAGTGTATTCTCTCCATGAACGTAACCCAAGGTGGTATAGATATTGAAATTAGGGTTCATTACCACATAATGCAATGAGTATTATGGAAGTTTTAAGGTCAGGAAAGTCGTTGTCCAATTAGTGGGCCATGCAGGAATCGGAAATAGGACCGTTACGTACTACGAAAGATGACAACGGCAGTATGAGAGGACCATCAAACAACAGCTCCTACATCGAACGTGTCCAGATACCAGAATCTACAAATGGTGTGCTAATGGTGTAAATTACTGCAAATTTCCATGTGACAGTTCATTTTAATAAATTTTCTTTTATTCCATTTTTCTTTTGTTTCCGTTAAGTTTTCCTAAATATGCCGTAACGTTTATCACACTAACAAACACTTATGTTAATTGGTACTTTCATAATTTCTTATTAATGATCCTTAGTTTCCTAGTTTGTGTGTACTTAATGTTTAGTGTTCTGTCACCCCACTTCTGGGAATATCTAGAGTCTCATTACTTGAATGAAAACCCAAACCTGTTCTCCAGTCAGTGACCGGGTCAGGGATGTAATGAATGAATCATATATCGGCTATTAGAACGATGGGTTCGCCACTCCCAAAGTGATTTAGTAATGACTGATAGATGTTATGAAATGAGAATGGAGAGTGTTGCTGGAATGAAAGATGACAGGAAAAACAGGAGTACCCGAAGAAAAATCTCTCCCGCCTCCGCCTTGTCCAGCACAAATCTCACATGGAGTGACAGGGTTTTGAACCACGCTATCCAGCGGTGGGAGGCCAACGCGTTGCCTTCTGAGCCACGGAGGCTCGAGTCTTATTACTTATTACTATTAATTAACAACTATCGTCTTCAAGTCATAAATCTGAAGGCTGGCGCACAAGTGATATTGTTTATGGGGAGGAAACTGAGCGAGTATTTATTTATATTATTTATATTATTTATATTAAAATGAATGTGAGCCGGCACGTCACAGTACCATTCCTCATGAACAGCCCTACTCCACAATCTGCCCTTCCCCTTTTTAACACCCGTCAAGTACACTTCATAATCTCCTATCCCTTCCTCGTTATCCCCTCTTACCTGAATATCGTTAACTCCTAACACATAGAGACCCATCCTCTTTGCTGAATCAGACGGTTCTACTTTCTTTCTTCCGTAAGCCCCATTAATATGCATAGCTCCCCATTGAATTCCATTTCGTTCACCAAGTTGCTTAAAACGTGTCCCTCGCCTGTCATATGGGAGTGGGACTCCGTTACTCCCACAGGTCCGTGGCTTGATTAAAACGTTCTGAACGTACCCGGTGGAAATTCTGTGAAGCAGAGTTCCTGTAAGGATCTCTCATCTAACTGGTTAGAGACAACCAGTGGATTGTATAGTGCTAGCCGTCTGAGCAGAAGGAGGATCATGACTCAGAATATGTCCGAAATGCTCACTCACATTCCATAGCAACTGGTATCCCGGCTTTCAGGACCATTTTCTGGACCACTCAGCCGTTGGCCATGGTTCATGAACTAGGACATGACTAGAGAACCCATACGACGAACCATGAATAATAATAATAATAATAATAATAATAATAATAATAATAATAATAATAATGTCGTATTCCTAAAACAGTTGTAATTATTTTAGGTCAATTTTTATTATTTCCCAGTCACAGTAATATCTATTAGTTTTTTTGCTAGTTGTTTTACGTCGCACCGACACAGATAGGTCTCATGGTGACGATGGGACAGGAAAGGCCTAGGAATGGAAAAGAAGTGGCCGTGGCCTTAATTAAGGTACAGCCCCAGCATTTGCCTGGTGTGAAAATAGGAAACCACGGAAAACCTTTTCAGGGCTGCCAACAGTGGATTTCGAACCCACTATCTCCCGTATGCGACCTTACAGCTGCGCGATCCTAACCGCACGGCCAACTCGCCCGGTTCCATTAGTTTCATATATTTGCTAACATTGGTTTTGGGTATAGTAAGATAACGCTTCATATCCGTAACTAGGCCAAGCAAAACTAGACGAATGTGTAAATACTCTCAAAATGAAATGCCTATGGATGTGTAAACTGAAGAAAGAGGTTTTGTATTTCAATCTTCTCAAAATGTACTTCCACAAAAGTATACCTTGTAATGTAATCTCCTCTTGACCTTCGTGTAAACTACACGAGACGGCACTGTGAAAGGCAAGTATTCATTCATATGTCACCTGCTGGTATCTCAAACGTGAATAATTTTCAGCGGCGGACAGCCGAGGTGATGCAGAATTATTTCAACCTCCTCTGCCAGAGTAAACATTTTTCAGCTGCTAAGCACATGAAATAAAAATAATTATTACCAAGCGAGTGGCTGCGTGGTGTGGGTCACGTAGATGTCAGCTTTCATTTGGAAGATGGTGGGTTCAAATCCCACTGTCGGCTCCCCTGAAGTTGTTTTGTCAGTGGTTTCCCATTTTCACACCAGGCTGTACCTTAATTAAGGCCATGGTCGCTTCCCTCCCGCTACTAATCATTTACTATCCCATCGTCACCATAAGACCTATCTGTGTCGGTGAGATGTGAAGAAAATTGTAACAAACTATATATAATATAAAAATTATTTGCAGCTAAAATTTTGCTAAGTCAAATCGTAGATCCCGTTTGATTGATGAACACTTGTTGGGATAGCTGAATGTAGTTTTTACTGAAGTAAACCCAGAATTTATTGAAATAATTAAAAATGTACATAAAAGTAAAACCTTGTCGTTTGTTATTTATTTGCATTCAGTATTTATCTAAGAGTTAGCAACTGACACTGCATTCGTCCATGCGTGCATCCATCTACCGGTTCTTACTGTTTATAAAGTGTTTCGGGGTTTGTTGCCTATGCAGTAACTAGACGTTCATTCACCCTTCAGAAAGACTAAATAAAATCTTACGACTGATTAAGTATGAGTAAGAATATTAATGTCCGCCTCTGTGGTGTAGTGGTTAGCGTGATTAGCTGCCACCCCCGGAGGCCCGGGTTCGATTCCCGGATCTGCTAGGAAGTTTGAAAAGTGGTACGAAGGCTGGAACGGGGCTCACTCAGCCTCGGGAGGTCAACTGAGTAGAGGTGGGTTCGATTCCCACCTCAGCAATCCTGGAATTGGTTTTCCGTGGTTTCCCACTTCTTCTCCAGGCAAATGCCGGGATGGTACCTAACTTAAGGCCACGGCCGCTTCCTTCCCTCCTACTTGTCTAACCCTTCCAATCTTCCCATCCCCCAGGGGCCTCTGTTCGGCATATCAGGTGAGGCCGCCTGGGCGAGGTACTGTCATCCTCCCCAGTTGTATCCCCGACCCAATGTCTCACGCTCCAGGACACTGCCCTTGAGGCGGTAGAGGTGGGATCCCTCGCTGAGTCCCTGGGAATAACCCCTGGAGGGTAAACAGATTAAGAAAGAATAAAAGGAAGAATGTTAATTAGCACATGGAGATCATAGAGACGATTGTAATAAAATTAAAAACTAATTGGTACCAGCTGAATAACTCTGATGGTAAAGCGCTGGGCTTCAGAAAAATCTTGTGTTTCGTCCCGATTTGCCCCGAAGATATTCGAAGGTGTTCAAATATCCAGGCCTTGTATCGGTAGCAATTTGGCGACGTGGTTGGGGACACGTAACTGTGAGCGTGCATATTGGGGTTGGTGTTTTCGAACCCCACTATCGGCAGACCAGAAAATGATTATCTCTGATTTACCATCTTCACATTAGACAAGCGTGCGTTAAGTAAGGCCTCGATCGCTAACTTCCCAGCCTTAGCCCTTTCCGAACCCACCGCCCCATACTATCTGTTTCCATTCGACATAAAAAAGAAAGCAAATTGCAAAATAGTAGTAGTCGTGGTAGCAGCAATAGTAGTAAAATGAAGGTTGAATCATCATTAGAATGTGGTCGGTTTGCGTGGAGTATCGACGATTTTCATGCTCTTCACCTTTCATATAGAATATACACTTTCATAATAATATTGTGCGACTTGATTTTACGCGTAGTCTTTTTTATTGATTTTCACTTACAGTGACGGAGCAGAAGCTTGGGTGACATCACTATTGAATGTGGAAATGGCGTTCTTAATGTTGCAAATACTGATTTTGATTGCAGTAATGTACTGTAATGAATAATGTGGAAAGTACAGCTGTAGTTCTTACTAATCAGATGAAAAATAAAATGCAAGAAAATTGTTACAAATGCAACCAATGTCGGTCCATTTAATCATTATTTAAAGAACAGCGCGTGGCAAGCAAATAATTAGTAGTTTAATTATAATATTTTTGTAAAATCCTTTTTTGTACTACAAGTACTGTATTTGTTTTTGGCTGCATAAGGTTGCTTAAGTATTGCTTTTAACTTAGGCGCTTCCATATTGTCAAAGCAAAGAACGAGTCCGATGCAGGTCAATGAAACCAACTTATAAGTTCTATCCCATACCAGAAGACATAGTGTACTGTGAATACTGTGTCTTACCAGAAATGGACCTGGGACTGGTAATATAATAAAGGCAAACATTTCTTCTTGTTTTTGTAATTTGTTTTACGACGCACCGACACAGATAGGTCTTATGGTGATGATGGGATAGGAAAGGGTTAGAAGTGGAAAGGAAACGGTCATGGTCTTAATTAAGGTACATCCGCAGCATTTATCTGATGTGAAAATGGGAAACAACGGAAAATCATCTTCAGGGATGCCGACAGTGGGGTTCAAATCCACTATCTCACGGATGCAAGGTCACAGCTGCACGCCTCTAACTGCACGGCCAACTCGCCCGGTGCAAACATTTCTGAAAGAACTACTGCGATCACCAGGTGAGCAAAATTTTCCTATACAATTCTTTACTTTATTAATTGTGGCTGAGTGTATGATATTTCACAGAACATAAGGATAACTTTCAGCTCCAGTACCTTATATTGTATTTCTATGAGAATTTCGATCATTCACTTAATCCATCATTTATATTCGCTTTCCAGTTCTCAGCTTGAAAACCTTCAAACAACTGTGTGCTTTCACAATCCGCACTAGTAGCCTCAAGTAGTTATTCACTTCCCCTCCTGAGACTGTTAAATATACAATATACACCATCACATCGATCTCTTCTGCATTCTGTACCTCTGAGCCGCTTAGACCTGTAGACAAAACCTAATTTTTTCACAGAATATGGACCCATCCTTAAAGCTTACACAAGTAATTAGTTTCCTTTGACATTAAATCCTGAAGGAGTCATGATTTTCACCTACCACAGTTTTTCCACTGATATTGTTTGCTCGCAAATTTTGATTATGAACTCATACAGCTCTCCTAAATAATGGTGTGAACACGTTTTTTCTATCTCAACCTTTATTTCTAAGAGTGGTGGTCTGGCTAGTACGTCGAATTACCAATATTTGAACTCTCACAAAGGTAGGGATTTTAGAAGTTTTGTCTAATTTCAAGCTGTTTTCATCATATCAGCCAGCTGTCAACATGTGTTCCGTGATGTGAGCGAAAAATTTCCTCCAAGGACAAAAATTCTGGATGATAGGGCGATCAGTTAACCCTTACCCTATCACTGAAGGAACGAGTTTTGTTTCCACTCTTCTCTACTATTTCCAGACGATGTGAAACCAATGAACCCTCTAGCTGACCAGACCATTTAGCGATATTTCGCCGTTGTAATTAAGCTAAAATATGATTCAAACAATACTTATTCCGGTTAGAGGCGCGCGGCTGTGAGCTTGCATCAGGGAGAGAGTGGGTTCGAATCCCACTGTCGGCAGCCCTGAAGATGGTTTTCCTTGGTTTCCCATTTTTACACCAGGCAAATGCTGGGGCTGTACCTTAATTAAGGCCACGGCCGATTCCTTCCAACTCCTAGGCCTTACCTATCCCATCGTCACCATAAGACCTGTCTGTGTCGGTGCGACGTAAAGCCACTAGCAAAAAGTACTTATTCAGCATTTCTCATTTTGTGAATTTACTATATATAAATATAGTTTACTCACCATTTTGAAGAAAAGTAATATGGAAATATTAATTACAACATGTTTTACGGATAAATGAAAGAACTTCAAAACACGCTTTGGTCTCTCCTCCCCCCCCCCCCCCCCCCATACACACACCAATTGGTAAACAGCTGGTCTTTCCATGAGCGCTTTTCCTAAAAACGCCCCGGTCTTGAAATGGGTAAATATTGATTTACGAACTCTTTTGGTAAGGTTTCCAGTGCCATTTCATGTTTTATTCTAATTCTGAACTTGAAGATGAAAATGATACTTAATTACCCTTCCCTGAATCTGGTTCGGCAACTCCTAATTTCTTGATAAGTCCTTTGTTCACCAATCATAAGCAGATCATTCACACCAACTAAATACTCTTACCACTGCAACTAGAGATAGAAAGAATGAAATATCCTCCAGAATAGGTGATGTCGTTCTGAGGCTGTTGTCTACGTTCCATAATAAAGAAAGGATCTGAATATGGATGTATTTTTTGGAGGTTCGCTTCTGACATATTTTATAATTGATTACCAATTGTTAACTTATGTTACTGACTTGTATTCAATTAAAGAAAGACGTTATAAAATGTGACTAATATATGTGGCTCAGTTTGCAGCTTTCTAAGGCAGTGGCCACTCAAGAGCCATCCCTGGCCAACTATTGGAAACAGGGTGCAGTGGCGTCCACAGGCAGAGCACGGCGCAGAAGTCAACCCCCTCCCGGCCCCACCAACCCCATCAACAGGCTTTCATAAGGAGTCCACTGGTATCGATAGCGACGCCAGTCGAAGACCGCCACTCACACAACACGGACGCCCAGAGAGGGAAGGAAGCCAACAAGTGTCGGCCTGCTTGCACGAAACCCGAAACTCCTCAGCCATTTTCTCTATTCTGAAGGTAAGAGCCAAATTAACTTTAAAATACCCTGGAATTTGCATGCGATCATTTTTTTGTTGATAGCTACGGTAAAGAATTCTTCAATTAAACTACTGTAGAATTGTTGAAATTGTGCATTACCATAGCGGGGAAATACAATTTTACGCATTCCTATATTACATGATGAAAAGTACCTTTGCATATCCGTGCATGTAGAGGTCCCGAAATTAACCTGAGATGTGAAAGTTTTAGGGTAGAAGTTCGACACCTCCTTCCGCTTTTCACATTCACTGAATTCTGCTCTGGACTTGTATTACGGTATATAGGTCTACTCGTATCATTGTTATAAGTAAATTTGCTAACTTTTCGCTCAGATTTCTCTGCACACAAGTGGAATATAGAATGTGTCCATAACTTTGGATTTCTTACATCACTTCAGGCTCTTCAAAGCCCGAGTTGGATAATCTTCACTGTAACTGTAATTTTAGCACAGTGTTAGTATTGGCCACAGGGACTTCAACAGTGAGCCTATCTTTTTGAACAGAGACTAATTAATGCGGTGATCTTTCTACGTTTACTTTTGGGAAAGTTATAACTGTTTGTAAAGCTCTTAGGGGAAGTTAACTTCGTATTCCCTGCTAAATCTGCCGCATATATGAGTTTTCAAGGGAAAGGACCCCTATGTTTGTTCATGTATCCGAAACACTGTTGAGTAAACTTTAAAGAGTTTGATCTTAACAACTTAGAATGGGTATAAATGTTTTATTTCAGATTTCAGACAATATGTTCTTCTCAATGATAAATTCCACCTGTTGTGCAGGGACTCACTTGTGGTGCAGTTGAAACGTACTTTCATTCCGTAACAGCTGGATTACCGAGACATCAGACGATAACTTTCTACATAGAAGGAGCATTTAGATCTAAATATATGTATCAAAAAATGACCTTTAGTAATTTCCAGTATGGTCCGTCTAGGCGTTTACAGTCTGTATAGAAACTTCATAAGTGGAACGTAGGTCGTGATAACTTGGGAGAGCCCAGCTAGAACTTAGTATGTTTTTAACTGTATTTAATTTGTGAGACAAAAATAATGGATTACAATCGCAATCATTTTATGGAAAATGAAGTTTAAATGGGCATTTTGAGAAGAAAGAGTTCAATATGTTACGTATTGCGTCAGTACTGATACAAAATGGCAACGTTATAAGTTTAGGATAATTTCGACTTTACTAAAAGAGAAATATGAGTTTACGAAATAAAGCATTTTCATTGTCGCTTTCCTTAATCGAGACGTGATTTATGGACATTGCTGGGAGAATATTCAAGAAGATAAACATTCATTTATAGGAAGATAAATTACGGGTTGGAATAATTTCTTCTCTCTTCTTAATCTGTTTACCCTCCAGGGTTGGTTTTTCGCTCGGACTCAGCCCTCAACGGTAGTGTCCTGGAGCGTGAGGCATTGGGTCGGGGGATACAACTGGGGAGAATGATCAGTACCTCGGCCAGGCTGCCTCACTTGCTATGATGAACAGGGGCCTTGTGCGGGGATGGGAAGACTGGAAGGGATAGACAAGGATGGGGGAAGGAAGCGGCCGTGGCCTTAAGTTAGGTATCATCCGGGCATTTGCCTGAAGGAGAAGTGGGAAACCACGGAGTACCATTTGAGGATGGCTGAGGTGAGAATCGAACCCACCTCTACTCATTTGACTTCCCGAGGCCAGCCCTCGTACCATCTTTGAAATTTCGTGGCAGAGCCGGGAATCGAACCCGGGCCTCCGGAGGGGGCAGCTAATCACACTAACCTCTACACCACAGAGGCGGACGTCGGAATAATTTGTCAAGGGAAATGTATGATAAATTCCAAAGTTCTTTGAAATTATTTAAGACAAGCTACGTAAACGACTGACCGGGAACCTGCCGTCCGGTTGACAGCCTTCAATGCAGATCAATGATGACTTCTTACTTGAATCTCTTGAAAATCCATTTCAACTTAGGCTATAGATTATAGAATGATCAAAGACCATAAAATAGACATAAGCTACATTTAAGGTGCATGTGTACTCGTTATAATATGTCATTATGGAAAACATCTCCCTGATGTTTTCTCTTCGAACCCATTAACAAAATGAACATTAATATATAGGAAGAGAATCTCTTAATAGAAGTGCCACCTTTAAAGGGTAGAGGTGGAGTTTCAGAAAAATTGCGCTTAATATCCCTCGTCTAGTAATTGCGTGACTTCGTCAGGGGAATGAAGTCACGCAAGTTGTGAACAAATGAGTCACTGCTAAAGAGCATGCAAAGTTCGTGTAGTTGCAATTGTGAGGATCATTTTAGGGTTAAAAACATTAGAAACTATCGGAACTTAAAAGTTAATCATTACATTTGAATTTCCTCTTGCAAAACTCTCGGTGGATGGCTTCATAAAATACCTGTATTTTCAAGTAGCTCTGAGTTGTCCCTAAACTTTAATCATAATCGGCAAACAGGTGACATCAGCCGATCATTTTCCATTGAAGACATGAATATTGACAATAACACCCTTAAAAATTAAAGAATTAACTACTGATGAGAACGAGACCACACCTGAAGGCCGTGTTTGCAGAAGAAAGTGGTTAGCCTACATTTTTCAATACTGAACTGGTATTTCCGGACTTTATTTGTAGCTGGCCTGGGTAGTTCAAGCGGTAGAGCGCTGGCCTTCTGAGCTAAATTTGGCGGGTTCGATCCCGGCTCAATCCGGTGGCATTTTAGGGTGCTCACATAAGTCAGTCTCGTGTTGGTAGATTTACTTGTACGTTAAAGAACTCCTGCGGAACAAACTTCCGGCACGTCGGTGATTCCGAAAACAGTAAAAGTGTAGTTAGTTGGTAGTAAAACCAATA
The DNA here is from genome assembly GCF_040414725.1 of Anabrus simplex. NCBI lineage: Eukaryota > Metazoa > Arthropoda > Insecta > Orthoptera > Tettigoniidae > Anabrus > Anabrus simplex. The sequence continues at coordinate 526,781,107 of NC_090266.1, forward strand.
ACAATTTTATTAGAATTTTTTGTGAGACACAAGAAGAAACAGCCCGATGTATTTTATTAATACAGGATCCAATCGCTCAAAGAACTAAGTCCATTACCGATTAGTTCACTTACATACTCATTGTAGGTAATCCTCTGTACAAAATCAATTTCAGAGGAACGTACTGTTATTGGCTGAATAGTTAACACGAACATAAATCCACAGGTTATAGATAACTGATAAATGTGTTTAATTGAGCTTCTCGTCTCCTTAGGTTGTAAAGAACATGAACTCCAGTTCGCTAGTGGGGCTCCATTAGATATGGAAAATTTATTGTACTGGGAGTTCCTTAGAACACCCTTCAAGATTAGGTTAACGATGCCATTATAATCAAAATTTGAATAATCTTTCTCAAGAATATTAACTCTATTCTGCCTTGTATCACCATTTTTGTAGGTATAAAGTAGAGGAATAAAACAAATGAAGGAATTCTTCACATAAAAGTTATCCGTAAAATAATTTATTCAAGTCATCATTGGTACATTACTCCTCGTAATTTATACTAAATATATATTGGTAATAAATTGACGAATTCTGTCAAAATTAAGAACATTTTTCATCTTGGCCTAGGTTACGCTAGGTAGGCTACTACATATTCGACGTTGTAACTGGAAGAATACTGCAGAATTGAATGGAATATTTTAATCGACAACAACTTGCCACTTCTTCCAGACGTTTATTGACATTTGTTGGCGAGTGCTGAATCTATACTTCTTGATTTGGAAGTGTCTCTGGAAACCACAAAAGTATTTAATGCGAGTAAAACCATAGCATTGTTATTAAATTAAATACAAGTGTAAAATAATGAAATCCGTATTAGTCCGAGGGCAGTATTGACATATTACAGACAGTGGGACAACGAAGTAAGGAGAACATCTGATTCAGCTCATCCAAAATGATAGGTGATTCAATTTTAGGGGGAAAATAGTGAGTCGTGAGATGCGCCTACAACAGGTGAGGCAACAAGTGGCCAAGTCGCGTGAGAACGAACAAGTGAGAACAGTTCAGCTGTCTCACAGGCACTGTCTCATGTAAACAGAAGGCGCGCTTGCCACATTTAACGAAAATTGTGAAATTTCTGGGCGAAAGTTTTCCAAACACACAACACGTTCATGATGGTGGTAATAATAATTAATATGCTGCTGCTAATCCATTACTTTCTTAGCATTTGTGATAAAGAAACTGTTTGATCACTTTAAGATATTAAATACGATTGACAGAACAAATATATTTGATTCAAACCTTCGTTACAGAATTTTGTACACTAGTATTCTGAGGGTGGATGAAGCCTGTTTGTACGAGCGACTTCATATTTTGTCTTGTACGAAAAGTCCGTGTTATCAAAGGAAAATAAAAGTAGCGCCTAAGGAATGAAAACTGACACTGTGCTGTATGTTAATGCTATACTAAATTTAATGCAACAAGGTTATCAAAACATATGAAGTAAAATGGCAACACAAATAATATGGCAGGAACAGTGTCCTCATTCTTATAAGCTTGCGTGTTTTCAGGTGGCAAACAGCCCCGTCTCTTCAGTGATGTCTAGTTGAGTGTGAATTAATCATTCTTCCCTAATTACAGTGTTAAATAAAGTTCTAAATGGATTAACAGAATTTTTATCGGTTCTTAGTTGTTTAAACAATCATTTCTTCTTTATAATACCATTTCGGTTGCGGAAAAGATAGAGCTTACTTGAAATTCAATGCGGTGCATAGCAAGCCTCTCAACAGCTCTACACCGCCAAGTGCAACCATGCTAGATCATTACCTTATGTACAGCCTTTCCTATATTGGTGTTATTAGGCAACTTCAGTCCTTTTCCACTGGAAACCTTTGTTTCGACATCATATTGCAAGCAAACGTCTTCAGTTCAAACTTGTTCTTTCTTATTCCTTTTGCGATGCCATATCCCTCACACACATTCACAAGAGAAGCACGGCACTAACATCTCAATAAGTTTAAATTTCCCTCCAACACTTAATGAAACTAATGTTCTTTTGTTCGACGCCATTGCCATGCACAGACTCCACTTTAGGTTTACTTAATTTCTCACAACTGGTCGAGACAAACTGGCGCGGTATATATGGAAGCTTCTTGTGTTTACAGCGGAGATGGAGCACCACATACTTTCTTATGACATTACCGGACGGCACCATGTCAAAAGCAGTGAGCAGTGTGCGAGCAGCGACGGTAATGACATCTAGCGGTACGGTGTGGCAAGCCCGAGAAATGCATATTCATCTTTGATACAGTTGGGAGTAATGCGTCTCCACTCATTGGAAATATTTGAACAATCATAATAATTGATAATGAAATTATGAAGTATGCAATACCTCCCTTATAAACCTCCAAACGAGCGTCACACTAGCCGTGCCTTTCGCTATGTCTTAAAAATTAAAAGCAGAATTCGTTTTAGAATCCATCTGGCCTCCGGGAGGAATACTTTACAACTACTCTGTCCTCTTCTTTCCAGTTGCCTGGTGTCAGCACTTTGCATTGATTTAAGCAAGTTTTACGGCCGAATGCTTTTGCTGCCCCATTTGGAGGATTATATCCATTATTGCGTGTTTCTGCGGTGGCTTTTCGTGTGATTTGTTGTATGTATTTGAAGATGTGTATTAAGACTAACAAAAATGCCCAGAATCCGAGCGAATAAACAGACGCGAATAAAATAGCCGGCTCAGCCGAGAATCGTACCCGGGGCCCTCTGCCCCGAAATCCGCTGACCATTCAACCAAAACGCCGGGCGCGGACGATAACTTAACAACTTACATGTTTTATTAACGTCTCAGAAAAGAGGAGTTGTAACTAAGGAATAGGTGTTTTGGTCCGTTAATTTCTTCACATCTTCCTCCTCGTTCATCCTTCAGTGCGGTCGATCTCCCAGGACTTTACAGGTGAGCTCACCTCACTCTGCTATCTCGCTTTTAGTGTAGTTTGAATTTTCTGCATTACATCTGAACATAGAAATACTGTATGTACGTAATGCATATTGGATTTAACGTGAGGATATTGGAATCAAGTGAACTATGATGTCTCTGACAAGGAAGACGCGTTAGTGATTTTATTAATGTTACGGTATTTGCTTTACGTCCCACTAACTACCTTTTAAGGTCTTCGGAGACGCCGAGGTGCCGGAATTTAGTCCCGCAGGAGTTCTTTTACGTGCCAGTAAATCTACCGACACGGGGCTGTTGTATTTGAGCACCTTCAAATACCACCGGACTGAGCCAGGATCGAACCTGCCAAGTTGGGGTTAGAAGGCCAGCGCCTTAACCGTCTGAGCCACTCAGCCCGGCTGTTAGTGATTTAATTAGGTCCCATTTCATACATTTATGCATGAAAATGTTTCACTCTTACGTATTCAGTTTGTTGGACTGGTGTTCAGTAATACGCCAATAATACATTAAAACAATTTTCTTGCAGTAAAAATGTTAAACAGAGGATGAATCAATATTTAGAGTTCCTTTTGTGATGTGCTGAAGTGTTCAGTATTTAACTGGGTGACGTGGCTGTATTGGCCACTTTTCTTTGTTTGTATTCAGTTTTAGGATAACTAAGACTGAGCTGAGAGTATACAGGTCCAGCTTACTTGATCGCTCATCACGTAAATGTTGTTTAGTATAGCCTATTTTCACTATATACAACATTTAGGATCAGAATTCAAAGAATTCTTTCACCGGTGTGAATAAGACTAAAAAGAGAGGCAGAGAGATACAGAGAACAATATTGAAAAAGTGAGATCGTATGGTTAGAGAAGGTATTGAGGTATCCCATCTAAACCTATATTTTAAATTAGTGTTAAAACGAGAAGTAATGTAGCTATCTTGGTCATACAAATACCGTCAATCTTGTGCAAACTCTATTTTCAATGAAAAATAAAGTGAAAAACATTGGAACCAATAATGGAAGCAAATAAGGAGCAAGTGCTTACCCATCAATTCTGGAAACGCAAACAGTGAAATATTTGACTCACAGCTAACATATAGCCGTACATCGATCACTCAGTATTACATCGATTCGGTTTAAAGACTGGAACAATACAGATTGCCATCACTCTACAAGTTTCACTACTGACTTTTCTATGCTGGTGTTATCCGGCATTTTCAGTCGTTTTCCACCGTAAACTGTTGTTTCGACATTATATTGCAAGCCAACGTCTTCAGTTCAAACTTGTTCTTTCTTATTCCTTAAACTGTTTGTTTTGCGATGCCACATCCGCCAGAGAAGCACGGGACTAACATCTCGGTAAGTTTCCCTCCAGCACGGCTTTATTTGCTTTCCTGATTTCCTATCTTCCAGTTGCTACTCGTTCACGGAAACGTTCTTCCCTGTGTGTCCTCCCAGTGAATACCTTCATCTCGAAAATTGCACTCATTTAATAATAGCCTATACTTATTTCTGATTTTACGATTCTTTGGTAGGCTCGTTCACATGTTTTCAATAATACTGTATATTGTCGTCACGCGACTAATCATATTTCAAAGATGAAATGTTTCATAAATCTTGATAAAGGAATTAAATTTATCTCAGTCCATCAGGAAACTTCCTTTCTGGGAAATTAAACTCGTGGGCGATTCAAAGTACAAAATAATGTTCAAGGTATAACTATCACTGTTTCAAAATATTTATACATATAATTAATCCTGACCGATTGCGTGACCGCGCGGTCTGCGTCTCGTAGCTCTCAGATTGAATTCGGGAGATAGCGGGTTCGAACCCCACTGTCGGTAGCTCTGAGGATGGTTTTCCGTGATTTACTATTTTCACACAAGGAAAATGCTGGGGCTGTACGTTAGTCGCCAAGGCCACGGTCGCTTACTTCCCACTCCTTCCCCATTCCTGTCCCATCGTCGCCACAAGACATATCTGTGTCGGTACGACGTAAAGCGAAATAGTAATTTAATCCTGAATTTGACGATTGCAGCATGATTAATTGAATGCCTGAAAACAAATCGACTGATATTTGCATTTTGACTTCAGTAAAGTTTACTACGATTAGTTTCAATTTATGTTAATTTAGCAAGGTAATTCTAACTTGGAGCAGGAGTATAATGAGTCTTTTCTCGAAATATAATATCTAGATTTTAGAATGACTTCCTACCAATTATTATGAATATCTTTCAACAACGACCACTTAATATTTGCAGCGACCTCATAATATTTGCAGCAATGCAACTGCTACTATCAGTCAATGCGGATAAGCATTTTATTTACTGTGACCGAATTATCTCAACCTCGGAAAATATTTGTAACAAACAGTCTATCAGTGTAGAAATGGCATGACGTACAGAAGGAGAGAGAGAAAAAATTCGATTGATGGAAGCTGCTTCACGTCAGAGAACTGTTCCGATGTAAATTATGAATACGGATGCTCTCTAGACAACGTTTACGACCATTTTGCGCCAGCCTTTGCGCTGTGAAACTGTTCACGACTAAAGTTATCCCGATGATCCTGGATTATCCAATTAGAGATATCAACATGTCCTAATAATAAATAATGAATTTATTTATTCAGTACAGCATTCTTAAAACTATAAACATGAATATGGAACTTAAAACACGACGCTCAGAATATGTTCAGCAACATGGAATAACATATAGTCCTATATGCTAGTTTTTTTCAGTCACTGTTATGTTAGTCATGATCTGGTGATAACCATCTTTACGTTAAAACATAAATTCAGGTGATTTGTGTAGGCAAATGTGAAACCCCGAAACTCGATTATTAGAAATATTTTCTAATGAACACGATCTGAACACCAAAGATGGTTCTCGTTAAACAAGCAATGACATACTTGTCTATATAGTTTCGATAATGATTGAGATATTTTTACTATCCTTTAACAGTAAGAGCCATCAGTAGCCATGAAGTGTAAGATGTCACTTACTTGTGTACACAAAATATATCTCCTAGACTATTTTAAAGAACATCGTGGCAAGAACGTTTTACATTTCTCAGTCGTCCACCACAGTCCATGATCTACCTCACCCATGTTCTGCGGCAAAACAGGCAATTCATTATGCACATTTTAAGGTAATTTTTTACTTTTCATTAACTAGAAGAATTTCAAATAAATTAAAATTATTCATTACAGAAGAATATCTGCTACCGCTTAGAGAATGTATCAGTTTCAAGTTATCAAACATATCTTAAATACTGCCATAAGAACAATGTACATCATGCTTCTGAGTATAAAAAACAAAAATCTTTAATATCTTTAATGTTTAAACTTTAATATCTTTCATATAACAATGAACGTACTTACTGTATCTCACCAAATAATGTCTACACTGAAGAACTGTGAGCATATTATATGCGTGGTTTCTATTATTATTATTATTATTATTATTATTATTATTATTATTATTATTATTATTATTATTATTATTATTATTATTATTATTGAAATTCTATGTACTCAGACATAGTCTTTTAAAATGGAAGATATTTTTTCTATTGTCTCCGCTGTTACCGCTTTCGCTGAATGTGACTCATTTATGTGCAGAAAATTTATTTAATTGTATACAATCTCTATACTTCTCTAGTGGTTGGTATCACTCCCTATAAAAGACAAAGACACCTCCATAAAGGTCCTTGGAGGAGTGGAAGGTAATGGCTTCCACCATTGTTAACCACAGCACGTGATGGGGTAGAATGGTTAGCTCTACGCCCGGCCACCTTTGCCCCCAGGAATTAACCTGGTACTCATTTGTGGTGTAGGCTGAGTGAACCTCAGGGCCATATACACCTCCGGAAGTGGAAATCTCGTTTCTTAAATTTTACGACTTCCTGACGGGGATTCGAACCCACGTCCTTCCGGGCGAACCGAGCATGCCTTTACCGCCTCGGCCAGGCAGCCCCTATCAGCCCTTCTAACAGGTTGATAATAATACTACAGTGGAGGTAATGGTGTGCCTGCTGAGGTTTGTATGAGGTCAAATGGTTGTCTTGTGCAACAAAACTCCCGCCAATGAACCGATACCCTCAACAGTACGCAAATTTAGAACTATGTACTCCTACAAATGAGAAATTGTCTCATAAGAGCTTTTCGACAACTCTATAACAATCCTGCCATCCGTGCGTTCAGTATCACTGTCCTTTAATACATGAATTAGCAACTACGTTTAGGAAGTCTATAATTATACAAGAGTATGGTGAAATGTCGCATACCCATTCAGGAAAGGATTATTCACTTTTTCTGACTACTGTTCAACAATGCCTCTCTCGTGGTAGGAGTCAGATTCGTCAACAAAACACAATTATTACCTCCTAACTGACGATTATCTTATATTCCAAAATCTAATCTACAAATATGTCTGACCGAAAACGAGTAAGCTTGTAATTGTACGTGGTTGTTGACATGATCATAGCCACAGGGTTCACCAGTTTTATGTGGAATCGAAATCGAAACCTCTGCTATCTGGTATATTTCAACAATACTACATGCATTGTCCAGGACTTAAACGTCAGCCGCATTGGTTAGAAGCGAGTGAAGATGTCGCTCTCAATCTCCGACTAAAAAAGTAGGGAAGTGGCTGAAATAGGCCATCACGATCCGAGGCAATTAGAGACCTCACGAAGCTAAATGTGTCTGAATCATCATCATCATCATCTGTTTACCCTCCAGGTTCGGCTTTTCCCTCGGACTTAGCGAGGGATCCCACCTCTACCGCCTCAAGGGCAGTGTCCTGGAGCTTCAGACTCTTGGTCGGGGGATACAACTGGGGAGTATGACCAGTACTTCGCCCAGGCGGCCTCACCTGCTATGCTGAACAGGGGCCTAGTGGAGGGATGGGAAGATTGGAAGGGATAGGCAAGGAAGAGGGAAGGAAGCGGCCGTGGCCTTATGTTAGGTATCATCCCGGCATTCGCCTGGAGGAGAAGTGGGAAACCACGGAAAACCACTTCCAGGATGGCTGAGGTGGGAATCGAACCCACCTCTACTCAGTTGACCTCCCGAGGCTGAGTGGACCCCGTTCCAGCCCTCGTACCACTTTTCAAATTTCGTGGCAGAGCCGGGAATCGAACCCGGACCTCCGGGGGTGGCAGCTAATCACGCTAACCACTACACCACAGAGGCGGACATGTGTGTCTGAATATTAAGCTAAAAATACCTGTCGTGTGTAAACATTGTCAACCTCTATACAATTGACATAAAAGTATGACGGATCCAACCCGAAATCAGTCATATATAGTCATATATCCGGTACATTAACAGACAGGGGAAAGTTCAAAACATATTATAAGCAATATTATGATAAAGAAAATACTTAGACAATCAGAAATGTGTCAATGCCCTTATATTTGTTGTTCTGAGTTTTCACCAGATCACAGACTCAACTGCAACAGGATAACTACACATCATTTAGGACATTGCTACTCTGAAGAATTGTTGGGCTATTGAGTACGCGGTGTTAAAAGCCAAAACTGGAACAGCTACATCAAAAAAGAACTATATTACACGAAAGCTAAAAGAAATTCCAGGCTTGAATCAGTCCTATCACTGGTTGATTAACCATTTACAGGGTAAGGATGATCTGAAGTAAAAAAAAAAAAAAAAAAGAGTCGTAATAATCACGATGCTTCAAGCTACAATTGCAAGAAAAGTCTTTATAATTTAGTAACAACTAAAATCAAGATAGATTAATAGGCGCTTACTTCAATAAACTATTGTAACAACTAAAAATGGATGATGGGAATGAAATAGTATAAAGAGGTGGAATGAATCGGCTGTAGATAATAAATAGGAACTGTCCCGCATGTTGCTGGATGTGAAAATGGGAAGCCACAGAGAACCATTCTCAGGACCACCAACGTTGGGGCTCGAACCTACTCATATCCCGAATACAGATGTTGGCTCCACAGCCGTAGCTCGTTAACATGCGCGATCGTTCTGCTCGGTAAATAACAGAACGTTTCGTCAACTCCATTTTTTTTTCAAGTTTTGAGTTATGCACTCTGCGTTTAGCTGCTTGAAGGATTCTGTCTGACGCTACAACTTGATACTTCTCACATAATGTACCGTTGCTGCCCAATCTGCACTTCAACAGGTTGGCATGTGTTGCGCTAGGGCAGAGTTTCCCAAACATTTTGTGCTTGACGCTCCCTCAGCATGTCCAAGGACCACCCAGCAACAGAGCATAATACTTAATTCAGTGAAGAGAATACAGAATTTTGTAATTGTTACGATGTTTAACTTTATTTGTATAACGCAGACCTAATATTTACTTCTCTTAAAACTTCAAAGTTTAATTTAGCTTCATAATGCATAAACATTATACAGTAATGTGACACTTGGATAATAATTACAACAGTCTGCATTTGGAAACTTACTTGAGAAAATTAACTTGGGGTACAGTTGTTGGTTCATGGGGCGGATGGTGCTACTTCCCAGAGACCAAGCGTGTTAGGTCTGGTTCAAGTGTAGTCACTCGAAGCCGAAGATCATCCTCTACATTAGCTTTGTTTTTGTACTTCGTTTTCATTTGTGTGAAAGCAGAAAATGTACGCTCACCCAGGTAAGTTGTCGTGAAATATATATACGCGACGACTGCTACGCTGCAGATACACCTTCTTCTGTGGCATTGCGCTTTATCGTGTCGACCTTTATTACTTGTTTTTCTAGGTCCAGGACTGGCACCAACGAATGTCGAGTACTATGTCCGTGAATTCAAAATATCTTTGTCCTCCATGACAAGCGCGAAGATTTCAAAGCGAAAACTGGAGCTGAAATGTGTACATGATATAACCTTATGTAGCGAGGACAATGAGCGTATTTCATTAAAAATGCAGAACCTAAGTCTAAATTATGTATTTCAACAATAGCAACCGGCAAGATCGGAAAACTCCAGAAAATGACAATAAAGCAAAGAAAAGAACTTCAATTGTGGAAAGACCTCACACACAAAAGACGAAGTACACACTAAACCACATCGACATTGTATATTATAATAGATACTCTAATGTACGTATACATATATATGTATTTACTAAGCGTCAACGAATTTTACTTTTGAGTTACAATAAAACGATAAAATTTTGCAAATTATATTCTGAAAATGTACATTAAAATTGTGGACCCCTTGGTTTATCTTCCCGGCTCCCCAGGGGTCCGCAGACTACAATTTGTGAATTACTGCTCTTGGGCATATTTTAATGCCGCAAGTGGGGTATCTTAAGACACCTAGTTGTGCAAGTAACATCAGCTGAGATGCCTACTTTACCGCTCACTGTTGATAATGGGCAACTATCGGCAGGCATTTTTTGTGGCTGTGTTCGGTTCATGCTGTAACAGTGAACAAGAGAATTATATGTTTTCACAGAGTTTGCATTGTAATTATGGGCTTCAGAAGAAAGAAGTTGTTGAAGCTGCTCTTTGTAGTTTAATGTCAGAAAATTGTGAGCAATCAATAAATGACTCACAGGCTTTAGCAAGTGTTCTGAAGCTTTTTTTCGCAAATTATTTAATTTAATGTCACCAGTTTTGCAGAAATATTTCATGCATTTATTAAAACTAAGGAACAGCTCCCGAACTTATTTTGTTTATATTATTTTATTTTGATGGTTCATGGTAGGTGTTACTGTAGTCACGTCCTAGTTCGTGAACCATGGGCAACGGCTGAGTGGCCTAGTAAGTGGCCCTGAGAGTCGGGATAACAGTTGCAATGGAATGGGAGTGGACATCTCGGACATATTCTGAGTCATGGCCCTCCTTGCGTTCAGGCCGCTAGAACTATACAATCCACCCCTAGTCCCTAGCCCGTTAGAGCAGAGGTCCTCACATGGACTATGCGTAAGTAGGGTAGCATCCTGCTTCATGAATTTACCGAACTCAGAACATTTTAAGCAAGCCTCGGACATATGGGACTAACGGAGTCCCACTCCCATTTGACAGGCGAGGGACTCCTTGGAAACAACTTGGTGAACGAAATGGAACTCCATGAGAGCTATCAATATTACTGGAGATTATGGAAGAAAGAAGGTAGAACTGGCTGAGTCAGCAAAGAGGAAGCATCTGGATGTGCTAGGAGTAAGTGATATTCGGGTAAGGGGAGAAAATGAGGAAGAGATAGGAGATTATAAAGTGTACTTGACGGGTGTTAGAAAGGGAAGGGCAGAGTCTGGGGTAGGGCTCCTTATCAGGAATACCATTGCACGCAACATAGTTTCTGTTAAGCATGTACGCAACATAGTTTCTGTTAAGCACGTAAATGAGCGAATGATGTGGGTAGATTTGGCTGTTGGAGGAATTAGGACGAGAAGCGTCTCAGTGTATTCACCATGTGGGGTGCAGATGAGGATGAAGTTGACATGTTTTATGAAGCATTGAGTGACATCGTGGTCAGGGTCAACAGCAAGGATAGAAGAGTGCTAATGGGCGATTTCAATGCGAGAGCTGGAAATAGAATTGAAGGATACGAAAGGATGATTAGTAAATGTGGGGAAGATACGGAAGCTAATGGGAATGGGAAGCGTTTGCTGGACCTCTGTGCTAGTATGGGTTTAGCAGTTACGAATACATTCTTCAAGCATAAGGCATTCACCGCTACACATGGGAGGCTAGCGGTACCAGATCCATAATAGACTATATCTTAACCGACTTCGAATTCAGGAAGTCTTTTAGGAATGTGCGGGTTTTTCGGGGATTTTTCGATGATACAGACCACTATCTGATCTGCTGTGAACTAAGTACCTCTAGGCCTAGGATAGAGAAAGTGACATCTGCCTGCAAACTAATAAAGGTAGAAAATCTTCAGGACGAGGAAATTAGACAGAACTACATGGATATGATTATTAAGAAGTTTCAAACAGCGGACAGTAAGCAGGTTCAGGGTATATAAAGAGAATGGGCGGCACATAGGGATGCTCTAGTAGAAGGAGCAAGAGAATGCCTCGGAAAAACTATGTGCAAAGATGGGGAAAAGGCGAACATTTTGGTGGAATGATGAAGTGAGAGCAGCTTGTAAACGCAAAAAGAAGGCTTGTCAGAAATGGCTGCAAACAAGGGCCGATGGAGACAGGGAATTGTACATAGATGAAAGAAACAGTGCGATACAAATAGTTGTTGAATCCGAAAAGAAGTCGTGGGAAGTTTGACTTAATAACCTGGAAAGGCAACGTCAAGCAGCAGGGAAACCTTTCTGGACAGTAATAAATAATCTTAGGGAGGGAGGGAAAAAGTAAATGAACAGTGTTTAGGGTAATTTATGTTAACTCATAATAGATCCCAGGGAATCACTGGAGAGGTCGAGGGAATATTTTGAAAATCTTCTCAACGTAAAAGCAAATCTTCCTGGTGGTGTCGCCAACTACGAAGCTCATGGGGAGGAGGAAAATGATGTTGATGGAATTGCGCTTGAGGAATTGGAAAGGATACTATTTAAACTCCATTGTCATAAAGAAGCAGGAATATATGAATTTAGACCTTAAATGGTGAAGTATAGTGGAAGGCAGGGATGAAATGGCTTTTTTTTTTTTTTTTTTTTTTTTTTGCAAGTTGCTTTAAGTCGCACCGACACAGATAGGTCTTATGGCGGCTACGCGACAGGAAAGGGCTAGGAATAGGAAGGAAGCGTCCATGGCCTTAATTAAGGTACAGCCCCAGCATATGCTTGGTCGTGAAAATGGGAAACCACGGAAAACCATCTTCAGGGCTGCCGACAAGGGGTTTCGAACCCACTATCACCCAAATACTGGATAATGGCCGCACTTAAGCGACTGCAGCTATCATGCTCGATAAAATGGCTTCGTGGAATAGTAAGATCAGCATGGAGTGTTGGTAAAATACCTTCGGATTGGACAAAAGCAGTAATTTGCACCTATCTATAAGCAAGGGAACAGGAAGGATTGCAACAACTTTCGAGGTATCACATTAATCGGTATAGCAGGCAAAGTATTCACTGGCATCTTGGAAGGGTGGGTGCGATCAGTGGTTGAGGGGAAGCTGGATGAAAACCAGTGTGGTTTCAGATCACAAAGGGGCTGTCAGGATCAGATTTTCCGTATGCGCCAGGTAATTGAAAAATGTTTCGAGAGGAATAGACAGTTGCATTTATGTTTCGTAGGTCTAGAGAAAGCATATGACATGGTACCGAGGGAAAAGATGTTCACCATACTGGAGGACTATGTGATTAAGGGTAGATTATTAAAATCAATCAAAGGCATTAACTGTATGTTGACAACTGGGCTGCAGTGAAAACTGATGGTAGAATGAGTTCAGGGTACTTACAGGGGTTAGACAAGGCTGTTATCTTTCACCCTTGCTATTCGTCGTTTACATGGATCATCTGTTGAAAGGTGTAACGTGGCAGGGAGGGATTCAGTTAGATGGGAATGTAGTAAGTAGTCTGGCCTATGCTGACGACTTGGTCTTAATGGGAGATTGTGCTGAAAGCCTGTAGTCTAATATCTTGGAACTTGATAATAGGTGCAATGAGTATGGTATTAAAATTAGCCTTTGGAAGACTAAATTGATGTCAATAGGTAAGAACTTCAACAGAACTGAATCTCAGATTGGTGATACACAGCTGGAACATGTAGATAAATTTAAATATTTAGGTTGCGTGTTCTCCCAGGATGGTAATGTGGTAAGTGAGATTGAATCAAGGTGTAGTAAAGCTAATGCAGCGAGCTCGCAGTTTGATCAACAGTGTTCTGTAAGAAGGAAGTCAGATCCCCGACGAAACCATATTTACATCGGTCTGTTTTCAGACCAACTTTGCTTTAGGGAGCGAAAGCTGGATGTACTCAGGATATCTTATTCATAAGTTAGAATTATCAGATGTGAAAGTAGCGAGAATGATTGCTGGTACAGATGAAATGGCGTATGGCTTTTAGTGGCGGGAGTGTCCGAGGACATATTCGGCTCGCCAGGTGCAGGTCTTTTGATTTGACCCCCGTAGGCGACCTGCGCGTCGTGATGAGGATAAAATGATGATGAAGACAACACACACACCAGACCCCGTACCAGCGAAATTAACCAATGATGGTTAAAATTCCAAACCCCACAGGGAATCGAACCCGGGACCCCTGTGACCAAAGGCCAGCACGCTAACCATTTAGCCATGGAGCCGGACATTGCTGGTAAAAACAGGTAGGAACAATGGAAGGGGGTACTCGGAATGAGGAGATTTAAAGGCTAAGTTAGGAATGAACTCGATGGATGAAGCTGTACGCATAAACCGGCTTCTGTGGTGGGGACATGTGAGGCGAATGAAGGAGGATAGTTTACCTAGGAGAATAATGAACTCATTTATAAAGGGTAAGAGAAGTAGAAAGAGGCCAAGACGACGATGGTTAGACTCAATTTCTAACGATCCAAGTTTAAGAGATATAGAACTAAATGAGGCCACAGCACTAGTTGCAAGTAGAGGATTGTGGTGACATTTAGTAAATTCACAGAGGCTTGCAGACTGAACGCTAAAAGGCATAACGGTCTATAATGATGATGTATGTTATTTTATTTTGTGCAGGTTTCATGGTTCCTTATGTTTTGTAAGGGAGAAACCACCTCAGATTGGTGTTACTTTCCATATCGCATACCAAATGGTTAGCGTGTTCTAAACTGTGACCAGAAAAAAAGTAATAATAATAATAAATTCAGCAGGCCCTCAATGTCGAACATCAAACCTTTGTACACGTCTGGCCAGCACATACGAAAGGAAAAGTATGATGATCTGGTTTCTCTGTTCAAGTCAGTTCCTCCATCTCTAGCTCCAGAGTACCGGACGTTTTATGAAAACCTACCCCTAAGGAAGGGCCAAAGTGACGAGGTGTTAGAACCATGCCTTATTAGGCAGCGAACAAATAAAGTCCCATTGTCTCGCCATAAGATCTGTCTGTGTCGGTGCGACGTGAAGCAAACTGCAAAAAAAAAAAGAAAGAAACAAAAGACTTTTCCGCGAATTTACTATGATATCATTTTTGTAAAACTTTAAGGAAATGCACTTAAGGGAAGATTCTTGCATGTTTGTACAGGTGACAAGTCAGTTCGTAAATTTGTGTAACATATATGTATGTTTAAAACTGCATACCATGCATTAAAAGAGAAATCACGAGTGGGTTACTCAACAGCTTGCAAATTTCAGGCCAGCGAAACAAGTAGATAATTTATTTTTACTTGCAAAAATAATTTGTTCAACAATGCTCGTATAATATCAAAAAAATATAGTATGTTTTACCCCAAATCAATGCATTTCTTCTGAATTTTCGTTAGATTATTTTCTAACCTGTTTTCTACAGTAATGCTAGTGTTATGTTACCTAGTTTTAGTACAGAGTTGGCGATATATTGTTAACAAATATAGATTCCACTGAAATGATTACTGCAACAATCGAAGTATTATGTTTCTTACAGATGTGGCTAATTTCACTTAATATGCATACCCTCGTCTTTATGCAGCTCGTGATTTTGACTTCAAGTTGTCTTTTACTATCTCACCACATTCACCAGTGTTGGGAAGCGACTAACAGTACTCTATTGTTGCTACCTGTTTGATTACTGTGCAATGTATTAGAGCACGAAATTATTCTGTGTTAAAATAGCAGCATGAAATAATTCGGATCTCGTATACGGTAATGGATTAACATCGGAATGCTCCAAGTGCAAGTTCCAAGGGGCGTTCATTGAGCGGTACCATCGACCTAAGCAGAGTTTCTGGCAAAGTTTTACATTGATGCAGCTCCTTCCGCGCCGCAAATTAAAAGGTGGTCTGATACATTACTTGAAGCGCTGGAAAATTATATTATCGCCCCAGTTTTATTCTTTCTCGTAGTGTATAATCTCCAAGGAGGAAATTATTCTTTCCTTTCAGGTATTCATCAGAGTTACTGTTAAATTTTGCTGTTGGAGAAAAGTGTTGTTGTTATTCTCTGTCATTGTTTTACATCTGATATTTACCCCTCACTGACAATATTAATCCCAAATAACGTGTTAACAGCTTAAGGAGTCACGAGTTTCTTATAACTAAATAATTTTACCCAAGCAAAATGTGCTCAGAGTGTCATCTATAAAGCATCATGTCTAATGAGTACTGTTTTAAGTACAATACCCTGCGCGCCTGGCACCTTCAGACAAAATATACAGTGGTGGTCCAAATAATAGAGCCACCTAGCAAAGGTTTGGAATAAAGTGCAAATTTATTACTAGACATGTTTGTACTATGATGGAAACAAAATTTTACGTTGTACAGGAACCATTACAACAGAGTCACATTGTACCACAGTCAGTTATATAGATAACACAACTCAAACTAATCAATAATATTCAAAAGAATACCAGACCACAGGGTCAAAAAAACAGAGCCACTTGACACGAATATTTTGTACTTGATCCCAGTCTTATGAAATTTACAGAAACAGTCGTTTTTTCATAGGAGTGCATTAGTACTTCATGGGATAACCCTTATTTTTTAGGATTGCCCTGCACCTCTTACCCATAGAGTCGACTAAACGCCTGCATTCGTCGCTGCTGATCGCATACCAGACTCTCTGGATTTCTTCCCAAAGTTTATCTAAAGATTTAGCTTTTGAGCGGTCAATTCTCTTGTCAACGATCTCCCATATGTTCTCAATGGGTGATGCGTCAAGGGATTGAGGTGGCCACTCTAATACTTCGATATGGTGATCTTGAAAAAACTGCCTTATGATCTTTGCAGTATGCTTTGGATCGTTATCGTGCTGAAATTTCCATTTCAGCGGCATTTCCTCTTAAACATAAGGCAGCATCACATTTGCCAAGATGTCTTTGTACATTTCTGCGTTCATTATGCCGTTGATACGGTGAATTGGACTAATGCCGTACCATGAAAAACATCCCCATACCGTAACACTTCCGCCACCGTATTTCACAGTTTTTAAAGTGTACTTCGGATAAAATTCCTGGTTTGTTGGGCGGCGCACATAGACTTTTCCGTCTGAGGCAAACCTATTACACTTGGATTCATCGGCCCAAAGGATGTTCCTCCACCATATATTAGGTTTTTGTTAATTTCTCCGGGCGGTGGCCAACCTTTTCCAAACATTAGCTTTTGAAACGTGTGACTTCTGTCTCGCAATGCGCCCATTCAATTTTGCGGATCTCAGTCGTCTTTGAATCGTTGAGGTTGATGGTTTAACATCATGTTTGTCGCTAAACAAAATGGCTTTCAGTCGTGGTGTTGACAAAAATGGGTCTTTTTTACTTCCCTAGTGATGAGCCTGTCTACGCGAGGAGTAGTTACACGAGGTGGCCCCCTGTTCTCCACCTGCGGCTTTGTTTGTTTTGCCAATCTAATGGTGTTCTGGACTCGTTTTCGCGAGACGTGTAAATCTTTGGCTGTTTGGTTCATGGACATCCCACTTTTGAACATCCGGAACATTACTATACGCTCGTCATCTCTTGTATGCTTTGCTGTGCCCATCTAGAAGAATGTAAACAAAACCAAACGTAAATTTACATACAAAATAATATTGAGTGGAGGTTTGTTGACAAATAATATCGCTAGCCCCCAAAACAACTGCAAAACATCAATTTGAACGGGACTTCTGTAAAACGGCTCTATTATTTTGACCCATAAGATTCTTACCTTTATGCCTCTTTTCGCACGTCTAGCTCAAACGCTTCCTTTCGCACGACTACAGATAGCAGCGACGTCTTCCCTGATGTTGTCTAAAAGGGACTGACAACACGGCACTCGTGGAGATTTTGCCAACTAATAGATATCCTAGTTCTTAATCCCGTCAATAGAGGTGGCTCTATTATTGTGACCGCCACTGTATATCTGACTATTTCAGGGTCACTGGGGTCTTTTCTGCCTTTCTGAACTTTGCGTTGTCCGCCGATGCTTTCAAGTACTTCTTAGTGTCTTAGAAATGTATTATTAAATCTCGAAGTATTCTTTGTTTTGATCATTTAGTATTCTGTAGAATTAACATACCCTGCCGTGGTCACGGTAATGCTTGTTACTAATAACACATAAAAATAGTAATTTGTGTTTAATTAACTGAAATTGACATTAAATGTCATACATGAAATGTACTGCCCTGCAAACTAATTTATAATTCCGTCTACCTTTCGATTTGTTTGTCTCTTTCAGTATGAAATAACTACTGCAATTATTCGTTTTAGTATATTGTTGTTTAGATATATTGTTGGAAATCAGTTTACTGAAACACTGGCAGTACTTTTGACATTTCTTCATAACATAATTCTAGAGCATGATTTGTCGTCTTACTGCTTGAAATAAAAATTGAGGAGTGTCTGTTCAAAAGGTTGATATTTCCACTTCAAACCTTTTATGGTATTTCGTCCACATGCATTGCAGTAGTTGAATACTACCGATTGCCATGGGCATTCCAGACCGGAAAGATGTAACTCCTATATGGTAGTACCATACCCGATCATGGGTACGTGCCACGTGTCTGTTATAAATTTCGTTACGTTTTTCCACAACTTTCTTAGGGAGGAAATAGCGCATTTTGAACAGACTTTCCTCAGTTGCTGAACAGGTTGTCTAAAAATGTAATAAAGAACGCAACTTATGCATTTTAATTGGATACTTAAGTGATAGATCTATTCATTTCAAGCAGTATTTAGTAACACAAACTCATCAACTTGCTAATTACTTATATCGGAGAACAAAAGATATATAAATACCGATCATTATTCTAGGCTATGCAACAAGTACTTTGAGAAACGTCACCCCAAGGTAAGTCAACAGAAGAATTGTTATTTTTATTTATATAGAAGTCCGACTCATTGGCTGAACGGTCAGCGTACTGGCCTTCAGTTCATAAGGTCCCGGGTTCGATTCTCGACCGGGTCGGGCATTTTAACCTTAATTGGTTAATTCCAATGGCACGGGGGCTGGGGGTATGTGTTGTCTTCATCATCATTTCATCCTCATCACGACGCGCAGGTCGCCTACGGGAGTCAAATAGAAAGACCTGCATATGGCGAGCCGAACCCGTCCTGGGATATCCCGGCACTAAAAGCCATATGACACTTCATTTCATTTCATTCATATAGAAGAGAATTAAAAGAAACCTATCCCCAAGAAATTAGCACAATTTGTCAGGAAGTCTAAATTTAAGGTTACTCTTGTTTGAATTGTGAGGTTCACTAACTATTTCATTCTCACGTGGCACGAATATATTCATCGACCATATCTGTAGGGCCAACAGCCGTAGCCGTGTTGCAACACCGGATCCCGTGAGATCTTTGAAGTTACGCAACATTGGGCGTGGTTGAGATTAGGATGGGTTGCCACACGCTGTTGTTCGGGGGGGGGGGGTAAGGGGATGGAGGAGCGGCGGAAAAGAGCTGGCCATCCCACCGTACGTGAACTCCGGCTCAGGCACGCCTCTGTGGAGATTCGGACCTGCCTTCGCGCAGAATACACCCTTATATCTGTAGGAAACAAAACAGACTCATTCTAGTCAGCAACAGTTTTCATAGTCTTAATTATGTAGCTACTTTCATGTTTATGGAGTCAAATAGCGGATGTAATAGAGAGTGAAAAATTAGCAGACCCAATCGCGTTTTATACCATGAATGTGAAATATATTGTGTTTAATTCTATATATTGAAATTTTCACATTCCTCTCGTTGAATAAGTTTAAAAATTGGATGAATTGATAGATGACTTTATTTATTTTGCGGCTCGTTATGAGGACGATAATTCCCTTTTTTCACAGTAAATTTATTCTTCAGATGTAAGCCGGAAGGTAAATTTACCGATATAATTCCTCAAAAATATAGGCTCGTGTGGTCAGTATACTGGGGTTAAACCACTGTCACAGTAGTGAGGTGCTAAATATACTGAATGATTAATCGAACAAAGGGGTGTATGGAATCGTATGGTGTCCATAGGCATACAGCACGAACTCAGTAAACATTCACCTACAGTACTCTTTGTGTTTACGAAGAGGAAGTTGCTTTGCAACAGTATGAGCGGTGTCATGATTTAGAAATGGATGAACAGCCGTAAGAGGTATAATCATTTATAATTTTGTGTGGCTATTTCTAGCCGAGTGCAGCCCTTGTAAGGCAGACCCTCCGATGAGGGTGGGCGGCATCTGCCATGTGAAGGTAACTGCGTGTTATTCTGGTGGAGGATAGTGTTGTGTGGTGTGTGAGTTGCAGGGATGTTGGGGACAACACAGACACCCAGCCCCCGGGCCACTGGAATTAACCAATGAAGGTTAAAATCCCCGACCCGGCCGGGTATCGAACCCGGGACCCTCTGAACCGAAAGCCAGTACGCTGACCATTCAACCAACGAGTCGGACGTAAGAGGTGAAAGGGAGAATGCTTTTTGAGTAAGAATAGAACAATTTCACAACTTTTGGACGAAAATTATACATTATGAACAGATAATAATAATAATAATAATAATAATAATAATAATAATAATAATAATAATAATAGTCTAATAATAATAATAATAATAATAATGTTATTTGTTTTACGTCCCACTAACTACTCTTTTACGGTTTTAGGAGGCGCCGAGGTGCCGGAATTTAGTCCCGCAGGAGTTCTTTTATGTGCCAGTAAATCTACCGACACGAGGCTGGCGTATTTGAGCACCTTCAAATACCACCGGACTGAGCCAGGATCGAACCTGCCAAGTTGGGGTCAGACGGCCAGCGCCTCAACCATCTGAGCCACTCAGCCCGGCCATGAACAGACATAGCGTGTTGGTGAATGTCTAAAGACCCTATGTTTTCTGCCTACAAAACCAGAATTGCAGCAGTACGTGCTTCTCCTCTCTTGATCACTCATTTATTACGTTCACCATTTACCTTCTTGCACCGTGGGTAGGTTCTGTTGCATTCACCTGTGTGTCCCTTGTTCCTTACTTCTTACGTATGGCTTTCAGTGCCGGGAGTGTCCGAGGACACGTTCGGCTCACTAGTTCTGCAGCTGCTTTTCGCATTGCACGTCATGGAGGTGAGCTACATGTAACGCTGTGTGGGGGAGTTGTCTCTGTGTGTAGGTGTAATTGTTCCGGCTAGGAATGGATGGAAGCAGCCGTGGTCTTCAGAAAGGTAAAATTCCGCCATTTGCCTAAAGTTGAAACGGGAAACCACGGAAAACGATTTTGAGGATGGGTGACGGGGGATTCTATTCCACCTCTCTCCCGACTACAGAGGTGGCAGCCATAAATGGCTGTGCCGAAGCGCACTGAGCTAGTCTGTTTGGCACTAACCTATGTAAATATACGCTTCTTGTTGTGGTACGACGTACTTCAGCGCACAAGTTATAATAATTATTCCTTTTTTCCGAGTAATAAACTAGGAACTTGTTTACGTAAAACAAGTAGATTTTATCCTATGCCGTGATCTCCTTTTCTTAACTTTAATTTCATTTTAATCTTTATCTCGTATGCTGTATCTGCGTTCGTTGACAGTAACTATAATCTCCCCCAAGCCATCTACCAATCATTTGATACGGCATTCGGAAAATTGTGCCTTGTACCTTCCATTTATACTTCCGACATAATGTTCTACCTTTGACAAAGACTGGTTCATTGTCGAAGGAAAATAATTATTTCAAGTCCATACAATCTTATATTTAACTGCACCTTCTCTTGACCCGTACGATAATTATATTCCCTTTTGGTGTCATCATACTAAAAGCACTCATATTGATACTACCGTTCATCCGCATCTAAGTGAAACATCACTTCCTTAGAATAAAATAAACTTAATAAAATTAAAAAGTCATCATAAATGCCCGTTTAAAAACGACACAATGTGTCTGATACTTTACAGCCAAAATCTTGAATTACTTGGACATTATATGAAGATTACTCTGTCAACGTCTGTGCATTGTGTCAAATGAACATCTGACGAATTACCGAAGTTCAGACTTGTGACGGCGAATCAATAGGTCATAACGAAAGTAATGCAGCAACAAGTCAATAATATCTTGGCACTTGGCCAACACCTCCCTCTTTCTCTCTCATGGCCTGGTATATCGTCTGGGTCAGGAGAAAATAGAGACTGGAGAAGATTTCCTCATCGATTTCATGTTCTACTTTCTCCTCAAAATCAGGTGAGCTTTATTTTCCTATCCCATCTCTCTTCTTGAATTAACCTTTCATTGGGAAGATCACTCCTATACCAAGCGACTTGTAATGGACGTAAAGGGTGATACTTAAACTACAAGCTAAACCTTAATTTTCTATGATCAGACAATGTCGAATGGAATCTCAGAGACACTGATATTATTACTTTTAATATGTTGGTATATAATATCATCGTAAACTCAAATACTTTCAGTATGTTGTTCGCATGTTATTGACAGCTCATGACACAACTTGCATCGTTAATTCAGTTAGTTAGCCCAGTATGAAGAGAACGCTGGTCATTGTGGAAATCGTCCCGAAATTGCCATCTTGTAATGAACTCCCGCACTGCACAAAATGGTTTTGTCCGTAATGTGTATTCCCAAGGGGGTGAAGTGTTAGATTACACATGTGGTTCTCTGAAGTGTTAGATTGAACAAGTGGTTCTCTGCTGTTGTTTTAAGGCCGATGACCTTGGATGTTAGGCCCCTTTAAACAATATGCATCATCATCACCATCATCACTGTTGTTTCAGTGGCTAGAGACGTTATTCGAACTAGCCCCGTGTAGTACGCGTGTATCTGATAGGGCCACTTCTTCTTTTCGATGTTTCCCCAGGTGTGAGTGTTTTTAATTATGTGGTGCGAAGAAAGGAAAGATGACCCAAGCGTTGACATAAGACCATAACTGAGTGTATTTTTGGCGTAAATGAGGAAAGACCATTAGAGCCACTTCATTCTCTGAAGGAGGAGGCAGGTCTCTTAGACGGTGACGCTGTCTTATACTAGGAACTGTCCCGGCATTCGCCTTAGTGCAGAGGAATGGAAAACCACGGAAAACCATTCTCAGAACAGCCAACGGTGGTGGCCAGCCCCTCTCCGTCTCCCGAATATAGAAGCGTAGAGCCACGGTATAGCCGTGCCCACCCCTCCTCTGCCCAGTTGGTCGGTCGGACTGCAGAGCTGTCGGTCCACGGACCAGACGTGGCCACTTGTAAGGCGAATCCTACTCTGCAACCACCCATTAAAGAGAGCCACTCTCAGAGTTATACTTGCCAGTGCAGTGCTTCATCATCGACCGGAATGCGTCCGTCATTTAAGCGTATATGACTGTGAGCTCTGTTTTATTGGACTACACAACATGACTCACTCAGTGTAACAGTGAACACACTCAGTGACTCGCTCTGTATAGCGCAAAACATACAACAGACACTCAGTGGTTCACACTGTGTAGCACTAAACAGACAGCAATGCAGCGCTAAACAGGGAACACATACTTAGTGGCTTACTCCTTGTAACGCTAAACAGACTATAGACATTCAGTGTAGCGCCAAACAGAAAACACACAGTCCGTCGTGTTTAATCAGTAGTATTAAACAGACAAAACACACACAGTTTAGTGCTAAACAGAGAACACACACGTGGTGACTCACTTTCATATAGCGCTAAATAGGCAACACCCACTCAGTGAATCACTTTATGAAGCACACATTCACTTACTCACTCTATGTAACGGTAAACAGACAACACTAACTTAGTGATTTACACTGTGTAGCACAGAGGTTCTCACACTGCGCATTCCGTCCCTCGGGCGCTCAGTACTCTAAGTTAGGAAGCAGGCAGGCGATGAGCGTACTATATGATATTCAACCATAGTGAAGTTGAGCTTACGTCACAGGCCATGAAGGTTGGGTGAAGTTCTCTCAGTCACTATCGATAACTGCTGCAATACCCGGGACGAAAATCGACGTCATTTTCAACTTAGGTTGTAAGAAATAAGTTATTTATGTTCATTGCAATTTATGTATGTTGACTGGGTACAATAAAGAGTTAGGCCTACAAACTCACATATTTTAATAATGTACGTAACGAATTACAAATTTTACTATTACATTTTAAGAGGTGCTTTTGACACAGTTCTGATACAATTCGGAGTTGCGGTGGATAAGCTGTGGCTTGTGGTTGCTAGGGTTTATAATATTATCAACAATCGAGTCATGCTTACCGGGAATAACATCAGTTAGGTTATTTATTTGAAGGCATACTGTACATCTATCTGGTAGATACATTTACATCGTTATTATACTTTAATCCTGGACAGTAAATATCGATATACTCACTCGTGATGAAACTCCCTCTCCCCATTTTGGTGCTGGCTACACTTATGTTCATAAAAATCAGAACACCTTGAAAGACTAGAGATAGGAAGTTCATATTCACAGGACATGTTCATTAGTGTGTTCTGCAGAAACGATTAGCATTTCAGTCACCTACGTTCAGCATGTGTCCCATTGCCTGGAAGGCATTGGGTCCTCCATGAGCACTGATAACTTGTTCCATGCGTGATGGCATCGACGCGGGTAAGACGCGAATGGCTTCCTGGGATATAGCCATCCATGCTGCATTCACCTTTTTCCACAGTTCATCTTTGGTGGTTGGCATTGAGTCACAGCACCGCACCCGTCGTTTCACCGTATCCCAATTATTTTCGATTGGCGATAAGTCCGGTGATCGGGTGGGCCAGGGCAACAGTGTTAGATCCTGTAACCAAAAGAAGGCACATGTTCGTGCAGCAACATGTGGTCGCACATTGTCCTGCTTAAATATGGCGTCTGGGGTATCGTTGCAGGATCTCATACACGTAGGTCAAACTGGTTATAGTGCCCTGGACACGCACCAACTTTGATTTGTGGTTGTACACAATAGCACCCTACACCATAAGGCTTTGAGTTGGCGCTATATATCTTGTGCGAATGCAGTCAATGTGATGTCCCTCCCCTGTCTGCGGCGAAACTAAATGCGGCCCTCATTTTCAAACAAATAGAACCTGCATTCTTGTCCCCAGTGACGTCGTTCCATACACCATCGTAGTCTAGCATGTTTATGCACATTAGACAAATGTAGGCGAAGAAGTGGACGACGTGCCGTAAACCCAGACCGTAATAAACGGCGAGGGACTGCCACTCCTGACAGTGTACGATGTGTTAAACAGTTTCACAGTTGCGCTAGAGCCGAGGAGGGCGCAGATCTGTCCTGCAATGCCATTCGGATGAGGTGTCGACCTCCTCGGAGGGTGGTATGGGTGGTGTGACCATACCCATCTCGTCGTTTT
This sequence comes from Anabrus simplex, assembly GCF_040414725.1. Classification (NCBI taxonomy): domain Eukaryota; kingdom Metazoa; phylum Arthropoda; class Insecta; order Orthoptera; family Tettigoniidae; genus Anabrus; species Anabrus simplex. Next base: position 526,806,308 of record NC_090266.1, read on the forward strand.
CTACGGCCTTCTGGGAACCATTCTGTACACACCCGTTGCATTGCCGACACACTTCGTCCCACATGAGCAGCAATTTCCCAGATGGATGCATCACGTTCTTTGATGCCAATAAAGCGCCCCCTTTCAAACTCACTCATTTGACGATAGGATTTTCGCATACGTCTGTGAGGGATCCTGCACATCTGCACAAGTCACACCGATCCATTACTTTCGGTTTATGGCGACAACGAGAACCGCAAGCACACTTTAATAGTCGGTGGTGGTGCGCCGAGATATCGATGTGGACCTTGACCTGAGGGCGACATGGTTCAAACGCTAATTATTTCTTCAGAACATACTAAACACATGTCCTGTGAATATGAACTTCCTATCTCTTGTCTTTCAAGGTGTTGTGGTTTTTATGAACATGAGTGTAAGTAGTGATTTCACAGGGGTTCTGCGACATCCGGAATCCGGTGGCTCCTGGAAGAGGCCTGATTCGGTGAGTGACATCACAGTGCGGTGCGGGCTGCTAGCTAAGAGCGTGCCCTTAACCTTATTTGGCTACGAGGGTGCCCTTAACCTTACATGACCTTACGCTGCCTACGTGTCCAGGTTTAACCTTCCAACCTCGGGTTCGACGCTAGGCTTAAGGGCCTTAACATTACAGACCCAAGTTCGATGCCAAAAAGTGCAAGCTTACCCTAACAGGCAACGTGATTATGGTTAAGAGGGGAAGCATAACCTATCAGGCATGACGTGTCTAGACATAACCTCGCAGATCCCTGGTTCGACTTCAGGCCTAAGGTCGTTAACCATACAGACCCTAGTTTGAAGCCTAAGAGTACAAGCTTTAACCTAAGAAATTCAAAGTTCAACACAGGGCTAACCGCATAAGGGCAGAATCTTAACCTAACAGACTTCAAGTTCGACAACCGGGCTAACTGCAGGCATAACGTTACGCTGACCACGCGTAAACCAAACTTAACCTCTCAGGACTTGAACTTGAGCTTGGAATAAGATGGCGGCTATAAGGCTTAATACGTATACTTTATTCATTGGGGTGTAACATTGGAAAGCTACTTAAGGGAGCTTGGAGCTGAACTTTGAACGAGATGGCGACTAAAAGGCTCAAAATGTATACTATATTCATAGGGGCGTAATATCGGAAGGTGACTTCGGGTGTTCAGAGCTGAACTAGGAGCAAGATGACGGCTGCACATGGCACTACGGAGATGGTGGAAGGCTTAATGAATGTACTTTATTCATACTGACGCAACGTTCAAATGCGACTTAAGGGAGCTTGGAGCTGAACTTGGAACAAGATGGTGCCTGTGCTGACGCGTACGGCGCTGTGCGCTTTTTATTGTCTGGACCACTCAGCTTTTGATTTGAACTTTAGAGCTTATAGGCTTGAACTCTAGAGACTTACAGTAGCTTACGATATTGTTGATTTTACCCGGAGACTAAACCCTTGGGTTTAGAACCGAAAGCTCTTTTGCGCTACTTACTGGGTACCTAACAAGAGAGGTTAAGACTTACCTGATTTATACTGACGACATTTCAAGACATGTAACTGGAACGTAAATAATACTTACCCGTAGCACGTTGCAAAAAATTATACTGGATAGCTGTGCATATGTTCATTGATGATAGAAGACTGTAATATTAGGAATGATGAATAATGGGATACGCTTATTGAATTAAATAAGATCTTTTAGTTTATCACATATATTAACGCATCAGAGATACAGCTTTAAAAGTACATAGCTTTAAAATACATTGCTTAATTCACGCATACACAGTCTTCAGTCCTTAATAATTGGATGAAATCCATCCCAATAGGTATTAGGTATAGGTTTTTACCTCGATTGTTCTAGTGTTGCTGGCAACGTCTGCATGCGGCTACTTCTAATGACATCTTACAATGTGGAGGTAGCATTCCCCAAGCGGAGTGTATATCGTAAGCAGCGTACGTTGATAGAAAACCAGATGGTAAATACATAATCAAATGCTGTGGCATACAGCGTAGGCGTTTACGTTTATAGAAAACTGTAGTAGCCTTACTTACTAGTGCATCATTAGGTTCTATGCAAGTCTTGCACACACAAGTTTTTCTTACGTCATTGTCTCTGCTTTCTTTCCTATCCATGATCCTCGATGCAGAAAACACACACACACACACGCTAATAATAATGAAGTAAAAATATTATTTTTATAGTCTTGTGACGATATTCGATAATGGATGGTAAGTAACATTAGTAATGTGAAAATAAAGGCAATAGCCTGTAGTGTTAGCACGAATATTTTCATATGTCTCAAATTCTAGACGAATATTGACAGGAGATTCTTTTATAAACTCTTCATGACAAGAGCAGTCTATAACAACAATCAGTGCTTTATTCTTAAACCTAGATCCTTTGTCTGGTAATATGATGATTGAAATTTACAAAACATGTCATAGAGCAAGCCAAATTTATTTTTTCGAAATTAATATCCATGTTTTCGTAGGGGTAAGTAACTAGGTTGAGGTAGATTCTGATATTTCTTAATTTGCAGCGAACAAACTTTTTCATGGCTGAATTTACGATCCGTTTGAAATCCATAAATAATGTACAGAAGTTTTTTCAGTGAAACGTGATACTTTTACTGCCGAGCTATGCTTGTTTGTAGGTGGTAACACAGGATACTCATGCAACTCTCAACTTCGAAACCATATTGGTAAAGGTGTATCATTTTCCACAACCTTGAGCAATCGAAGCTTTTCTCAATTAGATAACGGTACATGTGGAATCTTCCACAGGATACGTTGATGGGTAATTTTTGGGTCTACAGGTATCGCTCCTAGCTTGGAGAACAGTAAAAATAAAGAGTGATATACAAGGCTGGGGCGGTCAACTGCCTTACAACGTAGTGCAGGAATGAACCATAATGGCGGGCCTGCATACCTAGGATGTTATTTCTAGTCTAACCCTAGCATGACGTCACACGTTCACTCTCCCGCTCTTCGATGGATGAAGCATGCGCACAAGTTGTCCTTGAGGTTTTATGCGAATGCAGTAGCGCGGTACGGTATAAATATTCTTAATGAATGGGCAAAAGGAATAAAACAAATTTGATTATATTAACTTGAGAACGATAATACAACGACTAAGTTAGATACACATACACGTATAACAAAATATGAAGAGATCAGCCGAAGACGACTCTCACCCACTCCACTGAATATGCCATATTTTCTAATATTGACAATAAAGCTGGTAATTAACGGCCTAAGCAGCACGAACGGTAGAGCGCTGGCCTTCTGAGACCACCTTGGCAGGTTCGATACCGGTTCAGTCCGGTGGTATTTGAAGGTGTTCAAATACGTCAGCCTCGTTTACCAGCACGTAAAGAACTCTTACAGGACAAAATTCCGGCATCTTGGCGTCTCAAAAACCATAAAAATGTAATTGGTGTGACATGAAACCAATATCATTACCATTTAAGCATATGATTAACGCCTTAGGCTAGTGTTATTATTATTATTATCATTATTATGATTATTATTATCATAGAACGCTGCATGTATGGCCATCAGCAAAGATGGGGGACACTGTGGGGCAGTTTTCCCCATTCCACGCTCATCTTCGATCATACTTGTCTGTCTTTTAAACTGACAATTTGTTTGCAATTTACAAGTGTGCTTATATTTCTCGTTAAAAATTCTTGGTGTAATAATAATTACCATGCCAATCAAATTATTGCCGGTCGATGGATGAAAAAAAAGTAATTATCATTAGCAGCAAAAATATAGCATTCCGACCCACAAAAATATTCTGTGGACGACCCTGACTGCCATGCACTCCAGTACAATATATGATAGTTCTGAGATATGCCCACAGATAGCACACTAGTATCTTTCGACTGGAGTCTGGACCTGAGTATACCGATTCTAGCAGCATATTACTCGACTCTACTAGATTCCGCCACTAGCATATCACTACTGAAATGTAATGACTAATCGCATGCCACAGAAGTGGTGAGGTAAGAGAAAAGCACCAGAGGACTAGAGGGGAGAAATGTGCACTCCATACTGCAGCGTTATTAACACCAGGCAGACATTCGTCAATGTACAAATCGCTGAAATAATACGATTTTAATAATAGTAATGTTATTGGCTTTACGTCCCACTAACTACTTTAACTGTTTTCGGAGACGCCGAGGTGCGGGGATTTAGTCCCGCAGGAGTTATTTTACGTGCCAATAAATCTACCAACACGAGGCTGACGTATTTGAGCTTCTCCAAATACTACCGGACTGAGCCAGGATCGAACCTACCAAGATGGGGTCAGAAGGCCAGCACCTGAACCGCCTGGGCCACTCAGTCCGGCAAATAAAATTTTAAAAGTAAATGGAACTAATTCAGAATTGAAATTAAACCAAATGGCTTGTACATGCATTTTACAATATTTCATTTCTGAATGGCGTCTGAAGTTTAACTTGTAATTTCACCAGCCAAGTCAGTTATCTGTCGGTCGAGCTACCATCCGTTTTTCTATTTTTTATAAACTTGCTTTACGTCGCTCCGATACAGATAGGTATTATGGCGACGATGGGACAGGAAAGGGCTAGGAGTGGGAGGGACGTGGCCGTGGTCGTAATTAAGGTACAGCTCCAGCATTTGCCTGGTGTGAAAATGGGAAACCACGGAAAACCATCTTCAGAGCTGCCGACAGTGGGGTTCGAACCCACTATCTCCCGAATACCGGATACTGGCCGCACTTAAGCGACTGCAGCTATCGAGCTAGGTAGTCCATCCGATTCTCTAGCTGTGATGTTGTTGGGTTCCTGGTCACAGTCTTCATTACTACCTTCCAACCCGATATTTATCACTATTCTCTCAATCAATCAATCAATCAATCAATCAATCAATCAATCAATCAATCAATCAATCAATCAATCAATCAATCAATCAATCAATCAATCAATCAATCAATCAATCAATCAATCAATCAATCAATCAATCAATCAATCAATCAATCCGATGTAATCGAAAATGTAATATTCTACCTACCGAGTGGAAGTCCACGGTACTGCTCGTGAGAAGAGCTAGGAATATTGAAAATGCCTTGAAATATCATTTTATTGCTTAAAGTACATATTATTGGTATTATGAAATTTCCTGTACGGATTCTTCACCGCCATTTCTATTTCATATGATGAGGCACATAAACCTACAGTCATCTGTATCAATGTAAGTGTTCATAATTGTTAAATCGTTTCAGGACGCCCTACCGTCGCTTGTAATGTACAAGATGATGTTTCTTTGGTACTAATGGTGCGGTCTGAATTTTGATACAATTATATTAATTAATCTGTAATACCAACAATATTCTGCAATCCCATCGTAAACACCGACCTTACCAACAGATAATCCTGTAGTATCATGGCCTCATTATGTCAGACAGCATTGGAATATATGGACATTGATTAAGAGCTTACTGACACGGTATATAGAATAGCTATTGTAATGTTCAATCTATGTATTCCACATCACTAGTTGGTTAATAATGCAGGTCACGGCACCAAGTTTTATAATTAAAGGACATGTCAATGTGTCAATAATGATATCAGTAAGTCCATTTAATATATCGAGCTTGTTCTTGGATGATGTTAACTGAATTAATTACGGTATTTATAATTGTTTAAATTTATAGTTTGAACCAACATTTAGCACTGCAAGGTGGGCCTAATAAGCCTTGCTTTAGCGAGAGTCACCTCCTGAAGTCAGATTAAGCTCTCAGTTTTTCTTGCATCAAAGTATATTTTAAATTTAAGAAATTAATTATTTTTCTTAAGCTTTTTTCCTTCGAACCCTCCTCCTGACATAGCACTAATCTATACATTAATAGTAGTGTGCACATGAGATGTATATTCACGTAGTTTTCTGGTAGACTTTCGACCTGTCGTAAGGAAGCATGAGGCACAGGGATGTAAAATCGCTTACCTCTCACAGTATAATTTCCAGTAGTAAAGAATGTTCCTGCAAAAGGGGACAGAAGGAAGATTAAACGGACTGTTATTGTGCTTGCAAAGGTATTTTTCCTCCCCTGCGAACCATGTGACCTTGCCGCGGTGGGGAGGCTTGCGCGCCCCAATAAAGCAGATAGCCGAGCCGCAGGTGTAACCATATCGGATGGTATCTGCTGAGAGACCAGACTAACGACTGGTTCATCGAAAGAGGGGAAACAGCCTTTCTGAAGGTGCAAGGACGGCAGTCTGGATGATTGAATGGAATGGCCTTGTAATAATACTTACCATGGATTAGCTGTGTTGATACTGCTACACGGCTGAAAGCAACGGGAAACTACAGTAGTAACTAACTCCCAAGGATATGCCGCTCTCTCTGTATGAATGATGTACTGATGATGGCTTCCTCTCGGGTAAAATGTTCCGGAGGTAAAATAGTCCCGTATTCAGATCTCCGGGTTGGGACTACATGAGAGTGGGCATTCATCAGGAAGATGGATGCTGATATTCCGCGAGTCGAAGCGTGGAATGTTAGAAGTTTGAATCGTTGTGGTAGGTTAGAGAATCTGAAAAGGGAGATGGATAGACTAAAGTTAGATGTAGTTGGTAAGTGAAGTACGTTGCCAGGAAGAGCAGGATTGTTGGTCAGGTGACTACAGAATTATCAACACAAAATCAAACAGGGGAAATGCAGGAGTTGGTTTAATAATGAAAAAGAAAATAGGGCAGCGGGTAAGCTACTACGACCAGCATCGTGAAAGGAATATTGTTGTCAAGATAGACACCAAACCGATATCCACCACAATAGTGCAGTCCTATAATTCGGCGGATGATAAAGAAATCAAAACAAAATATGAAGAGATACAATACATAAAAGGTGACGAGAATATAATTGTAATGGGAGACTGGAATGCAGTGGTAGTCCAATGAAGAGAAGGTAATACAGTAGGAGAATACGGATTGGGACAAAGTAATGAAAGAGGAAGCTGGCTGGTTGAATTCTGCATCGATCATAATTTAGTCCTTGCTAATACATGGTTCAAACACCACAAACGACGGCTGTATACGTGGACGAGATCTGGAGACACTGGAAGGTATCAAATAGACTTCATTATGATTAGGCAGAGATTCAGAAGCCAGGTGTTGGATTGCGAAATTTCCCAGGAGCAGACGTGGACTCTGGCCACAACTTGCTGGTCATGAAATGCCATCTGAAGTTGAAGAAATTAAAGAAAGGAAGGAATGCAGGGAGATGGGATCTAGACAAGTTGAATTAAAAGAGTGTGGGGGACTGTTTCCAAGAACATGTTGCACGAAAACTAAATGAAAAGGCTGAATGAAACACAATAGGGGAAGAATGGAAGTCGTGAAGAACGATGTCTATAGGGCTACTGAAGAAATGTTAGGAAGAAAGGAAAGATCAACTAAGGATCAATGGATAACTCAGGAGATACTGGACCTGATTGATGAACGACGAAATTACCGTACAAGAATGCAAAAAATGAAGAAGGCAGAAGGAATACAGGCGATTAAAGAGTGAAGTGCATAGGAAGTGCAGGACAGCTAAAGAAGAATGGCTGAAGGAGAAGTGCAAGGGTGTCGAAGGTTGAATGGTCCTAGGAAAGGTAGATGCTGCATACAGGAAAATCAAGGAAACTTTTGGAGAAAGGAAAACTAAGTGGAATATTAACAGCTCAGATGGAAAACCACTCCTAGGGAAAGAAGACAAGGCAGAGGGATGGCAGGGACATATCCAACAGTTGTATCACGGTAAGGACGTAGATTATATGGTTCTGGAACAAGAAGAGGTTGTTGATGCTGATGAAATGGGAGACCAAATTTTGAGATCACAAATTGAAAGAGCTTTGAGAGACCTAAATAGTAACAAGGCACCTGGAATTGACTTTCCCCCTGAATTACTGACTGCTTTAGGAGAAACCAGCTTGGCGAGGTTACTCCATTTAGTGTGTAAGATGTATGAGACAGAAGAAGTGCCATCCGTTTCTCAGCAGAATGTTGTTATACCTCTTCCCAAGAAAGCCAGTGATGACAAGTGTAAAAACTACCGCACCATATTTACTATCTCACGCCTGCAAAATTTTAACACGTATTATTTACTGAAGAAGGGAGAGACAAGTTGAAACTGAGTTGGGAGATCAATTTGACTTCAGATGAAATGTAGGAACACGTGAAGCAATTCTGACTTTACGGCTGATCATAGAGGATCGAATTAAGATGGACAAGCTCGCATACATGGCGTTCGTAGATCTTGAAGGGACATTTGATAATGTTGATTGGACTGAGCTATTTGAGATTCTGAAGGTTAACGGGATCAGATACCGGGAACTAAGAATTATCTGCAATCTGTATAAAAATCAGTCTGCACTGATAAGAATTGAGGGCTTTGAAGAAGAAGAAGAAGCAATCGAGAAAGGAGTGAGGCAAGGTTGCAGTTTGTCGCCCTCCTTTCCAATGTTTATATAGAACAGACATAAAGGATATCAAAGGGGAATTTGGGAAGGGAATCGCAATCCAAGGAAAGGAAATCAAAACCCTGAGATTCGCTGGTGTCATTGTTACTTTGTCTAAGACTGCAGAAGATCTGGAGAAATTGCTGAATGGTATTGACAGAGTCATTGGTAAGGAATACAAGATGAAAATAAATAAGTCTAAAACAAAAGCAATGGAGTGCAGTCGAACGAAGACAGGTGATGCAGGAAATATTAGATTAGGAAGTGAAGTCTTAATGGAAGTACGTAGTAAAATAACTAACGATGTCACAAGCAAGGAGGACATAAAATGTAGACTAGCACAAGCAAAGAAGGCATTTCTAGGAAAGAAATTTGCTCACTTCGAACATTGATATAGGAATTAGAAAGATGATTTTAAAGACTTTCGTCCGGAGCGTGGCGTCGTATGGAAGTGAAACATGGACAATAACTATCTCGGAAAGAAAGAGAATAGAGGCTTTTGAAATGTGGTGTTACAGAAGAATGCTGAAGGTGAGATGGATAGATCGAATCACTAATGAAGGGATACTGAATCGAATTGGCGAGAGGAGTTCGATTTGACTAAATTTGGCCAGAAGGAGAGATAGAATATAGGACACATCTAAAGACACCCAGGTCTTGTGAAATCGGTTTCTGGGAGAAGTTTAGGTGGTAAGAACGGTGGGGGTAAACCAAGGTATGAATATGACAAACAAATTAGAGCAGATGTAGGATGCAGCAGTAATGCAGAAATGAAAACTTTAGCACAAGATAGGATGGAGTGGAGAGCTGCATCAAACAGTGACTTATTCTTAGCTTTAGCAAAGTGAGATATCTAAATGGTATGATTCCTTAATGAAAGCGTCGGGTTCTAACAGCTGAGAAACTCAATCAGATTTCAGCAATATTAGAACGACCTTCGAAAGAAATATCTGTGTCATTCTGCACGGGAAAGAGGTGTGTCAAGTTTCTCTATCTCTAAAGGAACTAGACTTTTCAAAATGGAACTTCAGAGAGTATCCATTGTACAATGAATCTAACCGTGTGACAATGTACGCCGATTAGTTTTTTAGTAATTGTGTTTTTCAGATCATTACTAATGGATTTGTTGATCAACATTAAAACATATTCTCAGACTAAGCATAATTTTGCTTACATAGTTATGTTAATTCAAAAAATAATAGACTATTAATAACATGGATCAGAAAGAAAAGAATACCACCTTTGAATAGTCAGCTGATAATATTCCATCGCGCTAAGGGGATGACTTAAAGGCCCATAAACGAAGCTTCTTAACATACCGCGGAGCACAAGAGGAGATACAATAAGAAGATTCGAGAAGGAAGACTGGCTGAAGTCAGTTTCTCAAAAAGGTCAGCCCAAGAAACTTAGTGAGCGAGAAGAGTGGACTTCGATTTGGAAGAAAAAGCACTATCCAAGCTTAGTGCTACTAAAATAGCAGCAGGACTATTCCAGGATTGCGGTAAGCAGGCCCATCTCGAAAAAGCCTAAAGAGTTATTGGCAAAGAAGGATACTACGCTAGAGATGGTAGATTGAAGCTATTCATTAGTGAAGTTAACGAAAAGGAGTTATTGCAGTTCGCAAAATACCACGTTAATAAAGTCTTATGTTGGAGAAATGACGTCATTATTGTCGATGAGAGCAAATTTAATGTTTTTAACTATACAGAGTTGACGGTAACTCACGCACCAAATTAACACAAGGTAAGGATCACGCTGTCGAAAGTTTCAGGTATATAGTTTACACCGTTACTTTATATCACAATGAAATCCGTGATGTAAAGAGTTAATGGCTCGAACCGCAAGACGATGGAGTGTACAAACACTTAAGAATAAGTGTCAGAACAAAATCTTATTGGTAATTTGTCCTCAATCTCGATGCGTTTAGTGGAAAATATTAGAAAGTTATAAATTGAATGGTAGCAAAAAGCATGCGGCAATGCAGCTACGATGAAGCGAACGGTGTACAAGGTCAGCAGCATCGTTGGACAGGAGGCGTGGCCTGTGACGTAACGTTTACAACCCGGAATTGACTAATGGGTGCCTGGATAAGAAGATACCTTTCTTTTTTTGCAAGTTGCTTTACGTCGCACCGACACAGATAGGTCTTAGGGCGACGATGGGACAGGAAAGGGCTAGGAGTGGGCAGGAAGCGTCCGCGGCCTTAATTAAGGTACAGCCCCAGCATTTGCTTGGTGTGAAGAAGGGAAACCACAGAAAACCATCTTCAGGGCTGCCGACAGAGGGGTTCGAACCCACTATCTCCCGAATACTGGATACTGGCCGCACTTAAGAGACTGCAGCTATCAGTCTCCGTTAAGAAGATTTCAGGAAGAGAGTACGGGGGCCTTAAAACTCTCAGAAATTCGGGGCAACCTAAGAAGACAACCAAGGGCAAGACAGCAATTTTAGAAGCCAGAAATGAAAACCGTTTCCTATTTACAAAGTAATGAAGAAATATTCAGTTTCCGTTTTCCCCTCATTAGTTTCCTGCAATTATTTGAATGGCTATATTTTTTTAAACTAGTGCATTGTTTAAGATTATACCCTACTTTTCATTTTATACAGATACAATTATTTTCGTGTGCAGGAAGCGACCATTTTATTTATTTACTTTTTGCTTACAAAATGCACGCCTTTGTTCCTTTATTACATTTTATTATGATGTGAGAATATCTTACTTTTATTTATTGCCACTCACCTACCATTAATCCTGTTTTATTGTAAGTCATATTCTTCATTTACAAGCGTTTTATATGTAAACGTTGTCTCTGTCTCTTATTCTTATATGCCATTTTATCCCAATAATTTCTCTCATTTTACATAATTATATTGAGAAAATGCTTGGTATGATATTTCAGTAAAAGAAAATGTTTTTAAATTAAACACAAATCGCTTTACTATGTTCCAATTGAAAGTTACATTCCTTCATCTTCATTTATGGCGTCCAAACTTTATATCCGTGCATATTTTAGAGCAAAATATATCAATTCATCTCATGACAGTACTTGCAAAATTATTATTGTAGAATAATATAATAGGGTCTGCATTGACAAAAATATGGCTAATTCTTTCTTACAGTGGTAAGGCGCGGTGGCATTTGACAATAAATTCATGGCCGAGACCACTAATATTTCAGCCAGCCTTCACACGAAAATATTACAAAGAAATAGCAGAAATTGACCTGCATTGCATTGGCATACGACAGTACGTCTGTTACCATCGAAGATCCCTGGTTATTCTTCCCTCCTTAGTCCCCTCTCCAGCGCATATTCAAGGTCGAGCCAGGTTCGTGTGGGCAGGTGGGAATCAAGTATCGTCCCCTCTGCGCATGTTTGGTTCATGCTAGATCTCGCGTCCTTCGCTCTCTCCATCTCCGCTCGCTCTTCATGTGTGTGCATGTGGTACGCTTTTCAATGGACCTATCCAATGCGAGAGAGAGTGGTACTGATGGTACTGGGCGTTCTGAGAGCTGTACTGATTGTCTTGCTTGAAATGATTATTTCCTGCCACAAATTGTTAATGAACGCGTACAGGCCAGCAGCTGTGTTGCAGTTCTCACAATTTCCAAAACACGAAGTTCCTCGAGGACGGTGTAAGCTACAGACTTTGAATTTTCAATATTGTGATCCTCTCCTCTAGATCTATTAGGTGGTGTTAATTTGGTGCATCAGTTACCTTCAATCCTCTATATTTTGTGGAGGCGAAATGAAGAGCTACGAAAGAGAATTGCAAAGCTTGCTATCAAATACGGTCGGGTCAGCATAATGTTCTGAGGCTGCATGTGAGATAGTGAAATAAGCCAATGTTATGGCACTACGAAGAAAGAAGGCCATCTCTGTATTCTGAATGGAGTTCTGCATAAAATTGCGGGCAAATTGGGCCTAAGATGTAGGCCTAATCAGGAAAATGACCCAAAACACATATCTTTAACTAATGTACTACTGTCCCAAGGTAACTGAAACACCTCGCCAAATCCCAGATTCCATCCCAATCGAAAATCTATGGGCTGAGCTGAAAATAAGAATACGCAGAACAATAGCTAGTTCTAAGAGTGAGCTGGAAATAATAATTCAAGAGTAATGGGGGGATCACTCATCCATTGTAATGTCAAATAGGTCACGAGTAATTCTATTCATGTTAAAAGTCTTGGTTTGTGTAACTTTCTGTGCGTCTCTATTGTTAATTCCTTTCTGTAATTTTACATGTATTGCTAACGTGATTATGAACGTGTGCTACACTGGCGTTAGCAATAAATACTACACCCACCCACCCACCCACCCAAGCACACACACACATAAATACACATGTTCGATAAAGATCACTTTAACTCAAAAACAATTACATAATACTACAATAACAAATACTCTAACCAACTGATAAGCAACATTTGAAGTAGCCTCCCACAGATGGGTAAACATCTACACACTGAACGGCGACTGTCCAGAAAAGAAGTAAGAGTCCCCCAACTAGAATAATTATTACAGTACAGGGAGATCCTGCGGTGCAGTCTCTAAAATATTCGTCCTCAGGAAACAAAATTCAAATTTTACTCAAGTACCAAAAGAGGAGCACATGGTGAATGGGTGCGGAAGCAAAATTTCCACCTTCTCATCCTCACTGCGATAAGGACCAGGGGAGGAGAGAAACGGTAATAGGGAGAGAGAACCTAGAAACATACTCATGTTGGAGTTCCATTTAAAATATCAGTTAGAGAGTAGGCGTACGAGTGTGTAGTAGGGCATTAGTGTTGTGAAGCTCTGATATACAGGAGAATTGTAACATGTTACATTACTTGTTCGTGTCCTAGTCGACTGTTATGAAAAATTTATAAGAAGAAATTGCGCACAAATGTGCATTACATTTTAGAGTAATCCAATAAGGAAACTGTTCTTTTGCTGCATACACTAAAATGGTATCGTTCACATCGTTTGTTACATAACACGCACACGCACTGCACAGATGGGTCATGAAAACCAGGTCGTACGCACAGTTTGTGATGGAAACCATGTATGGCCAGTCTATTCAGAGCACTCCTCAGTTCGTTGTTCGGCCCAGTCCAGCTTCGATTAATCATTGCGTCCGTCCTGTAGAATTCCAAGTCAATTTCCGCTCGTTTTCTTAGTCCAGGGCCTCTCAAACGCCCAAACTCTCACGCGTGCAGAGCGAGGTGCATAGGCTCTGTGCACTGTGCATCGGTACGCTTCGCCTCAACTCGGCTTGACTCGGATGGTGTAGTGTGCTGAGAGCGACGAAGCGTTTGGTGGTAGACGACGTGTTTATCAGTGAAATAGACAAGCGTACGACAACAACATAATAATGGAGCAACCTGTTTCGAAGAAAGCAAAGACTTCCGAAAGTCCATTTCAATCGAACTGGGAACTTTCGTATTTTTTTTTGTTTGTTTGTCGTGACGATAACGCCAAATGCTTAATCTGTGGGACGATAATTACGTGCGTAAGAAAATCATCTATTGAAAGACACTACAACAGACTACATTCGGAAAATTATTGTGAAATCATAGGAGACGTCAGAGAGAAAGAATTAAGGAAGTTGAAACAGCTTGAAGAAGAGCATTCTATATCCACAAATGAGTTTTGTTCCAGTACTGTAGCATTTTCATTTTGGTTACGGGTTCTGCATTTTTTTAAAATTATGTTTACATTCCTCTCAATCATGTATGTGTATTTCAAATTCACCGTTTTAATTTTTTTAATAACACTGGTAACCTTGTCCCATACAACTGTGCGTCTCCGCTCACCACACGTAAACATTTCGCAGTGGGGGAGAAACAGCAGTGAAGGTGAGGAACGCGGAGACAGGTGTAGGGAGAGAGGAGTGGGGGGTCTGCACTCTGGTCAACCAAGCGAAGTCGTCTTTTGCACCGTGCACAGTGCATGCACCACGCGCATGCACCCTGAGAGGCCCTGTCTTAGTCTAATATGAAGTAGTTCCTGTTCTTGTCGTGTGGAGGGTAATTGTAGTCTCATTCTTATGTCTTCCATAAGGAAGGTTTCTCTGGCTAGCTCATAAGCAAGTCTTGACTGTGACATTTTGGAAATACCTAAAATTCTTTTCAAGAATCTAGCCTTGACATTCTCAATAACTCTAAGGTCAGATAGAGTTAGATGTTCCCAAATTAGCTCCAAACCGTATGTCAGGGCAGGTAGAACCTTTGCATAGAACAGCGTCATGGCTGTATTTAGAGACAGTTTTGTGGGTTCCTTCAAATCATACATATTTCTTATGGCTGCCAATGACCTTTCTCTTATATGAATTCTAAAAGAAGTAAAAGAGGGCTGGAGCGTAATCCCCAAGTATTTGAATGAATTCACAACTTCCAGGGCTGTTTCACTGCTTGTTATCTTGTCATTTGCTGCTATTCTCCCTCCTTTCCGGAAAACCATTTGGACTGTTTTATTTCTGTTGATTATGAGACTATTCATGTCGGCATACTTATCGAGTTTATCCATTACGGCTTGTAGGTCATCTCTGTTGTTCGATCCTATTGCTATGTCATCTGTATACTGGTACATCACAACCGATGTTTTGTGGATGATATTTGAGATATCTGCTAAGGCTATGTTAAATAGCATCGGACTAAGGGGGTCCCCTTGAAGTACCCCGTTGCTTTGTATAATGGCTGCTGAGGACGCTTTGCCATCTTGTATCGTGACCCTGTTGTAAGCAAGTATGTTGTTTATGGCTATGGTTAGTGGGTTGTCTGCTCCTATCATATTCGCTAGTTTTCTAAGGAGTATTTCTCTGTTTAAGAGGTCAAAAGCCTTCTTAAAGTCCACAAAGATTACATAAAATTTCCCCTTTGACCACCTCATTAATTCACGTATATTGTCCAAGAGATTCTTGACTGCATGTAATGTCCCTCTTCCTTTCATGAAACCAAATTGGAGTTCGGGGATCATAGTTCCTGTTTCTGCAATTAGTCTGTTCCCTAGGATCTTGACATAGGTCTTATAAATGTTGTTTTCGAGGGCAATGCCTCTATACGAATCAGGGTCATCCCTGTCTCCTTTGCCTTTGAAGAGCATTTTGATATGCGACTGTCTCCAACCTTCGGGTATTTTCCCTGTCGCCAAACACGCGTTGAACAGAGTGGTCCATGTATGAAGCAGAATGTCACAGGTATCTTTCAGATTTTCATTGAAAACTCCATCTGGGCCAACTGCCTTCTTATTTTTCATGGACTGGATAGCAGTTTTGACTTCCTCCTGATGAATAGGTCTTGTTGTACAATGTAGATTTTCTCGAAGTGGGAGAGCTATGTCGAGATTTTGCTGATTAAGGATCTCCGAGAAATGTTTCTCCCATGTAGCTATTGGAAATTCTGGAGAAGGGCACGTAGCTCGTTGTTTGAGAGCAATGTAAGGGTCTTTCATAGCATCTTGAGCTTGCAATTTAGCCTTTTCTTCTAGGTAGTGCGCCTTCTTTTATTTGAGTAGTTCCTTATATGTTTTCCTTGTCACTGCATACTCAGCATATGTGGATTCCCCACCTGTTTTTCGTGCCTTGTGTAAAAGGTCCAGAGTATCTTGTCTGGCCGTGTAGCACTCCTTGTCGAACCATGGTTTGGCGATCTTCGGAGTCTTCCTGATTTGTGCTTTCTTTATGAGGTCCAGAACACTATCCAGAGCAGCGTCAATCATTCCTTCATTTATCATCTGTGGTACTCTTTTCAAGTCTTCTTTTCCACCCTCTATGACAGGCATACACACTTTCCTTGTAATGCATAGATTAGGACTCTTCTTGGTTACTGGATTTTGATTTCCTAGCTCAACTTTAATGGCGAGAGGTATATGCTTCCTAAGAACTGCTGTCGGATGTGAGGCCATGACCTCTCGATCAAGAATTGTTAGGCAACGTCCTTTGACAAAAAAAAGATCAACAGTACTTTTACCATTTGGAGCCATATAGGTTACTTCTTCTGCTTTATTTATCAGTTTATAGCCTTCATCTTGTAAGTAATCAGGAATAATGTTAGTTTTATGATCAGGTTTGTCTAAACGACAGTTAATGTCGCCCCCCAGAATCACATTTCTGTTATCTTTTACCGCTGTTATTGCCTTAACTATATGTTCCATTGCATCGTCTGCTGTTCTAGCTGGGCTAATGTAGATACCGATTATGGTTATTTTGTCCGTCTTAATTATTAGCATATTTTCGTCTTTATGAACTTCCCTTGGTGAGCCGATGCCTTCTCCATACAGTATACTAACTCCTCCTTCGGGCCTTCCTCGCTCCTTTGGTGTGGCAAGAGCGTGTCTGCTGTAAAGCTGTGGAAAACTTATGTCTTCCAGTAGAAAAGTCTCAGTAAGTATGGCTATATCAAACTATTGCCAGAAATTATCAGGAAGGGAAGAACAAAGAGATTTTAAACCTTCCACATTCCAAAGAACAATGTCCAAATTTAGTGCCTTAGTCTTGTCGTGTGATCTTATTTTAGACGTGCAACTGTACACCGGTTCTCCCTCTTGAGAAACGAAAAGGCCGCACTAAGATTCCCTGCGGCCAGAAGTTTTTGTCCTGTAATGAATCAAGGTATCTCAAATCCACTCCTATTTTGAATGCCTTGTTTGATCCTTTTGTTTGTAATGACTCGCATTCGATATCTCCAAGGATACCATTTGTTCGGAGGAAGTTTATTATAGATTCCGACTCTGTTTCTTTGTGGAGCCTCCCCATATACATCCACGCTTCCTTGGTAGCTGCCTGTAGCTGCTCTATATATGGTTTAGTTCCGATTATTGTGTCCCCTTTTGCATGCCCATTTCTATTCCGCAATGTTGTTGGTCTTCTCCTTTGATGGGTAATCCAAGGTCCAGTATAGCCCTGATTGGCATCATCGTTTGTTTTTCTGCCACATTAGTATTTTCTCTTATATTTTCGGTGCAGTTGTCAAGGGAATTCTTGTTACATTCTTCCTGAGTATCTCGTGTATGATTATGAGAGTGGTCTTCGATTATCGTGTTATCACCTGGTACCTGTAAACGTGGTTTCCCGTGCATTATGGTGCTTGGTACACCCTCCTCCCATCAATCGTTCATAATTTTCGTACAGTGACTGCGGCTGGATTCCTTTGCACTGGTTAGTTTATCTGTATGCTACCTGCGAGTAAGACTTCATTCTAATGGTTACATACGTTTTAGCAAGCCCTTTTGCCCTTGTACCGCTAAAGTATAAGAGAGAGACTTCGTATGGCAACATAATTATTTTTAGAAATTAAATATTTCCATAACTGATGCAGAACTACGCGTGGAACTTCAAATTAGTTATCAATTAAGTGCAATTTCAGAATGAAAAAGAAGGAAACTCGGAAATTGTCCTCTGCAATAAGTCTACCTCACGAAAGTAATATGGAAATTACAGCGGTTATTTGCCCTATACAGCATTTATTCGGTGTAATATACCGTTTATTACTTATGATAAAGGATAGTAAAACCTGAGCAACATTCTACTTTATTCTGTATTTAAAGTAAAACGGACTTAAAGTTTATCGAGAGGAATTGAAATATCACTGCCCTTATGATTATTAATATGGAGGATAGTCACAGTCAGTATTTATCTCCATTGAATGAACAATGGAGATCTGTGATGATGAAAATAAGAAAAGAGTACTAAAAAGAAAGAGTAACTTTAATCTGATGAAGAGCGCTCCAAAGTAATCTTCATTTTTAATTTGCAACACAATAAACAGTGATCTTCGCGTTGGAACATTATCTCCGCTAACGAGTGTCTCTCCTTAGCTGCGTGCATAAATATAATGTCATTTACAACTCTGCCTTAAGACGTACAATTCTCATTCAGCTTACAGTTTTACGGACCATTTGGCTGTAGATATCATCCTTTACATCTTGAATGTGATACTGGAATAATATGTAGAGCAAATGAACTCTGACATGCTGATACTACCAAGATCACCATATCCGTCAGATTAAACATCCTTCTTACATTATGCTACGGAATTTCCACGCTGCAGTTGGCCAGATAAGGACTATTTGCTCCCTACAATGTGCAACCATTTCCTGGTAGAAGAGACTAGATATAGATTCCTATGGGAATTAGTGACTTCTTCTTCTTGTTCTTCTTCCTCCTCCTCCTATTATTATTATTATTATTATTATTATTATTATTATTATTATTATTATTATTATTATTATTATTATTATTCGGACAGGACTGGCTGCACTAACTGGAAATGCAAAGTTTGAAAACCAGCACTTACAGCGGCGATCCTGGGTGAACTCATCCTCGTCCTTCGAATTCACGCCATGAAATATCCGATGAGAGTACATAATTTCAAGTCAAACTCTATGCCAGAATTATTAGTAATACTTTGTACCTCAGTCCCTAAGTCTAATACATGTTATCAGGTCCCAAAATTATTTATTCTGATTCTTGGCGATGCTGCTGCTGTTGTTGTCTAAATCACAATTCTAAAGAATAGTGGTATATGTGTCGGCGCTGCCCAGAATTAAAACTTACTGCGTACTTAAGAGAGGCTGACTGGCCGAGGTAGTAAAGGCATGCTCGGTTCACCCGCAAGGACGTGTGTTCTATCCCAGGTCAGGAAATCGACAAATTTAAGGAACGAGATTTCCATATCTAGAGGAGCAAATGGCCCTGAGGTTCAGTCAACATACAACAAACATTAGTACCAGGTTAATTCCGGGAGGCCGAGTTTACCAATAGTTGAAGTCCTTAGCTTCCACCCCTATAAGGGCCTTCATGGTCTGTACGGAAATGGCTTTGCTTTGTTTACATCTTTAATAATTAGATGAATTTCTATGCTTTGGTTAATACAGTATTAAAGAAAATGTACTCTGGTACATTACTTAACATTCTTTCTCCATATCAAAGTTGGTACACCACCGATTTCACCCAAGGCCACTAGGCTGCAGTTCATAGCGGTCAACATAAGTTGAGATATGGCAGACCTGGTTAGAAAATGGTCTAATTTTGAAATACGATGGGTTATCCAATTAATTTATCTAAATAGCTTATAAACAATTAAAAAGTATGTAGAAAACGATTAGATTTGCTGGCAACAGCGTACGATAACTACAGGCCACTCTCAGCCAGTCCTTCATGTATTGAACCCATGACCTTTGTGCCCTAAGAACATTATGCATAAATTGACAATTCATTTAGAAGTTCGATTCCTGATAGCATGGATTTAACACGTGACGAGGGAGTGATTACCTTCGGTCCCACGCTCTGGGATACGTGAGGTCAGCCGCACGTGTTAACGGCGGAAGAATCTTAAGTCAGTTTTTGCGAACTATTTCAAAGCGCGTGTACATGGCGTGACCCAAGCCAAGTCAAAAAAATATAGTGCCTATCAAAGGAGGTCATTTATCCCACAAATCGAACACGTATAAATTTTAAATGTCCATGAACACTACCGCCAGAAATGTAGCAAGTATGTAGTCACTTTCAAAACTCTTGTAATTACAGTTTAGTTAAGTCAGAAAATTTATAGAAATTTTCTTGGTGACAAAGGGAGATGCCCGAAGAGAGGGGGTAACTGCTATAAATAAGAAGGGACGCCATGACGAAGTCTCCTTCTACGGCATTTGTGGTACAAAGCGGACGAAAACTGTTGAACTGCTCTGTGAAATCAAACAACAAAAGTAGACTGAGTTCAACTGCAGATTTTAGCCATTGTGGCTGGGGTCTTGACTCCATGAGGAGATAGTTTCTTGAGTGAAATAATTGTATCAGATAGGACGGTTAAGGTACCGAATAAATTTGTAAAGAAGTAATTCGTGTGCGGAAGTAATTACAGTCCATCGTGTGCGATCAAAAAAATTGAAAGGCATTTCTTTTTTTATGCTTTATTCCAGGAAACCTGAAGAAATATAATAATGATCTGTAAAGCCATGAATGTAAAAATGGCTAAATAAAATGCCAGGGTCGCAGGTGAGCCCTAACACTGGTGAGACTACATAAGGTAATGTGACTTTCCATCTTACTACCTATTATATCTTGTTTCATGATCTCTAAAAGTGTATTTGAATGGGGATATACGACGCAGAGGTCACCCCTATTAAGTTTTGTAAATGTTAGGGTACGACTCAAAGAGTCATTTGTTTTATTTTTCACTTGGATAAATTTTTGAAGTCTTGCGAGCGCCGTATAATGTTGTAAAAAGTTATTGTATAGGGTTTCGAAGTGATATCACGCCCAATGTAGATCGCCATTCCCGTGCGTGTGTACTGCCTATATATTTGTGATGTCAAATTAAGATGTTCATTCGACGTAAAATTTTTCTGTCTGTAATTTTGACGTAAATAATTTAGAAATCCATGGTTACTCATTTTCAATCGAGTGGAAGCGCGCTGTCGGGTGAGAGTCTAGTGTGATGAATTTGGTCACGGAGCGAAACGTTTTTCTAGGCCCACTTTAAACTGTGTCTGACTGACAATAAAAGATCTAGTAGAAATATTCAGTAATTTTTCGTGAAAATCCAGTTATTAAATACGATATCATTTTATGCGAAGTTATTCATTATTAAAGCACTGTGCGTATTGGACGTTGTGGATTCTAGTAAGGATTTTATTCCAGTTCCTTTGGGAAACAGAGGTTAGTTTTGTCGTATGAGTTGAGATGAGATGTGCGAATCAGGTTAGAGTCCTGTCATTGAAGCCGGAACATGGAAGCCCGAGGAATATTTTATAATGTTGGGAATGGAAAGAAATATATAGAAATCCATAGCGGTATTAATTTACGACGCGCATAATTAGTGTGGGCATCTTGAAGCATAATCTGTGCATTTTGTTGGTTAGAATATCGTATTTGTTTAATTATGTCGGCAGAATTTAAAAGGGAACATTTTGAGAAGCCAGTCAAGTAGAACAGAACAGGTGCTTCATGTCACTGCCAAGCGGGCGAGGGTGAAACGCCGGCAGCTGATAGAGAAACACACAGTGGGGATAACGGGACAGGCGTGGAATTGAGATTGTATTCTCGGCCGGGGAGAACTTTAAATGTTGAATTTAGTTGAAATTCATATCCGGTAATAACCAGAGTATTATGGAATACTGTAAATTTGTTTAATTGGAGACGTAATGAACATTTGAAACCACGAACTTCGAGTATAAGGAACAAGAGTAACCAAATTCAGGGTTGTCCAAAATATAGAGCGATGGTAGTGATGATTGGTTTGTCTGTGAGGGGTGCGCAAAATTTGTAAATAGTATGACGAGATATGACATCGTAATTATATGGCGAGTTGTTTTGGTCTGTACGTAGATTATTAGGATATCCAAGTGTTAATAATGGCTAGGACTAGATTAGATTTAAAGTGTGAGATCATGAGACAAGATATATAACTGGACATGAATTATGTAACAATTCTTTTCCAGCCAGATAAACATAACATGATTGAATTTACATCACAGCTGCGTAGGAATTTGTGAAGAAACCAGAGTCCGCGGAGATAAAAATTGTTGTTCTTTAACATTTCGTTAAATCATTTAAATTTGTTTAATTATTAAATTCAGTGAAACCGCATTTTGAAATAACTTTAATCGAGCGAATAATTTGGAGATGCATTCTGGAAATCTTAGTTTGTTTTCTGGGGATTTTTTAAATGGTAAAGTAACGATTAAGGGGACATGTCCGAAGGAAATGGATTTTACTGCCACAAAGTTTGTGAGCATTGCTATTGTTGTAATTATTTAACTTTGATTGATTGAGCAGTGAATGTGCTGGGGATAGTAAATTGGAAACTTTGGTCATCAACCGATGTAACTTAATTGTGTTTAGCCTTCAGATTAGAAACTTGGATGGTCAAGGGGTCATCAATCTCAGTGACTTAGATTAGGGCCATATGCCACTGTAGCATCATTTTCCTTGCGGTCATCATCCACAATGACTTTAAAGTAACTTAGAAGTTTAGATGTCGGTCCATGACATAGATGCAGGTCACATCGATTGAATTAAGTGTCCATGCCGCAGAACCACTGTGTGGCACACACCGATTGGACTGCCTTAATTATACCCAGAGTCCAGAGTTCGTGTTACGAGGGCTGGACCATAACGAATCACTATGATGGTACATGTGGTCTCACATGGAAGCCGAATTTAAGGATTTCCAGACTTTCCTTTCTTAAATAATTAATAATTGAGACAATGGTTTCTAGTAAGAATGCCCATCAGGCAGTTGCGTCGAAGGCTCACACCAGTGTTCTGACCTTTATGTAAAAATGATTGTGGTGTCCAGTGGACACAATTGACTTCAATGATGCCGTTGACGTATCAGAATGCTTCAAATTTTCCTGAATATATAGAAATCTTTTAAACAGGCCTTTCATTCCAGTAGATAGATTAGAATTACTGAACCCTACCTTTACCTCAGCAAGTGACGAAGAACCCGATACGACCCAAGAGACAGATCTCATGATCTTTGCTGATAGGTAAGAAAGGTAGGTATCCCTCAATATGGACCAAAGGGTTCAGTATATTGCCATGTCGTTACAATTGGGAGATTCTGGACCATCTGGTCCTAACAAAGTAAATTTTCAATTTAGATCACGAAATTCAGGGCGTTCATATAGTACTTATATATAATGGAGATTCAATTAATCCCTCTTCAGGATTGCTTCATATTTGATCGTCCCGAATGGTTTACCACACCGTAGGAGTTCGCATTTAAATTAGGTATACTGAATACTTGTGATCAGTGCAGTGACTGATTTGTCATTTGCTGTTCATGATGTAAGTTAAATTTATGTTTTGATCGTTTTGAAATCTACCTATGACTATTTGGTGATACCTCACCAGATGCATTTTGTACCACTAAAATACTTTCTTCAGCTTGTCCCAGTTGTTCCTGGGAACGCTGAAAACACCCAGGTTCAGTATGGTTTTAGATGGGGATTTAAGACTCAAAGGAAAAATTTTCATTGTTCTCTTGTGGGCAACGGTTTTCATTTGCAACTTATATAGTACACTTGTGTAGCGCTTTCAACTGTATCAACTCAGACTGTGCTTTACAACCTCTAAGCAGGATAGGTTCCTCATCAGAATGAATGGAATATGGCAAAAATATTTTATAAGACTAGGTATAAACGTGAAAATTCGCTTGTTTCCTCCATATCCAATTTCAAACAAATTGTGAAACACATGGTATCCTCTGTCTTCACGTGGTCTATAAACCAACAGTAATACGATCACTAGTTTATGTGAGAGTACGTTTTAGTCTATAATAAGTAAAATGTTCGCTTGCTTGGAAAAATTATGAGATAGAATTACTTCACTGAGGGACCTATTGTACATCGCAAGTTGTCCTAAATTATGCTTGGCTAAGCCTATCGGTTCAGGGCCATGGAGCGTCCGGATTGGTCTCCAAAACTAACTATTAAACTTTATCTAAATGTATATGGATCTGGAACACAAATGTGAATGACAACTATACCGATGTAGAGAGATAAAATCATATTTATTAAATCTAAGACAGAACAAAAATGAAACCTTTGGAACGTGAATACTACTATAACAAGGAGTCGGAAATCAGATAACCCTAATCGAAATTTGGCTTACCTCCCGGTGTTTTAATCTACCTTATGTTAGAGAATAGTACTAATTTTCGCATCCATAATAGAGGAAAATCCCAGCAAATGCAAGATATACAAACACATATTAAAACCCAAATGTCAGTATGACGCCGGTATGTATAACTCCCAAATAATACAGATTCTACCTCCATGGTCGCGGCCTGGACTGCACGGATGGGATATGATGCCACAACTTTTAAAAAAGCTCACAGCGCTTACATCAACAAAAACAACATAAGCGACCACAATAAACACAAAAATAATATACAAGAATGCATAACAGGAAATGTAAATCACCACATACAAATATGAACTACTCGTATCTGAAAAACAACAAATACATAGAAATACATTCACCTTGACGTAGCGCAAACGAGGTTCGATCCCTCATGCACTCAGGTCCTCAACTGTTTGACAGCTTCATCTTATATACTTGCAATCCCTGGTCAGTTTCGACATTCCACGTAAAAAGAAACTAAATTCTAGCTGGCTCGAAGCAATTCTATACAAGAATTCTGTTTGACTAGCCTCTACACTGAACGGATGGGCAGGATTTCATCTCTTTTTTCAAAGACCTTCTAAAACTCCCTGCTGAAACAGCTGGGAATGGTTCACCTCCCTCGTATCTCCCGCATACAACTAGGACCTGGGACACATTCACTTTCTAGCATTAATATTGGCTTTTGCCGGCCCATCATATCATTTCGCTTTATCTGCGATCACATAATGTATGTGCACCCTGCAGTAATGTTCACTCAGACATCATATTTTCCATTTATAAGACATTTATCATAACTCCCATTAAGGGACCATTAACTTCCTCTATCTAAACCTAGGGGTTTATCCTCTAACTCCACGTTCGATTGCAGGCCAGGTCAATGAACCAACCAGTCCTGTGCTTGTCTCGAGAATTGTCACTAAGCAACAATTGGATAATACGTCCCGCCAGACTTCTACATTCACTTGTAACTCCACGCATCACGGAAGATAACAAAATGCATGCCTCGCCTGGCTTTACTTTTGCTTGAATGCGTTTTAAATCCTGACTTTCAGGTTCAAGTCTCTACAAGGGCGCTACCGTCCCTTCACACAGATGACCGAATGGTTACGCTCAGCTACACTAAACGTGTTTATGTAAAAACTTACGTAAAAAGAGCAAAGCAAAGTCACCTCCGTAGAGGGCATGAAGGCCCTTGGAGGGGTGGAAGGTAAAGGCTTCCACCATTGTTAACCTCGGCACGTGATGGGGTTGAGTAGTTAGCTCTACGCCCGGCCGTCTTTGCCCCTAGGAATTAACCTGGTACTCATTTTTGGTGTAGGCTGAGTGAACCTCAGGGCCATATGCACCTCTGGAAGTGGAAATCTCGTTTCTTAAATTTTTACGACTTCCTGACGGGGATTCGAACCCACGTCCTTCCAGGCGAACCGAGCACGCCTTTACCGCCTCGGCCAGGCAGTCCCTATAAATTTATGTACAAACTCAAAATAACTATTACCCCGTAAGGCATTCCACAATAAAGAAAACAAACCTATTTACACCCTAACGCATGCATTCCGCTCCCATCCAAATTAATATAGGCCTACATAGCGAAGATCTTCGCCTTGAAGCGGCGTTTACGAACATCTATCTACATTTATCTACACACTCACCGGATAGACTGCGAAATCTACTCTTATATAATTTACTGATAGACTTATCTGTTTTGCTACTCGTGCTTCACGCCAGCGACGGTGACTTGAGATGTCCTGGGTTCCATGCTGGCGTAATTCAACATTCTAGTGATGTCTTCTTCTTAAAGTTGACGATCTGGTCCTCTTCAGCTGTACAAATAAACGTATTATTTATCGTATTTCGACAAACATTTGTGCACTTTTCGCTCCACGGGATATCGCTATCTACACTAGGAAATTTTTATGTTTCTTCAGAGGGAGTATTTGTTCGTTCCTCAAATCTTACTATACCTGCTTATTAAGTCTATTTCCTTTTTTTTTTTTTTACAGTCATCCTAGTCTCACTGCTCACTTACTTTAAATACTCTGACTATCTCTTCGTTAACTGTTCTTCTGATATGAAGTAGCTTGACACGTACAGCGCAGCTCGTAACTTTCAACAGGGATAGGGGCGCTTATCTCCTTATGCTTATAGACCCTTGCCCACTCCACTGGGTCCAGGGGTTCCTCAAAATACATTGAGTTTCCTTTGTACGGCGAATACTTTCTCCCAACGGATATTCAAAAGCTCACCATTTCTTTATTAATTGCTCTGTTGCTACAAGTTGTAGACCTAAGATGCTCGATAAATGAAATTAGGATTTATCCTAGTTCTAGATTGGCTCCAAACGGCCTTATAACGGAAATCTTAGCGTGTTTGGAAAGGGTTTCACTACTGGAGTCGCTCGTAGTTGTCGGGCCTCAGTTGGCTATAAGAGAATCCCAAAACAAATTCTACAATCTCCATCTTCCTCGCAGCTGCTTGTTTCTCTCTCATCGGCCGCTACCCTAAGTTATTCCATTGTGAGACTGGCGTGCCATATTGAGATATTCCTCGCTAACTCTTCTCCGTTCATGACCCGCTGAATGTCTTCAACACACTCTATGCGCTCCACTGGGCTCCTAGGGTCGGTCTCTGAAAGGGTTAAGTATATTACCGCTCGGTATTTCTAACTGGAGGAAACATACATTTAACCATGCCGTTATCAATATGAAACGATTTGTCCTTAGGTCACAATAACGAAATATTCGTGATACTGCCTAATAACTGCATCGATTGAAGGAGATGGCTTTAGAATTTAAAATCTCCGTTTCTCGACGGCTGAAGATAATAAAATTGCACGCGGTGCCTATCAGCTGGTTTCGCATTTGTATTCCGGTTCCGGTATCCTTTACCTCGTCATTTAGTGGGACAGAGCGATTTTGTCTTGCCGGCTTTACCAACGGAAAATAACCTGGTATGCATTTCTGGTATAGACTGAGTAAAACTCAGGGACTTGTGCTTCTCCGAAATTGGAAATCCTTTTTCTGATGGGGAAACCATGACCTGGCGTGCCTTCACATTAGTTTGATATCATTTAATAATCATCATCATCATCATCTGTTTACCCTCCAGGGTCGGCTTTTCCCTCGGACTTAGCGAGGGATCCCACCTCTACCGCCTCAAGGGCAGTGTCCTGGAGCTTCAGACTCTTGGTCGGGGATACAACTGGGGAGAATGACCAGTACCTCGCCCAGGCGGCCTCACCTGCTATGCTGAACAGGGGCCTTGTGGAGGGATGGGAATATTGGAAGGGATAGGCAAGGAAGAGGGAAGGAAGCGGCCGTGGCCTTATGTTAGGTACCATCCCGGCATTCGCCTGGAGGAGAAGTGGGAAACCACGGAAAACCACTTCCAGGATGGCTGAGGTGGGAATCGAACCCACCTCTACTCAGTTGACCTCCCGAGGCTGAGTGGACCCCGTTCCAGCCCTCATACCACTTTTCAAATTTCGTAGCAGAGCCGGGAATCGAACCCGGGCCTCCGGGGGTTGCAGATAATCACGCTAACCACTACACCACAGAGGCGGACATCGTTTAATAATAATAATAATAATAATAATAATAATAATAATAATAATAATAATAATAATAAAAATTGATGAATGACTACAGACTAGTAGATTCTAAACATACTGAAAACGTGCTTCGAACTTGGGAATGGTACACGAAGAAAGGAAATGTTGATGACTAGCTCGCACAGGCCGTCCAAAGGCTACGACTGCAGTCGATGACCGTTATCTTCGAATTTCATCTTGGCGGAAGCCTGAACGAAATATCACCATGATGAATAATGATCTTCGGACAACCGGGCGAGTTGGCCGTGCGGTTAGGGGCGCGCGGCTGTGAGCTTGCATTCGGGGGATAGTGGGTTTGAATCCCACTGTCGGTAGTCCTGAAGATGGTTTTCCGTGGTTTCCCATTTTTACACCAGGCAAATGCTGGGGTTGTACCTTAATTAAGGCCACGGCCACTTCCTTCCAACTCCTAGGCCTTTCCTATCCCATCGTCGCCATAAGACCTATCTGTGTTGGTGCGACTTAAAGCCACCAGCAAAAATAATCTTCGGACAAGCACAGCCGCCGAGTTTCAACTCAAACTGCAGGAGGCACAA
This sequence comes from Anabrus simplex, assembly GCF_040414725.1. NCBI lineage: Eukaryota > Metazoa > Arthropoda > Insecta > Orthoptera > Tettigoniidae > Anabrus > Anabrus simplex. The sequence goes on from NC_090266.1 coordinate 526,834,528, forward strand.
CTTGTCTCGATGCCCATTGCGAGGGACAGCTCTCAAATCTAAATATAGTGGGACGCGGTACAAATGGCCCCAACATTATTCTGAATGATCTCTTCAGAATGGAGACAAAGACCTTTCCATGAATGATTGTTGCATAAGCCTTGTTCCTGACAATCGTGTACAACGTGTTTGGAGGAAATCTGTCCAGGTTTCACGTCTCAGAAACACTGTCCAGTACGAGTAGCAGGGTGGTGGTTCACTGATATTTTGGGGGTGGCATGAAATGAAATGGCGTATAGCTTTTAGTGCCGGGAGTGTCCGAGGACATGTTCGGCTCGCCAGATGCAGGTCTTTTGACTTGACACCCGTAGGTGACCTGCGCGTCGTGATGAGGATTAAATGATGATGAATACGACACATACACCCAGTCCCCGTGCCAGGGAAATTAACCAATTAAGGTGAAAATTCCCGACCCTGCCGGGAATCGAACCCAGGACCCCTGTGGCCAAAGGCCAGCACGCTAACCATTTAGCCATGGAGCTGGACGGGGGTGGCATTATGTTCGGCCATCGTACGCCAGTCCTAGTTATACAGGGCAATATCACGGCTGTACGATACAGGGACGACATCCTCCGACCCACAGCAACACCGTATCGCCAGCATTTCGTAGGGGACTTTGTATTAATGGAAGATAATGCGTGCATCCAGCGTGCGGTTCCCGTTAATGACTTCCTTCGTGATCACGATATCGCTCGACTAGAATGGTGGCCGTGTTATCCGGACGTGGATCCTATCGAATAGGCATGGAATAAATTAAAGAAATATGTTTACGGATGTCGCCACCCACCAGCCACCCACTCCGCGAGATTTACGCCGAATCGCCATTGAGGAATGGGACAATTTAGACCAATATTACATTGATGAAGACGAATTCAGGCTTGTATTAGTGTAAGGGGATGTGTTGCCCCGTATTATAGGTACTGGTGTGTGCTGTATTCAGTAAGTCAAATTGAGAAAGCAAAGCTATATTGTTGTAGAGGCTCTCATTTTTTGTTTTATTGCTGATGAATAACGCAGATATGATGCCTTTTTAAGTCTCTCTTTCACATTTTGTAAAGAGTCAGGAACATTTTAGTCCGAGGCAATGTAAAACATTTCTAGTTATGTGTTCCTTGCAAACCTTGGGTATCAGTAGTATACCAGGTTTGACGACACCATCACGTACAGTGAACGAATGCGTTGGCTGCACCGTGACCTTGCATTCAGCAGATCGTGGGTTTGAACCCCACTGTTTTCATCTCCGAATATGATTTTGCGTGAGTTTCCATTTTCTTGCCAGGCAAATGTTTGGCTCCAGAGTTAAGTGGCCAACGTCTTGTCCTTCGGTTCTCGGCGTCCCAAGTTCTATTACCGGTCGTACCGAGGGATTTTATTCTTAAACTATCAATTCACCACATTCGGGGACTGCATTTTTGTTCTGTACCATTATGTCTGCAACTTACACAAAATTATCCACCACAACACTAACACAGTTTCCTGTACACGGCAGGTACCGCCCACGCTCATTGGAGGGAGTGCCCTACAGGGGATTCATCAGGCTAGGAACAGCTACATGGGATTAAATTAAACCAGGCCTTAATTGAGGGCACAGTCGCTTCCTTTCCATTCCTAGCCCATACATATCCCATCGTCGCTATAAGACCAACTGTTAGAAATTAGATAAATTGCATACCGCCTCATTTCGTCGCTATAAATAACTCGATACACCATGAATCCATTCATTTAAACCAACAGTGAAATATAAAATAAATGAAGTGCTTATTCTGAAGAGAACAGTCTGCTGTAAATCCCTGCTACAATGTACATAACGCAGGATGGGAAATATTTTATTTTTATTTCCTCCTCATAATTATAGTTCATTTGATAAATATTTTAAAAAACAATTTGTGTTTATTTCCGTTTCATTTTGTAGGCATAGCGTTAACAGTCGTTCATGCAGCAGGTCTGTTATACCACAGAATTATAGTGGAATAATGTTGGTATGGCAGTTGCTCACCAAACATAAAGCATATAGTATATTGCACCTCATCTAGCATAAACTTATGCTAGCCGAAATGGCAATCCGAACTTCCAGCTGTGAAATATCAACATCAAAACGTATAGCCGCGGAGAAACACTGCTCCACTCATCGCACATTACACAGTTTATTTCTTCATTCTAAACCTTAAAGAGAGAAGTGACTGACCATGCGGTTGACTCCTCTGTATCTTGGCCTTCGGGACGTAACGGGGGAGGGGGTTGTATTTCAATCATCTGGTGGGATTCTTTACTGTGAACAATTTATTCGTTTGGTTTAAGACCTGGGGTTTTTGATGTCGCCAATAAACCTGAGCCCATAAGTAACACTACCGTCTATCACAATAACACTCAATTTCCTCTACGTGAGAGACGTCGCTCGCCCTCGTGGGAGAATCTGCCCTAGATGGGCTTCACCAGTCTAGTAATATATGATTTAGATTCTTGTTCTTTTTTTTCATTATTCCCATTCAAATGCGCGTTTGAACTTGTTCGTTGGCCGGAAGGATTTTGCCTTCTTCTCCTCCCAAAATATCTTCACCAATGCACCGTGTTGCATCTTGCATTCTGTGGACCACTTCCTACCAGTTTTCTTTTTAGGTTTCTCCAAGAATTTGTGCTTGGCTGTTGTACTAAAGGCTCCACGATCTTCTATGATGTCCGTGATATTCATTTCTTGGAGGTCTGCCTTTGATTCTTCTAGGCAGTTTATTTTGACCTTCTTTGAGTTGATTACTTTGAATAATCTTTTGGTGAGTCTGTAGCCGTCCATTCTATAGATATTGCCATAGAATTTCAGGTGTCTCTTGCTTACGCCATCATTCAACCTGTCAGCTAATGAGTTGAGGTCCGCTCTTATCCTCTTAATCAACATTCCATTTACTCTCGTTGGACCATAAATTTTCCGTAGAATTTTTCTTTCTTGCTTTCCAATACCTATAATATTAGGGCGACCTCAAAGGGATATGGTTTCTAAGGCGTATAAAGCTTCCGGCAAAACAACTGTCTTGTAATGTCGTAATTTGGATTACGCGATATGACTCTCTTGTTGTAGTAATTCCACGTTAGTCCCTACGCCTAATGGAGTTTAGTGGTTCTTTCTATGATTATTATTAACAACTGAGAAGTAAATCAATGTTACTCGAAAAAATAACGGGATGGTAACAATTTCCAATTACTAATGTAGAAACAGGCGCTCCGTACGTCAGTGAATTCCTCATGAATCTCCTGGAGAGAGCTAGAGCACTAATGACACACATCAATTCCTCCCTTTGTGCCCATGCCTCTCCCGCTACCGAAGTTTCCTCTGCGCTCGTCCTTGCCTATGCCTGCTGTAATGAGATGCGAGTTAAATTCATCTGCTGGATGCTCAATTTCACACGAAGTTCCCTTCTTCTAACATGAACATTACACAAAGGCCTTCAACTGCTTCTCTTCCCGCGCTTAATAATCTTGGGGCACGACCGAGTGTAAGTGTGAGAGTGAGTTTACGCTGATGTCAAGACCAAGTAGATTCGTTCGCGTTAATGTGGCCGTCCTATATTGTATGGGCGAATGAGAGGCAGATTGTAATTCATTTACACATACTCGTGAGCTTTAACAAAATATGCTATTAAGCAGTGGCGGCTGGTGGAATCTGAAGCTGGGTGTTGCACCAATATTCTGAGTGTCACATTTTTATAGCTTACAGAAATAACATGAAACTCTATTATTGTTAAGTAATGAACTACATTCTTACAAAAACTGTAATATATCTGGCAATTTCAACCCAGGAAATAAGAGGCTAATTATACACTGTAACTACAGTTATTCTTAACAATAATGGTATTGGATTTACGTCCCACTAACGACATTTTACGGTTTTTGGAGACGCCGGGGTGCCGGGATTCTTTTACATGCCCGTAAATCTACTGACACGAGGCTGACGTATGTGAGCACCTTCAAATACAACCGGACTGAATCAAGATCGAACCTGCAACGTTGGGGACAGAAGACCAGTGCCTCAACCGTCTGAGCCACTCAACCTGGCACAGTTATCAATCAATATTGATCTGCATTTAGGGCAGTCGCCCAGGTGGCAGATTCTCTATCTGTTGTTTTCCTAGCCTTTTCTTAAATGGTTTCAAGGAAATCTAAACGTATTGAGCATCTTCCTTGGTAAGTTATTCCAATCCCTAACTCCCCTTCTATAAACGAATATTTGTCCCAATCTCTCCTCTTCGATTCCAACTTTATCTTAGTATTGTGACCTTCCTTAATTTAAAGACACCACTCAAACTTATTCGTCCACTAATGTCATTCCACGCCGTCTCTCCACTCACAGCTCGGAACATACCACACAGTCGAGCTGCTCGTCTTCTTTCTCCCAAGTCTTCCCAGCCCAAACATTGCAACATTTTTGTAACGCTACTCTTTTGTCGGAAATCACCCATAACAAATCGAGCTGCTTTTCTTTGGATTTTTTCCAGTTCTTGAATCAAGTAATCCTGGTGAGGGTCCCATACACTGGAGCCACTGGAACCACTGGAACCACTGGAACCATACTCTAGTTGAGGTCTTACCAGAGACTTACTTTTGGCTCACTTGAATTGAAAATTTGCCGTCCTGTTTTTTCATTGAAGCATGATGTTGGTAATATTGTGGGTGGTCTGGTAGGGCGTGGAAAATAAATTATCCATCAAGTTGGCCGCGCGGATAGGGTCGCGTATCTGCGAGCTTGCATTCGGGGTACAGTGGGTTCAAACACCACTGTCGGAAGCCCTGAAGATGGTTTTCCTCTGGTCCCCATTTTCAAACCAGGCAAATGCTGCGGCTGTTCCTTAATTAAAGCCACGGTCGCCTCCTTCCAACTCCTAGCCCTTTTCTATCCCATCGTCGCCGTAAGACCTATATGCGTCGGTGCAACGTAAATGAAATTTGTCAATTTAAAAATGGAAATGAATCACCTTTGCGAGAGGAGGAAAGTAGGAATGAAGTAATCTCCGCAGAGTGGCGCAATCCAACGGGGACATTTGGAACTTTTTCTCGGTAGGGGACATGCTAGTCTCGTGCAGCTCCCTGAGACCGATACTGGCGAGCATGCTACCTGATGCTATACAGGCTGAGGCTCGTCCCTGCTGAAGTACATTGCGCCACGCTGTCCGCTAGGGAGTTGCCGTAGGAAAGCAAACCCCCTGAGTTTCATTCGAAGCCAGCAGCGTTTGATGGTCCGTCACGAAGCATTAGTACAGCAAACGACAGAAGATGGTTGATTTTAACATGTTTTCGAATACATGTTAGGTCTATTAAACTAAAACATTAGAGGAAAATAAGACAAGTGAAGTGCAAAATTATTGGGAGTTGTGCAACCCTGCAAAAATACCTCGCACCGCCCCTGCTATATAGTATATTTTTCTTATTAACTCTGTAGTGAGCTTTATCAAGACCAGGACAATTTTCTTTGAAAGAGGAGTTACTTTGATAAATAGTTTAACGTCTTGACAAGAAATAGCTACCCGCTCACGGAAAGGATCAGTCTGGAGTGATGATGACCGAGCAAGTGACCGCGAAGTTTGGGAGATAGTTGTTACGAATCCCACTGCAGGCAGCCCTGAAGATGGTTTTCCGTGGTTTTCTATTTTCACACAGGCTGTACATAAATTAAGGCCACGGTCCTTTCTTCCCAAACCTAGCCCATCTCTATCCCATCGTCGCCATAACACCTATTTGTGGCGGTGCGACGTAAAGAAGATTGTAAAAAAGTGTTCTGGAATAATGTCATTTGCCAAGTGAAATTTTGACGTAAGTTATTTATTATCCAAACGAGCTGTTGCTACACAGTGCATCATTTTTTTCTAGTTTCACATCTTACGGCGATAATGAGATAAGAAAGGGTTAATTATTTAAGAAAGTGCTAAGTAAAGAACAGAGAGGGAATCTGCCACCTGGGCGACTGCTCTAAATAAAAATAAGAGGTGAATGATTGACTGATTGAAGGAAGGGACCATGGCCTTAATTAAGGTACTACCTCGGCATTTACTTGGTGTGAAAATTGGGAATCCACAGAAAACCGTCTTCACGGCTGCCGACAATGGTGTCAGAACCCACTATCTCCAGAATGTAAACTGATAGCTACCTACTATGTAAATATGAGTAACTGTTGTAATGTGGGGCATCGGTACTTCATAAGACTAAAACATGAATCAAAAGTAATGGAATATTCAAGTAAATAATTCCCTAGTTTATCTGTATATATGTTAATGACATTCACTAAGAAGAATGACTTAATTTCAAGATTTAAGCATCAGTGTACAAGTTGGCTAAGCATATTATAACCGTACCGAACACAACTAGTTCTGATAAGCACTCAATTTTCAGCTATCAAAAGAATACACACATAAGTTTTTGGAGGTGCATAAACGGTCAGGATAGACTTAGGAATTGAAATATCACAGTAATCGTGCTTCAAGAACTAAGACTCAAATATTCATTTTTTGACAAGATCATAGAAAAATGTTTGTACATGAGCTAATTTACAAGTGTAATTGTATCCTTCAAATACATACATATAATATTTCATTTATATAATACTCCAATAATGTTTATAATTTGCTTCACGTCGCACCGACACAGATAGGTCTTATGGCGACGATGACATAGGAAATGGCTAGGAGTGGGAAGGAAGCGTCCACGGCCTTAATTAAGGCACGGCCCTAGCATTTGCCTGGTTTGAAAATAGGAAACCAAGGAAAACCATCTTCAGGGCCGCCGAAAGTGGGGCTCGACCCCACTATCTCTCTAGTTATATTGAATAATCCTATAAGAAATATATCCGTATACACAGTGAGAAATTATTGTGTAAGTAAAATGTTTGGAAACCTAAATGTTCTAAAGGCCACTAGCCGCACATCTCCATATGAGGGTCAGAATATGCCAGTGGTTGGCAACAATCACGAGAAGGCACTGTCTCAAGAAGACTTCCACTACGGCCACTACTGAGAGGGAAGACCGCTGTTTTCGCCGCATGGCTGTGGTGGATCGTACTGCATCCACAGCAGCCATTAGAGTTTCATTTGGCACCAGAGCGATACAGCGAACTGTAACAGATCGGTTAATTGAGGGACGTACTGTAGTGTTCATTACATTAACTGCCAATCACAGCCATCTGCGACTTCAGTGTGTCAAACTAGAACTCACTGGATGCAGTGCTTAATCTCTAAACTCTTATGGGCCGAAACGCATACCCACATATTTTATCCGTTTTCAATTATATCCCCACCCAGAAACTGAATCAAATAAATATGTTACCTAGACAATTGCTTAGCCTAAATTGCTTTCCTCTAAAGTAATGTCTTCTTGGTGCTGGAATTTCATTTTCCGCCAGTTTATGTTATCGATGTTGAATTTAACTATGGGATGATCTCTGAACTTCAATTCACAAATTAAACGTGTAAGACGTGAGTTATCTCCGATATGAAACGTACGTTCAATCCCAAATAAATTCCACCAGCGAAAAAATCGTCTTCCTTAAATTTATTAACCTAAATATCATTCAAATAGACTGGAGATTCTAGCAGGGTATAGCAACTATAACGTAATATTTACTCATGTATCATATCATACAATGGTTTATAAGTGTGGGTTACTGTAGTCACGTCCTAGTTTGTGAAGCATGGGCAACGGTTGAGTGGCCTAGTAAGTGGTCCTCACAGTCGGGATACCAGTTGCTATAGAATGGAGTGGGCATCTCGGACATATTCTTAGTCATGGCCCTCCTAGTGCTCAGCCGGCTAGGACTATACAATTCACCAGTGGTCCATAACCCGTTAGAGGAGAGATCCTCACTTGGACTATGTGCAAGTAGGGTAGCATCCTGCTTCATGAATTTACCGAGCTCAGAACATTTTAAGCAAGCCTCGGACCTATGGGAATAACGGAGTCCCACTCCCATTTGACAGGCGTGGGACTCCTTGGAAACAACTTGGCGAACGAAATGGAATTCGATGGGGAGCTATCAATATTAATGGGGCTTATGGAAGAAAGAAAGTAGAACTGGCTGAGTCAGCAAAAAGGATGCATCTGGATGTGCTAGGAGTAAGTGATATTCGGGTAGGAGAGATAACGAGGAAGAGATAGGAGGTTATAAAGTGTACTTGGCGGGTGTTAAAAAGGGAAGGGCAGAGTCTGGGGTAGGGCTCTTTATCAGGAACACGCAACATAACTTAGTTTCTGTTAGGCACGTAAATGAGCGAATGATGTGGGTAGATTTGTCAGTTGGAGGAAGTAGGACTAGAATTGTATCCGTGTATTCACCATGTGAGGGTGCAGATGAGGATGAAGGTGACAAGTTTTATGAAGCATTGAGTGACATCGTGGTCAGGGTCAACAGCAAGGATAGAATAGTGCTAATGGGCGATTTCAATGCAAGAGTTGGAAATAAAACTCAAGGATACGAAAGGGTGATTGTTAAATGTGGGGAAGATATGGAAACTAATGGTAATGGGAAGCGTTTGCTGGACTTCTGTGCTAGTATGGGTTTAGCAGTTACGAATACATTCTTCAAGCATAAGGCTATTCACCGCTACACATGGGAGGCTAGGGGTACCAGATCCATAATAGTCTATATCTTAACCGACTTAGAATTCGGGAAATCTGTTAGGAATGTACGAGTTTTCCGGGTATTTTTCAATGATACAGACCACTATCTGATCTGTAGTGAACTAAGTATCTCTAGGCCTAGGTTAGAGGAAGTGAAATCTGTCTGCAAACGAATAAGGGTAGAAAATCTGCAGGACGAGGAAATTATACAGAAGTACATGGATATGATTAGTGAGAAATTTCGAACAGTGGACAGTAAGCAGGTTCAGGATATAGATAGTGAATGGGTGGCATACAGGGATGCTGTAGTAGAAACAGCAAGGGAATGCCTAGGAACAACTGTCTGTAAAGATGGGAAAAGGCGAACATCTTGGTGGAATGAAGTGAGAGCAGCTTGTAAACGTAAAAAGAAGGCTTATCAGAAATGGCTCCAAACAAGGCCCGAGGCAGACAGGGATTTGTACGTAGATGAAAGACAATAATAATAATTTTATTTGCTTTACGTCCCACTAACTAATCTTTTACGGTTTTCGGAGACGCCGAGGTGCCGGAATTTAGTCCCGCAGGAGTTCTTTTACGTGCCCGTAAATCTACCAACACGAGGCTGACGTATTTGAGCACCTTCAAATACCACCGGACTGAGCCAGGATCGAACCTGCCAAGTTGGGGTCAGAAGGCCAGCGCCTCAACCGTCTGAGGCACTCAGCCCGGCGTAGATGGAAGAAACAAAGCGAAACAAATAGTTGTTGAATCCAAAAAGATGTCGTGGGAAGATTTTGGTAATAACCTGGAAAGGCTAGGTCAAGCAGCGGGGAAACCTTTCTGGACAGTAACAAAGAATCTTAGGAAGGGAGGGAAAAAGGAAATGAACAGTGTTTTGAGTAATTCAGGTGAACTCATAATAGATCCCAGGGAATCAGTGGAGTGGTGGAGGGAATATTTTGAACATCTTCCCAATGTAAAAGGAAATCATCCTGGTGGGGTTGCGAACAGCCGAGCTAATGGGGAGGAGAAAAATGGTGTTGGTGAAATTACGCTTGAGGAAGTGGAAAGAATGGTAAATAAACTCCATTGTCATAAAGCAGCAGAAATAGATGAAATTAGATCTGAAATGCTGAAGTATAGTGGGAAGGCAGGGATGAAATGGCTTCATAGAGTAGTAAAATTAGCATGGAGTGTTGGTAAGGTACCTTCAGATTGGACAAAAGCAGTAATTGCACCTATCTATAAGCAAGGGAACTGGAAGGATTGCAACAACTATCGGGGTATCTCATTGATTAGTATACCAGGCAAGGTATTCACTGGCATTTTGGAAGGAAGGGTGCGATCAGTCGTTGAGAGGAAGTTGGATGAAAACCAGTGTGGTTTCAGACCACAGAGAGGCTGTCAGGATCAGATTTTCAGTATGCGCTAGGTAATTGAAAAATGCTACGAGAGGAATAGGCAGTTGTGTTTATGTTTCGTAGATCTAGAGAAAGCATATGACTGGGTACCGAGGGAAAAGATGTTCGCTCTACTGGGGGACTATGGAATTAAGGATATATTATTAAAATCAATCAAAGGCATTTATGTTGACAGTTGGGCTTCAGTGAGAATTGATGGTAGAATGAGTTCTTGGTTCAGGGTACTTACAGGGATTAGACAAGGCTGCAATATTTCACCTTTGCTTTTCGTAGTTTACATGGATAATCTGCTGAAAGGTATGAAATGGCAGGGAGGGATTCAGTTAAGTGGAGATGTAGTAAGCAGTCTGGCCGATGCTGACGACTTGGTCTTAATGGCAGATTGTGCCGAAAGCCTGCAGTGTAATATCTTGGAACTTGAAAATAGATGCCATGATTATGGTATGAAAATTAGCCTTTCGAAGACTAAATTGATGTCAGTAGGTAAGAAATTCAACGGAATTGAATGTCAGATTGGTGACACAAAACTAGAACAGGTCGATACTTTCAAGTATTTAGGTTGTGTGATCTCCCAGGATAGTAATATAGTAAGTGAGATTGAATCATGCTGTCGTAAAGCAAATGCAGTGAGCTCGCAGTTGCGATCAACAGTATTCTGTAGGAAGGAACTCAGCCTCCAGACGAAACTAGCTTTACATCGGCCTGTTTTCATACCAACTTTGCTTTACGGGAGCGACAGCTGGGTGGATTCAGGATGTCTTAGTCATGTTAGAAGTAGCATACATGAAGGTAGCAAGAATGATTGCTGATACAAACAGGTGAGAACAATGACAGGAGAGTACTCAGAATGAGGAGATAAAGGCTAATTTAGGAATGAACTCGATGGATGAAGCTGTACACATAAACCGGCTTCGGTGGCGGGGACATGTGAGGCGAATCGAGGAAGATAGGTTACCTAGGAGAATAATGGACTCTGTTGTGAGGGTAAGAGAAGTAGAGGTAGACCAAGACGACGATGGTTATACTCGGTTTCTAACGATTTAAAGTTAAGACGTATTGAACTAAATGAGGCCACAACACTAGTTGCAAATCGAGGATTGTGGCGACGTTTAGTAAATTCACAGATGCTTGCAGACTGAACGCTGAAAGGCATAACAGTCTATAACGATAATGTATGAATGTATGTATGTATGTATGTATGTATGTATGTATGTATGTATGTATGTATGTCTTATCATACAAGACACAACCCTGTATCCTTCTGTGTAGCATATCCGCGAAAACAATAATTAAAACATATTTGTGGTGAATGTAACGAAGATTATCTGTTAATTATCGTCCCTTAGTATATCTTCCGTTCATTATTCACGTTTTGAAGACGCTATATTCTTATCATTCCATTAGATTACCTATGACGTGATAGATTCCCCATCATCACAATTATATACTTCATGTTTGCATGCTTCCATTCAAAATCGTGGCGGCTACGGCGGTTATTGATGTACCACCGTGCCACATGTCTTCTCGCGCTTACTTGAACCTGTGACCTGGAAACTTTAATCAAATAAATATGTTACCTAGACTATTGCTTGGCCTAAATTACATTCCTCTAAATTAATGCCTTTTTTGTGATCCGATTTCATTTTCCGCCAGTGTATGTTATCGGTGACCTTTCTTCTAATACACTGACTGACAGAGCAAATGCAACACCAAGAAGGAGTGGTTCGAAAGGGATGAAAGTTGGGGAAAAAACAGAGACGGAACGGACGAATAATTGATGTTTATTTCAAACCGATATGCAGGTTACACAATGCGCACGTCATCGACTCAGTAGGATGTAGGACCACCGCGAGCGGCGATGCACGCAGAAACACGTCGAGGTACAGAGTCAATAAGAGTGCGGATGGTGTGCTGAGGGATGGTTCTTCATTCTCTGTCAACCATTTGCCACAGGTGGTCGTCCGTACGAGGCTGGGGCAGAGTTTGTAAACGGCGTCCAATGAGATCTCACACTTGTTCGATTGGTGAGAGATCCGGAGAGTACGCTGGCCACGGAAGCATCTGTACACCTCGTAGAGCCTGTTGGGAGATGCGAGCAGTGTGTGGGGGGGCATTATCCTGCTGAAACAGAGCATTGGGCAGCCCCTGAAGGTACGGGAGTGCCACCGGCCGCAGCACATGCTGCACGTAGCGGTGGGCATTTAACGTGCCTTGAATACGCACTAGAGGTGACGTGGAATCATACGCAATAGCGCCCCAAACCATGATGCCGCGTTGTCTAGCGGTAGGGCGCTCCACAGTTACTGCCGGATTTGACCTTTCTCCACGCCGACGCCACACTCGTCTACGGTGACTATCACTGACAGAACGGAAGCGTGACTCATCGGAGAACACGACGTTCCGCCATTCCCTCATCCAAGTCGCTCTAGCCCGGCACCATGCCAGGCGTGCACGTCTATGCTGTGGAGTCAATGGTAGTCTTCTGAGCGGACGCCGGGAGTGCAGGCCTCCTTCAACCAATCGACGGGAAATTGTTCTGGTCGATATTGGAACAGCCAGGGTGTCTTGCACATGCTGAAGAATGGCGGTTGACGTGGCGTGCGGGGCTGCCACCGCTTGGCGGCGGATGCGCCGATCCTCGCGTGCTGACGTCACTCGGGCTGCGCCTGGGCCCCCCGCACGTGCCACATGTCCCTGCGCCAACCATCTTCGCCACAGGCGCTGCACCGTGGACACATCCCTATGGGTATCTGCTGCGATTTGACGAAGCGACCAACCTGCCCTTCTCAGCCCGATCACCATACCCTCGTAAAGTCGTCTGTCTGCTGGAAATGCCTCCGTTGACGGCGGCCTGGCATTCTTAGCTATACACGTGTCCTGTGGCACACGACAACACGTTCTACAATGACTGTCGGCTGAGAAATCACGGTACGAAGTGGGCCATTCATCAACGCTGTGTCCCATTCATCGTTCGCTACGTGCACAGCACAGCGGCGCATTTCACATCATGAGCATACCTCAGTGACGTCAGTCTACCCTGCAATTGGCATAAAGTTCTGACCACTCCTTCTTGGTGTTGCATTTGCTCTGTCAGTCAGTGTATATCGCATTCCGTGGTTGGAATTAACTGTCCGATGATCCCTAAACTTCAATTTACAAATCAGACGTGTAAGACATGAGTTAGTCCGCCTCTGTGGTGTAGTGGTTAGTGTGATTATCTGCCACCTCCGGAGGCCCGGGTACAATTTCCTGCTTTGCCACCAAATTTGAAAAGTGGTAAGGGGGCTAGAACGGGGTCCACTCAGCCTCGAGAGGGGGACTGGATTCCCAGCTCAGCTATCCTCAAAGTGGTTTCACAATTCTCCCTCAGGCAAATGCTGGTATGGTACCTAACTTAAGGCCATTCTCAAACGCGCAGGTTGCCGAAGAATCTTAAATGACCATTGAAGAGGTAAATTAACTTGAGTATGAAATACGAATACAGTTTTGCTCGTAATGGTCCTACATGGTAGTGTCCGACTCCATAGCTAAATGGTTAGCGAGCTCGTCTTTGATCCAAGGGATCCCAAGTTCGATTCACGACCAGGTCTGAGATTTTAATCTTCATTTGTTAATTCTGATGGTTTGGGGCATGGGTGTGTGTGCCGTTTTCAGCATTAGAGTTCACGATTGGTAAGGCCCCATTCTCACAGAGGCACAGATTACCTATCAGGCGTCACATTGAAAGAACTGCACAAAGCCTCTCCAGTGGCCACACGCCAAAAGGAAAAAGATACATGGTAGTTGCAAAGAGACATATGTTTATACATACTTCGAGAAGCATATCTACTTTGTTCAGAAAAATAACGACCACCTGCTGTTTTCAGCTTTCATTGCTCAAGAATTGATAACAAACGCATGTATTCAGGAGTAAACTCATTTCCGCAATGTTTCGTTGAAATTGGAGCAGGTTATTTATTTATTTATTTATTTATTTATTTATTTATTTATTTATTTATTTATTTATTTAGCCTACGGGTTTTAGTACTGGGAGTGTCCCAGGACAATTTGGTTCGCTTGGTGCAGGCCTTTCCATTTCACGCTTCTTCTGTGTGAGATGATGATGATGAGATAGTGAAGAGTGAAACCTATTTCGGGACAGACTTTACTCCTATCAAATAACACCAAGGATTCTGCTCAACGCTTAAGGTCCATATCCGCAGGGCGAATCACCATCAACAGCGTCATATGTCCTCACCCCATATGAACACTATGAAAAGGTTTGGAAATGAATCCAGAATTTTGGCACGCTGTCTAGTAGTTAGAAGTTGTATACCACCACTTCACCTACCCTATGCCACCATTCTCTTGGTGAATTATTTTCTTCCATCAAAGGGACTCGAACCGGTTAAAAATGGCGTCAGACTACACATACTTAACGCTTTAACGATCATGGCCAACATGCGGGTTTATTGGAACAGGTAGGGAATAGCTAGGCATACGAGAAATTTGAACATAGAATCGTGTCCTAATTGCGTTGATAACCCTGGCATAAGCGATAAAGGAGTGTGCCAATGTGGAAGCAGTAGGATTAGCTGTTGGTTGCAATAAATTCTCGAATTGGTAATAGAGAAGTGGGGGAAGGAAATACTCAGGAGTAATATCTGAACCAATTCAAGATTCTTAGAAATGATTATTATTATTTTTGTTCGTTTGGTCCTCAGCCCTAAGGCTGGTTGGATCCTCAACAGCTTCGCCATCAGCTGTTATAGATGGCCTAGGCATCACTGAAGAGGCGTACTAGGGAAATGAGGTGTGAGGTAGTTTCCCGTTGCTTTCCTCACCGAGCAGGAAGTTGCTATTACATATCAGTCTGCCAAGCCCACTGAAATGCAAGCATCATACGACCCTATGAGCAACATTTTCACACCATTATTTTATGATGATGATTATTATTATTTATAATTTGCTTTACGTCGCACCGACAGACATATGTCTTATATCGGCGATGGGAGAGGAAAGGCGTGGGAGTGGGAAGGAAGTGGCCGTGGCTTTGATTAAGATACAGGCCCAGGATTTGCCTGGTGTAAAAATGGGAAAATACGGAAAACCGTCTTCAGGGCTGCCGACATTCGGGCTGGAACCCACTATCTCTCGGATGCAAACTCACAGCTGCGCGCCCCTAACCGCACGGCCAACTCGCACGGTCTCAGAAATTAAAACAGCAATTCAACAACTACACTTCCTGTAACGTTCATATTAAATATACCTTTCACAGTTGGTAGTATTGATTTATTTTCGATATGTAGGCTAAACTTATGTACGTTTTCTTGTTGATATAGCGCCATCTTCCCATGTTTATGTGGATTCAGCGAAGAACTTAAACTACCGAGCTCGATAGCTGCAGTCGCTTATGTGCGGCCAGTATCCAGTATTCGGGAGATAGTAGGTTCGAACCCCACTGTCGGCAGCCCTGAAGATGCTTTTCCGTGGTTTCCCATTTTCACACCAGGCAAATGCTGGGGCTGTACCTTAATTAAGGCCACGGCCGCTTCCTTCCCACTCCCAGCCCTTCCCTGTCCCATCGTCGCCGTAAGACTTATCTGTGTCGGTGCGACGTAAAGCAACTAGCAAAAAAAAAAAAAAAGAAAGAAAGAAAAAACTTAAACTATTTTTTCTGAAGTTGGCCGGAAAACATAGTTCTGTAAATCAGTGGTTTGGTGGCGGTTAACAAAAATACATCTATTGAAATTTCAAAGGCACTCAGGACTATTGTCATTTAACTCTTCGATCGAGTGTGGAGGGTACGGCCTACAGTCAGAGAAATTACAACAACAAAATCGACTCCAATTTCAGAACTAATGAACAGGAGGGATGTTCTATGCCACCAAGATATCATGATGCATTATGTAACTTTGCGCGGCATTGAATGAGACAAGCGACGTCCAGTTGATTCAGTCTTTGCAGAATTATTTGAATGGAAAGTTATTGCCAGATATATAGGCTATTTCATTCACTAAACTGACATTCTTATGACCAGGTTTATCTTGCGTTGTGCGGACGGACACTGAACGTAGGCGATATCTGAGTGGGCAACCTTTGAATCACAGTTACACCCGTATTCACTGACTTTAAAACTTTCTCTGACGAACAATTCACTGTTTTCCCTCGCATGTCTGTCTGTAAGGTCATCAGCACAGAGGCTGGTTGGATCCTCAAATAGCACCACTGAGGTCCGATATGTAGGAAAAAGTTATAATTACAATAATAGTTATTATTATTCTAATTATGGCCTATGGTCTCCCGAAATGCCTGGTGCAGGCCTATAGGTGTCTGTGAGTATGGGGCCCTACCTAAGATGATTTTTCATCATCATCATCATCTGTTTACCCTCCAGGTTCGGCTTTTCCCTCGGACTCAGCGAGTGTCCTGGAGTTTCAGTCTCCTGGTCGGGGATACAACTGGGGAGAATGACCAGTACCTCGCCCAGGCGGTCTCACCTGCTATGCTGAACAGGGGCCTTGTGGAGGGATGGGAAGATTGGAAGGGATAGGGAAGGAAGAGGTAAGGAAGCGGCCGTGGCCTTAAGTTAGGTACCATCCCGGCATTCGCCTGGAGGAGAAGTGGAAAACCACGGAAAACCACTTCCAGGATGGCTGAGGTGGGAATCGAACCCACCTCTACTCAGTTGACCTCCCGAGGCTGAGTGGACCCCGTTCCATCCCTCGTACCACTTTTCAAATTTCGTGGCAGAGCCGGGAATTGAACCCGGACCTCCGGGGGTGGCAGCTAATCACACTAACCACTACACCACGGAAGCGGTCTAAGATGATTTTTAATGTTGACAACATCGCTAACACCAGCCCCTAAGCCAGACGAATTAAGCAGTTAACGTTAAAATTTTTAACCTGGCCAGAATCGAACCCGGAACCCCTTAGACCAAAGGCCAACATGTTAACCGTTTAGCTAACTGGCGGCTGACACGCTAGCCACAATGGATGAGGGAGGCAGTGATAACACTGTTTCCTTCTGCTCATTATGCAAGAACTGCAATCTCTAATCAGCGTGAACAGAGCAGTGGACGGCACCGGATTTAAGTCACGGGAAAAATTGGAGCTTTATTTAACAGGCACTTTTTCTTAAAATTATAAACATGGTTTTGCATCAATTTGAAATGAGAACACTGTTTAGCCCTATTATAAATATTTTAAATTTGATTTACATTTCATAATTTTGCCTTACTTTACAGAAGCTATTACATACACCTACAAAACGTAGCAAAATAGGGGTAGTTGACAGATTACTCACACATACCCACACAGACTTACCTTATACTCCTTGTAAGGTAGAGCCTCCGATGACAGTAGGTGGCGCCTGCAATTATAGGAAACAATGAGTGAATTTTGGATGGAGGATAGCGTTGCGTGTATTCTGTGAGTTAGAGGAATCTGTGGGACAGCATCAGCACTCAGACTTCGAGTCAAAGGAATTAACCATCTATGATAAAACTCCCTCGACTCTGCAAAGAATCGAACCCGAGAATCGAAGTCCAATGTGCTGACCACTCAGCCAAGGAGCCGGACAAAAATTCAAATGGACCCTGGCTGGACGCTCAATATTATTATTATTATTATTATTATTATTATTATTATTATTATTATTATTATTATTATTATTATTATTATTATGTCACAGTAACGTTCCGTTTACTGCTGATGCCACTAGGCACTCAGTTTCTTACTTGTTTGAAGCCATTAGGAAGGTAGTCTTCTGATATGGTCATTTCAGGAGAAATTTGACTGATTTTTCCTCATTTCCACAATCTGGCCAATTCCGATGCGAGCTGCGCAAGTGCATTTCCATTCAACTCTGTACCATTATTGGTTCTCGAACCAATATTGTTTCTGGAAATACCGAGCTCGATAGCTGCAATCGCTTAAGTGCGGCCAGTATCCAGTATTCGGGAGATAGTAGGTTCGAACCCCACTGTCGGCAGCCCTGAAGATGGTTTTCCGTGGTTTCCAATTTTCACGCCAGACAAATGCTGGTGCTGTACCTTAATTAAGGCCACGGCCGCTTCCTTCCCACTCCTAGCCCTTTCCCGTCCCATCGTCGCCATAACACCTATCTGTGTCGGTGCGACGTAAAGCAAGTAGCAAAAAAAAAAAAAAAAAAGTTTCTGGAAATGGAACAGCAGGGAGGGGGGGGGGGGGTGTATGAAGAAAGGAAGGAAGAAATGTCGCTTGAAGCAGTCAGCAGGAGAATGACGGGAGACAGATGCAATAAATGTCAGGGGCACGCTACTAGCCGCTGTCCGCTCTAGGGAGTCACCCCACTTTCTGCCCTTTCCATCTAAATATAACCATCAACTACACAAAGGTTGACTCGTCGCATTAATGCGCTGGGGAGATGACCCAGCATTTTACTACATATTACTTGGTGGGCACGAAGGGGAGCCTGCTTTCTTTATTATCGGGTAATTATTTTGTGATCTGACGATAAGCCGTTGTTTGGAAGAGATTAACGAGTATTTTAGGTGATGATTGGGAAGGAGGCAATTAGCAGACAGGAGTCGCGAGGGTTGCAGACTTGTTGATGTTTAACACTATATTGACTGGTGCAGATTTAATCAACGGCACAGCAGGCGACCGAGAAGTGTCTGACGCGGAATAAGGGAGCTTTAGTGAAGGAATTAGCAGACGTCCAGGGGTTCACAGCAAGTTGTTACGAAGCTTAAAACATGATATTCAATAACAAACAGTAATTAGTAATCCATCTTAAGTTAGAAGGAGACGAGCTAATTAGTTGCTCGCACGGTTTCTCCTATGACAGACACCGACAACGTACCAAGCACAACCGACTAGGACAAGGAACGGCACTTCGTTGACCTTGCAAAGTAAGTTTGCTATGAACACGCGCTGCACAATTCGTGAGCGTTAGTAATCGTGTAGTGTTGATGTTGTGAGGTAACTGTGAGTCCAACATGCCTTTAAGGAGACGAAGAAGGCAGTATCAGCGGCTTACTGAGATTAAACGAGGCCTGCAATAGGGCTATGAGAAGGTGGATGTTCTTTCCGCGATATTGCAGAAATACTTGGCACGGATGTATCCACAGCACATCGGTGTTGGAAACAATTACCACGCGAAAGCCCTGTCTGAAGAAGTTAGTGATTCGGTCGCACAAGGGCCACTGCGGGCAGGGAAGACCGTCGTATTTGCAGCATGGCTGTGCTGGATCGTATTGTATCTAAAGCAACCAGAGTGACACCGGGAACTGTACCAAGTCGATTACTTGAAGGAGAGCTCCAGCCTAGACGCCCTGTAGCGTTCATGCCACAAACTCCGAACCACTGCCATCTGCGACTTCTGGCGTGTCAAGCTAAAGCTCATCGGAGGGCGGCGTGGAGATCTGTTGTTTTCTCAGATGAGAGTTGTTTCTGTCTTAGTGCCAGTGATGGCCACATGTTGGTAAGAAGGGGGCCAGGTAAGTACTTGGATCCAAGCTCCCTGCAGCGTCGACACACTGGTCCTACGCCAGGAGTTACGGTCTGGAGAACGATTTCCTTTGACAGCAGGAACGTTCTCATCGTTATCTCAAGAACATTTTTTTAAATGCTATTTGCTTTACGTCGCACCGACATAGATAGGTCTTACGGCGACGATGGGACAGGAAAGGCCTAGGAATGGGAAGGAAGCAGCCGTGGCATTAATTAATTAAGGTACAGCCCCAGCATTTGCATGGAGTGAAAATGAGAAACCACGGAAAACCATCCTCAAGGCTGCCGACAGTGGGGTTCGAACCCACTATCTCTCGGATGCGAGCTCACAGCTGCGCGTCCCTAAGCACTCGGCCAACTCGCCCTGTAGTTATCTCAAAAACCTTGAGAGCGGGTTTTACGTCAAACAAGTGATTGAAGCGTTTGTGCTGCCATTCATTCGCAGAATTCAAGGCTTTTTTTCAACAGTATAATGCACGTCCACATGCAGCGTCTGTCACACAACGTTCTCTACAGTGTATCGACTAGTTGCCTTGGCCTGCGAGATCACGAAACCTCTCGCCCATTGAGCACACATGGGACATTATGGGATGACAAATCCAGCGTCATCCATTACCAGCTTTCACCGTTGCTGATTTGACAGACCAAGTGCAACAGGCGTGGACCTCCTCCCTACAACGCGACATACTGCACCTGTACGAAACACTGCATGCACGTTTGCATGCTCGCATTCAAAATATTGGCGACTACAGCGGTTATTAATGTACCACAATGTCACATGTCTTCTCGCGCATACTTGAACCTGTGACCTGGAAACTTAAATATATGGTACCGAGATAATTGCGTATGTCATTCCTCTATACCAATATCTTCTTGGTGTTGGGCTTTTATTTTCCGCCAGTGTACGTCTAACCCTTAGTCTCGTTCCCTGATACAGGTGAGGTGTGGTGAACTTATATGGCATGTTTTACGGCCGGATGCCCTTCACAACTCTGTCCTCAGTTTCGGAGCTAATGAAGGTGAAATGAATTATGGTGAATGAAAACTGGATAAGGAGGTGGAAGGAATCAGCGGTGGCCTATGAATACGAACTGTACCGCCATTTTCCTTGTAGTGACAATGGAGAAACAACAGTAAACCGTACTGAGGACAGCGGACAGTGATGTTCGAACCCTTTCGTCTCCCGAATGCAGAGCTCGGCTTCTTGGCCGAAGTGCGTTAACACGCTTGGCCACAACGCTCGGTGCATTTTTCTTCTTATTTATCTGTTTACCCTCCAGGATCAGGTTTTTCCTCGGACTCAGAGAGGGATCTCACCTCTACTGCCTCAAGGGCAGTGTCCTGGAGCTTCAGACTCTGGGTCGGGTGGTACAACTGGGGAGGATGACCAGTACATCGCCCAGGCGGCCTCACCTGCTGTGCTGAACAGGGGCCTTGTGGAGGGATGGAAAGATTAGAAGGGACAGAGAAGGAAGATGGAAGGTAGTGGCCGTGGCCTTAAGTTAGGTACCATCCCTGCATTTGTCTGGAGGAGAAGGGGGAAACCACTGAAAATCACTTCGAGGATGGCTGAGGTGGGAATCAAACCCACCTCTACTCAGTTGACCTCCCGAGGCTGAGTGGACCCCGTTCCAGTCCTCGTCCCCCTTTTCAAATTTCGTGGCAGAGCCAGGAATCGAATCCGTACCTCCGGGGGTGGCGGCTAATTACGCAAATCATTACACCACAGAGGCAGACTCGGTGCATTCTAATAATAATAATAATAATAATAATAATAATAATAATAATAATAATAATAATAATAATAAGTCCGCCTCTTTGGTGTAGTGGTTAGTGTGATTAGCTGCCACCCCCGGAGGTCCGGGTTCGATTCCCAGCTCTGCCACGAAATTTGAAAAGTGGTACGAGGGCTGGAACGGGGTCCACTCAGCCTCGGGAGGTCAACTGAGTAGAGGTGAGTTCGATTCCCACCTCAGCCATCCTGGAAGTGGTTTTCCGTGGTTTTCCACTTCTCCTCCAGGCGAATGCCGGGATGGTACCTAACTTAAGGCCACGGCCGCTTCCTTCCCTCTTCCTTGCCTATCCCTTCCAATCTTCCCATCCCTCCACAAGGCCCCTGTTCAGCATAGCAGGTGAGGCCGCCTGGGCGAGGTACTGGTCATTCTCCCCAGCTGTATCCCCGACCAAGGGTCTGAAGCTCTAGGACAGTGCCCTTAAGGCGGTAGAGGTGGGATCCCTCGCTGAGTCAGAGGGAAAAGCCGAACCTAGAGGGTAAACAGATGATGATGATGATGATGATGATAATAATAATAATAATAATAATAATAATAATAATAATAATAACGCAATAGAAATGTTTATAGAAAATAAAAATATTTTCAAATTTCTATTTTATTATTGCGGTGATGTTCTAACTTCCATTATTTGAAAATAGATTGTAATGCGATTCCTTGGGTGTAGAATTGTCCCAGTATTTTTCACCATGAGAACCATGCTGAGGAACATTTTTTTTGTGCCTCTCATAGCCTGTGTGCAGATCATCCTTTTAGGGTGACAACTATCCTTTTATAAAATGCTGGTGGAACGTGTTGTGAGCTGTGTGTGAGCTGTAGGGAAGTTTGGAGACAACAAAAAACATCTAGTCTCCGAACCATAGGAATTAACCATACACAGTCCGTCGGACCGAAAGCGAGCTCCCTACCACTCAGCCACGAAGCCGGTCAGAGGAAAATAGGAAGGACAGTACTGAAAATTACTACTTCCAAGATAGTGTCACTTAAATATTTTTCGTCATTACTAAGGTGAAACATCCCCTAGCTTTGGATGTGACTCTCCAAAAACTTCCTAGTAAGCCAGAATTAGCGTGTTAGGTTTCTTACAACTGATGATGATGATGATGATGATGATGATGATGATGATGATGATGATGATGATGATGATGCTTGTTGTTTAAATGGGCCTAACATCTAGGTCATCGCCCCCTGTCTTATAACTAGAGCCCGCATTATATGTAATTAAGTATTCTGTTCCCATATATGCAGGTACAGGAAAAGCTAAAATGTCGGCGAATCCCGCTAAAAGGACCACCATTCCAGGAGTTTAAAGTTACATATTTTAAATATTTTGAAGGATATTGCGCATTTGAAAGGAAACACAATTCTTCTTTCACTAATTTTACATCGATTTAAGTGTTCAATTAAACACCTGAAAATAGTTTTAAAAGCCTGCATGTCTCTAACATCTAAATATAATTTAAAGTGAAGTATTCTTTCAAGGAATCGCATCCCTTTGCTATGTTGATGGTTTGTACATCCCTTAAGAAGTGACGGTACAATGTGAAGGATGGGTCAATGACATTTCGTTGCTATTACGGAGAAGGACACGAATTGAAATCGCCAGTGACATCATGCGAAGTGAAAGATCTTTTTCTGTATATAAGGATATACTAATAGACAGAAGGCATTCGAAGGCAGAAGAAAATTTGGAGAAAAATAAGTTATTAATTGCACCTCCAAATGAAAATTAGAGGTTGAATGACATCTGCACTTTAAACTTTATTCGGTTTTGTTTCCTTGTCTGTGTACAAGATATAAGTTATATTAGGTTACATTATTTATTACATATTTAACTGCATATTCTGCCAATTTTAGCTACATATTTACGTACATATTTCTTATTTTCATATTACATATAATCCGGGCTCTACTTATAACTGAATCTCTCAATCGGAGGAATAGTTTATTCAACGTTCTGGATGATATCGCTCAACAGGATTTTTCTAGAAAGAAAACTGTCTACGTTTGATATCAACCTGACACTGTCACTGGCCTGACGTTGGATTTCGTAGTCACGTTAGAAAGTTACATTT
Organism: Anabrus simplex; assembly: GCF_040414725.1. Classification (NCBI taxonomy): domain Eukaryota; kingdom Metazoa; phylum Arthropoda; class Insecta; order Orthoptera; family Tettigoniidae; genus Anabrus; species Anabrus simplex. Next base: position 526,857,906 of record NC_090266.1, read on the forward strand.
CCTACTTTATTATTCCAAAAAAGACACGTAGTTCAGTGTAACTTGTAAATCCACGTAGTGTATGTTCTAAAATCTAGAGCTTCATTGTTGGGGCAGTCAGTGTAACGCAAGCTAGCCAAAAAGACAGTGGATAATGAATGGGTGGTCAAGGTCAGAAATGCGTCTTTTCACTGAACAGTGTTGGGCAGAAAACGCGAATCCTATGAACATCTACCGACGGATTGTCTCTGTATAGTGGGCCGTGTGTAATGTTCATCTGGCACAGCGCGGGAAATATCCCGCATAGTTTCTGACAGTTGAACGACCGTTGGTGAATTGACGAAATGATACGAGATGACAGGCAAGTCACGTTGAAGCTGAAGTTATCCAGTGAAATCATACAAATGTAACAACATCCACATCTCCACTGAATCTACTTCCTCTGTGAGCTTGCATCCGGGAGATAGTGGGTTCGAATCTCACTCTCGGCAGCCCTGAAGATGGTTTTCCGTGGTTTCCCATTTTCACACCAGGCAAATACTGGGGCTGTACCTTAATTAAGGCCACGGCCGCTTCCTTCCAACTCCTAGGCCTTTCATATCCCATCGTCGCCATAAGACCTATCTGTGTCGGTGCGACGTAAAGCCACTAGCAAAAATAATAATCTCTTTCCTTCCCCTGTTTACAACTATCTCTCCAGCTAGATTCCTTTGAACGAACCAGTGTAGGCCTACACTATGCCACCTGGCAGTGGAGTTGTCATCCAGGGGTTGCATAAGTTGGAGAGAGCTGCGTTATTTTGTTTCGCCCTTATGACCTAAGGAGAATAATTTTCTGATTTTATTGCATAGCTACAAATATAATTCCTATATACGAGTACTTCTTCGTTCATGGGGACAAGTGAACGTTGTAAATAACCCCATTGACCTTACTTCCTGCGATAAAGTTTTAAATTTATTATTATTATTATTATTATTATTATTATTATTATTATTATTATTGTGGTGCCTGAGGACAAAAGCAATGGCTGATATTATTCGGCTCTTCAGTCCATAGACTGCTCTGATGCAGTCCTCCATGCCACCCTATCCTGCACTAACCTCTACATCTCAGCGTAACTACAACGTCGTACATCTCTTCTGATCTGTTTGTAATACCCATGCCTTGGTATAACCCTACCATTCTTACCGCCTACACTCCCATCAAAAACTAACTGAGCAAGTCCTGAGTATGTGTCCCATCATTCTATGTCTTCATCTGGTCAAATTTTGCCCAATAGTTCTCCTCCCAACAATTCGATTCAGTATCTCTTCATTCATGATTCGATCTACCTACTTCACCTTCAGCATTCTTTTGTAACACCACATTTCAAGATTTTCTCTTCTTTTCCTTTCTCAGATAGTTAATGTCTATGTTTCACTTCCACACATTGTCATGCTCGAGACGAAAGTACTCAAAAAATCTACTTCATGCATCAATATTCGATGCGAGTATATTTCCTCTCTTAAGAAAGGCCTTCCTTGCTTGTGCTAGTCTATATTTTATGCCCTCCTTATTTCTGCCATCGATAGTTGTACTTCTACCTAAGTAACAATATTCATCGACTTCCTTAAAGACAACATTTCATGATCAAACATTTCCTGCATTACCTGACTTCGTTCGACTGCACTCCATTACATTTGTTTTGGATGAATTTTCAACTTATTATCCTTCTCCAAGCCTATGTCCATACTTATAAGCAATTTCTCCAGGTCGTCTGTAAACTTGGATAAAAGAACAACATCATCGGAGAATCTCATAGTTTTGATTACCTCTCTTGGGATTGTGATTCAATTCTCAGATCCCTCTTTGGTTTATTTTACCGCCTGTTTTATATCGGGTGGAATGTAACTCGTGCACCAAAGTAATAAAGTTAATAGATCGTGGGGACAGGATCACAATGTTGCAAATTTCAGGTCTGTGGCTTGCATCGTTATACTATAATATTACCATGAAATCAATGATGTAAAGGGTTAATGGCTCGAAACTCAAGACTATGGAGTGTACAAACACCTAGGTCTTATTGGTTATTGGTCCTTTATCTCGATGCATTTAGCAGTAAAATATTAACAAGTTATGCTTTGAATTGTAGCTAAGTACATGTGGCAATGCAATACTAACCACCACAGAAACATGTAATAGTGCTTACATCCCTCCGTATATGGTTGGCGTCAGGAAGGGCATACGGCCGTAAAACAGGGCCAAATCGACATGTGCTACGCATTTCGCACCTGCGACCCCACAAGTGTGGGAAAAGCGGTGGAAAAATAGAAGAAGAAGAAGAAGAAGAAGAAGAAGGAGAAGAAGAAGAAGAAGAAGAAGAAGTACATGCGGCAATACAGCTACGATAAAGCAGACGGTTCACAAGCTCGGGAGCCTCGTTGGGAGAGGAGTGACTCGTGACGTAATGGTTACAATCCGGACATGGCTAGTGAACACATACTGCTTCGCTATGGCACAGTTCACATCAAGGGGATATTTGGAAATAATTTAGGCGAAGTAGGACGGAATGCTCGTGCTGCTGCGGTATGTACGTTTGAACGATTTCCCCAAGGAAGGGCTGTATATCAGCGTACGATTGTAGCAGCTATACAGAGAACAGCTGACACTGAAAATGCCATGCTGAACGGGAAGCTGATGGGCCTAGAAGTTATTTTCGTGCACTGGGCCGCATATTAGAACTTATTACAGATGACCCCATCAGGAGCATTCGCCAAATCGTGGCAGTGGTAGAAGTGCCCAATTGGACCATCCTACGCACATTTCGGGAAGACCGAAGACACCCGTATCATCTAAAGCGTGTTCAGTACGTATCGAAAAGAGATTATCCACCACGCACAGCCTTATGTGAATGGGTCCATCATCAACACGAAGACTTACTGAATCATACTTCATTCACAGACGAGGCCTCATTTATGAGGAGTGGCATGTACAATATTTACAACATGCATGTGTGGTCGGAGAACTATCCCCATGCTATGCAACGTTCCCATCACAAGGTTCGATTTTCCTATGATATTTGGACAGGAACATTGGGAGGCATTATGAAAAGACAAGTGGTACTATGTCATAGACTGGCGTATCTTATGTACAGTTTCTGGAAGGCATCCTACTACTATTACTAGATGAGGTTCCACTCCATATCGGACATCATATGTTATTCCAACTTGATGGAGCACCCAGCACATTACCAATGTAGTACGCCACTACCTGGATGGAACCTACCCGCAGGGATGGATTGGGCGTTTGGGCCCTATTGGCTGGCTAGTAAGAAGCCCCAATTACTTATTTTCGGGGTACATGAAATGAAAGGAACCTCTGCAAGAGCTCCAGGATCGTGCCTTACAAACTGTTCAGGGCATCAGTCAATAGAACGAGGTGCTGAAGTGGGTTCAAGAGAATTTACTCCGAAGGTACCGTGCATGCTTTACCGTCAATGGTGGAGATTTCGAACGCCTGCTGTAACAATGTGCACCATTTCCTACTACCGATTTGGTCGAGTGTGTCACTTGCTAAAAGGTACACAAAAGCTTTGCTGTAATGTTCTCAGTCTTTTTATTAAAGATATGAACTTCGCATAGAATTTTACGTGAACTTTACTTTTGTGATCATAAGCCACGGGACCTGCATTTTTATGTGGAATCCCGCCAATAGGACCTGTCATGCAATGGCCGCGAAACAAACCCGGTCCGCTTGGTGGGAAGCGAGTGGCGATACCACTGGGATTGTTTCTGTTACACCCCATTTTATCCCTTTTTCCTGTGGGGTTGTGGGTTGCAGGAGATTTGGCAGAGTTTTTTTGGCAAGATGCCCTTTTTAACGTCAACCATTACAGGAGAAATGCTGCGTGTTAATGTGGTGGTGGTTGTAGTGGTGGTGGTGGTGTTGAGCGCCGTGTCTTGTTGTGTGCTGCGTACAAGGGTGGAAGACGACAGAAACACCCAGTCCCCGAGGCGTAGGAATGAAGTTGTTAATGGCCCGGACGGGAATGAAACCCGGACTTCAAGGTGGGATGACTAATATGCTAGCCATTCGGCTATGCAGGCGGAGTGTTGTGTTCTCATTATGGTATTATTTATTGATGGTACTGAGGACAAAAATAAGGGGCTGGAATCATCAATGGAATAAGCGAAATCACGCTCAATGTGATAATGTTGAATTTTTACAGAACTTGCATTACCATTGTTAAGTTTAAGAGGTGAAGTCCTCTACTTTCACAAAACTCGGCCAATGCTCTAGTGATAATCTTTCCTCAGGGGAGGGGATATGCATGTTGTTATTGTTTTTGTGGACAGCTGACACTCTATCTTGAAGATACAGCAAGGGGGTCGATGACCTCCGATGTTAGGCCCCTTAAAACAACAAGCAAGCAACAAGAAGATACAGCAGCAGGCTACAACCGCTTTAAACACCTGTGTACGTTCTCCGGCAGCCTCGTTATTAGCTACCGCCAGCCGCTGCATTGCGATTCTTGCAATTCCCAAAACACCGCTTTCCTCGAGAACGATGCAAGCTACAGGTCAGTAACATGAGACATTGTGATCTTTTCCCCAAGATCGTTACTTGTTTTTCTTTGGTGCATCAGTAAGGCACGAGACATACATGCATGCCGCCTACAATCTGTACAAAAACAGAAAAATATAGGGGACAAACTACAGCCTTGCTCATCCTCACACGGATATTTACCACACTGTAAGTGTTAATTAATTTAAGTAGATAAATGGCCATTTAATATCTTCATTAATATAGGATTGGGGGTAAGTATAATCTTCTTGAGCGAAACTGTTGCATCCTTTCACAAAATAACTCTTTTGATCTCATATTTGGTCTGCCAAATTGAATAGTTACAAAGCCAGATTTTAAACTAGGATGAATTCACGCCATCAACGGCCCACGAAACGGAGAATTTCAAAGTGAGGTTCAAATGATGACACCAGTTACGACTATCATTTCTATCACCTTTCCAGAATTATCTCCACACTCACTCCAGGAAACTGAGGGAATAACATTTTATTTAAAGTCTAGCGACATGTACTCTTACCACTGATCGAGATATTTACGGTTGCGGCCATTTATATAGACATAGAAGAAGTATGGGATATCGAGTAAGTACACCAGGCTAATCTCCAGATGTTCTTATCCTCTTTTGATAATCATGAACAGTAAAGAGATATTTTATGCATAATCTCTCTTTCAGGCCACCTTAGATTTAAAGAATTCCAATAAGCGACTGCAGAACTAAGTCGTATTTCCTTGAATGCTGCCTACTAATTATTGTATAGCATCTAGGTTAAGTGAGCACGCATCAACTCTCAGTTTCGCGGTTTAAGAGCGTTGATAACGTGAGTTCATACAAGTTTAAAATCAAGCTTTGTAGCTATTCAATTTCGCAGACAAAATATCAGAACAAAAGGGTTCTTTGTAAAAGGATGTATCAGGCTCGCTCAAGAAGATTATACTTATCCCCAGTTCTATGGTAATGAAGAGATTAAATGGCCATTATTCAACTTAAATGAATGTACACGTACAGTGTGGTAAACATCATTTTGAAGAATAATGGTTTTATGAAGGTAATTTTAATATCTTTTAGCTATAACATAAAATAAACCTCATAATCCGTGTTTTGTTCAAAAGTCCTTTTCATACCATACAAGCCTTTAATCTGGAGAATTGTACGTCTTCTGTTACGGTTGACTTATAATACTTTAAAACGTTTTAATACATTTATATTCGTAGATGAGACAGTATTCTCACTGTGGTTTACTCTGATTATATGATAAACCTCTACAATACTCATTTAGTATTTTCAGTATTATGTGCTACAGAGAAACAACCATAGATAAAACCAGCCTAGCCGCCGTTCTTATTTTGTGCTAGGTTTCAACGTAACTTCCAAACCAAGGATTCCAATTCATAAGGACCAACTACATCCCAACTCTACACTGTTGTACAGGTGTGTCAAATAACCACTAATCAGCAGACAAACAACAGCATTGTCAAATAGTTTCTACAAGGTTCACTGAACTGTAGAGCGAAATAGGATTAACGACCTAAACAAAGGTGTGATTTTTCTAATTAGTGAACTGTAATTCAGAAATTAATTTAGTGAGAACATTAAGAAAATGGTAGCGTGTATGATGATATTCTTTAAGTCACTGTTACAATGATTTATTGTTGTACAGTAACCTACTTATTCACTACATTATTGTTAATATGAATTTAAAAACCTAATATCACACTTGTCACATCTATACATGTTTCGATCCTAATTGGATCATCTTCAGTAGACTGCTAAAACTGGCATTATATATCTTACTTAAAAACATTTAAAACTGAAGCAAGAATGATGTTATGAATGTTAAAATGTTGTTATTAAATAAACGGTCGTTCTCTTGTAGGGTCGAGGTAAAATCTTCAGTGTGCACTTTATCCACTTGTCGTGATATCCTCTTGATTTTTCATTAGTTGAAAGTCTGCTAATTGGACTAGGCGGTGTCTGATTAAGAATTGATATTTCGTGATTTGGTTTGATGCCAATAGGGATTACCATAATTGCATATGTCTCGGTGGTATGATTGCCTATAATTGGAAAGTTAAAGTAAATTGAATGCCAAAGAAACACAAAAAGTGAGGTCTCATGTGTTTGTGAGTAGCCTAATAAAGTTTTGAGAAACCTTATTTACGTAGGTGGTTTTGTTCACACTAACCCGGTTTATCATAATTATGCTGTATGCTCAAGGTCTTGAGGAGGAACGGCAGGAGGGGAGGAAACTTAATACGATTGGTAAAAGAACCGCACCGGGCGAGTTGGCCGTGCGCGTAGAGGCGCGCGGCTGTGAGCTTGCATCCGGGAGATAGTAGGTTCGAATCCCACTATCGGCAGCCCTGAAGACGGTTTTCCGTGGTTTCCCATTTTCACACCAGGCAAATGCTGGGGCTGTACCTTAATTAAGGCCACGGCCGCTTCCTTCCAACTCCTAGGCCTTTCCTATCCCATCGTCGCCGTAAGACCTAACTGTGTCGGTGCGACGTAAAACCCCTAGCAAAAAAAAAAGAACTGCAGGCAGAGAAAGTGAATTTATCATTGGTTGAGGGCGGAACCTTTCATTATAAGATGTAAATCTACAAGGAAGCGGAATGGAAGATTCAAACAAAGAACCTAATTTTTCATTAATTTGATTTAAATTGTATTCAGGGTCAATATATTGATCGATGTGAATATGTATGTACTCTAAGATATTGAGCAAGGGGCCTTTGTGCCCCAAACTAATAAATCTCGCTCGATTGACGTGTAACTATGGTTGGATTCCTTCACGCGCATACTTATGACTGAGAAATTGTTATATCTACTAGAACTTAAGTGTTCTTAATATCTTATTGAAAAGTTTCTCCCAGTTTGAACAACATACGATGGTTTTCAGGATTTACAATTGATTTTATATAGCCCTGACCTGAGATATTGGTTATATTATTATTATTATTATTATTATTATTATTATTATTATTATTATTATTATTATTATTATTATTATTATTATTATTATTAATGGCATGTGAATTAAATAGTACACTTGAATTGGTGTTTTAGTTCCATAAGTTATTCCTATGCCTTGTCTTTTGAAAGTGTTAGTAATTTGATAAATTATTACTATTGAATGTGAAAGGCATAAATCTTGTCTGAGGTCGAATCCTTCATTAAAGTGGTGTTCAGTTTATTTTTAAGTTTATTTTATATTTTGTCTATAAACTGTTTCTTATAACCGTTACCGTCACCTGTGGCGTATATTGTCCTAATTTCGACTTTGAAATCTTTGCGAGATAAAGGAATCATGAAAGCTCTATGTAAAATGCTATTATACGCAGCTTCCTTATGGGCTCCTAGATGTTGTGAGCTTTGTTTAATGGTGTTACCGGCTTGCGTTGGTTTTCTAAATATTTTAAAGGATAATTTATTACTGTTGCTATTGCGAATAATGGTAAGTTCTAAGTAATTGAGTGAGTTTCCCATTTTCGGATTCTTTAGTGACTTTTACATGTGAATCTATCTCATTGAGATAATTAAGGACATTTCTCTGCTAGTGACTTGTTGGTCCACGATATTGAAGACGCCGGCTACAAAACGTGCCCAATAAACAATTTCTTTTAGGTACAGAGAATGTTATTTTCGTCGAGATAATCCAAATACATATTGACCAAGATTACTGAATGAATTTATTGAATAAGGAGGATACTGTTCAACAATAAATCACTGTAATAGTGGTTTAAAGAACACTAGTTTAGCTGTCAGTACGGAAACATGAAATTTATATTTTGTGGTGGCGTGTGCTGAATAAACCAGCGAAATATTTACTTCATTGTTAGTACTTTTGGAAGGTTAAAATATTACATTCCAGGGAGTGTCATCTGACCAGAAAACGCATTCTTTTACCATGCCTCGAATTACTGGAGACTGAGCGTATGACCTAGATGTTTGGCCCCATTAAACAACAAGCAAGCATTACGAGGGAAGGTACAATCATGTTAATGCCCTTACGACAACCTGAGTTCATCATGTTCAACAGTCTATTGTACTGTTATGAACAATGCGTGAGACGTGAGGCCGCACATCTTGAACACATGCTGTACCGACGCAGTTAACTACAGTTTGCCGTCGTCACCTTGAGTAATATAATGATGTATTTTGTGGTCGGAACGTCTGTAGTACTGTTTGTTTTGCCGCAAGCCATATTATTTATAAAATGTCTAGTGTTTATTCAGTAGTATTTCTGATAGGTAGAATTTATAGGAAAAAATTGTATATTCCATGTAATACCCCGTATTACTGATAATGATGTTTATTTAGCTTGGGGTGCCTTGAAAGATGAGGACAGGAAATGTTGAGTAAGGAATTTTCGTTTGCCATAACTTACTAGTGGAAAGGGATTATTGGAACACTTTTGGTAGCCTGGGTTGGTTTAGCTTGGGTTAGGATTCCTGGAAATGTTATTATGTTTCAGAAGTATCATGGTGATGGAATATATGTATCTGTCGTGGGGACGCTTTCTTCATTCTTTGCTGTCGTAAGAACGCTGGTTTCACTGTCTGACAATTAGTTTTCCTGAATAAAATCATCCCGCTAGCAGGGTGGACTAGTGGCCTAGTGATGTTATCGGTTACGGTGACTAAGTTCGTCTTATCTTGAAAACGTGAAGTTAGTGTGTCAACCAGGTCTTTATGAAACAGAACAAGCGGTTGGTTCTCATTGGAAGTACCAGTAGGTATCTCTAAAATTTATCGTGCGCTGTGATAGCCTCCGTGGCTTAGGCGGCAGTAGGCCGGCATCTCACCGCTGGGTTCCGTGGTTCAAATCCCGGTCACTCCATGTGAGATTTGTGCTGGACAAAGCGGAGGCGGGACAGGTTTTTCTCCGGGTATTCCGGTTTTTTTCTACCATCTTTCATTCCATCAACCGTCTCCAATATAATTTCATTCCATCTGTCATTCATTAATCAATGCCCCAGAGGAGTGGGACAGGCTTCGGCAGCCGGCACAATTCCTATCCTCGCCGATAAGTAGGGACTGCATTCATTCCATTCCTGACCCAGCCGAATGTCTGGAAACAGGCTGTGGATTTTGATTCCCATTTTCATCGTGCGCTGTTTTATAGTAACCAATGCACGCTATACGTGTGATATTAATTACGCGTGTTCAATACAGCATTCATAATTTTAGAACGATTGGATTATACACTGGAGGAACGGCAATCACCCGATTAGTCAAGCTTCAGTTCTAGTTGATGTTAAAAAGAATGTTTCGTATAAGTTCGTGTAGAATGTCCTAATTAAGTACTATAAATAGTTTTATTATCACTAGCGCGTACTTTGTAATAGAAGGTTTATTATTAAAGTTTAATTATGTTTTAATATAAACTACATACCGGGCGAGTTGGCCGTGCGGTAAGGAGTGTGCAGCTGTGAACTTGCATCCGGGAGATAGTGGGTTCGAATCCCACTGTCGGCAGCTCTGAAGATGGTTTTCCGTGTTTTCCCATTTTCACACCAGGCAAATGCTGGGGCTGTACCTTAATTAAGGCCACGGCCACTTCCTTCCCATTCCTAGGCATTTCCTATCTCATCGTCGCCATAAGACTTATCCGTGTCGGTGCGACGTAAAGCAAAATAGCAAAATAATATGAACTATGGATTCGATATTTCAGTTGTTTTCATCGGTGTAGTTGCTAGTTTACCTATCCTCAAAAGCACATATTCAGGTGGATTTTCGAATCGTCGAACACGTTCAGTGACCTCATAACTCCGTTTGTTGTGACTTAAGCTCAACGGACAAGAAGTAGTCACCCTTGTGCTCACGCACAGACGGATCGTTAAGTCTGCACAGATGGCTCAGCGAACGAGTCCCGCGCTCAACTTCACGCGCACTGCCTCTACGTGAGCATAAGGCTCAGTGAGTCATTGATGTTTCTAGCGGACAGTGTTCGTGAACATGGGTAGACGTAAAGGTGCGTTTAGACGGTGCCTTTTTTCGTGCAACTTGCGGCTTGCGGCTTGAGGCAAGGCGAGGCACGTTAGAGCATGCAGCGTTGCATGCGTCAGTCTTGTGCACACGACTAGCCGCAAGTAGATGCAAGCGCTCCCCAAGCAGAGTGGAGAACTCCATGAGTCACTCGTGCAACCTACCGTCGTGGGAAAAAGTATAGACATCCGAGTTAACACATTCATAAAAACTTTATCCTTTGTCCCACATAGAAACAAGCTGTACCAACATTTATCTTATTTTATTCTACGTTTAATTAGGAGAAGAAATGTATATCTTACCCAGTGAAAATTTTAATGCAGGCTGAACAAAGAAAGTGCCGGTATTTTTTCCATTTCGAACGGAACGGAACGTTCACTTTGAAAATTTATAACTTTACAATTATTGATCTACTCGTTAGCAAACTGTAATGCATCTTAAAGTAATTTATTGTTGATATGTACACCAAAATTTTATTTCATGTGATATTTGTAAAAAAGTTTGTTGTAAATTTTTGGAAACAATATTTTTTTCATTACTGGGTGATCATAGCAGTAAAAAATTCGTCTTGTAATAAAGCTCATCAGAATGTCAGGCTAAAATTAAAACTGCTTTTTGTCTGCATGCAATTGTTGATTTTTTATTTATTTATCCTTAATTGAATGGTTTTGATAGAAGAAAGTAGCGTATCGGCCGAGCGGTGTTGCACTGTTGGCCTATTTGCCGCGCCAAATGAATTCTGTCCCTGCTCTGTATCAGATTTTAATCATGTAGAACTACATCGCAATGGATGTGTTATGTTATGGGGTGAAAGAGTGTAATACGGGAATGGCATGCTAGATGACGAAGAATAGTATCTCCCTCCCCAACAGCCGGAACTTTAAATACAAGACGTTTCAAAAGTTGAACGCATCCCGCCATTACTGCTGATACCTTGAAAAGAGGTTACACTTCGAATAAGACCTATCACCTAGCTCCAAGAGAAGATAAATTTCAATGACCTGGCCAGTAATCAAACTCGGGAACGTTGTATTCGAAACCAACACGGTCACCGTTCAGGTACGGAGTTTGACAAAGAGTAAACGAAGAAATGAATTAAGCGGAGCTCATTGTTCACCGCAAGCGCACATCCGTAAAGAAACTCGAGCAGATCATCAAGCATGTTCATCTGGCTGCCGCTCATTGTGAGCTTAACCCCTAAAGCGGATATGGGCATATGTAAAACATAAAATAGCTAAAGTCTATATGTCTAACCGGGCGGAGAGGGGAAGGTCAATGGAGGTGATGGGGGTCTATGCCAAGAAGCATTGAGATTCGTTACTCAGGAGCTATGGAAAAAATGCATTGGACACACCAATAAAATTGAGAAACATTATTGGGAGAAAGATGCGTTAACATACCATTGATCATGTTATAAAAATTTTAAACGACATTTCATCTGATTCATCAGACAGTGATTATGCTGACGACTGAAGAAGGAGCGTTGTAAATCTTTCAAACATTTGATTTCATGATTTATTTTTAAAGCTTGATCAATGTAAATAGGCAATCAAAACTTGTAAATACAGTGTGATAGGTGTCACCAGTAGCTAGAAAACGTAAAGTCTCAGCTAACCGCGTGCGCAATGAAATGTCTTCTCTCATTACTTACAGCATTATTTATTAATGCAAGAATATCTCGAAGTCATGTGGATACATCCGAGTAAAATTACGAAACAAATAGTCTTCATTACTGACGTCTTGAAGAATGTTTGATTTCGTACTCCGACCGCGCAGGAAGTCTGACATATATCGCTTTCGATTACGTTTGCGTTTATTAGCAATAATTATCAGAGCAGCACTAGCACATTTAAGCTGTTTAGAAGCCATTTTCGAATACTGCATGCGCCTCGTTTCTGTCCATGTGAACACGAAGAGGCAAGATGCATGGTTCTTGCGGCTCTTGCAACTTGCGGCTTGCAATACAGCATGCGGCGTTGCACGAAAAAACACACTGTCTAAGCGCATCTTAAGGATGTAACAGAGTGACAAAAAGGGGCAATCGTGTTTCGCCTTGCCCGTTGCCATACATTGCGTGAAGTTGCTGGCCTTTCATTCAACACCTGCATGAGGAGTATGCTATTGATACCCCAATTTTTCAAGATGAAAACAGCAAAATTCATCGGGCTGGACACATACGTGACTGGTTTTATGAACACTCCCCCACCTTATTACATATCGATTGGCTGGCAGAATCACCTGAATTGAACCCCACTGTAAATCTGTGGGACATGTTGCAACAGCAGATGAAATGCCGTCATCAGCATCCCCTAAATTTGGTGGAAATGCGTGATCAAGTCCTCAGCATGCGACGTACCTGCACAAATTTGTGTACTCACTTCCTAACCGAATCAAGGCAGTTATCAAGTCCAGAGGCGGTGTTACAAGGTATTAAATTATACTTACAATGATTTTTCCAAGGATGACTAGTATTTTCTCCCGTGAACTCATTTAATGTTATTCCTGTATTCGCATTTTATCTGGAAGTTTACCTTCTGTGGCCCAGCGGGTATTTTATCTTTTGAACTTTCACAGCACGTCCCTCACGTAGAGGAAGACCGAGCGAGTTGACCCTGCGGTTAGGGGGCGCGCAGTTGTGAGTTTGCATTCGGGAGATATACGCTGCGGACATTATGACGCCAGACCTGAATACTTTATGTATATACCAGGTGGCCAGTCAGCGTCGTACATTCTACTTCTAAGAGTTACCCTTATAAAATTGAGCGTGTATTGCATAAGTACCTTGAATTCACTGGATTTTTTTAACCGAAAACTGCTCCTGAATTTCTTCCAACTCTTACATCAGAATACGAAGGGATAACAACGGGACGGCCGTTCAGTGCATGTTCCTCAGCGCTACCCGTCTAACGTAGCCCCTTTCGTTAGTAAGCCTTAATTAACACCACGGCCGCTTCCTTCCCACTCCGGGCCCTTTCTTATCCCATCGTCGCCATAAGACCTAGGCCTATCTGTGTCGGTGTGACGTAAAGCAGCAGATTGAAAAAAAAAGAAAAAAAGAAGAAGAGGAAGTTAAAATATAGGTGAATACCGATTTAATATTTTTCTTGTAAGGTAATTCGTTAAAACTTACCCTTATAAAATTGAGCGGTTATTGCATAAGTACCTTGATTTCACTGGATTTTTTGAACCAATAACTGCTCCTGAATTTCTTCCAACTCTTTCCCTCATAATTTTAAAAATTACACCCTTCACAAATTTGCTGGCAAAAGAGTCACGTGCTTTTTGATCTATGTATCTTCATTTATACGCTGCGGTCATTATGGCGTCAGGCCTGAATACTTTATGAATACACCAGGTGGCCAGCCAGCGTCGTACATTCTACTTCTAAGAGTCTCGCATGTACCAATTATGAATAGAATGTCTAATAACTGATTTTCTCAGGGGTATTACTGCCTGCAGGAAGGTTACCTCAGAATACGAAGGGATAACAACGGGGCGGCCGTTCAGTGCATGTTCCTCAGCGCTACCCGTCTGATGTAGCCCCTTTCGTTAGTAAGCCTCGTTATCGAACGCATAGCAGCAGGCTGGTATTTGGTACAGCTGTCAACATACCGACAGTAGTTGGCGTGTTCAGCAACGACGATGACATGGTTATAATTTTAATCTATGGAGAATCTGCTCGGAATGAAGCCGAAGCTCGCAGACGGTATGCACCGGAGGTTCCAAATAGCCGCCTGCCTTTTATCCGCGTTTTTCGCCGAATAGCGTTGCAGTTACGATGTAATGGACCGTTCAAGGCACATACAAGACACTTTTTGGTAGAGCAGAATGTCTGTATGTGTAATGATTTATTAAACATGACTTTCTGCATTTTTGGCGTATACAGAACTTGCGTAGTAAAATGACTGCTATTGGTTTCATATCCGAAATACAGCACGTTGTAGCGTTCCTCTGTAAACCAGCGATTAGGCATTCCATTCTTCAATAGTGCATGCGGGACATATATACATAGAAAATACGTAGCTGGAGCAACGACGATGTGAAATCTACTAAATAATGTGCAATCATGTACTGGAGAGCCTGAAAATATTTGCATTATTTCCAGTATAGGGTTGGAATTCCTGAAAACATTTTAATATTTCTGGATTTACTTTCTTCTAACTACTTTTGCGTGTTTCGGAGAAGTCTTTGTGCCAGAAATTTTGTCCAGCACGAGTTCCTTTTAAATGCCGGCACGTGGCTGGTACATTTTAGCACATTAAGATACGAGTACCAACAGTCTGAACCAGGATCTAACTCACAATCTTGCAGTAAGAAAGCCAGCGCTCCACCAAATGAGCCACTAAGCTCGACTCCTAAAGATGCTTTGTGATCTGAAGAAAAAAACAGTGTCAGCCTGACTGTGAATGACCGAGAGTAAGCCAAACACAATCAGCATCCTACTCTGGTGAGGGGAAGTTCGTTCGTACTTCTTCACACCTAACCGTTAATGGGACATTGGATACGCTTCCACATGTTCATAACCTTTAGTGTAAGGGAGGGGGACATTGTGGTCATTAACGACCTTTAATCCCTGATGGATTAAATATCCCTCGCACTCGTCTGAAGATCTGGTTCAGTCGATCAGCAGTCATATGGGTAGCGTGAAAGGTGATCTGAAATCTCATTGGAGATCGAATTTTGACACTTCAAATTTGGAGTCTGACAAGTTATCCGTTGAGAATTTTCGGATTCTGGCCTATTTTGCAGAAATCGAAGAAGCTGGTATTCATTAATGAATGCAGTGAATTGTTCCGTGTCCAGAACCACATAATGTTTGCCAATGCTTTGATTTTGTCGTCCTTTGTATTTTTGATGGCCCTAACATCCACTAAAATACCTGAGTTTTAGCCTTAAATGTGTCCTTGAACGTGCCAGAATGCCTACTGAAATGATTATGTGGATTTGAAATTTCCACTGAAAGTGTTGGGATGTTTGAGATTGAATTATGTATGGAGAAGGAGCGTAACAGTACCTTAGTTTCTGGACCACTCAGCCATCCGACAATGGTAACGTTATTTTCTGCCACTAGATGTGCCTTCAAGCGGCTTGAATATGACCGGTATTATAAGGAAAATTCCTAAAATTTGACGAATTCCGAAATTTGAACAGGTTTGACACATATAGTACTCGACCCTGAATACAGAATAATTCACAAATGACTCTAATTATACCAGTAAGGTGATGAAGGTAGGCCGAAATTTTTAATAGGCTATGCTTCAATATCAAGCATAACTTTCGAGAACCAAACCGGTTACATTTTTTTCTCAATGATTCTTCAATTTTTTTCAGGGTTCGGATGTTCAGGGAATGTGATATTTTTCCTGCCTTCCATATTGGCTATTTGTTGTAATTAAGCACGAATGGGACGTTTATGAGTATTTTAGGCTAGTTATAGGGCATATACGTGCATGTTATACCATTTTATTGTTCTGGTCATATTTCGGTCACTGTAGCAGTTTGTGAACATATTGAACCCTTTAAGGCCCTTCTAAGGATACCTACCTTCCTTACCTATCAGCAATCGGCATGATATCTTTTTCTTGGGTCGTCTATAGGTTATTCGTCACTTCCTTAGGTAAAAGACGGGATTCAGTAATTTAAAATATCGTCTGTAGTGATTTGATTCAAGTTAAAACAAATGGATGTTTTGTTTACCATAGGACACGGAATGTGACAACTTATGACCTTTCACAAATTCTAAACAACGAACTCAGTCATGCCCGTTTTAAAATAATAATAATAAGATGATGAGAGACGCTGGCTTTGTATACCTTAACTCAATTGCCTTAGGGGCATCCTTACTAGAAACCATCGCCTTAATTTAAGAATGAAATGAGGAAAATCTTGAGATCCCTAAGATCGGTTTCCATGTGAGACTGCACGTATCACCACAATGATTCGTGATGATCCAGCCCTCGTAGCACGAGCTCTGCACCCTTGTTATAATTAGGGCAGTCCAATCGGTACGTGTCACACAGTGGTTGAACGGCATGGAGCAGTAATTGAATCGATGTGACTTGCGACTCTCATGGACCGACATCTAACTTTGTGATTTACGTTAAAGTTATTGTGGATGGTGACCGCAAGAAAAATGATGCTCTACTGGCAGATGGCCCTAATCCAAGTCACTGAGGTTGATGACCCCATGACCATCCAAACTTCTAAGCTGAAGGCTGAACACAATTAAGTTACAGTAGTTGATGACCAAGGTTTCCACATTAATAAATCCCCAGCACATCTTATCCTCAACAAATTAAAATAAAGATAACATCAACACCAACAAACGCTCACAACACTTGTGGCAGTAAAGTCCCTTACCACTGGACATGACCCCTTAATTGTTACGTTAATAAGTTGAAATTTCCTAGCAAATAAAAACTAGGATTTCCAGAATACATTTTCAAGTTAGTCGCTTGGCTTTAAGCTAATCCTCAAAATATGGTTCCACCGAAGTTAATAATTAATAAATGAAGTAATCTCATAATCCTAATTAACAAAGAAGTTATCTATCCCAGACGAAGTGGTTTCTTTAAACTCCCTAATTGTTTCAGTTAAATTTTCGTTATCACTTGGACATGTTTACCAGAAACATTCCCTTGAAGAAAATATTGATTTACTATTGGTTTATGCTCATAGGTTTCTTGTTCCGCAGCAGGAAGGTAAAATACATTGTCATAACTACCAGTACCATTTATATATTTCATGATGTCACTCAACAAGTTTGCATTATAATTCTAATAATTGTTAAGAAACTAGCTTGAATAATCCTAAGTATAAATCCTATAATCTGCATAAATTTACACACAACGCAAAAGAAAACAACCTATGTCAAATCGCTTATAACGCCTACGGTTATCCCTTGGACTTATTCCGGTACCTCCTTCTATACGATTTCAGGCCGATGAGATTCAAGTGTCGTAATGCACATCATACAACTCTAGGGTGGATGGACTACTGCACCCCATGTACTCCACAATCATGACATCATATCACATGAACCTATAGTTTTGCCTTGGAAAACAACAACAACACAATCATCCGTCACGAACTCTATGGATTGACAAGCTATCGTGATATTCAAATAAAATAATCGCAAAACTTCGGACAACCTTCGACAACACGTAGCAACATCACTACAGATTCTCAAATGCTGACACCCCCGAAAATGGTTATTCACAACATGACATAGTGTCATATCCGTCGCCACGATAATGAATCTCAAGTTCTCTACTAAACGATTCTCTTCTTAAATAATGAAATCTAATTCCAAATTTTTATTATAAATGACAAAATCTAAGTTACAACTGAGTGGGTGAAAACCATAACGGTATAAGTGACATTTAAAGAAAATGAGTTAAGTGCAGGATGTAACTCCGGGAGGATGTATCCTTTCACCAGCAAAGAGATACAAGTGATAGCGGTAATATTCTGCGCTCTAGTAATGTATGGTATAACTACAAATAGCATGCTTTATATGAGTGTTGAAGATGTTTAAATGCCTTTTTCTCTGAATGATCAAAATACTACTTATACCGTTATGGTTTTCACCCATTCAACTGACAACTGACAATAAACTGCCTCGCTGGCCAAGAACACAGATGGCTTACTACCTGGAAAGAAGACCCCTCCTCGCTGTCTCTCAAAAAGCACGTTGTCTCGAACTATATCCGATGAAAACCTCGCCTCGCTGACAACTCGCGTGATTTACAATTCTTAACCAACACACAATAAGCGAATACATTTAATTTAAAACGTCACTTGAAATGTTCCTATCCCTCATGGTCTTACGATTTCACGTGGGATCCTAACTATGTAATGACCATATTCTCATATCATTAAATTACACGAAATAAATCCTCGCGTTCCCTACAATGAAATTCCCGGCACAAAAAAACTCTTCAACACCACAGGATTTCAATCACCTGATCCACTTTTCTCCCTATCTCTGGAAGACTTGAACCACTCGCTACCTCAAATTCTCTACACGACAATAATAAGGAATATCTCACGTGATCCACTATGTTGTTACATAAAACAATCTGTGACAAACTAACCATCTCTCCTCGCATATCTGAATTTGACAACACTATACTTCCAAAACAGAAACTCACAACTTGACTTACAAAAATGTTACCGTTATTTTCCTCTAATCAATTCTACACAGATTTTAACAAACCTTTGGAATAACACTTCCCTTCCACAAATCATACACCAATTTCGCCTCGTACCTTCCCTTGACAAATTTACACCTCCGAACATTGGATGGTGTGCTTTCCGCAACAGTTAACATTCCAGCATTACCAGGCACTCGCTCTAAATGGTAAACCACGGATTACTTACAGGAATTTTATCTTTACACTGAACATAATTTCGTGACAAATTAATATCTTAACTTTGGCAAATAACAAATATAGGAGGTAAAACGGAAATGATACTTCCCTCTAGACATTACATTCGTTTTACAGCCAATAAATCTACTACTGTACAACATTTCACACGCTGGTTTCGCGGCTCTCCCGATTATCCAGGAAACACAAAATGACCTTTCATCGTATTCCCCTGACATTTTAAGGAAATAAAATGGGTGACCAAACTGTGTCATGGATACACAAATAAAATGGTGACATAATGAAATAAACAAATGCACTTTACAAAAGGTAGTTTACATACCTGGAAGTGGTACGTGGCCTTGCCTCATAAGCGGCTCACCAGCCTCTCTGAATCCCTTATCTATCCATCTCGACACGTTTCATTTCGGAATACCGTTGATTTGACTTCTAATCTATCTCCACTTGGAAATGACGTTATATAGCCACCATTGGCCAAAACTACCTTCCCTTGATAACTTTACAATGTTAGACTGAACGACGTGCGGTCGCCTCAAATTCACTGGGCATATCGCGTGAATTGCATGCGGCGCAGCGTGTTTTAATAAATTTGCTCCCACTACCATGCCATCCGCATTTACCGCCAAAAGGTTACTGACACTGTTTTCCCCTCACAGAATATGTAATTATGGGTGATTATGACATATAGTTGTTTTTTTTTGCTAGGGGCTTTACGTCGCACCGACACAGATAGGTCTTATGGCGACGATGGGATAGGAAAGGCCTAGGAGTTGGAAGGAAGCGGCCGTGGCCTTAATTAAGGTACAGCCCCAGCATTTGCCTGGTGTGAAAATGGGAAACCACGGAAAACCATCTTCAGGGCTGCCGATAGTGGGATTCGAACCTACTATCTCCCGGATGCAAGCTCACAGCCGCGCGCCTCTACGCGCACGGCCAACTCGCCCGGTATATAGTTGTTTAGTTTAGTAGCAGTGTTGATAACCATTAAGGGTTTCTCTTAACCAACTGAGTCGTTAAATTAACTCATAAGCTAGGCAGTATATTTTGGTTGATATAACAGAGTTTAAACAAACAGGCGCGTCTTTTCGACAGTTTTCCTTCTGGAGCTATTTAGCGGTCTAAAGTCTTTACGACTAACAACCAAATTGTTTCACTTACGATTTCCTGACGTTTACCACGGCGGATTCGTCGCCAATATTCTTCTTAAAAAGGACTTTTAACAAAAATAGCTCCGCCAAATTACTTCGTATTCCTGCACATTTTACACGTAGTGGATGATGTAATTTCTGTAGCGTGAGAATGAGAATTACCCCACCTGTTCTCCACATGCCATCTTTGGTCAGAAATAAAAATACAAGTAGAGCTCCTCATGACTTGTAATTTATATGGTGCCTCATGTAATGAATTTCGGTCTCTGGCTCCTTATGACTCAAAGGTCATGGGTTCAATATTTCGGATATATTTTGCACGGAAAATGTACTCTACATCAGATGTGATGCTCAACATTGCTCATGTAAATGTGTTAGTGGCATTGTGTCGAAACTTGAAGCTCGGGCCTCAAAGCTGAGTTGTTGACCCTTGTTGTATCTCGTCTGGGTTAACATCACTAATTTTAGAACAACATCCTTTGGGGTAAGACTTGATATGTGGGTACTTAGGTCAACTGGAATGTCACCCATGCTAGGAGACAAGGAAATACCACAATTGTTTATCTTCTTGCCTTAGCACTTGTGGCTTGTGACCACTTCAGATAGCGCCTAAATTACTTTTCACCCATCACCTTTCTTAAAATTTTCAACACAGAAAATGTTCAAGGCTTCATATTTACCTTAAAAGTGATAAAGCTGACATAGGAATACTTAAACAAAGTATAGTGGAAGTAATAAATTGAGAAATAACGTTAAAGAGGTCGGAGATGAATGCTTCTCTCCCGAGGGAAAAGTTCTCTTCTTCAAAGACGCTAAGTTTAATCAAGTGCTATAAAGCGTTTTAATCCAGCAGCAGAGCGACCCTGTTAGACATACAAATGCTAATGTGAATGCCGGATAAGATATATGTGGGTTTTTTTTCAGATTTTACGTCAATTAGATATTTTACGCCCACGGCGACTGTCAGCACATTATTAACTCCGATTACTAATTCGATTTTCATTGGTTTGCAGGAGCAGCTATGTGGTCACTGTCACCCTTGTGTAAGACTACAATATTAATTTAAAACATCTTCTGTACTGACCGCACTTCAATGATTCGTAATTAATTAATGATAGAAATAAATGGAATTAAGTTATGAGAACTAGTAAGATAATTAATGGCAGTAATAATATGTTATAATGAATTGTATCTTTAATATAAATTAGGTAATTGCAAATATCATTCGTTGGAAGTGCGTACCTTTGGTCGTATTTTTCTTTATTTCGTCATATTTAGCTAATTTTTAACAGCAAATTTAATAAAATCATCCCAGATTATATCTGGTATGGATGTAATTTGTTATACCCCATGAATCGTCTAAGTTTAGCCTGTGCAGAGTCCTTGAATAACGTCAAGCAATTTACATACCTTTGTCACATCATAAGTGATAAACGAGCCTGCGAGAGGGACGGGTTTGTGAGCCCATCATACAGTAAATTAATTTTATCATGTACGTGTCGATAGTAAACCACGTTACTCTCATTGATTTCACTTCTCGGTGCTGCTGGCGGTCGCTCGCTAGTACTTTCAATCCATCACCCATCCAACGCTGTCTCCTCTCATTAGCTCCATCAGCCCAGTAATTACTCAGGTGTTGGAAGCAATTTTATTCATCGTCAACGACAACTTACAATCTAAAGGTACCACAATACACATCCATCCGTCTATACATACATACATACACACATACTAAAGCAGCGATGGAAGGAATTTCATCTCCATAATAGTTGCACATAATCTGGTCAGTATAATGTTTAATCTTATTGTAAGCTCCATATTTCGATACTGCCCATGCTCCAAATCGTCAGTCCTTCTCATTGTATATTCAAACTTGAATCTGTCAACCAATGGACGACCGTGAAAAAGTTATTTACGAGCGTAATATGATTATCTTCTAGGTACTAGCAATGTTGTATAGTGCACGATATATGCAAAAAATTAACTCTATTTGTGGCCCGAATGACTTTGTATAAAAGAAGTACCGATGTGTGGATAAGAGTTTGTTGGTCGTGTCACAACGTTTCAAATTTCTCCTCGTGACTTTGTGTTACTGTTTTTCACGCCTAGGACAGGATTGCACCAAAGGGTGAAATTGTTAAGTTACAAAATTCCACACGACCGAAATGCTAAAATTACACTGTGCCTCATCTGGAGTTACTTCATGTACAATAGTAGACTAGCGGAATGTCTCAGTTCCTGGTAGTTTAGATACATGGTTATAAGTGCTCCTCAATCATATGGCACCACTGTATTATGTTCCATGGGAATAATGAACATATAAATCTTGGCTCCCACCTCTAGGCATTCTTCATTCTGGAAGTGTTAACTGAACACTCATTGTGCTGGTCTGTATCGCGACCAAGATTTTTAAGACTCTGAAATCTTTCTGCTGAGTTTCTTTTTTACATTGTGAAAATTTCTGCAAGTGCTCAAATATATGGCTTGAACCTGTACTATGAATTCATATTTGCTGATTAACAATATTGTGAGTTCGGTGAACTAGCGAAAATCGAATCTGAACTGTGCTGCCAGTAACTGAGTGGCCAGTTTGCTCACCATGAAAATGAGAGTAGGCACTATATCAAAAGCGGAAGTTCTAGTGTTTCTTTTATCTGTATACTAAGGGTCACATTTATATAAAGTTAAATAATGAGTAAGAAGAAAATGTGACGAAGTCAGTGTTTGTCTTGGTGAGTACTTTTTCTCTGCAGGTTGTGCGCAAACATTTGTGAAAGAAATGTGTAAGGAGATAAATCGAAGATTTAACATGCTCGAATACATCTGACAGAGTTGGCACGAGGGTTACGTCGATCTCAGAGTGTTGCTCCTTCCTAAAATGAGTGAGTTCTTATACCATATGACATGTCAGTCATAACTATTTCTGTTGAACAAGAATTTATTTATTTATTTATTTATTTATTTATTTATTTATTTATTTATTTATTTATTTATTTATTGCTAGTTGTTAATTTTTTAGTGTGAAGTGTATATTTTTGTTGCTCTGCAGATCGTATTACGAAGCCACGCCTACTGCTCACGATAAGTAACTGGAAGAATAAACTGATTTGATGACCTGTTATTATGCGAAACATTCAGATAGAAATATTAATACGACAAAATAGCCTGAAAATCTGTAGAGATAATTCGTTATATCATAGATATGAACACACACAGCCAACCTTCATCACTGTAATATTAGTAAACATATGAAATAAATAAAGTTGTAATATGAATAAAATGTAAATGTGAGTGAACACAATAATTAACTGAAAAGTCCGGAATTTAGGCACCAGAGTTCACCTAAATGGATCCTTCGAATTTTGATAGAGCATGATAATTAAATCACTCTCCCAGGTCATGTATATACAGCTACGTACTGGTACATCTGCTTGGGCTTTACCTAACCCTCTGAAAACGATAAAACAGGTAGGAACTGCACCTAGGTTGTCCAATAACTTCTCCACTGATTCCAAAATAACCACCAGTATTCCGACTTGTATCAGTGCATGAACACGTTTAGGAGCCATTTGTAATCTATATATATAAAGTAGCTTGTCCTGACTGACTGACTGACTGACTGACTGATTCATCATCGCCGAGCCAAAACTACTGGACATAAAGAAATGAAATTTTGGAGATATATTCATATTAAGATGTAGGTGCTCGCTAAGAGAGGATTTTTGGATATTCCGTCGCTAAGGGGGTGAAAAGGGGGGTGAAATTTTAAAATGAGTGTGTCAATATCTCAAAACTTTAAAAGTTTACAGATGTGAAAATTGGTATTTAGAATCTTCTTTAAAAATAAGGAAACACGTATTTTTTTGTTTTGAGACAATCCCAATAGGAGGGGCGAAAAAGGGTGAAAAAGGGGTTGAATGCCTTTAATCGGGATACCGGTACTTATATCTCAGAAACTGAAGATATTACAGACATGAAAATTGGTACTTTTGATCTCTTTTAAAAATAACGAAACACCTATTTTTTTGTTTTGGGGAAATCCAATTAATGGGAGGGTGAAAAGGGGGTGAATTTTTAAAATGGGTGCATCTATATCTCAAAACTTTTAAAGTTTACAGATGTAAAAATTGGTACTTAGAATCTTCATTAAAAACAAAGAAACACGAATTTTTTTGTTTTCGGAAAATCCCAATAGGAGGAGTGAAATGGGGTGAAAACGTGGTTGAATGACTTTAATGAGGATACTTATATCTCAGAAACTGAAGATATTACAGACCTGAAAATTGGTGTTTAGGATCTCCTTTAAAAATAAAGAAATACATATTTTTTTGTTTTTGGAAAATCGAATTAATGGGGGGGGGGGGTGAATTTTTAAAATGAGTCTATCTATATCTCAAAACTTTTACAGTTTAAAGATGTAAAAATTGGCATTTAGAATCTCCTTTAAAAATAAAGAAACACGTATTTTTTTGTTTTCGGAAAATCCCAATTGGAAGGGTGGAAAAGGGTGAAAAAGCGGTTGAATGCCTTTAATGAGGCTACTTATATTTCAGAACCTGAAGATATTACAGACCTGAAAATTGGTATTTGGGATTTACTTTTAAAATAAAGAAACAGGTATTTTTTGATTTCAAAAAATCCAAATATGGGAGGGTGAAAAGGGGGGTGAATTTTTAAAATGAGTGTGTCTACATCTTAAAAATTTAAAAGTTTACAGATGTAAAAAAATGGTATTTAGAATCTTCTTTAAAAATACAAGAACACGAATTTTTTGCTTTCTTTAAATCCCAATAGGAGGGGTTTAAATGGGTGAATAATGGGATGAATGCCTTTAATGAGGATACATATATCTCAGAAACTGAAAATATTACAGAACTGAAAATGTGTATATGGGAGCTCCTTTAAAAATAAGGAAACACGTATTTTTTTGTTTTTGGAAAATCCCATTAATGGCGGTTAAACAGGAGTGACAAACTGGGGTGAATTTTTTGAAAGATTATATCTACAGAATATCTGAGAAACGTAAAATGTTACAGACGTAAAAAGTGGGTATTTGGAATCTCCTGTAAATGTAAAGAAAGATAGGTGATTTGTTTTTGGAAACTCCACTTAAGGGGAAATAAAAAGGGGTGAAATTTTAAAAAGCGAATTTCTACAGTATATCTCAAAAACTTAACATGTTACAGAAGTGAAAAATGGTATTTTTTATCTCTATTAAAAATAAAGAAACGTGTATTTTCAGCTTTCGGAAATACCACTTGGGTGGAATGGGGGGGGGTAAAAGTGACTGAAAATGGTGTTGAATTCTTTTAATTAGGCTACTGATATCTCAAAAATGAAGATATTACAGACGTGAAATTAGACATTTGGAATCTGCATTAAAAGTAAATAAACACGTATTCTCGAAAAATCCAATGAAAGGGGGGGGGGGGGGTGAAAGAATTGAAAAATTAATTGAATTAATTGTATGAGAATACATACATCTAATAGAAACTAAAGTTGTTACAGACGTGAAAATTGGTATTTGAATGTCCTTAAACAAAGAAAAACGCGTTTGCGGGGCGGGAGTGAAAAGGAGTTGAATTCCTTTCATGAAGACACATAAATCAAAAACTGAAGAAGTTAGAGTCGTGATAATTACTATTTAGAAGATCCTTCACTATTAAGGAAACAAGTATATTTTGCCGGAAAATTCACTTACGGGGTGTGGGAGGGGGAGGGGAGTGTGAAAGGAAGTGAAAATAAAGTGAATTATTTTTATGGGGATACTTATATCTCAAAACTGAATGTAACAGATGTGAACATTGGTGTTTGGAATATCCTTTAAACATAAAGAAACACGTCTTCTATTTTTTTGGGGGGGGGGCTGTAAATACACTTAACGGCGTTGCGGTGTAAAAGGAGGTGAGATCAATTGATTTTACTGTTCATAATGTACTTAAGGAGCCTCCGTTGCTCAGGCGGCAGCGCGCCGGCCTCTCGCAGCTGGGTTCCGTGGTTCAAATCCCGGTCACTCCATGTGACATTCGTGCTGGACAAAACGAAGGCGGGACAGGTTTTTCTCCGGATACTTCGATTTTCTCTGTCATCATTCATTCCAGCAACACTGTCCAATATTTCATTTCATTTGTCATTCAACGATCATTGCCCCAGACGTGTGCTTCGGCAGCCGGCACAATTCCTATTGTCGCCGCTAGATGGGGCTTTATTCATTCCATTCCTGACCCTGTCGAATGACTGGAAACAGGCTATATAGTTTCGATGTACTTATTCTGATCATAAACCGATCATTTTTAATCTTTCCTGGGTTCGTTTTCAACAGCCATCTTTTCCTTCGGAGAACGTTCTTAGATTACAGTAGATTCTCCTGGCATGTAAATAAAAATTTAAACACATTTGAAATAAACGATAGGAATGAGATGGACCGTCAAATTGTTCACCTCTATAATAAGGTCAACAATGCACGGAAGTATGTCATTGGTATCGCCAGAAATCCCGCACACTTGCCTACGCGCGACGATGGTGCTGGTCACATTGTAACAATGACACTGGCAGCAGAAGTAATTTACCGCCAAGTAGCGGTCTTGCACCTTGCTGTGGGGTTCAGAACATCTTTGAATAATAATAATAATAATAATAATAATAATAATAATAATAATAATAATAATAATAATAATAATAATAATGTTCTGGACCGTTGTCAAATGTGCGGACCCCCCTGGAAACGGGTTCTGGACGGGTAATGACTAAGAATGCAGTCCGGCCGCGTGTTCAGTACCGCCAAGGCACCTAAGACGACACCACGCCGGATCTCCTGAAGGATTTGATCCATATTAAAAACGCTTATAGGAAAAGATGGCAAAGATTTAGGGACCCAACTGACGGCGTGGAATATCTGGACCTAGCCAGGGAAGTACGAAATCGATTGCTGGAAAGAAAGATTGAAAAATGTGAGGAAACATACCGTAATCTATTAGAAAACGAGTCTGATCGCGAATTTTGGCGGATTCTCGCAGAAAACGAGTCAGATCGCGAATTTCGGCGGATGATATATCTAAAACAATTAGCATTCAATTATAAATTTCAGTATAATACCGTAGCGAAGCACGGGTATCTTGCTAGTCTATATATATAAAATAACTTGTCCTGACTGACTGACTGACTGATTCATCATCGCCGAGCCAAAACTACTGGACATAAAGAGATGAAATTTTGGGGATATATTCATATTAAGACGTAGGTGCTCGCTAAGAGAGGATTTTTGGATATTCCTTCGCTAAGGGGGTGAAAACGGGGGTGAAATTTTAAAATGAGTTGCTCTATATCTCAAAACTTTAAAAGTTTACAGATGTAAAAATTGGTATTTAGAATCTTCTTTAAAAATAAGGAAACACGTATTTTTTTGTTTTGAGACAATCCCAATAGGAGGGGTGAAAAAGGGTGAAAATGGGGAAAAATGGGTTGAATGCCTTTAATCAGGATACCGGTACCTATATCTCAGAAACTGAAGATATTACAGACCTGAAAATTGGTACTTTTGATCTCTTTTAAAAATAAAGAAACACGTATTTTTTTGTTTTTGGAAAATCCAATTAATGGGAGGGTGAAAAGGGGGTGAATTTTTAAAATGAGTGAATCTATATCTCCAAACTTTTAAAGTTTGCAGATGTAAAAATTGGTATTTAGAACCTTCATTAAAAATAAAGGAACACGTATTTTTTTGTTTTCGGAAAATCGAAATAGGAGGAGTGAAAAGGGGCTAAAAAGTGGTTGAATGCCTTTAATGAGGCTACTTATATATCAGAAACTGAAGATATTACAGACCTGAAAATTGGTGTTTGGGATCTCCGTTAAAAATAAAGAAACACGTATTTTTTTGTTTCTGGAAAATCCAATTTGGGGGGGGGGTGAAAAGGGAGTAATATTTTAAAATGAATGTATCTATCTCAAAATTTTTAAAGGTTATATATGTGAAAATTGGTATTTAGAATCTCCTTTAAAAATAAACACACGTATTTTTTCGTTTCTGGAAAATCCAAATATTGGGGGGTAAAAAGGGGGGAGGGTAAATTTTTTAAAATGAGTGTGTATACATCTTAAAACTTTAAAATTTACAGATGTAAAAATTGGTAGTTAGAATCTCCTCTAAAAATAAAGGAAAACGTATTTTTTGTTTCCTGTAAATCCCAATAGGAGGGGTGTAAAAGGGTGAAAAATGGGTTGAATGCCTTTAATGAGGATACATATATCTCAGAAACGAAAGATATTACAGAACTGAAAATTTGTATATGGGATCTCCTTTAAAAATAAAGAAACACGTATTTTTTAGTTTTGGAAAATCCAATTAATGGCGGTTAAACAGGAGTGAAAAATTGGGTGAATTTTTGAAAGACTATATCTACAGATTATCTTGGAAACGTAAAATGTTACAGACGTAAAAAGTGGGTGTTTGTAATCTCCTGTAAATCTAAAGAAACATAGGTGATTTGTGTTTGGAAACTCCACTTAAGGGGAACTCAAAAGGGGTGAAATTTTAAAATGAGAATTTTTACAGTGTATCTCAAAAAACTTAACATGTTACAGAAGTGACAAATGGTATTTTTTTATCTCTATTAAACACAAAGAAACGTGTATTTTTAGCTTTCGGAAATACCACTTGGGTGGAGGGAGGGGGGTAAAAGTGACTGAAAATGGTGTTGAATTCTTTTAATTAGGCTACTGATATCTCAAAAATGAAGATGTTACAGACGTGAAATTTGATATTTGCAATCTGCTTTAAAAATAAAGAAACACGTATTCTCGGAAAATCCAATGAAGGGGGTGAAAGAATTGAAAAATTAATTGAATTAATTGAATGAGAATACATACATCTAATAAAAACTAAAGTTGTTACAGACGTGAAAATTCGTATTTGGATCTCCTTTAAAAACAAAGAAAAACGCGTTATGGGGGGAAACCATCTTGGAGGGCGGGAGTGTAAAGGAGTTGAATTCCTTTCATGAGGACACATAAATCAAAAACTGAAGAAGTTAGAGTCGTGATAATTGGTATTTAGAAGATCCTTTACTATTAAAGAAACAAGTATTTTTTGCGGGAAAATTCACTTTGGGGGGGGGGCGGGGAGTAGTGTGAAATGAAGTGAAAAAAGTAAATTATTTTTATGGGGATACTTATATCTCGAAACTGAAGGTAATAGACGTGAACATTGGTGTTTGAAATCATCTTTAAACATAAGAAACAAGCCTTTTAAAAAAAAATTTTTTTGGGGGTGTGTGCCGGTAAATAAACTTAACGGCGGTGGGGTGTAGAAGGAGGTGAGACCAATTGATTTTACTGTTCTTAATGTACTTATAAGGATCCTCGGCAGCGCGCCGGTCTCTCACAGCTGGGTTGCGTGGTTCAAATGCCGTTCACTCCATGTGACATTCGTGCTGGACAAAACGGAGGCGGGACAGGATATTCTCCGGATACTCCGGTTTTCCTGTCATCATCCATTCCAGCAACACATAATAATAATAATAATAATAATAATAATAATAATAATAATAATAATAATAATAATAATAATAATAATAATAATAATAATAATAATGTTCCGGACCGTCGTCAAATGTGCGGACCGCGCTGGAAACGGCTCCTGGACGGTTAATGATTAAGAATGCAGTCCGGCCGCGGGTTCAGTGCCTTCTAGGCACCCAATATGACACCACGCCGGATCTCCTGAAGGATTTTATCCATATTAAAAATGATTATAGGAAAAGATGGCAAAGATTTACGGACCCAACTGACCGGGAGGAATACCTGAGCTTAGCCCGGGAAGTACGAAATCGATTGCTGGAAAAGAAGATTGAAAAATGGGAGGAAACATGCCGTAATCTAATAGAAAACGAGTCAGATCGGGAATTTTGGTGGGTTCTCGCAGAAAACGAGTCAGACCGCGAATTTCGGCGGATTATATATCTAAAACAATAAGTATTCAATTATAAATTTCAGTATAATACCGTAGCGAAGCACGGGTATCTTGCTAGTCTATATATATAAAGTAGCTTGTCCTGACTGACTGACTGACTGACTGACTGATTCATCATCGCCGAGCCAAAACTACTGGACATAAAGAAATGAAATTTTGGAGATATATTCATATTAAGATGTAGGTGCTCGCTAAGAGAGGATTTTTGGATATTCCGTCGCTAAGGGGGTGAAAAGGGGGGTGAAATTTTAAAATGAGTGTGTCAATATCTCAAAACTTTAAAAGTTTACAGATGTGAAAATTGGTATTTAGAATCTTCTTTAAAAATAAGGAAACACGTATTTTTTTGTTTTGAGACAATCCCAATAGGAGGGGCGAAAAAGGGTGAAAAAGGGGTTGAATGCCTTTAATCGGGATACCGGTACTTATATCTCAGAAACTGAAGATATTACAGACATGAAAATTGGTACTTTTGATCTCTTTTAAAAATAACGAAACACCTATTTTTTTGTTTTGGGGAAATCCAATTAATGGGAGGGTGAAAAGGGGGTGAATTTTTAAAATGGGTGCATCTATATCTCAAAACTTTTAAAGTTTACAGATGTAAAAATTGGTACTTAGAATCTTCATTAAAAACAAAGAAACACGAATTTTTTTGTTTTCGGAAAATCCCAATAGGAGGAGTGAAATGGGGTGAAAACGTGGTTGAATGACTTTAATGAGGATACTTATATCTCAGAAACTGAAGATATTACAGACCTGAAAATTGGTGTTTAGGATCTCCTTTAAAAATAAAGAAATACATATTTTTTTGTTTTTGGAAAATCGAATTAATGGGGGGGGGGTGAATTTTTAAAATGAGTCTATCTATATCTCAAAACTTTTAAAGTTTAAAGATGTAAAAATTGGCATTTAGAATCTCCTTTAAAAATAAAGAAACACGTATTTTTTTGTTTTCGGAAAATCCCAATTGGAAGGGTGGAAAAGGGTGAAAAAGCGGTTGAATGCCTTTAATGAGGCTACTTATATTTCAGAACCTGAAGATATTACAGACCTGAAAATTGGTATTTGGGATTTACTTTTAAAATAAAGAAACAGGTATTTTTTGATTTTAAAAAATCCAAATATGGGAGGGTGAAAAGGGGGGTGAATTTTTAAAATGAGTGTGTCTACATCTTAAAAATTTAAAAGTTTACAGATGTAAAAAAATGGTATTTAGAATCTTCTTTAAAAATACAAGAACACGAATTTTTTGCTTTCTTTAAATCCCAATAGGAGGGGTTTAAATGGGTGAATAATGGGATGAATGCCTTTAATGAGGATACATATATCTCAGAAACTGAAAATATTACAGAACTGAAAATGTGTATATGGGAGCTCCTTTAAAAATAAGGAAACACGTATTTTTTTGTTTTTGGAAAATCCCATTAATGGCGGTTAAACAGGAGTGACAAACTGGGGTGAATTTTTTGAAAGATTATATCTACAGAATATCTGAGAAACGTAAAATGTTACAGACGTAAAAAGTGGGTATTTGGAATCTCCTGTAAATGTAAAGAAAGATAGGTGATTTGTTTTTGGAAACTCCACTTAAGGGGAAATAAAAAGGGGTGAAATTTTAAAAAGCGAATTTCTACAGTATATCTCAAAAACTTAACATGTTACAGAAGTGAAAAATGGTATTTTTTATCTCTATTAAAAATAAAGAAACGTGTATTTTCAGCTTTCGGAAATACCACTTGGGTGGAATGGGGGGGGGGGTAAAAGTGACTGAAAATGGTGTTGAATTCTTTTAATTAGGCTACTGATATCTCAAAAATGAAGATATTACAGACGTGAAATTAGACATTTGGAATCTGCATTAAAAGTAAATAAACACGTATTCTCGAAAAATCCAATGAAAGGGGGGGGGGGGGGTGGTGAAAGAATTGAAAAATTAATTGAATTAATTGTATGAGAATACATACATCTAATAGAAACTAAAGTTGTTACAGACGTGAAAATTGGTATTTGAATGTCCTTAAACAAAGAAAAACGCGTTTGCGGGGCGGGAGTGAAAAGGAGTTGAATTCCTTTCATGAAGACACATAAATCAAAAACTGAAGAAGTTAGAGTCGTGATAATTACTATTTAGAAGATCCTTCACTATTAAGGAAACAAGTATATTTTGCCGGAAAATTCACTTACGGGGTGTGGGAGGGGGAGGGGAGTGTGAAAGGAAGTGAAAATAAAGTGAATTATTTTTATGGGGATACTTATATCTCAAAACTGAATGTAACAGATGTGAACATTGGTGTTTGGAATATCCTTTAAACATAAAGAAACACGTCTTCTATTTTTTTTGGGGGGGGGGCTGTAAATACACTTAACGGCGTTGCGGTGTAAAAGGAGGTGAGATCAATTGATTTTACTGTTCATAATGTACTTAAGGAGCCTCCGTTGCTCAGGCGGCAGCGCGCCGGCCTCTCGCAGCTGGGTTCCGTGGTTCAAATCCCGGTCACTCCATGTGACATTCGTGCTGGACAAAACGAAGGCGGGACAGGTTTTTCTCCGGATACTTCGATTTTCTCTGTCATCATTCATTCCAGCAACACTGTCCAATATTTCATTTCATTTGTCATTCAACGATCATTGCCCCAGACGTGTGCTTCGGCAGCCGGCACAATTCCTATTGTCGCCGCTAGATGGGGCTTTATTCATTCCATTCCTGACCCTGTCGAATGACTGGAAACAGGCTATATAGTTTCGATGTACTTATTCTGATCATAAACCGATCATTTTTAATCTTTCCTGGGTTCGTTTTCAACAGCCATCTTTTCCTTCGGAGAACGTTCTTAGATTACAGTAGATTCTCCTGGCATGTAAATAAAAATTTAAACACATTTGAAATAAACGATAGGAATGAGATGGACCGTCAAATTGTTCACCTCTATAATAAGGTCAACAATGCACGGAAGTATGTCATTGGTATCGCCAGAAATCCCGCACACTTGCCTACGCGCGACGATGGTGCTGGTCACATTGTAACAATGACACTGGCAGCAGAAGTAATTTACCGCCAAGTAGCGGTCTTGCACCTTGCTGTGGGGTTCAGAACATCTTTGAATAATAATAATAATAATAATAATAATAATAATAATAATAATAATAATAATAATAATAATAATAATAATAATAATAATAATAATAATAATAATAATGTTCTGGACCGTTGTCAAATGTGCGGACCCCCCTGGAAACGGGTTCTGGACGGGTAATGACTAAGAATGCAGTCCGGCCGCGTGTTCAGTACCGCCAAGGCACCTAAGACGACACCACGCCGGATCTCCTGAAGGATTTGATCCATATTAAAAACGCTTATAGGAAAAGATGGCAAAGATTTAGGGACCCAACTGACGGCGTGGAATATCTGGACCTAGCCAGGGAAGTACGAAATCGATTGCTGGAAAGAAAGATTGAAAAATGTGAGGAAACATACCGTAATCTATTAGAAAACGAGTCTGATCGCGAATTTTGGCGGATTCTCGCAGAAAACGAGTCAGATCGCGAATTTCGGCGGATGATATATCTAAAACAATTAGCATTCAATTATAAATTTCAGTATAATACCGTAGCGAAGCACGGGTATCTTGCTAGTCTATATATATATAAAGTAGCTTGTCCTGACTGACTGACTGATTCATCATCGCCGAGCTAAAACTACTGGACATAAAGAGATGAAATTTTGGGGATATATTCATATTAACACGTAGGTGCTCGCTAAGAGAGGATTTTTGGATATTCCTTCGCTAAGGGGGTGAAAACGGGGGTGAAATTTTAAAATGAGTTGCTCTATATCTCAAAACTTTAAAAGTTTACAGATGTAAAAATTGGTATTTAGAATCTTCTTTAAAAATAAGGAAACACGTATTTTTTTGTTTTCAGAAAATCCCAATAGGAGGGGTGAAAAAGGGTGAAAATTGGGAAAAATGGGTTGAATGCCTTTAATCAGGATACCGGTACCTATATCTCAGAAACTGAAGATATTACAGACCTGAAAATTGGTACTTTTGACCTCTTTTAAAAATAAAGAAACACGTATTTTTTTGTTTTTGGAAAATCCAATTAAGGGGAGGGTGAAAAGGGGGTGAATTTTTAAAATGAGTGAATCTATATCTCCAAACCTTTAAAGTTTACAGATGTAAAAATTGGTATTTAGAACCTTCATTAAAAATAAAGGAACACGTATATTTTTGTTTTCAGAAAATCGCAATAGGAGGAGTGAAAAGGGGCTAAAAAGTGGTTCAATGCCTTTAATGAGGCTACTTATATATCAGAAACTGAAGATATTACAGACCTGAAAATTGGTGTTTGGGATCTCCGTTAAAAATAAAGAAACACGTTTTTTTTTTGTTTCTGGAAAATCCAATTTAGGGGGGGGTGAAAAGGGAGTAATATTTTAAAATGAATGTATCAATCTCAAAATGTTTAAAGGTTATATATGTGAAAATTGGTATTTAGAATCTCCTTTAAAAATAAATAAACACACGTATTTTTTCGTTTTTGGAAAATCCAAATATTGGGGGGGGGTAAAAAGGGGGGAGGTTAATTTTTTTAAAATGAGTGTGTATACATCTTAAAACTTTAAAATTTACAAATGTAAAAATTGGTAGTTAGAATGCCCTCTAAAAATAAAGGAAAACGTATTTTTTGTTTCCTGTAAATCCCAATAGGAGGGGTGTAAAAGGGTGAAAAATGGGTTGAATGCCTTTAATGAGGATACATATATCTCAGAAACGAAAGATATTACAGAACTGAAAATTTGTATATGGGATCTCCTTTAAAAATAAAGAAACACGTATTTTTTAGTTTTGGAAAATCCAATTAATGGCGGTTAAACAGGAGTGACAAATTTGGTGAATTTTTGAAAGACTATATCTACAGAATATCTTGGAAACGTAAAATGTTACAGACGTAAAAAGTGGGTGTTTGTAATCTCCTGTAAATCTAAAGAAACATAGGTGATTTGTGTTTGGAAACTCCACTTAAGGGGAACTCAAAAGGGGTGAAATTTTAAAATGAGAATTTTTACAGTTTATCTGAAAAAATTTAACATGTTACAGAAGTGAACAATGGTTTGTTATCTCTATTAAACATAAAGAAACGTGTATTTTTAGCTTTCGGAAATACCACTTGGGTGGAGGGGGGGGGTAAAAGTGACTGAAAATGGTGTTGAATTCTTTTAATTAGGCTACTGATATCTCAAAAATGAAGATGTTACAGACGTGAAATTTGATATTTGCAATCTGCTTTAAAAATAAAGAAACACGTATTCTCGGAAAATCCAATGAAGGGGGGGGTGTGAAAGATTATTGATAAATTAATTGAATTAATTGAATGAGAATACATACATCTAATAAAAACTAAAGTTGTTACAGACGTGAAAATTCGTATTTGGATCTCCTTTAAAAACAAAGAAAAACGCGTTTTGGGGGGAAACCATCTTGGAGGGCGGGAGTGTAAAGGAGTTGAATTCCTTTCATGAGGACACAAAAATCAAAAACTGAAGAAGTTAGAGTCGTGATAATTGGTATTTAGAAGATCCTTTACTATTAAAGAAACAAGTATTTTTTGCGGGAAAATTCACTTAGGGTGGGGGGGGAGTAATGTGAAATGAAGTGAAAAAAGTAAATTATTTTTATGGGGATACTTATATCTCAAAACTGAAGGTAATAGACGTGAACATTGGTGTTTGAAATCTTCTTTAAACATAAGAAACAAGCCTTCTTTTAATTATCTTTTGGGGGGGGGGGGGTGCCGGTAAATAAACTTAACGGCGGTGGGGTGTAGAAGGAGGTGAGACCAATTGATTTTACTGTTGTTAATGTACTTATAAGGATCCTCGGCAGCGCGCCGGCCTCTCACAGCTGGGTTCCGTGGTTCAAATCCCGTTCACTACATGTGACATTCGTGCTGGACAAAACGGAGGCGGGGCTGGTTTTTCTCCGGATACTCCGGTTTTCCTGTCATCATCCATTCCAGCAACAAATAATAATAATAATAATAATAATAATAATAATAATAATAATAATAATAATAATAATAATAATAATAATAATAATAATAATAATAATAATAATAATAATAATAATAATGTTCCGGACCGTCGTCAAATGTGCGGACCGCGCTGGAAACGGCTCCTGGACGGGTAATGACTAAGAATGCAGTCCGGCCGCGGGTTCAGTGCCTTCTAGGCACCCAATATGACACCACGCCGTATCTTCTGTAGGATTTTATCCATATTAAATATTATTATAGGAAAAGATGGCAAAGATTTACTGACCCAACTGACCGGGAGGAATACCTGAGCCTAGCCCGGGAAGTACAAAATCGATTGCTGGAAAGGAAGATTGAAAAATGGGAGGAGACACGCCGTAATCTAATAGAAAACGAGTCAGATCGGGAATTTTGGTGGATTCTCGCCGAAAACGAGTCAGATCACAAATTTCGGCGGATTATATATCTAAAACAATAAGCATTCAATTATAAATTTCAGTATAATACCGTAGCGAAACACGGGTATCTTGCTAGTATAAAATAAAGTATAAATACTCACCTCACGCTTAGGCGTCATTTGTAACTTATCAATAATCACTAATAACTATTGTCCCTCTGTTGGGTGCCAATTGTAATGTAAATAAATAAATAATACATATAACCGAGGAAAGAATAAAATTATTAACTGAAATATCTGGAATTTGGGCTCCAGAGTTCACAAAAATGGATCCGTCGTCACAGTGCGGAAACACCAGCACGGCCGCCACTGGTGGGCAGTGTCATTTGTGATAGTAAAACTCGCATGAACATGTGATGGAAGACCAAGCATGAGGTTAAGACAAGACAGGTGTGCTGATAATTAAAACAGCGTAATTTTAATTACTCAACTGGTGAGACTATAAGTTTGTGTAAAGAGGATTTGAACGTTGTTATCCCTACCTGGATGTGTTGCAAATCCTCAGCCTAATGACAGATTGCTTACAGGGAATTTTATTTGGATTTTATTCACAACCACTCTGGAATTGCATTGTCAAACGTTTTTATGTTTATTTGTGATTGCTAAGTGCTCTGAGGGTGTCCAGTCGCCTCTGTTTATTTTCCCATGATTTCTCTAATGCTATAGTAAATACTAGCTGATGTACTCGTGCTGCGCTACGGGATTCTCAGAAAGACTGACTTGGTGGTTTTCCTAACTGAAGTCAACATAGGTCATTACAAAAACGTCAGTAGGAATGTAGCGATTGAAAGCAATGTTATCATATAAAATACTCGCTCAAATGAAAAACCGCACACTTTCTCATTTTCAACGAACAATACTACGGTGCTGATCTAACAGTCCAAAGCTCCAGAGCTGGAATAACCAGGTCGCAGACTGCCGTGAACACTCCTCTGTCATTATTCCGTTAAATATGCACACTACTCATTCCAATCAGTGCCTCAGAGTAGGGATTGAATAACTTGAATACTATGATGAACCAGTGTGTTACGTACCAGATATATCAGAAAATGTATGAACCAGAGGAATGGCATGCTAAAGAAGAAAGTTATGTTACTCCCCAGCTATTTCCCGCCAATATACACGCAGGCTGTTAGAGTCGGTATGACCAGGCGTGTTGCCCGTGTGGTTAGTGGCGCGCAGCTGTGAGCTTGCATCCGGGAGATAGTGGATTCGAACCCAACTGCCGGCAACCCTGAAGATGGTATTCCGTGGTTTCCCATTTTCACACCAGTCACACCAGGCTGTACCTTAAAGCCAAGGCCGCTTCCTTCACACCAGTATTCATTTCCTATCTCATCGTCGCCCTAAGACCTACCTGTGTCGGTGCGACGTCAAGCAAATTAAAAAAACTCGGTACGCTGCAGTAATCCTATCTATCGGGGATGAGAGGAAACAGAAGACAAAAAACACATCACAACAAACAATGGTCAAAGTAATGTTATTGTTGATACAGTTTATGAGCTTTCTATATTGCAGGCCTTCACATTAGTTTTCTTTCGACTCTGTGATATTAGGGTGTCCTACAAAGTTATTTATATCGTAGACTGTTGTGCTTTATTCTCAGACTTTACATACCGATTTTCACTAAATACTGTTTACCCATTTTCTCGTGACTCGGGCTGATATGGACTTAGTAACAAAAATCCAAATTCATGAATATCTCTGATTATATGCGGCACGGAAACAATGTACAAGACATAAGTGATCGGAAATTTAATAACATCTTACATAACTACTACTAACTTACGACATAACTAAAGTTATGTTAGTTATGTAGTATTTATCGATACGACCACTAATAACATAAATAACTTATTTGAGAATTACATTTCAGGCCTTCCCCCTAAACTACCATTTCACTCAACGTGAATAAAATAATTTGTAGCCTAGATTGCAGTGGTTCATCACCCGACATTACATACCGATTTTCATTAAATTCTCTTCAGCCGTTTTCTATTGATGCGTGTACAGACAGACAGACAGACAGACAGACAGACAGACAGACAGACAGACAGACAGACAGACAGACAGACAGACAGACAGACAGACAGACAGACAGACAGACAGACATTACGGAAAAGTAAAAAACGCATTTTCTTGTTACTGTGGACATGACCGATACAGAAATACCATTCTTTCCAAATTCTGAGCAATGTACAGACAAAACTCTTATTTTATATATATATAGATTTCTGCACCGAGCGAGTTGGCGGCGCGATTAGGGGCGAGCAGCTGCGAGCTTGCATCCGGAAGATAGTGAGTTCCAACCTCACTGTCGGCAGCCCTGAAGATGGTTTCCCATTTTTAAACACCAGGCAAATGCTGGAACTGTACCTTAATTTAAGGCCACGGCCGCTTCCTTCCCACTCCTGGGCTTTTCCTATACCATCGTCGCCATAAGACCTATCTGTGTCGGTGCGACCTAAAATAAATTCTCTAAATATTTCTGTTTTTATTAGTGGGATGATACTGGAGAGTAGCTCATTGTCTGGTATCAGATGGTCAAACTGTACAATGATATTTCCCTTTGTGGATAGGTTAGTTGTCCGCTGACTGATGATAGTTGCATTAAATAGTAGAGTTTAATGGTGTCCTAGACCAGCAGGCTATTGTCCTACAATAATAATAATAATAATAATAATAATAATAATAATAATAGTCCGCCTCTGTGGTGTAGTGGTTAGCGTGATTAGCTGCCACCCCCGGAGGCCCGGGTTCGATTCCCGGCTCTGCCACGAAATTTGAAAAGTGGTACGAGGGCTGGAACGGGGTCCACTCAGCCTCGGGAGGTCAACTGAGTAGAGGAGGGTTCGATTCCCAACTCAGCCATCCTGGAAGTGGTTTTCCGTGGTTTCCCACTTCTCCTCCAGGCGAATGCCGGGATGGTACCTAACTTAAGGCCACGGCCGCTTCCTTCCCTCTTCCTTGTCTATCCCTTCCAATCTTCCCATCCCTCCACAAGGCCCCTGTTCAGCATAGCAGGTGAGGCCGCCTGGGCGAGTTACTGGTCATTCTCCCCAGTTGTATCCCCCGACCAAGAGTCTGAAGCTCCAGGACACTGTCCTCGAGGCGGTAGAGGTGGGATCCCTCGCTGAGTCCGAGGGAAAAGCCGAACCTGGAGGGTAAACAGATGATGATGATGATGATGATAATAATAATAATAATAATAATAATAATAATAATAATAATAATAATAATAATAATAATAATAATAATAATACATTTCATTTACATCATTTA
The DNA here is from genome assembly GCF_040414725.1 of Anabrus simplex. NCBI lineage: Eukaryota > Metazoa > Arthropoda > Insecta > Orthoptera > Tettigoniidae > Anabrus > Anabrus simplex. The sequence goes on from NC_090266.1 coordinate 526,897,716, forward strand.
ATCATGTTTGTGTTTTTTACTTGGATTTATTTGTACCAAGTGTCTGCTAAATGATGAAAATAGGATTCCAAATTAGGCGTAGGTTAAATGGAATTCAGCTGATTCTTGTGATGGTGTTGTATTCCATTGGTCTGTTGATCAATAATAATAATAATAATAATAATAATAATAATAATAATAATAATAATAATAATAATTTATTATGCATGTTAGGTTAATTAATAATTTTGATGCTTAAATTAATAATTATTAGCAACATGTTCAAGTGTTTAAGTGTTTGGTGGGTCCACATTTGAAAGATAAGTTATGTTATTGGGTTATCATGCAATTTAAGCGTGACTTAAAGGATACTTGGCCGGCCCCCGTGGTGTAGGGATAGCGTGCCTGCCTCTTACCCGGAGGCCCCGGGTTCGATTCCCGGCCAGGTCAGGGATTTTTACCTGGACCTAAGGGCTGGTTCGAGGTCCACTCAGCCTGCGTGATTAGAATTGAGGAGCTATCTGACGGTGAGATAGCGGCCCCGGTCTAGAAAGCCAAGAATAACGGCCGAGAGGATTCGTCGTGTTGACCACACGACACCTCGTAATCTGCAGACCTTCGGGCTGAGCAGCGGTCGCTTGGTAGGCCAAGGCCCTTCAAGGGCTGTAGTGCCATGGGGTCTGGTTTGGTTTTTTTTAAGGATACTTGATTCCTGTTCATCTATTCTACATGACATATGTGTTGCATTACCTAATATTTTATAGATATTCATCATAATGACATTTGGTGATACCATGTGAAAATATTTGGGAATAGTATGGTTGGTTTGTTTAAAACAGGAATGGTTTAGAGTTTTATTTGAAGCTTTTAAACGTTTGTTAACTGAAAATAACTTAATAACTCTATAAACAAAATTTATCTGCAGATTTCATAACGAGGAAAGAATCATTGCTTTGCCCTGCTAATTGAATACTCACAATGCTGCCAGTCCTCTCACGTCATACCGAGTTCGATGTTGAATGGATGAAATATTCCATTTCTTTTACTGCCAATAGGAATGTTAGACACCTTTCGCTGTCCGTCCCTAGAACCTTGTTTTCGTATCAAAAATATGATGAATTCGTTCTTCTTGACACTCATTGAACAATGGTTTATAATTCCCTAAATATTTTTGTCTGACGTTACAGCTAGATAGTTTACCACTGTCTCTCATCTCAAGGGCCATTCTAGGAACACAAACATTTCCTTGCCGTTTTTAGCGGCATTTAATTTTCTACTACCTGAAATGGCATTCTTCATATTTTCAGTGGATCAGTTTTGCGGGTCTGTTTTGGAAACGTACGTTCTCACCATTGTAAATCTGATGAAAATACAAATAGGATACTTAAATCCAATTACGACGACCAGAATAAATAAAAGAGAAAATGAATAGTAATCATCATAATAAGGGGGCATTATGATCCCCTTGGGGTATAATGATCCCTTTCACTGATCGTTTTACCCCATTTGCTCCTATCACAGATAACATAATGCAATGACTAAATGCCATCTAGTGTAGACGAAATGAAGCGTCAAGACGAATCTGCATTTAATGCTCAAGACACTCACGTACTCGTGAATAAATTCACTTATACACTGTGGGCCAGAAAAAATTAAAAACATTCACATACCTTAGATCAAGATGCCTTGAAACAACGTTTTCATACATAATGTTTTAAAAAGTACAGCACAAAGAATCTAACAACGCAGATGAGACGTCAACTGAAGACTTAGCCTTCAAGCAGGTATTAACAACGAATATTTTGTCTCAGGGGATAATTTTGCTTGGTATCTGCCATTACTTGTGCCAAAATTTCGCAGTGACATGTATTGTTTTGTACAGTCTCATAGTGAATTTCAGTTCACTAATCTACTCCAAAGAATCAAAATGACAGAACTCTTGTCCTCAAGCAAGTTTCTAAATAAATTAATTGTTATATTAGGTCCAACACTGAAAATACCACAAGCCAAATAAACATTACAAAAGTCATCCATATCAAGGTAAGTGAAGAATTCGTAACTCAGGCGGCAGCACGCGGCCTTTCACCGCAGCATACCGTGGTTCAAATTCCGGTCACTCCTTGTGAGACTTTTGCTGGACAAAGCGGAGGCGGGACAGGTTTTTCTCCGGGTACTCCGGTTTTCTCTGTCATCTTTCATTCCAGGAACACTCTCCATTAACATTTCATCTGCCAGTCATTTATCATTGCCCCAGAGGAGTGCGACAGGCTTCGGCAGCCTGCACGTTTCCTATCCTGACCCGGTCGAATGACTGGAAACAGGCCATGAATTTTCATTTTCATAAAGGTAAGTAACACGCCTCCAGTGGTTTGAAACTCTTACAGAAATGTTAAAATATTGGATACAATTGAATACATAAATTCAAAGTCCGAGGAAAGACTAAAATTATTTAAGCTGTCTCATAAGACAGCAGAGGCATGGTTTTTCTCTTCAGGGTTATGACAACATCCATAAGAAGTAATGTGGCTTATTCAGGGAAAAGTAATTTCTCACGCAATTGTATCTGCTTCGCTCATACTCAGGCTCCTGCTGAGAGTTACATGTCTCCGAGCTTCAATTATGCAGTACATAGGAGGAAAACATATCAACATTTTCGTGTCCTCTCAACATACCCGTATCCGTCTAAGTAATATCTTTGGCAGGGCCTCTCAGGGTGCATGCGCGTGGTGCATGCACTGTGCACGGTGCAAAAGACGACTTGGCTTGGTTGACCAGAGTGCAGACCCCCCACTCCTCGATTTGGAGCAATAGCGCTTACTCTCTCTTTCCTCACGCCTCTCTCGCTCGCTCTGCCTGTCTCCCTCTGCCCCACTTGCGCCGTAGCGCTCCAAATCCGGGCTGAGTAGAGCCGAGTATAGCCGAGTAGAGCCGAGCTTAGCCGAGTAGCCCAGAGACGAAGCGTTGATCCGAGCAATACCGAGCGGCACCGATGCACAGTGCACGGAGCTCTTGCGCCTCGCTCTGCACGCGTGAGATTTTGGGCGTTTGAGAGGCCCTGATCTTTGGTTTCAAGAATTACTCCTAATCTGTGCAATCGAGGTCCTAGAACCTTGCTTATTTAGATCCTCTAGAAACCTTACAATATCACTGATAAAGAATTAATATCTTCGTTATGTTTTTGTGACTCAGCAGTATCGGTTGATTTAAAACAACTGATAGTAAAATAATTAATAGCTTTTATTAATTTCGTAGTTCAGACAGTAGGTTAAAAATACTTATATATTATTAGAGTCAGGGACATTCTGAAGACTAAAATGACCATTCAATATAAGTTCATCTTCGTTATTTTTGACATCAGCGACGTTTCAAATCCAATTGTCAATTGAACTGAAACAGTCAAGGTGCCATACAGTGAACAGCGTATGCTTTTGTGTATCCTTCATACAAAGCTATAGAACAACTAGGGTTAAAATAATATGGATTTATCATGGTTTGACAATTTCATTACTTAGGGCCTTCACTCTTTTCCTGAGATGTCAAGAATTGGCATTACGATATTCGAAGGAGGAAATGCTGCAGAAGGAAGGGAGTATGCAGAGGAAGTTGTCTCTTGAGAGCGGTCAGCTTTATTTACAAATGTTTTAAACAAAACTTAATTTATATTTAATTTAGAATATTTTGTGTCTAAAAACTTTCTTAAGAGACCCATCTCTGACGAACATAATTACGAATAACCAACGAAATGGCACCGCTTTCGGTTTTGAACCTGAATCAGCGATCTTAGAATCTGGAGGCCGACACGCCACCATTAATGTTGTGTAGGAGCACTTGGAACAAATCAGAAGTAATATTACACTGACTCACTGTTGTTAGTTGTGTGCTCTGTCTCTCTTTTGCTGCCACTCACCTCCACTAGATGGCAACTCTGCTACAATTGTAGAAAGACTAGCCCATCAACGACGAGTACAGCAGCTAGTACATACAGATTCATTATGCCTTTTTGATTTCAGTGTGCATGCATGCTTCAGCTGTATTATTAGTTGTTTTACGTTGCACAGACATAGACAGGTCTTACGGTGACGATGGAATAGGACACGGCTAGGAGTGAGAAAGAAGAGACAATATCTTTAATTAAGGTACAGTCAAAAATTTTGCTTGGTTTGAAAATGGGTAAACCATGGAAAACTATTTTTAGGACTACCGACGGTGAAGCTCGAATGTACGATCTACCGAATGCAAGTTCACTGCTTCGCGGCCCGTACCACACAACCATTTCGTTCGGTGAAAGGCCCTATAAAAGAACTAAGAGTCTTAATAATCTTGCAGCTAGCTCTGTGGCCCCGCCAATTTATATACTCCTACCTGAAAAAGGTCTCTAACCATCTTCGTTTAGGTCTACCTGTGCCTCGTTTTTGCTCTGCATGTCTGTGTCCATTATTATTCTTGATAGCCTTCCGTCCCCCATTCGCTTCACATCACAAAACTGATCCATAACTTCATCAATTGAACTAATTCTCAACTTAGCCTTTATCTCTTCATTGTGAGTGTATTTATGCTAAAATTCCTGCTAATTTTACCAGAAAATATTCTCCCTGCTTTTTTCTGTTCTTTTCAGCTTATGATAACCATGTTGCCAAATGTTATACAGGGTCATCGAAAAAGAATGGTCATATTTAAAAAAATGCTTATTCAAGTAGGATAAACATATTGGAGAGATTATGGCCTTAAAATGAAGAGGAAAGAAGGTAGTTTTGGTACTAGTTGCCTGATTTGGACCTTGACCTTGGCTGGGTGATACAATCCTCGCTAAGAATAGCGTGACTCCACGTCTACCAACTGTGCAGCCAGTCCACGCCAATACGATGTGGGCCGCCCAGCAGAAAGCTCAGGGCGCGCTTTCGTTCACGGATTTCAAATCAAATGCGTTTGTTCGACGTAAATTTAGAACAACTTAACAGTGGTGCTATGCGCCGGACAATGTACGCAACACAATTAATGCTCAGTTTCCGAATGGTTGGTTTGGTAAATGTGGCCCTATTCCCTGGCCGCCTAGAATCCCTGATCTCATTCCAATTGACTTCTACTTTTGGGGATATATTAAAAATATCGTTTATGGTGAGAATTTACGTGACTTAGTGCATCTTGGAGCAAGGATCACTGCTGTCAACGCAACTGTCACTCCAGACATTGTGCAGCGTACGAGGAAAGAAACTGATTACAGATTCGATGTCAGCCAAGCCACTAATGGGGCACATATAGAAATGTATTAGGGTATATAATCTGCCCGTTTAAGCCACGACTAGCATTTGGAGGCACGCGACCCTCTCAGGGGTGCTCAGTAAGGGATTGACATGTTCCATGATAAAATGGTGTGGATCAAGGAGATGGGCAGATATTCGTAAATAATGAACCATCAAATCCAAATAAATGGTGGATGATTTATTCCAAAAGAAAATAATACCTTCCTCAAAAATGATGATTATGTGAAATGATCGCAAAAATTTAATTTTATATCAACTCTTGCTGTACATCCAAAAATTAAAACAAATGAGATGGTACAAGTTAATGAATTCTATTTAATTCTGACAAAATTGTTTCGTCCATGTCACATTGTTTTGTGAATATTGCTTTGAATATTATCTTTGATTTTCTAGAGAATGATGCTTGCACGCATGTCAATTCATGCCGGAAAATCTGGAACAAGATTTTAAATATTGAAGTTATGACTGAGCAAAATAAAAAAATAAAAAATACAAAAGAATTTTAACGATTTACTTCTATCGCTTAATTTCACTTTTAATTTAATTACTTTCCAATTTAAATCGACTTTTCAATAATTATCTGCTCGTTGTGACATAACACACGTGATATTACGTGGCAAAGTAGGCAAGCAAATGAGAGAAAGAAAAAAAAAAATTAAATTAAATCCTTAACCATGTGTCATAATCCTGACAACGCCGAAATTCGGAACAACGATGGTTACACATAAAAATCGATATTGCACGACAAAATTAAGTCACACAACCTGTGGAATAACAACATAAAATACACGCAATGATCTCCCATTACCATCATCCACCAAAGAAAAACAATTACAACCCACTACAACTAAGAGTAATATTTACAAATATACATCTGCCCGCACGTTGTCCATTCATCTCCTGGGAATAGCAGACTCCTGTAAATAATGATCTGTACCTTGTATAAAATCCACCTGGTACAAACAATCTAGGTAATGATGACTGAAAGAAAAAAAAATAATAATATCGCCGATCTACGTTACCAACATTTAGCGTATATTGAGGAAGTGAATAATATTATACAACTTCGATTTAATACTATTGGTGATGACGCTCATCCAGTATGACAAATAATTATCTCATACACTCAATTTTATTTGAAAGGAAGACATGTGGTTTACTTCGTGATTCATTATTGAATGAAGACGCTATCGCCTACCGCTCACAAATAACAACTCGCACATGCGTCAAATGACGATAAATTATTCCAAAATCTCAGTTCATCAATGCATTCAACGTCGCAAAAATATATATTAAATGTGCCTCTATCCATAGAGACGTGAAGATTCGCCTTCAAATAGCACATAAAATCAGCATAATTCATGCCATAATTCACCACATGGCACAAGGTGAGAGGTAAAATAGCGAAAATAACTCGCAACATCCGTTCAAAATATTACAGGAACATTTACATAAATGACTTGAACCACATATAAATATAATAATAAGATACTATCCTTCCTTAAAAAAGTATGAAATAGGATTCAAAGAAAGCTATCCGTATCGTTAGCACAGCGTTAATATGTCAGATGAGCCGGTTGCCTCGTGTGAAATATAGCAAACACTTTAGGGCAAAATATAAGAGAAATATATTTCGAAGAATGAAAATATCACGTTTACACAATCCTCAATATCATAGTAACCGAATAGAAATGTAAAATTCCTTAAAGATTAGTAGATGGCTGATATTTAAATCAGATACATGTCCGATGACATTACTATTTGAAACCCGCATGGCCGATGATGTTGACACCCTGTCGTCATCCACCTTAAAATCACGTAGTAAGTGAAACCGCAACTCCAACATCGAATAACGGCAGACACTAACACGGTAAAGATATCAAAAAGCTACTCAAACTACTGTACAATTAATAATCCCTTCAAGAAGAAAGTTAACTACATACTACAGCTACATAGAACAGATAATACCCAGTATAAATGAAATGTCGACTTAACTTGGATGTCTTGATGACCATGGTGTTCTTCTAGGCAGGATTCAAGGCATTAGGACGTCGTTGGCGTCGGTTCTGGGTTATTAGTGCTGCATCATGATCCAAGTGATGTCTCCAAGGCACACGAACTTCACACTGCAGGCTTCCATGTCCTTGGCCGGTATCGAACTCGTATTACTTGTAGTACGCTGAAACTTTCACAAAAATATTAACACAAATGCATCGAACTCGTGGTTTCACAATTAGCAAAGGATGATACGTGCCTTCTTTCCTAACACTATTGACGTCTGTGAGGATGTTGAAATGAACTGTTAAAGCCGCACTGAAATAACAAGGCTCCCCTCGTAGAGCGAACAACAGCTGTCCAGGCTTGTACGAGATCTTCTGTAGTAGCTTCCCGAGCAATCACCCAGCCAGCAGAGAACAGCAGCGAAACAGACTTGAGAGAATGACTGCGAATATTCCAGTACTAGCTTGCCACCGATGTTCCGAGCTCTGACGTCACACCTCGTGGTTCAACTGACATCCTGAATTCCTCGGCGTTGTAATTGAGATGTCCGTTAATTTCTTGTTAAATAATTATATAATTAATTTCCTAATTAACTTAATTTTCAATTATTACTATTCGTGCCTTCCTGAAGTATGGTATCACGGTTTTATGCATACTTGTTGGAGAGTGACTATTAGGATGTCGGATCTGACGTGTTAATCTGACGAAAGATTTTAAATGTAATACTTGTCGTGGGTGAAAGGTTCGGCTGTATTAAAAATTTTCTCGTCTTCTCTCGTGGTAATAACATGGTCTTTCACTCCTCAGCAGGTTACACCATTTATTTGGAAACAAAAAATCATCCCTTTGTGTTTCTCTGTCGGCACACCGCGCGAGACACCTGGGGTACAGTCCGGTCTTATAAAATTCACGGCCGATCACAGTAGACCAAAATGTCACATCCACCTCTTGGCTAGATTAAAATTTTATTCCCAATAAAATTTTACTTAATGATTCCAAATGTCTGATCATGTGGCATTTTGATTTCAGATCCAGCAGGTAATTCATAGGCGAAGTTATTGAGTGAGTCCTTGCAATGACTGTGAAAATTGGAGATATGTTGCTAATACGATGACTGTGGTTACTAAGCGTACGGGGTTTGTGTGTCTCTTCTTTCTTCTATTCTCCCATGGCTCGCTCCGTAACGTGGACACGTGCTGGACTCTCGCCTTCGGATGGATAATACCGTTTTAAGTGAGCCGAGTTGAACATAAATTCATGTCTGCCGTCCAAACTTTGCACTTTATAGGCATTGTTGTTATAGGCTTTAATGATCTTGTAAGGACCGACGTATAAATCTGCAAATTTCCCATATTTGCGTTCAGTAGGCTCAGATAGTATGGGTTTACGGATCAACACATAATCCTGTTCATGTAGTGGTTGGCGGAACTTCTTATTCGCTACCCTCTTCAGTCGCCGTTGTGCCTGTTTATGTAGGTGCTCGGCGGTCTGAATAATACACCTTTCGAGAGTTGGTCTTGGGTCTGGTAAACATGGTACTACATTTTCCCACGGTCTCGCTGGATACTGATTGAGATGAATGACTCTTGGAATTTGTCTCGTGGATTCGTGCACCGTGTTGTTTACACATTCCATGATGATGGGTAAGACACTAACCCATTTCCAATGTGCGTCCTTGCAATAGATGCGACAAAACTTGGCGATTTCCAACATTATACGTTCAGCCGGATTTCCAGATGGGTATCGCGCGGAATTTAAAGTGTGCTTAATGTCCAATCTTCTCATAGCCTCCTGGAACTCGAGCGACGTAAATTGGGAACCGTGGTCTGTCAGTAGGAACTCTGGTTTACCCATTAATGGAATAATATTCTGGGTGATTCGTCTCAGAACGGCATTGGTGTTACCCTTTTGAATGGGAAACAGGGACACAAATTTTGAGAAAACATCCACTGTAACTACCACATGACGGTTGCCTTTGACACCACGGGGCAAAGGTCCGAAGAGGTCTAATGCGAACAGTTCTTTGGGTTTGGTTGGCAGTATCGGGATGGGGTACTGCTTCTGTAGATGAGAGCTGTGCTTGACCCGCTGACACCTATCACATGTCCTAATTGTCATTCTGACACTTTCGCGTAACTTTGCCCATTGGAATGCCTCCTGGATGGTCGCGACTGTTCTATCTACTCCTCCGTGTCCAATCGTTCTGTGCGTAAGCCAGATAATTCCCTTTTGCAGTTTATTCGGTACGACAATTCTCAGTTTCGTGCGGTCTTGATCCACAAACTTGTAAAGTATGTCATTCCTTAAAGAGTATTGAGGAGCCATACGATGTACTTGTTCGTAATTTGCGTCCCCAGGTACCATTCGTTGTTCAAAGTAGTCAATGATCTTCCTGGTGAACTCATCTCTACGTTGCGATTGCCGTAAATACCTCAACTTACGGAGTACTTCTTGATCTTCGTCATTCAATGCCAAATAGTTTACCCTAAAGGTGCTGACGTCAGGGTTCCTGCTTAGGACGTCGGCAATGACATTATCTCTGCCATGGCAATGTTCTAGCTCAATTTGAAACTGTTGGACAAAAAGTGCCCAACGCGACACGCGTTCGCTTGACATTGTGGTTTTAAGCATGAAAATGAGTGCTTTATGATCAGTTCGTAAAATGACTGGGAAACCGAATATTATTTTTTTCCAGTGTTGCAAGGCACAAACAATTGACAACATTTCAAGTTCGGTGGTATTGTAAGAAACCTCGTGACTCCTCAATTTACGGCTGTAGAAGGCAAGATAAACTTTATGTTCTAGGTTAACCGGATCCTCTTGATACAAGACTGCTCCAATCCCTACGGTGGAAGCGTCTGTCTGGATAATAAATTTAGAATTGAAGTCCGGGTATCCTAATTTAATGTTGTCTGTCAGCATCTGTTTGGTTTTCATAAAAGCTTGACTGCACGTGTCATTCCAACACCAGCGATTGTTTTTCTTTAATAAATCCTGCAGAGGAGCGACGGTAGTAGTGTAGTTCGGGCAATGGTCAGAAAAGAACTGACACATTCCTAAAAATTGTCGGACATGTTTAATTTTGGATGGTTGTGGGAAGTTTTGAATAGCCTGGATTTTCACAGGATTAGGTCTTATGCCTGTGCCATCAATGATGTGTCCCAAGAACAATATCTTTTGCTGGCAAAAATTAGATTTTTGGAGATTAATTTTAAATCCGGTGACTCTTAAGTTTTCCAGCAGCTTTTCCAGATTAGTTAAATGTTCATCCATATCTTTCGAGGCCAGCAACACATCGTCTACATAGCGAATTGTAACCTCCTTAACTTCATCAGTCAAATTCTTATCTAATGCCCGGATGAGAGCTGATCCAGACGTCTTAATGCCAAAGGGCAAACGTTCAAAAACATAGGTCTGCTGGTCGAATAAGAAACCGGTTAGCAAACGGGATTTTTCCTCTAATACAATGTGGTGATATGAAGATGTGAAATCTACCCCAGTGAATAAGGACATGCCTCGAAATCGTCTGATCACATCTTTAATAGATGGTACTTGATCGAACTCCGGAATAAGGCTCTCATTGAGCTGTCTGGCGTCCAAACACACCCTTAACGATCCATTATGTTTTTGCACCACCGTCAGTGGGTTAACGAAAGATGTTACTGCCTTCGAAACAATACCATTGGCCTCCATTTCATTAATTATTTTCTTGACCTCGGAGTGGTGTTTCTCTGGAATAGGGTACGGTCTCCGTTTGTAAGGTGCCCAACTATTTACTCGTAGAGCGTACCGATAGTTTGGGATTTTTCCTAGTTTATTGTCAAAAACCTCCTCATACCGTTTTAGAAGATGGAATAATTTCCGTCTTTCTTCGTTGGAACAGTCAGTCTCTTGAACCTTCTTTCTTAATTGGTCGTCGAAGTCTTCTTCTCCCCTTTCTTCCATTACTTTCTCTATTGCAGCGAGGATTTCTTCCGTGTCTTGATCGGCATTCTCCCTGTCCCACAGAAGTATTTCGTTTAAGGCCTGGGTATCAACGTCTTCCAAATCCTTGCGTTCCATTTCAATGGCCTCCAGTACAAGAGGATTATCTATAGTAAAGGACATCCTTTCAGTACTGCCTGATCCACGGAACTTGATTTCATTATTGGGAACGTCAATAATAGCATTGTGCTCCTTTACAAAATCGAATCCTAAGATAATATTGAAATTAATTCTAGGCATGACCACAAATGGATGAGAGAATATAGTGTTGCCAATCATTAAGTCAAGGAAGGTCTGTTCTTTGCATGTAGCTGATCTATCATTAATTATCCCTTTAATTTTCACGTTGGATACGGGAATAACAGGAAGTGTCTCTCTTCTTTTCAATTCTTCAAACAGTGATTTTGAAATTACACTAATGGTTGCTCCTGTGTCAACAAGACAATGGATTCTAAGTCCACCAGCTCTGGCTATTATAATAGGCAAACCCTGGGATGGTTTTGCATGAAATTGATGGGCGTCTTCGATTAAATCCTCGGATTTAATAAACCATGCGTCTACTTGGGCGATTGTCCATTCTTCCGGGTGGAAATTACTGTTTTCGGCGCGCTGGAAGTTTAGTTTGATGGGGACGTTTTTTTTTCGGAGCCATCTGGCTCGTATGGAGGTGCAGATGGACTTAAGCTATTCGATCCAGATTGTTTTCTATATTCTTGGAATGCTATACTTTCTGCATTCTCACAATCCAGATTTACAGCCATATTTTGCATTGCCTTTTTCCACTTGTCCTCTTCATGATTTCTTCTCCGTAGCTCATCGATGTATCTCATACTTTCTCTATGTCGTTCTTCCATGGTATCTCGGAAGTTCCGCTGATTTTGACTAGTATTTTGTCGTGAGTGGTCGTAGGGTCGATTTCTTCTGTCCCTTCTAGATCCGTCTCGGTATCGATTGTATCGATACCCTTCCTGTCTCCTATCCTCTCTCCTATAATGCGGAGGTAATCTTCTGCACTCTTCTTCCCTATTCAAGCCCGATCTGCGTTGTGGATTAGGGTAAGAGTACTGTCGATTTGCTCCTCTTCTCCCTGTTACATTTCCCTTCTCTTCTGATCCAGAGATTTCTACGACATTAACTTGTGGATGGTGTGGTTTCGGAGGTCTTTGCGCCAGCTGAGCGTTAGTATTATCCAGCTGTCGCAGAATTGCATTAGCTTGAACTGCATTTTGAACATTGGCAGCTATCAAAATGCGTTGGACTTCTAGTGGAAATTGTTTCTCTAAGGCTCTAATTAAATCCGTTTCTGATAATGGAGCGTCCAACTCTTTCATCCGCCTAAGCTGTAAGGCAAAGTAGTCCGCATAGCGTGTAGGTCCATTAACATTGTATTTCCTGGAGTATAATTCTAATCTAAGATTTTGTTGATGGTCCGAACTCCAATACTTCTGCAGAAATGCCCCTTTGAAACCTTCAAAATTTTCAAAAGTATAGCGGAACGCATGGTACCAGTTTACAGCTCCTCCGTCTAAGAATTTCTCCGCAGTTCTAAGTTGTCGATCAGGTGGAATTTTGTTTTCTTTCATGTACTCCTCCAGCTCACGAATAAAGCCTTTGGGAGACTGTTCCTGAGTGCCGCTAAATATCCTAGGTTTATCTTCTCCCGTCCGTATAATATTTATAATTTGCGGAGCATTCCCAATTGGTGAACTAGCTATTTCCGGATGGAAAAAATTTAAGTTAACAGGGTTTTGTTGACCCTCTGCGTTATCCCGCTCTGTCCGGATGTTTACATTGGCCTGTTCGTTGACCGTTTCTTCGATCTGGCTCTGGCGATCCAGGATGGAATTGATTAAGACTCTCGTACTTCTGTCTTGGAGTTTGAAAAAGCTGAGGTCCTTTTCCAGGTTTTTCACAACGTCGGCCATTTCCCCGACTCTGAGACAGTTTCCTCGAACATCCTCTGATAGAGTACTGACTTTATCCGTGATGTTAATTTTATCCTCGTCCATGATTTTCTTTAAGTCATCGACTTCGAGATTTAATTCTTCGATCTCAATCCGATTCACCTGGCAATTACTTTTGACCTCAGTGAGATCTTCACTGATATTTTTAAGATCATTCCTGATGTCGCCTATTTCTTTTGCCTGTTTCGCCTTCGCATCCGATACCTCCTTTTGTATTGACTCAACTTCGTCCCTAATATTGTCCATACTGGCTTTAACAAGGGCTATATCACTTTGAAGTGAAGTGACCTTGCCAGTGAGAACTTTATTATCCTCTTGTAATTGTTGAGTTAACTGGGTAACCTTTTCTACCGTTTTATTCTGATTCTCTCGACACTCTAACGCGATGTTATCAATGCGACAATGTGTCTCGTCCAGTTTCGCAAGAAGTTCGTCCCGACCTTTCCGTGACTCTTCTTGGATTACCGCCCCCATAAGGTTCATCCGTTGTTCCACCTGTTCTATAGCTTTCCTATTCTCCTCACGAGCTACCCTATTTTCTTCTATCACTTTACTTAAAGTGTTCGTGGTTTCCTCACGAGTTTTTCTATTCTCCTCACGAGCTTTTCTATTTTCTTCGCAAGCTACCCGATTTTCTTCTATCACTTTACTTAAAGTGTTCGTGGTTACTTCACGAGCTACCCTATTTTCTTCTATCACTTTACTTAAAGTGTTCGTGGTTACTTCACGAGCTACCCTATTTTCTTCTTGATGATCGTTCATACGCTGATTCAGCGCAGCCAACAACGCCCTAATCTCGTCCATTATGAATAAGGATCAGTTATACAATGCGAACCTAGCCAACAGACGTCAATAATGCCAAGAATCCCCCCAAACAGTATGGTCATCAAGCATAAGTGAAATTAAGTATTTACTGCGAGCATCATTCTTTCAAAACGCATGATCCTACTACAATAAAATAAATGATAAGTAATTCGCGTAATTTGTCAGAATTCAAATATAACAGAACAAGATGGTTCAAAGAATGTAAATTTGATAAAGTATCGAATATTACGATTATGATCCACCATGTCAATCCATCGAGCCCCACGGTGAAAGAAGCCAATTAATATCTGCCCGTTTAAGCCACGACTAGCATTTGGAGGCACGCGACCCTCTCAGGGGTGCTCAGTAAGGGATTGACATGTTCCATGATAAAATGGTGTGGATCAAGGAGATGGGCAGATATTCGTAAATAATGAACCATCAAATCCAAATAAATGGTGGATGATTTATTCCAAAAGAAAATAATACCTTCCTCAAAAATGATGATTATGTGAAATGATCGCTAAAATTTAATTTTATATCAACTCTTGCTGTACATCCAAAAATTAAAACAAATGAGATGGTACAAGTTAATGAATTCTATTTAATTCTGACAAAATTGTTTCGTCCATGTCACATTGTTTTGTGAATATTGCTTTGAATATTATCTTTGATTTTCTAGAGAATGATGCTTGCACGCATGTCAATTCATGCCGGAAAATCTGGAACAAGATTTTAAATATTGAAGTTATGACTGAGCAAAATAAAAAAAATAAAAATACAAAAGAATATTAGCGATTTACTTCTATCGCTTAATTTCACTTTTAATTTAATTACTTTCCAATTTAAATCGACTTTTCAATAATTATCTGCTCGTTGTGACATAACACACGTGATATTACGTGGCAAAGTAGGCAAGCAAATGAGAGAAAGAAAAAAAATTTAAATTAAATCCTTAACCATGTGTCATAATCCTGACAACGCCGAAATTCGGAACAACGATGGTTACACATAAAAATCGATATTGCACGACAAAATTAAGTCACACAACCTGTGGAATAACAACATAAAGTACACGCAATGATCTCCCATTACCATCATCCACCAAAGAAAAACAATTACAACCCACTACAACTAAGAGTAATATTTACAAATATACATCTGCCCGCACGTTGTCCATTCATCTCCTGGGAATAGCAGACTCCTGTAAATAATGATCTGTACCTTGTATAAAATCCACCTGGTACAAACAATCTAGGTAATGATGACTGAAAGAAAAAAAAATAATAATATCGCCGATCTACGTTACCAACATTTAGCGTATATTGAGGAAGTGAATAATATTATACAACTTCGATTTAATACTATTGGTGATGACGCTCATCCAGTATGACAAATAATTATCTCATACACTCAATTTTATTTGAAAGGAAGACATGTGGTTTACTTCGTGATTCATTATTGAATGAAGACGCTATCGCCTACCGCTCACAAATAACAACTCGCACATGCGTCAAATGACGATAAATTATTCCAAAATCTCAGTTCATCAATGCATTCAACGTCGCAAAAATATATATTAAATGTGCCTCTATCCATAGAGACGTGAAGATTCGCCTTCAAATAGCACATAAAATCAGCATAATTCATGCCATAATTCACCACATGGCACAAGGTGAGAGGTAAAATAGCGAAAATAACTCGCAACATCCGTTCAAAATATTACAGGAACATTTACATAAATGACTTGAACCACATATAAATATAATAATAAGATACTATCCTTCCTTAAAAAAGTATGAAATAGGATTCAAAGAAAGCTATCCGTATCGTTAGCACAGCGTTAATATGTCAGATGAGCCGGTTGCCTCGTGTGAAATATAGCAAACACTTTAGGGCAAAATATAAGAGAAATATATTTCGAAGAATGAAAATATCACGTTTACACAATCCTCAATATCATAGTAACCGAATAGAAATGTAAAATTCTTTAAAGATTAGTAGATGGCTGATATTTAAATCAGATACATGTCCGATGACATTACTATTTGAAACCCGCATGGCCGATGATGTTGACACCCTGTCATCATCCACCTTAAAATCACGTAGTAAGTGAAACCGCAACTCCAACATCGAATAACGGCAGACACTAACATGGTAAAGATATCAAAAAGCTACTCAAACTACTGTACAATTAATAATCCCTTCAAGAAGAAAGTTAACTACATACTACAGCTACATAGAACAGATAATACCCAGTATAAATGAAATGTCGACTTAACTTGGATGTCTTGATGACCATGGTGTTCTTCTAGGCAGGATTCAAGGCATTAGGACGTCGTTGGCGTCGGTTCTGGGTTATTAGTGCTGCATCATGATCCAAGTGATGTCTCCAAGGCACACGAACTTCACACTGCAGGCTTCCATGTCCTTAGCCGGTATCGAACTCGTATTACTTGTAGTACGCTGAAACTTTCACAAAAATATTAACACAAATGCATCGAACTCGTGGTTTCACAATTAGCAAAGGATGATACGTGCCTTCTTTCCTAACACTATTGACGTCTGTGAGGATGTTGAAATGAACTGTTAAAGCCGCACTGAAATAACACAGCTCCCCTCGTAGAGCGAACAACAGCTGTCCAGGCTTGTACGAGATCTTCTGTAGTAGCTTCCCGAGCAATCACCCAGCCAGCAGAGAACAGCAGCGAAACAGACTTGAGAGAATGACTGCGAATGTTCCAGTACTAGCTTGCCACCAATGTTCCGAGCTCTGACGTCACACCTCGTGGTTCAACTGACATCCTGAATTCCTCGGCGTTGTAATTGAGATGTGCGTTAATTTCTTGTTAAATAATTATATAATTAATTTCCTAATTAACTTAATTTTCAATTATTACTATTCGTGCCTTCCTGAAGTATGGTATCACGGCTTTATGTATACTTGTTGGAGAGTGACTATTAGGATGTCGGATCTGACGTGTTAATCTGACGAAAGATTTTAAATGTAATACTTGTCGTGGGTGAAAGGTTCGGCTGTATTAAAAATTTTCTCGTCTTCTCTCGTGGTAATAACATGGTCTTTCACTCCTCAGCAGGTTACACCATTTATTTGGAAACAAAAAATCATCCCTTTGTGTTTCTCTGTCGGCACACCGCGCGAGACACCTGGGGTACAGTCCGGTCTTATAAAATTCACGGCCGATCACAGTAGACCAAAATGTCACAATAAATAACCTCCCATCCTTCCTCTCGCGTTTAAGACTATAATCGCCTCAATATGTTTATCTTACTTGAAGCTGCAATTTCTTTAAATATGTGTATTCCTTATCGATGGTCCTGTATACGACTCTTTACGTACGGTTTGAAGGTGGTTTCTCAGCCGATAGAGCTTAATACTTTCTATCATCTTCTATCTGTTCCTGACATTATTGGAAGCGTTATGGTTGAATATAAAATTAAATGTTTAAAACAAAACGATGGCGTAACAACAAAAAAACACTCTCGTTGGTTTAATCCCGCTAATGGCTCTCCAAGTAACTCATTCTAGACAAATGTCGGGTCAGGCATGAAGTCCCCAGGTATGGGATTATCCCAGCTGATGAGGTTTCTCGTTCTGCTTCAGGGCACGGCGTAACGATGGAGTATTAATGGAATTAAATGGGCTGCGTAACTGGTCGTCATGGAGCCTCTGCTATGTCCAGCACAAATTTCACCTTGAACCACCAAGATGTAATCCGTGACGCAGGGTTACAGCCGATGTTTAACTGCCTAAATCGCAGTGCGTTCTTCTTTCACAAATGTAAATTTTAGTTTATGTATGATGTGAACCAACCCCGTAAAGTAAGAACAACGTGACCGTTTTTTACTTGGAGACCCCGTGTTCTATTCCCGGCCAGTCTATGGAGTTTATTAATGGAGTGAGGGATGAAACGATCTTAGTTCAGCCTCGTGAGACCAAGTGAAGGGAAGCTTGAGAAACAGCGGACATGGTTAAAGAAAACTAGGCAATACTTCTGTGGATGTTGTCAAACGAACTCCGTGGCACTGCAATACCTGAAGACTCTCTGGCTGGGCAGCATCTGTTGTGGCAAACCAGAGCCCTCAGTGTGCTGTATGTACCATTAGTTTTCTTCTTGAGCACGTGAAGTAATATAGATACTGAATAATCCCCATCGATTTTCCATAACACGTTCCGCTGTATCACTAGAACTCTAGACAGCATGACCTTTGCCTGCAAAGACGTGCTGCTTAATATATGTTGTTTACATGTCGGTTGCTATGTCAACAGCGATGTATTTATGGTACCTATTAAAGAGAAAACTTGCTGAGGGAAGCACCTGTCACTTTTATTACCCTACGTATCTACTTGCTTATCGAAGGAGATGTAATTGATTACGTACCGGAGTAGTGTCAAGAATTAGCCAATGTATTAAATTTACAACAACGTCGTGTACGCGTCAGCATTTTATGTGTTGTTAGTGTTGATTTTTATAGTGTACTAGCAAGATACCCGTGCTTCGCTACGGTATTATACTGAAATTTATAATTGAATGCTTATTGTTTTATATATAATCCACCGAAATTCGCGATCTGACTCGTTTTCTGAGAGAATCCGCCAAAATTCGTGATCTGACTCGTTTTCTAATAGATTATGGCAAGTTTCCTCCCATTTTTCATTCTTTCCAACAATCGATTTCGTACTTCCCGAGCTAAGTAGAGGTATTCCACCCGGTCAGTTGGGTCCCTAAATCTTTGCCATCTATTCCTATAAGCATTTTTAATATGGATCAAATCCTTCAGGAGATCCAGCGTGGTGTCGTCTTGGGTGCCTTGGCGGTACTGAACCCGCGGCCGGACTGCAATCGTAGTCATTACCCGTCCAGGACCCGTTTCCAGCGCGGTCCGCACATTTGACGACGGTCCAGAACATTATTATTATTATTATTATTATTATTATTATTATTATTATTATTATTATTATTATTATTATTATTATTATTATTATTATTATTATTATTATAGATGATCTGGACCCCACAGCAAGATGCAAGACCGCTACTTGCCGGTAAATTATATCTCCTGCCATTGTCATTGTTGAGAATGTGACCAGCACCATTGTTGCGCGTAGGCAAGTGTGCGGGATTTCTGGCCATACGAATGACATACTTCCGTGCATTATTGACCTTATTATGGAGGCGAAAATTTGGACGGTCGATCTCATTCCTATCACTTATTTCAAATGTGTTTAAATTTTTATTTTATATGTCAGGAGAATCTACTGTAATCTAAGAACGTTCTCCGAAGGAAAATATGGCTCTTGAAAACGAACCCAGGAAAGATTAAAAATGATCGGTTTATGATCAGAATAAGTACATCGAAAATCTACAGCCTGTTTCCAGTCATTCGACAGGATCAGGAATGGAATGAATAAAGCCCCCATCCAGCGGCGACAATAGGAATTGTGCCGGCAGCCGAAACCTGTCGCACTCCTCTGCGGCAATGATTACTGGATGACAAATTAAATGAAATATTGGACAGTGTTGCTGGAATGAATGATGACAGGGAACACCGGAGTATCCGGAGAAAAACCTGTCTCACCTCCGGTTTGTCCAGCACGAATGTCACATGGAGAGACCGGGATTTGAACCACGGAACCCAGCTGTGAGAGGCCGGCGCGCTGCCGCCTGAGCAACGGAGGACCGGGCGAGTTGGCCGTGCGCGTAGAGGCGCGCGGCTGTGAGCTTGCATCCGGGAGATAGTAGGTTCGAATCCCACTATCGGCAGCCCTGAAGATGGTTTTCCGTGGTTTCCCATTTTCACACCAGGCAAATGCTGGGGCTGTACCTTAATTAAGGCCACGGCCGCTTCCTTCCAACTCCTAGGCCTTTCCTATCCCATCGTCGCCATAAGACCTATCTGTGTCGGTGCGACGTAAAGCCCCTAGCAAAAAAAAAAGCAACGGAGGCTCCTTATAAATACATTGAAAATGAAAATGAAAATCAATTGGTCTAACCTCCTTTTACACCCCACCGCCGTAAAGTTCATTTACCTCCCCCCACCCCAAAAAACTAAAAGAAGGTGTGTTTATTTATGTTTAAAGGAGATTCCAAGCACCATTGTTTTCGTCTATTACCTTCAGTTTTGAGATTAAAATAATTCACTTTTTTCACTTTCACACTCCTCCCCCCCACCACCACCAAGTGAATTTTCTGGCAAAACAATACTTGTTCCTTTAATAGTAAAGGATCTTCTAAATACCAATCATCACGACTGTAACTCTGTAACTACTTCAGTTTTTGATTTATGTGTCCTCATGAAAGGAATTCAACTCCTTTTCACTCCCGGCCCCGAAGATGATTTGCCCCCCAAAACACGTTTTTCTTTGTTTTTAAAGGAGTTCCAAATACCAATTTTCACGTCTGTAGGCCCTAACATCTTTAATTTTTAATAGATGTAAGTATTCTCATACAATTAAGACAATTAATTTTTCAATTTTTTCACCTCCACCCCCCCCCCCTCTCTTTCATTGGATTTTCCGAGAATACGTGTTTCTCTACTTTTAAAGCAGTTTCCAAATATCATATTTCACGTCTGTAACATCTTCATTTTTGAGATAACTCTAGCCTATTTAAAAGAATTCAACACCATTCTCAGTCACTTTTACCCCCCCCCCCTTTCCACCCAAGTGGTATTGCCGAAAACTAAAAATACACGTTTCTTTATTTTTAATAGAGATAAAAAAAATACCTTTTTTCACTTCTGTAACATGTTTAGTTTTTTGAGATATACTGTATAAATTCTCATTTTAAAATTTCACATTTTTAGTTCCCCTTAAGAGGAGTTTCCAAAAACAAATCACCTATGTTTCTTTACATTTACAGGAGATTCCAAATACCATTTTTACGTCTGTAACATTGTACGTTTCTCTGATATTCTGTAGATATAGTCTTTCAAAAATTCACCCCAATATGTCACTTCTGTTTAACCGCCATTAATAGGAATTTCCAAAAACAAAAAAATACGCGTTTCTTTATTTTTAAAGGAGATCCCATATACACATTTTCAGTTCTGTAATATCCTCAGTTTCTGAGATATATGTATCCTCATTAAAGGCATTCAACCCATTATTCACCCTTTTACACCCCTCCCATTCGGATTTACAGAAAACAAAAAATACGCGTTCCTTTATTTTTAAAGGAGATTCTAAATATCAATTTTTACATGTGAAAACTTTTAAGGTTTTGATATATAGATACACTCATTTTAAAAATTCACCCCCTTTTTCCCCCTCCCATTAATTGGATTTTCCAAAAACAAAAAATTCCTGTTTCTTTATTTTTAAAAGAGATCAAAAGTACCAATTTTCAGGTCTGTAATTTCTACAGTTTCTAAGTACCGGTATCCTGATTAAGGGCATTCAACCCCTTTTTTCACCCTTTTTTACCTGTCCTATTGGGATTTTCTGAAAACAAAATAAAATTATATGTTTCTTTATTTTCAATGATGATTCTAAAGACCAAATTTTACATCTGTAAACTTTCAAAGTTTGGAGATATAGATACACTCATTTTAAAAATTCATCCCCTTTTCACCCCCCGATTAATTGGATTTTCCAAAAACAAAAAAATACGTGTTTCTTTATTTTAAAAGGAGATCCCAAACACCAATTTTCAGGTCTGTAATATCTTCAGTTTCTGAGATATAAGTATCCTCATTAAATGCGTTCAACCGTTTTTCACCCCTTTCCACCCCTCCTATTGGGATTTTCCGAAAACAAAAAAAAATACGTGTTTCCTTATTTTTAATGAAGATTCTAAATACCAGTTTTTACATTTGTAAACTTTCAAAATTTTGAGATGTAGATACACTCATTTTAAACATTCACCCCCCTTTTCCCCCTCCCATTAATTGGCTTTTCCAAAAACAAAAAATTCCTGTTTCTTTATTTTTAAAAGAGATCAAAAGTACCAATTTTCAGGTCTGTAATATCTTCAGTTTGTGAGATATAAGTACCGGTATCCTGATTAAAGGCATTCAAGCTGTTTTTCACCCTTTTTCACCCGTCCTATTGGGATTTTCTGAAAACAAGAAAATACGTGTTTCCTTATTTTCAAGGAGGATTATAAATACCAATTTTTACATTTGTAAACTTTTAAAGTTTTGAGATATTAGTGCACTAATTTTAAAACTTCACCCCCTCCTTGTCATCCCCTTAGCAACGGAATATCCAAAAATCCTCTCTTAGCGAGCATCTACATCTTAATATGAATGTATCCCCAAAATTTCATTTCATTATGTCCAGCAGTTTTGGCTCGGCGATGATGAATCAGTCAGTCAGTCAGTCAGTCAGTCAGTCAGTCAGTCAGTCAGTCAGTCAGTCAGTCAGTCAGTCAGTCAGTCAGTCAGTCAGTCAGTCAGTCAGTCAGTCAGTCAGTCAGTCAGTCAGTCAGTCAGGACAAGCTATTTTATATATATATAGATTTACAGAGACCGCTTTCTACAGGTGGATAGAAGACGTGGGGCGTATAGAACTCTGTGAATTAGGTTTAACATATATATTGAAGCGAAATGTCCGTCTCTTCGGTTGAACTGTAAAAGGGGCCGATGACCTAGATGTTAGACCTCTTTAAACAACAAGAAGCAAGCAAGCAAGAATTGTAAAAAATCGAGGCCTTTGTTTCGGTGGGACTTGGGTTCAATTTTCGGCAGGATTGGGGGTTTAATACTGGTCTGGTTAATTTGCCTGACTCGGGAACCTCTTCGTAAGCACACAACACACCACATGACCAACTACCACAGGAACACACAATAGTGAATACTTCCCTCCACATAGGGTTGGTGACAGGAAGACCATCTGGCCGTGAAACGGGACCAGGTCTGGTTGTGTGGCACAGTTCACATCCACAATCCCACGATTGAAAGAGCGGTGGAGGATGAAGTACACTGAAAGACGTGATAGGCCTGACCCGAAGGTTGGCTGGATACTGTACAAATCAGACATGAGCTGTCATAGGCGGCCAAGCCCGCTAAAATATACACATCAACCGACTCTATCGTCCTTCACCGGGATTATCTGCATGAAGTCTGGCGTTACTAGTATACTTTTTTTACTGATTAAAATTGCAAAACGTATCTACAGCAGTCTCTACAACTGAACATACGTCGAAGATTATTTGCTCAGAATTTCAGATGAGGTACTTAGAAATGCCTTCGGCGATTGTATTCGAATATTTTTTTATCTGAAAGGATGAAAGTTGAATGGAAGGAAGCAGGTACCAATATCAACAAATAGAAGGAAGAAAAGCTGGACCAAGTTAATCTTGCACTAATCGGGGGCACAGTAATTTCTGGTAAAGTTAGGATGGAGCATAACATCAGCAATAGAGTTCAGAAAGCCAATGTTATTATTAGCACCTAAATCAGCAAGAAAGATGTGTCACAAATGTCAAGCATTAGATCCATAAGGTAGTGCTCCTGTCCAATCTGTTGTATGGCACAGAGACTTGGAGCAGAATAACGAAGCATCACAGTAGAATAACGACCTGAAACATGAAATACCGACGTCGAGTTAGTAACAAGACTGGGAAAGAGAGAATGTGGAATGAGGGTGTAAGAGGAGAGCTTGGGGTGAGATCCAAAGGGGATTACGTTGATAAGAGGTCACTCAAATGGTTAGTCCTCCTGGTCCGTACGTACGCAAAAAGGACATCTTAACAAGTATTTAAGGCTAGACGGAAAATGACCTAAAGAAATATATTTCCACGGATAAGTATGAACAGATGGCCAATACAATAATTAATAAGTACTGAAGGAAAGATCGGAACGAAGTAATACAACCAGTATGGGGCAGAACTGAGCACTGGAACTACCTGGAAGAACTAACGCGGGAATCAGAAGGGAATGGCGAAGAAGAGGAAGATGGGCGGAAGAACAGAAAGTAGAAGAAGAAGAAGAAGTAATAATTTATAATTCTCAGTAAGACATGTGGTTTATGCACAAGACAAAAATTTGCATCAGTCAGCGAAATTAAAATAATTTACCAGCATACACGCTGCTGCCAAAGGTTTATGTGATTTCACACATGGTAAATACATGAAGTTGTCGGCAGTGTTTAAATCTTATCAGAAGCAACAAGTAAAATAATTTCCTTACAATGGAAACAGTGATTAGACGATGTATCTTTACCAGAAGTTTAAACTTCAAGAGAATTACTTAGGCTTGAAAATGATGTTGCAAAGGGAAGTCAGCAAATAAAATACTTACAACAGTTCTGTCAAGAAGACCATGACTAGTAATGGAAGTTGGCGAGTAATAAGTCTGCTCAGCGATTTTAAGTAATTACTATATGTAACCATTGTTTCATGTATATAAAACACCAGTTACGGAAGATATAGTACTCTTCAGTAAACTGTAAGTAAAAGTCCTGGTATTTGTTTCGCCGTATTCAGTGTGCTTGGCATACCTTTATAGTTAACCTCAATGATTAACCTAAAACATTGCTGTACAATCCGTCATTGCCACATCTAGTGGCTGAGGTCAGCAACATACGATGAAACCAAAGAATAATGAGAACACCGCCGCCGCTGATATAGATATTCAAGTTCCAAGTAGAACAATGAATACACAGAATTATGTAAAGAGTACCAATTCCAATTATATTTGACAAGGATCATCAAGGTAGCCTCCGTGGTTCAGATGGCAGCGCGTCGGCCTCTCACCGCTGGATACCGTGGTTCAAGTCCCGGTCACTCCACGTGAGGTTTGTGCTTGACAAAGCGGAGGCGGGACAGGATTTTCTCCTGGTACTCCGGTTTTCCTTGTCATCTTTCATTCCAGCAACACTCTCCATTCTCATTTCATAGCATTTATCTCTCATTAATAAATCACTTTGGGAGTGGCGACCCCATCGTACCAATAGTCTATATCCGCTTCATTCAATTACATCCCTGACCCGGTCATTGACTGGAAAAATGGTTGTAGGTTTACGAGGATCATCAAGTAAACCAACGAATACTGAATCCGTTTCTTCTGCAATAATACATACATGCCCTTTGAAAGAACAAGCAATTATTATTTAATCACATGATGGAAATAGTATCAGAGATTACATAACAGCAATAGGAAAACTAGTAACATTAGATTAGTATCACGTATATCAGATGGAAGAATCTGTGCTTTTCTCTCTAGTAAGAAATGTGTTGAAAAGTAACTGCTAGGCACTCAAGGATACTTCATCTAACAGATGACTTGACTTGTATTGATAGGAGGATTTTATAAATATTTTCTTTTGTAAAGATATAAATTTTCTTTGGAAATAAAGGCTCCTTATTGCAAGAAACAAGAGAGACATAATATTACATGTTAGTCCTGTCATCCCAAACTGTGTAAATGAAGAGGAACTACAAGAATTAGGCATTAAACTAAAGTAAAAAATTCTCCAATTAAAGCTAGATTATCAATCCCTGGATTCTCACACATACTCAGTTTTCGAAGACAAATGTACATTCAATCTGAGAACTTTGATAAGCTACCAGAGGTTTTACAAGTTGAACATGATGGAACAATTTATTGGATATACTTGTCTTCGGACTCACCCTCCTGTTGTTTATACAAAACTGAGGGCCATTTAGCTGGACAATGTCATAACACTGATCCAGTAACTAGTAACTAATCTTCAGTTAACCACGATAACCTTCCAATTAGTAAGACTGATATCTCTGATTTCCCTGCAATTAGCAGTGAAAAGACAGAAACTAGGCTTCATAACAAAATTAACTAAGTTCCCCCACAAGTTGCAGGTTTTTCCCAGCTACCTACCTCTTAAATAGTCTATCAAACATTGTTAAGCCGAACTCAAGATCCATCCTCTCCATGTGAAATTTCCAATGAGCTCACTCCCACCAAGGCCGCACTAGATAGTTGGCCTTGCTCCCACTCCACCTTTAAACATTTCTCAGACTCTGGCAGAAATGCGACCTCACGGATCTAAAAGGCCAATGTCACTAGCCAGTAGAAAAACAAGCGATATAAATGTCCTAGATAATGGGGAATCTGACCTGGCTACTGAATCAGGCACTCAGGAACAGGTTAAGAACCATAGGTCCATTCCTCCTGTTAAGAGATCAAAGGCGGAAATGGAAAACATAGCAGTAAGTGATATGCTGAAGCCAATTAAGCAAATTATGGATACTTAACCGAATATCTTTCCCCTCAGTTACTGACAACTTCAAGGCTTCTTGCATTTGCCTGGTGTGGAAATGGGAAACCACGGAAAACCATCTTCAGGGCTGCCGACAGTGGGGTTCGAGCCCACTATCTCCCGGATGCAAGCTCACAGCTGCGCGCCCTTAACCGCACGGTCAACTCGCCCGGTCTGTTTCATTTGATCGAGCATTTCATATGAGAGCATTGCTTCTAAACGTGGCATTCCAGTCTGTTAATACTGACGTCATTGTAATGACCTATATCTAGTTGAGTTTAATGTTTCTGTGTCTGTCACAGCGTCATGGGAAAATGGATGGGTAGATTTTAATGAAACTTCGTATTTCAGTATAGAATAAGGTTGAGTCTTATCTTAGCTATAAGTTGTTAAAAATTAGGAGGAGGGGTCCTTCAGAAGGGGCATGAAAATGAAAACCTACAACCTGTTTTCCAGTCATTGACCGGGTCAGGGATGTAATGAATGAAGCAGATATAGGCTGTTAGTACGATGGGTTCGGCACTCCCTAAGTGATTTATTAAAGAATTATAGATGCAATGAAATGAGAATGGAAAGTGTTGCTGGAATGAAAGATGACAGGGAAAACCGGAGTACCCAGAGAAAAACCTGTCCCGCCTCCGCTTTGTCCAGCACAAATGTCACATGGAGTGACCGGGATTTGAACCACGGTATCCAGCGGTGAGAGGCCGACGCGCTGCCGTCTGAGCCACGGAGGCTTCAGAAGGGGCATAAAGCATAAAAATCGATATATCACTCTTTGTTCTATAACTTTCTTCCGATACAGTCTAAAGTAAGGGAAATGTCAGTGGCAGTCGTGTAAAAGTTTAAGCCCAAGAGCCGGTAACTAACTATAGAGACTGTAAAGGAAGGTGCTATGGAGATCGTTCCGGCAACGTTGTAAAGGCTTTGTATATCTGTCAGTATTTTTTGAAAATTAACCCGATACGTGGCTTTCTCTTATGTCGGAAGGGAAAGATCAAATCAAGATCAGCGGTAACAGAAAAATATGAAAATGCGAAGGGCCAGAGAGAGCAAGGAAGTGAGTACGTCATGGCGAGCCGCTGACGGGAAGAGGCTTGCGTCTCAGAATCTGGGAAACAACATGAGGGGGTTGACAAAACTAAAATCATGTACATGCTAAGTAACTTCCCCGTCAATGACTGGTAGTACAACTAATATATATATCACACACTAGAAGGAGATGTTGGAATTGCACGAAACTTGATATGAATTGTTGTAACGTTGAAGTAAGTAAATTATTACAATATCAGAGCAAAAGGATGGTTAATTGCGGAAAATTCGACATTTGAAGGAAGACTATAGTATCCTATGGGTCCACCTTTAGCTTGCATATAAGATATAATACGAGTGACCTTGGAGGCTTCCGGATTTTACATGGTGCCCTGCGGCATATATCTCACTATTTGCTGCAACTGGTCATCTAGATAACGTAAACGCTGAGGCACCATCAGTTAAGCACCCCAGGGGGACTCATATATGTTCGATGGGCATAAATTTGGTGATTATTGTGGCCAGAGAATTATGTCATTGTTGCGGAGGGATTGCTGTGATACCCTTGCTGTGTACTGCCAAGCATTATCTTCCTGAAAATGCTTCTTAGAAGCCCTGCCATGAAGAGAAACATGTATCCGCCATATGACCTGTACATATCGCTGTGCTGTTAATATCCCTGAAATGACTATTAGGTGTCACCGACTGCCGTAAGCGTAGGCTTTGCTAATCAGCACACAAGCAGTGAGAGCGGTGCGTCCCGCGGCAGCAAGGACATAATTGAAGCGCCAACCAGGCTCTAGACACGAAGACGGACGTCGGCAGTGCACAGAGAGAACGTGTGTTCGTTACTAAATAAAACCCGGGTTCAGTCCGCAGCAGCCTAGGTTTGTTGTTTACGACACCACTGTACACGGAGACAGCGGTGGTTGGGTGTTCATTGCCTGCCAGTTAATGGGTGCGTGAGATTCAGTTTCCTTCAGCCAAGTGCCTGTCAATGGTTTTGGAAAACAGAGGGGCCTACAACGATGGTGCTACACGTGCCTGGATAGGGGGGCGCCGTAGCGGTTGGATCTGCTCGTGCTGGTCGGAGAATCAGACGATATCCTCTACTGGTGGTCAGTCGAGGGCGTCCTGAGTCCATCTGCCGTGTGTACGGAGCCTTCACACGCCCACTGGTCCCAACAAACCCAAGTCAGGTCAATGTGGGTGGAGGTTGATTCATCCATATAACAATCCAATTTGATGCATTCCGATAATGTGCCCCCACTCAAACTCCGATAACTGGACTAAATATCTTCGATTGTGTCGAAGAGGCGTGTAGAGTGGCCGAGGAGCTTACCACAACCAGAAACGGCGTTCCTCTACTTATGATTAGCGTCTGGGAGCATTTCCATAGACCGCGTGTGGTACGTTGATTGAGTTCGGTGGTAGGACATTTCAACTAATCACGTCACTACTCTAACAACTTTTTGACTATCAGCTTGAGATATACCTGCACGCCGAGGTTTGTGGCAAAACGGCAACTACTTCTTGGTACGTGATATCTTTTGTCGATGAGTGTAGTAATAATAAAAATACTAATAATTGCAAAATCATCATGAAGATTGCACCCGCTAACGCCCTGAGTCCCGGACTAGCATTTATCTCAGGGGTGATCGGTTATTCGGTAAATGTGTAAAACAAACTAATGTATTCAAATAAGGCGCTCAACTAACTAAAGGGATGAACGGGGCATGCTAATTTAAATAGGGAGAAGGGCTTATTCGTAGACATTCAAATGAAAAGACTCCACAATAGGACTAGGAAATGACAGAATTGATTACCATGGGCATGACTAAATATCTACAATAAAAATATAATGAAACTGTTTCCTTTTAAAATCGCAAAAGGAGCAATTTATTTAAGTAATTAGGCAATATTTTATTATGACAAAATTTCAAACACGACATTAAACAAAACCGAAAAAGAATACAACATGGGTTTTCATCATCCTCCCACTTTGCTGGTGGGAATAATATTAAGAGATCGAACAGTGACCCGTATGCTTGTACATGTAAACCTAAATCGGACGAACACCTGATCCGTGTGGATCGAACCAATGACCTGTGTACATAGACACTTAAACCTGAAACCATTTGAAGAGACGCGGGCATGAGCACAACCTGCCTTACGGTCACCTCCACGTTCTATTAAATGAGTAACCTCCGGGTTATTCACATATGAGGCTACCCGGAATCCTATCCTAGAAATGAATCGTAACAAAGAAGAAACTAGACGGAAGGACCATAACCTAACTATCCAGAGTCACAAGCATGCTACTAATAGCTCGCCAAATTTAGGCTCAATTTAATATTTACCATTGCCAATGCGACATATAAAAGTATCGGAAGGTGAATCTGAATGACTCGTATAATCCTGCCATTTACCAGCCGTGGTCTCACTCACGAAGTTATGAACCTAGGCATCCAAGGGAAGCCTAACTTGTTGGTCAAAACCAACTCGACTCACGGCGACTACAATTGTTATTATTATTATTATTATTATTATTATTATTATTATTATTATTATTATTATTATTATTATTATTATTATTCCCATTTAAATTCGTTTAATCTATCATGATTAATCATTCCATCTGATGGTCATTCATGCGCACTATCAACCTCTCAGATATCTGCAGTCGTCGAATAACTATGCATGCATCCTATCCTTCTCGTGCGTACTATGACGGGGTGCGATCCCTGCACTCTTCCTAACTCAGTTTTACTGTGCCTACGTCCCACGGGCTGATAATTCTATTTTCCAGTACCCGGACACTAACATTCTCTGTGTTTCTCGTCAACCTCTTTACATATTTCATCGTAGCTTCATTATTGCATCGTAAATTCATTAGATTTCATCGTAGTTTCACATTATATTTATTTCTTCGTAGCTTCATAATTATTATTCACAGAATTCACAACTGATTATATTTCATCAACGACATAGTACGACCTATTTATTCATTAACTGCATGTTATTCCTAATTTCCCCCTTCACATTTGACTTGTTTTCTGAGGCTAGTCTCTACAAATGATCATATGGGTGTAAGTTGATATTCTCATAAATTTTAACGACCGTGAGTACGTAATTATTACGTGGTCCCAAAACCCTATTTGCACAATAAATTTTTAACCATTATTTATAGTTCATTAGACCCGCGATTTAAGCAATAAGTTTAAACCCTTATTTAGCATTCATTATAACCGGCGGCAGCATTCCGACCCATTAAATAACACAAATTTAATTAGCACATATTTTGGAACCTAATCAGAAATTTTAATATGTCATTAGTGATTCCTAGCCTTCCTAGCATTTTATCCATTTAAAATTCAAAGTTTAACACTGTTTACATTTGAATATCGTATTTTAAATCCCGACAATTCAATCCATTTATAACCACCGGCAAAATCTCGGCACCCATTGTTTTTATTATTACTATTATTATTATTATTATTATTATTATTATTATTATTATTATTATTATTATTATTATTATTATTATTATTATTATTATTATTATTCGACCTTCCGTACGTGAACCACACATTTAATTTCACTGGCAATTCCATATCTCTGGATTTAATTTAACAAAATGCCTTATTCCTAATACTAAAATATAACATTGACCAAAGCGGTTAAGGAATTCATTTAAATACATGGGTCAGCATAACACTCTCCGAAACAAAAGAGTAAACAAATTATAAATCCATAGTAATTTTATATACAAAAAACAACCTTTAATTAAATGATTTAACCCATATTTACAGCTACTTTAATTATGTCTTTCCGTCTTATCTACGCTAAATCATGAAACCGAGAAGCGGTCCATGTGTTACGTTAAGTAATTATTATTAATATCATTATTTCCCCATTTTAAAGTCTGTAACATTCCCACATAATTACTCATATTATGGTACTCATCGTTTCGTAGGGGTTCTTGGCGTTGGACGGACAAAGGGTTCAGCCGCCTATCCGCCTTACTCTGACATGGTGTTGGCCATTAGGACATCGAGCTGAATTAATGATATGCACTTATACATAACATACATCATAAACTAAACTTTACACAAGAATATACAAGTATTCTGTTTAGTAACAATTGATACTAAGCGACGAAGTATCATAAATGCGATCCGACGCACTTCGCGAGTATCGAACGCGGCACAACCGGACATTGTTTTTGTCTAAACCGTCCAGTGTTCGCTACGCTGATTCGGTCTTCCTCCGCAGATAACGAAGTCTCACCGTCCGAAATATTACGGCTAGCTTGTCTTTACTAAGACTATAGCATACCTCATTTCGAAACGAATGGTGGAAATGTCCCTTAGCATGTTTATTCAGAGTCTACAGATTGATAATTGCAGGCTAGGCACATTGCCTTCATTACAAGTGCTTCAGGCATATGCTGGTAATTTATACTTCATTAAATTACAGCCTACGTGACGAGAATCATAACAACTGCCAAACTGAGTTTATCACTGTGGTTTCAACCGATACGAACTCGAAGTACTCGAATTATTCACTGTAGATAACTTACGTGCGGCGTGGATAATTTCGCGATGAGTGGCAGAACTTCCGCCCTCGATTGACTGTTTAGTGTTGTCTGTCAAGTCTATCGACAGGCTTTATTTTTACTTTCCGGCCTCGGCTTTGGTTCATCTCAGGTCAACCCATAGAGAGGGGTGGTTTTCTTGAATAGGTACTTGGAGGCCGGCCTGGCTGTTCAAGTTTTAACCACTGAACGGTCCGATGAATTTAACTCACACGTCACAATTTTATCAAGAATCGATCGTGGATTGATAAGATATCAATAGATTTCCGTCTTCCACGTTTCGCGGATTTCTAGTGTAACAATTGGCGTGGTATAGCTCTGGCCAATAGCAATCCAGCTGGGGTCAATTCCTAGAATTTGATACCTTAAATTGTTAAAGTTGTTGCAAATGATCACGATGAAGATCTTCTAAAATTCTTACAGTTGAAGTTCTGTGATTATAATATTTAATATATTATTAATTGAAAAGATACCCAGATTTCATATTTTCAGATTCAAAGCTGGTATTCCTGGAAAAGATCGCCATAATCACCAGAAATGTCATTGGCCTAGAAAGTAAAGCGAACCTTTTAAATGTTCCTTATGTTTCCCGTTGCCAACCTTACAACTATATGCCCGCATGCTGGGAAATTTCGTTTCCCCATTTCTAAAAATGTTTGACGTTGTGACACTTCGAACTGAGCAGGAATATCGGTATTCTTTTTCTGGTAACAATTAGTGATTCAGTCCTTAGCTCTCCCTTTTCCACTCTCGTCGTTAAGGGAGCGGGCAATTCGTGTGATTTCTGTCGAGATATGCAGCTTAACTAGCCGTGCTTCTTGCAACGGAAATGTTCATTTCTATTGTCCATATAATCCGGCTGGCTCCTGGTCCATCTGAGTGCACTTGCAGATGTTGTAATATATTTCCCAAGTTAGCAACATAGCTTTCCAATATGCATTTCTGAATTTCAATATCATACCAATCATATAAATCATTATGAGATGGCTCAACCTGCACGGGTACAATATGTACCGTATAAAAGGCTAAGGTTTCACATGTTAGCGTTTATTCCTAGAGTTTGGCCGGGCCAATTGTAATCATTTTTAACATTCGAAAGTTCTGGTGGAGTGAATTCCGAAAGCAAAAAGGAAAAAGACTTGAAGGTGGCATGTTTCTCGGATAAAGCAACCGGAAAAGTGAGAAACCTTCAACCCCTTAACGGTAAACGATTTCGAGTTGGGGATTTTTAATTTATTCTCCACTCCGAAAGTAGAGATGTTTTGTTTCAAAACGTACATTCCGTTAAGTTTTCCACATAATTTAAGTACCTTATTTGAATAAAGTTACCAAAAGCATCCCCCTGTTGTCAATTGGCAGTATCCCGAAGGTTATTGGTTTTAACGTCCCAATAACTACTTACTTTTACGGTTTTCGGAGACGCCGAGCTGCCTGAATTTCGTCCTGCAGGAGTTATTTCACGTGTCCGCAAATCTACCGACGTGTTTGAGCACCTTTAAATACCATCGGACTGAGGCAGGATCGAACGTACCAAGTTTCACTTAGAAGGCTACTCAGCTCAGCAACGTAATATCAGATATTTGTATTGTAACATCACGTGGTTGCGCCTTAATGTGAGGAATTAGGAATATTATTCAGCCAGTGTCGTTTGAGCTGTGCTTAGAGGAGAATGCGGTTTGCCTGCGTTTCAGGTTAAAGAGTTACGAAACAATTAAGCGTTAAAATCATATAAATTATGAAAATTACTTTAAAATTGGGAAAATGGAATAGAAAGGAAACCTCCCTGCGGAATTCCACATCACTCTCTGTATATAGGCATCTTACAACCACTTGCACATATTCGGTCCGCAGTTAAAGAAATTGTCACGTATAATTTCTCCTAGATTCCTTTGTATTTTTCCACGCAAAGGGCTTTACTGTTTATGTATTAACAGTACTATTCCTTTTTGCATCACTGATATATTCAAACATTTCCACACTTTTAAAGAATTTATGAAAACTTTTAATAACATTTATCAATTCCTTTTCTTTTCGCTTGAAGTGTGATTCGATATAATCTAATGATGATCTGTGAAGTACGAATTTTCAATGAGGGTGATTTCTCACTTACAGCCATACCGCTGTGGAGCTTTTAGTGTGGTTAACTCAGTTAAATAAGTGTTTAAAGTCAGGAGAAATGTTTACCTATATTACCATCCCAGCAAATTGTTTCAGTTTCTATAAATAAATCCCAAGTTGGTGGTCTCTAAAATTCACCGTATTCGGAATCGAATCAACCTACTTTGACACTATAATTCTTGCGTGTCTTGTGCTTCAGTATACACGGCAGTGGTAGTATATATAGTAAGAAGGTAATATGGCATAAGATGTTTTGTTGAAGTCAGAAACATTCCGTGATACTGGTTTAGCTCAGATGCTTACTCAGACAGTTGGTATCTTTCATATCTTTCATTTAATTCCATTGCCATTTCTCAGTGACGATCTGCTTCCATCGCACCTTGCTCCTTACTAGTGGAATACTCTGCAGGCTTGCCCGCAGCGTCTCTCCAGTGCCCATCACGATCAATTATGCAGATCTGGCGATACAAGCATGTCGCTGACAGCCTGGAAGGCAATCAGAGGCCATTTACAATAGCTGGCAGATATTTGCGTCCATTATCTCTCATGCAGTAATTCCTTATAACTAAATTTCTGTGGAAGCCTGAATATATAGGTGGTAACGTGGCATCACTAATGATTAGCGAACCGTGCTTACTGATTAATTGAACTATAGTAAGTAACTGGAACATAGCTTCGTAAATATGAACTCTCTTACACAGACGTAAATATCTATTTTTTGCAAGTTGCTTTACGTCGCACCGACACAGATAGGTATTACGGTGACGACGGGACAGGAAAGCGCTTGGAGTGGGAAGGAAGCGTCCGTGGCCTTAATTAAGTTACAGCCCTAGCATTTGCTTGGTGTGAAAATGGGAAACCTTGGGAAACCATCTTCAGGGCTGCCGACAGTGGGGTTCGAACCTACTATCTCCCGAATACTGGATACTGGCCGCACTTAAGCGACTGTAGCTATCGATCTCGGTTGTAAATATCTATGAAAGTAAAGTTATAATATTGGTTTGCACACTTAAGATTTTTGAGTCACACTTCTTTCTTTAATCTCGGATTAGTTGTACAGAAGTCGAAAACAGGTTCAGATTATTTACCTATTTTTATTTCTTTACATGTTTGACATAGTTAAGTTTTACACTGAACCAAAGTTAACTAATACGTGAAACTAATACAAGGTTACTGGAAAATAATTAAAAATGTAACTCATAGAACTGTGTTAGGAATTTAATCATATTACTATTACTACTACTTCTAATAATAATAATAATATTAATTAATCGTGTAATAATTCATAATTGATAATACTAACTCTAACCCCATGGCACTATAGCCCTGAAGGGCCTTGGCCTACCAAGCGAACGCTGCTCAGCCCGAAAGCCTGCAGGTTACGAGGTGTCGTGTGGTCAGGACGACGAATCCTCTCGGCCGTTATTCTTGGCTGTCTAGACCGGGGCCGCTATCTCACCGTCAGATAGCTTCTCAGTTCTAATCACGTAGGCTGAGTGGACCTCGAACCAGCCCTCAAATTCAGATAAAAATCCAAAACCTTAGCCGGGAATCGAACCCGGGGACTCCGCATAAGAGGCAGGCACGCTGCCCCTACATCACGGGGCCGGCTTATAGTTGTTAATACAGGGTGGGCAAATTAAAACTGGCCCGGAAATTATTTATAAGACTGACGCGAAAATGACAATTGTTAATGAACAGGAGAACTGCCCATCAGTCGGTTGCTGGCACATGACTGCGCGTGCATATCTCCCGAGTACGTCGCTGTGTCATTACGTGTGCGTGAGTGAGGTGAGCAGACGTGTTTAGTCACCAGTTGAATGCAACACAAAATAGTGTTTACGATGAAACAGCGCGTGTTCATTGTGGAGTGTCATGCGAAACACGATTCGTGTAAAACCTGTGCAGAAGTGTTTGCGCAAGAGTGTAAGACTAGAAGTGTTTCTACAAATCCTGCAGTTAAGTCTGCAAAACTTAGTGGCAAGATGGTATGAAACAAGCTCTGTAGCGAACAAAAACCGTAATTTCCGAAAAAAAAGTTCAAACCCAACAAAACATTGCTCGAGTGAAGGAAAGCCTGGAACAAAGTCCGACGAAATATCAACGCCGTTTATCTGTGCAGGTGAGAATTGAGAGATGTCGCGTCGAAACATTATCGAAAAGGACCTCCATCTGTATCCTTACAAATTTACTGTTATGCTTGCATTACAGCGTCCAGAAAAACCTTCGCGTGTTGAGTTCTGCCGGTGGTTTCTGTTTGAAGTCAGGACTTTTGGATCCTCAGTGTTTCCATTTCTTCAGATGAGGCCATTTCGAGTATCTTCTGTGATGTTCATTAAAACGGGTGAAGCCCACGTAAGTCCTATTGTAAATATTTACCGGGCCAGCATCTCTGCGTTTATACCACCTTACAGTTATTATTCTCACTTAACGCCGCTCTCACATCACTTAATCGAAATAGAATAAAATAAAATTCTGTATAGGGGGAGAGGGGAATTTCTTTATGTAACATTTTTTTTCGTAACTAATGGCTCTGTATGTAAGGGAGGTGTTGTAAAATTCTGATTTAGATTATCAAGTGATATTATGGGTGCACTAACATGCTGATTTTGTCTACCTATATCTAATGATTTCAAATTCATCCATTGCCAAGATACACTATGTTTACTACCAAAACACTCAAGCATGTGGCGTATTTTTGCGTTTTTTATTTCCTGAGAAGTTTCATTTCTTAAGATCCTATATGTTTCAAGCGTCTCTTCAGTTTCATGCCTTAAAAATCGTCTCTGGGCAGCGTCACGATCAGCAATTTGACGTTTTAAGTCATTTGTAATCCAGGGTGCCGGCAAACTTCATTCGGACCTGCTCAACAGGAGCGTTTTTGTCGTACAACTGAAGGATTAGCCCATTAAGTTGATCAACTATGTCGTCTAATGTAGGCTCCCAATAAACTGTGTACCATGGAATACCGAGTGCATCAAGTTTAAGGCTTTCCTCATCAGAACGTTCAAGGTCTCTGAGAGATATCATTTAGGCAAGCGTATAGGACATCGCAAGCAATAAGTCAAGTGTATTAAATAATGACGAGACATTCCGAGGATGGGTAGTTGTCCATGCTGCAGAATCTTGTCAGGGCAGATGGCAATCATCAAATCAAGAAACGTGTTTTTATGGTGGGAATGATGTGCAGGGTCTAGCTTCAGGGCAGCGAGATTACAGGACTAGATTCCATCGTACAGATACCGAGCTACAGAAGTATCCGCCGGAAGGTTACAGGTAAAAATCGACCATAATTTAACACACTCATAGAGCGTAAGATAAAGAGTGTAGAATCTCTTACAGTCCATGAAGAAATCTTCTCTTTGGTGGTTGATAAACCACTGCAACTAGTATCTTCTTCCCCTGGATGTCAATTTAGAGAAATAAACGTTCATATCCCTTTTCCTGTTCACTGGACGATGTAAATATTACCTTAATCTTGAATATAAGCAGCAACCCCGCCCCCAGATTGTGACAACCTATCATTTCGGACTAACAATGTTATCAGGGAGGGATTTACATAACCAGTATTTACTTACCAATATCACATAACCATGCATCTCTGAGAAGGTAAAATTGACCTAAGTGAAATACCTAATGAGAGACTTCGAGTTGATATGGACTACACGAAGCGCTCGAGGGGGTTTTGATATCGCCTCCCGTAGAGAGCGAGCCGTGTTTAGGCAACTGAGATACATCGGGAAATTCCTGGAATGTTTCTGAAAGGATCGGAACACAATACGGTCAATAGGTCGAGTGGAAAGTAATTGAAGTCAATATAAGGAAATATTCAAATATAATATAAAATTAAGGAATATTTACAAACTTTTAAGTTACTAGCCTAAAGCTTGAATCAAATAGTGAGCAATACACTAGTAATAGTAAGGTAAAAGTATCAGCGATAATCTAATTAACATTGATAGAATGACAACTAAGTAAAGCGAAATCCGTAATGAAAAAATAAATAGTAAATTTCTCTAAAGTGGTGAGTTGTTAACAGTGCTAAATAAGATCGCTTGTTATTTATTAACAGTTGAGGGTGATGTAGTACTCAAAGGAATTCATTGAATTCAGTTAAGATCCTCCATTGTTGAAATAATATAACGCTTCACATTATCCAGCTCGACGAAAATTAATCCGTCATATTATCACACATCATCAGTTCGGCACTTTGTTATCCCTGGCTTCAAGATGCTGAGCCTTGGCGCAGTTAAATCTTCCCTGATAGCGACTGCCACTAGAGCTAGCAATCTTATATTCCTGAACACTTCCTCTGACTATGATAGGGCGTGTTCCTTAGACCTACACGACGATGTCGATCAATGTCATTAAAATTGATGTCGATTCCTCATTTAATTGTTTATAAAGTCGGTCGCTAGGAGGTCATTATATTCCCCTGCACTCACTTCTACAGTAGGCCCCTATACCAAATATTCGGAGGATTTTGAGTCTTTGATATTGGTCAAGCTCATCCATTGGTGCTAAAGTTCACCGTTTAGCGAATTCAGTTAAGTTACTAACTTTCTAATGTCAGATTTCAGTCGACCAATAATATCATTATTTAAGTCCATCGTGGCTTTTATTTCATTAATTCATTTTGTGACGCACCCCGTTATGGCATTTGCTATAGCTGTTGTAGGATGTCTTGAGGGTGCAAGGCCTCTGTTTCCTGCTTGACTACAGTTGCCGCTAGTGTCGCTTCTGCAGCCGACTGCCCGCTTGTCTGCTTCGCTTTCCCGCTTCGCCCATTGTTATTTTATTATTATTACACCAATATGACACTTTCAGTGACTATTCGGAACACCAGACACACTCAAAATAATTAAACTTAAAGCAGATGTAAAGTTTACTAGAGAACTCTCAAGGAACACCTGAAAAGTGCATCTGTTTCTGGATTCGACTTAAACACCCACTACTAAGTGACCACCAATGTTGATAAGAAGTGAAATAATGGGCCCAGCGCAGAACCTTGAGGAAATCCACGAGTCACTTTACGCATGGTAGATGTACTATTGCCCAAAATTACTCTCTGATAACTATTTCTTAGGCATGAACTGAATGACTGTCCCATACCGTTGGCCATGTTGAGGTTTCTGAGCTTTGTAATTATCTACGCTGTCAAATATAAGACTGAAATTGATTAGCGACGTTAGTTACTCAACTGTTATTCATAACACTTCTAATGTCTTCCGTTACTTTAATAATGGCTGTACAAGTATTACGTTTAGGTCTGAAATCCGACTGCGGAGGTTGTAACAGACTATGCTTCAGCAGAAATTCTGATATTTGTGCATGGATATTCATCCAAGCAGTTTAGAGGATGCTGATATGATATTAATGGGTTTAGAATCCTATAAGGTACTGGAAGTTGTGCCTATAGGAGTGGTACGGACAGATTCAAGCTTGCATTGTGATTAAACTTATCAATAAGCAAATGTGAATGTGCGTTATTACGGGAAGAATATCGCCCAAGATTACATCAAAAATGCCAGTCTCGCCATTACATTTTTCTAACTTTTGGGCAAAGCCGATTTCCCTTGATTCATAGAAAATATATTAATAAATAATTCATCGGTGGCAGACTTATGTGTACTTTAGCTGTAAATTATCAGGTGTTTAGCTATTAGTTTTACGTCGCACCGACACAGATAAGTCTTATGGCGACGATGGGACAAGAAAGCCCTGAGAATGGGAAGGAAACGGCCGTGGCCTTAATTAAGGTACAGCCCCAGCATTTGTCTGGTGTGAAAATGGAAACCACGGAAAACCATCTTCAGGGCTGCCGCAGTGGGGTTCGAACCCATTATCTCCAGGATGCAAGCTCATAGCTGCGCGCTCGTAACTGCACGGCCAACTCGCCCCGTGTATCGGGTGGTTAGTCTCAAGGTCTATCTAAATGGGGGAGAAATGAGACATGTAGGCCTATTCAGAGAGTCTAGAGATAATGTTGCCTGAACACAACTACATATTTGACTAGTCATACCTAGGTCCCGCAAGTTTCACCACAATTTTGATGTGCTTTCGGTATTCAGCAGATTGGGTGTGTACAGTATTTTAACATTTCTGATTGATCGGGTAGCTTTATTTCATAGAATTCTATACACTTCGAAGGACTCGTTAGTTTTGTGTTTTCTGAAGTACCTGAAGTACCTGAAAACGCAATGACGTTGAGTCATTTGCCGTGAGTATTTAACCTCCAAGTTCGTTGGCGTTTCACTCGAGCCGTTCGTACTGGAGTATGCCTGTCATAAAATTCCTAGCATGAGATAATTTAGTAACTTGACATTGTCGTTTGTTGAATTTAATTCATAAGCACCTTGACATGGTAAAACTTATAGTGTCAAATGTAAGTGCTTCAATACTGATATTACATAGGTTCCTAAAGGAAAGTAATTTTGGTTAATGCTTAGGATAATGTGGAGAATACTGTATCTTACATCATGTATATTTAGTAATGCTTGCAATCAATATTTGTCTGCTCGTTCATTCGTGACGACATCACGAGTAAACGGTTGAAGATAATTTCTCTAAACTCTGTATATAAGTTCAGGGAAGGAAGGGTAGTTTACTAGAGTATAGATTATTTGACTGGTCTGCAGTGGCGTGGCAGTATCAAGGGAGGCAAGATGTATAATGTCAGATTTTTCCATTAATGTAAACTGTGTCGAAAACCCGTAAACAAAAGCCACGCAAAATACAGTATATAATTTTCGATCTTTTATACTTGTTTAACTGTAATATCTCCGGATCCTATGCTGAATGGACAGCATTGTGGCCTTCGGTTGGGAGGGCCCCCGATTCGTATACTGGCCGGTTCGAGGGTTTCAGTCATAAATTATTAATTTCCTTGGCACGGAGACTGGGTATTCGCGCAGTCCCCAACATCCCTGCAATTCACACACCACACACATCACCATCCTCCACCAAAACAACGTGCACTTTCGTATACATGGCAAATGGCGCCCACCCCCGTCGAAGTGTCCACGTTACATGGGCAAATATCTCCGGAAGCATTAGTTCTATGTTTCTTAAAAGCTTCCATGCCCAAACAAACAGTACAGCCTAACCCACCTTTAACGTACGTGGCATAATAGTGGACATATTCATGAATTCATATTCTTATTGCTTTAGACCTTCGACGGCGAGCATCGCTGACGTGGAAATATTGTTCAGTCATTTCCTGATGGTGGTGGTTATTGTGATTGTCTTTACAGGCTGAAATACCCATATTGATCAGGAAGATAACGATGATGACTGCCCAAACGAGAAGAGAGACTTGAAGGAACGATCTCAAAGAATGAGGGAAAAGAGGGGTTTAAAATCCTAGGCACCGATTTTCCAATATCACTGAACTGGAAGGGAGGAAATTTCACGACTATGCCCACAACATTTATCAAACACAACGTCCGGCCCCTTGGCTGAATGGTCATCAATAGCCACACAAAATTTAATAACATTACTCTTCTGTTGCTATTCATCTCCGATATGTTTTAATTACTAAACTAACCCGTCAAGGACGGGAATAAAACCTCTACTAACACAGTTTAGAAGCTAAGAAGCTCTTTGTGACTCTTCCACCTACTACACTGATCCCAGAGTGCTCTACGCTCGTGTATCATGCAACTATTCAGTTTTTTCAGTAACATCAGCTAAAAGTCATGTAGCAAAGAATACTACAGTACGGTGAAATTATCATCTAAGAACTTGTGCATATTTATTTTTCAACATTCATTGCGTTTTTTTACTTCCCTCCTTGAAGTATTGTTATTCGGAATTAGAGCAAAATGTAACGCAGCCACAAATGTACCTAAAAGTTACATCCAAACATCTTACCATTGCATGTGGAAATATGTCAAATCAGATAAAATTACTGATCAGCACAAAGATTTTACATTCTAACGTGTACAGTTAATTATTCCCCTGATATACGTCTTGAATAAAATAAAACAATGAAATAATTCGTATCTCAAGAATTTCTGAAAGGTCAGTTTTTCTCGGATGATAATGTGTAAATTGCTAGGTTTATCCGTTCATGTTCATGACATACCTTTACACGTTTACTTAAGTTACGCTTCCACTGAGCGAAGTTGAAGAGTAGAATTGCTGAATTATACGATCGACCATTTTGCAGACTGAACGTAGACTGATATAGAATAGACTAAATCTCCGACAATATGTTTGGGCGCAATCTCCATATTCTCTCGTTGGTAATGAACAACGAAATTCATTACACATCCAGCCACAGTCACTGCACTTTATTCCATACGCTACGTAAAATGGAAAGAATCGTTCTACGGCAAGTGCATTCCTACAAGGAATGTTGGTACTAATATAATAGTTATAAATTATACTGCTGAAATTCATGAGAATCCATTATTGAAGTATTAGCCAACAATTTGAACTTGCTAGAACATTCTCCTTAGTCCAACAATTTTCGATTCTGGGGACACGTAAGTCCAGAAATACTATATTGCAGGTTTCGGTAGTATCCAATCCCCTTAAAATTCTGTTTCATAAATAATATTCTACTTGGGTTCATTGCATCCTGTTTACCACGCAGGAAAAGTTACAGTGGCAAAAAACAACACACAATGAACATTGTTCTAAGACTTCGTCACAGTTGGTTATAAACCGTCAAAATGTATACATTAGGTCTCTAGGCCTGTTATAATAATTTTCTCATGGACATTTTTCTCTTATAGCAACAAATGTAAAGGATTCCGTAACCTACAGTATATGTGAGAAAGATAGACAAGAGGGTTCTTTTCACGCATCACTGTACCTAGTCTGACATTTCTGCATTCAAAATTATTTCGAAATGCATTACATGCAATGTAATGCACGAAAGCCTGGATCACGTGCATAGTAAGTCATGCTAAACAGCTACGACAAGATATCAAAAGATATGAAATAAATGTATCTTATTAGAAGTTAACATGCGAACTAATTGATAAGCAGGTATGACGTATAGAACGCATAAATGAAAATTCGGTTGTTCCATAAAATAAGTCATACGAACTTAAATTCAGATCAAAATGCTATATTGTGTCTTGAAACAAACATATTTAGGCCAAACTGTATCGCTGGAATGAAGCTGTGATGTAGGTGTCAGGTAGAGAATGTTTTATCGTAGAACAAGTTCTTCATTCTATTACAAAAGTTGTCGAAAAGAAACGAAATTTTACATGGAAATTACTGAACTCATGTACTTGCTAAGTTAACATTAAGGAAAATTTTAATGGCAATGTAAAATGGAGAGGAAAATTCTCTCTCCCAGTATGGAAGGCAGAATTAGCGACGAACAAAGAGCTGGACGCGACGAAGAGAGACAAGTTGTGGTGGACGTTGAAGAACTGGTTTAGAATTAGGAAGGCTATATGGCCAAAAATTTCACATCTTGAGAACCACGGACTGGAAAACGGACAACAGGAAGGTGGGAGAGATCACAGGTGAATTTAAGTCAGTACAATGTTATGATAGCTTTGAATGCCTGTGTTCTAGGAATCGATAGAATTTGAAACCATATGTCAATATTGCAGAGAATGTTTCTCAACGGCTTTTGATTTCGACTCAATAAGGTATTATAATGCCATTTTTCAGGACTGCGATTACTACCAAAGTCATCCTAGCGACAAATGTGTACAAAATAGGAGTTGAATCATGGCTGAGAAATGATATAATGGATGCAGAAATTTTCTCGCGGAATAGGAGTGTGTATCGTAGAGATAGGATAGGAATGGTAGCAGGGGGAACATTCATTCTGGTGAAAGAAAAATTTGTAAGCTACGAAAAAGTTAAAGATGACAAATATGAAATTCTAGGTGTAAGGTTCATTTCTAAAGATAATAGTCAACTTGATGTCTTTGGAGCCTACAGACCGGGAAAGGGTAGCGCTGACGCTGATTCAGAATTATTTGATAAGATAATCAGATATGTGGGAAACGACATGAAAAGAACGTGATTTTAGCGGAAGATCTCGATTTACCAAATGTCTATTCGTAAGGTAATGCGAATGACAAGAATCATGACCAGCAAATTGTAATTAAGTTAATATGGGAAGGACAGCCAATTCAGAAAGTGATGGAACCAACTAGAGGGAAGAATATCCTGGACGTGGTGCTGGTAAAACCAGATGAGCTTTATAGGGAAACCGAAGTAATACATGGTATTAGAGATCACGAAAATGTTTTTGTCGTAGTTAAAAGTAAATTTGATAGAAAGGAAGGTCTTAAAATTAGGACTGTTAACAGTACCATATGGCTGATAAAGAATGCATGATGGAGTTTTTAAAAAGTAACAATGATCGGTGGAAAACGATAAATGAAAATGTAAACAGACTGTGGGATGGGTTTAAAACAAAGGCTTTTTTGTGGATGATGTTATTCTAACATGGATGTTTAGCGGTTGTAGTGATGATGTAAAGGAGAGGGCATACAAATCACTGATAAGAC
The DNA here is from genome assembly GCF_040414725.1 of Anabrus simplex. Classification (NCBI taxonomy): domain Eukaryota; kingdom Metazoa; phylum Arthropoda; class Insecta; order Orthoptera; family Tettigoniidae; genus Anabrus; species Anabrus simplex. The sequence continues at coordinate 526,942,148 of NC_090266.1, forward strand.
CCCAAATAGAGTATGGTTCCAGTGTATGGGACCCTCACCAGGATTACTTGAATCAAGAACTGGAAAAAATCCAAAGAAAAGCAGCTGGATATTCTGGGTGATTATTGACAAAAGAGTAGAGTTACAAAACTGTTGCAAAGTCTGGGGTGGCAAGACTTGGGGGAAAGAATACAAGCTGCTCGACTAAATGGTATACTCCGAGCTGTCAGTGGAGAGATAGCGTGGATCGACATTAGTAGAAGAATAAGTTTGAGTGGCGTCTTCAAAAGTAGGTATGATCACAATATGAAGATAATGTTGGATCTCAAGGGGACAAATTGGGGCAAATATTCGTTTATGGGAAAGGGAGTTAGTGATCGGAATAACTTACCAACGGAGATGTTCAATGAATTTCAAATTTCTTTGCGATCATTTAAAAAAAGGTTAGGAAAACAACAGATAAGGAATCTGCCACCTAGGCGACTGCCCTAAGTGCATATCAGTAGTGATGAAATTGATTGATTGATTGATTGATTGATTGATTGATTGATTGATTGATTGATTGATTGATTGATTGATTGATTGATTGATTGATTGATTGATTGATTGATTGATTGATTGATTGATTGATTGATTGATTGATTGATTGATTGATTGATTGATTGATTGATTGATTGATTGATTGATTGATTGATTGATTGATTGATTAAAATTAAAATTGAATTGTTCCGGTACGAGTTGTGCTGATCTTTTTTTCTACTTGATTTACGTCGAACCGTCTCAGATATATCTTATTGAGATGATGCGATAGGGAGGTCTAGGACTGGCAAACAAGTTTCCGTGGCCATAAGTAACATGGTCTGGCGTGAACATGGGAAAGCACAGAAAACCATTTCAAGGCTGCCGACAGTGGGGTTCGACCTCGTTATGTTCCCAGTGCAAGCTCAGAACTACTTGACTCAAACCGCGTATGGTGCTGAGTTTAGAACGCGTCCTGCTAGAAAAGTGAACGATGAAGGCAAAATACTATGAAAATATCAAAAATAGGCTCATATTTTTCTTCTGTTTCTACGTCTAGGTCACAAACTCACAAGAGAAAGATCGACTCGTACCTAATAATAATAGAAATCAAATAGTGTAATAACGGCTTTTTTGTCCAATTAGTGGTAGTATATGAACACTCATAGCAAATTCCATATACTTGTCCATTAATTTGGTGAATAATAATTGTTACGGAGTTTACCGTGGTAGTTAGAGGTGAAAGAAGGTGCGGGGTGGTGAATAGGTCTCAGGCTACGAAATTAAAGTGAATTTAAAATTTAACAAGGTTATATTTTCTTTTCAAAATCAAGAAAAAACAAATATGGCAGGTACAGAGTAGCAAGGCAACAAAAGTACAATTACAGTATTTACAGGATTTGGGCTTCGAGCCCCGCGATCATAATCCTTGAGCAATCAGCTCAGTTTTACCCCAAACACAAGTGTCAACAGAGAGGGGAGAACCCCATTCATACCTAGGAGCACTTGCTCCAAAATACACAGTAAGGCCTCCTTGAGGCGCGCAGAAAACAAAATTTTCGGGAAAAGAGCAACTTGCTCTCAAAATTCAGGCCTGTCAAAGGCCACACCTAATTCTACTTTCAAGCTGTCCTCTCAGGGCATATACACAGGGGTAAAATACCCAACCTACTGAGGTCTGTTAAATGACAAGAAGGTTAATTACATGACCTCTAAATCAACAATTTGAGAGGAGGCGATTTGCACTCCTAATGTATTTGTTTCAAAACCTAATTTGGCTCTAGGCCACTGATGCAAGGGCTAATCCCATACTAAAGAGGTGACTTTAGAAATTGACAAATTTACATAATGTTAAGGAAGAATAGGTTGAGAAAACAAGTTCACCTCAAAACAATATGAGTGGGAGCTCGAGAGGGTTAAGCACTCTCTATCCCAATATGTAGTTTAAAAGATAGAATAGATACAAGTTCCTTTACATTTAAGGAAGGTTACATAATGGAAAAACTTCGGACCCGCCCCGAGAGTTAAACTGCTGAGCAAGCAAGAAAAGAAGTAATTAATCGGCCATTACCTGGTTGTAGACTGCCGCCGAAGAAAGAGGCGATTCCCGCCCCCTGCTATGTACTTTACACACGAAAAGATGGAACAGAAGTGGCCCGGTGACCCTAAAATCAGCAGTTTATATACTCTCGCGGAAAGTTCGAGGCGTTAGGGGAATGAGAACACCCTCCCACAAACTCTTTATTGGGTAGGATACAGCAACATATTCAAGTTGGGGGAAGATACATCCGATTGCTCAGAAATTAATAAAAGAAATTCGGGATTGGCTAAATACAAAACAAGGGGAAAGAGAGGGGTATACAGCCAACTTAAACAATAACAGAAAGAAATTTAACAAGAAACAAACTTTTGAAATAAAAATTTCTCCAAAAAAATAGGTCTTTCACGTCGCACTAGGGTGCACCATTGTAGTTTTTCAGTAGTGTCCTCTAGAAGAGAAAGTTCACACTTCTTACTACAAGCAAAACAAAAATACGTCGAAAATGACACAGTTCAAAAACTCCAAAATTTCCAGGTAGTGACATCTTCTGATAAAGTAGAAAATTAATACCGTAGATAAGGTTCAGACTTCCTCCAGCAGAGGAGTTTCAAGTGGTGCACATTTTTAAACTAGCGGCGTGGAGGTGTACCGCCCGGTACAATAATAATAATAATAATAATAATAATAATAATAATAATAATAATAATAATAATAATAATAATAATAACAATAATAATAATAATAATAATAATAACAATAATAATAATAATAATAATAGATGTGGGCCATGGAAAAGTCAATATGGAAGGAAAGTTCAATTATCATGTCTGAGAATGAAGGCTTCATGTCACGCATGAATGAAGTGGAATAATGGCATAACATCTAGCCAGGTGTGTCTACAACACAAGATCAATATCCCTGAAAGGCAAACTCGGACACTGCCGTACCGCCATTCTTCCGGAGGCCCTCTATTAGGCGGAGTGGCTTGCAATGAAGAAAAAATGCCTTATTGAGTAACTTGACATCAAAGAAAATTATTAAGGAAATTGTGGGCCCTAATAAAGATAACGGTGATTACAGAAGACGGCACAACTGCGATCTGTATTTCCACGTGAAAAAGATACCCGGTACGATGCGGAACAGAAGGATTCCTTTATACGGTCACGTGAAAAGAATGAGCACTAAAAGTTCGACCAAGAGTATAGGTGCTCTCCTACTTCCAGAATAAGAAGACAAAAGGGGCCTGGTTGAGTGAAGTAGAAAAAGATCTGCTAGAGGTGGGCATCACACAAGATGATATCCAGGAGCGCACCCACTTAAGAAGAAACTACAAGACTACAATGGTTTCCAAGAAAAGCCAAAGCTGGAAAAAAGGAAAGGCGTGGACCGAAGCAAGAAAGGAATAACACCGGCAACAAGTGCGGGATTACTGGCCAAATGATAAAACTCGAGGAAGTAGACAGTTGAAATGACGTGGTTTTTAGTTGGCCGAAACGGCATGACTAATAATAATAATAATAATAATAATAATAATAATAATAATAATAATAATAATAGTAATAATAATAATAATAATATGAACATGTCGAGGGCGTATTGACGAAATGTCACAATATAGCAACATGCCATTAACCATCCTAAATTTTTACAAGATTAAAGAAGAGATTTGTTACCAGATTTTATCTTTTGTAGTCCCAAGCTGTATTGAATCAGCGTGTAGTGTGTCATTTTCATAAGATTAATGAGGGAAATTTTAATGACCTTCAATTATCGTCCAATAACTGATTATTCTCAGCGTGTGTTGTGTTAGTCCAGTAAAACACAAAGCCACATCATCCTTCATTGGGTCGTGTAACGCCATATATTTTGCTGATGGTTCACCTGGGATGCATTTATTTAGCGTGCCCTCCAAGCCACAGGTGCGTGGCTACACCACAGTACACATGTCTCGCTTGATAAAGCAAGGTTGATATTCTCGTTCCCGGTATAACCGTTACCACAACTCTACTTAATCCTTCTAATAATAAGGCACAATTCGTGAGATCTATTTTACATCCGAGTGTGAAAATTGAACTCATAACGGAACTTTCAAGAGGATAGTTAGTAATTCCTCTTATACTCGATGATTAGCCTTTGTATAGTTCAGTGTACACTGTCGATGTTATTTAATTATTAGGATGGAAATGGCTTTATGTTAAACTGAACCAAGCGACATTTTTGGACATGAATATGTGTATTTATTTCTCAACTAGAGACGTCCGTCCGCATTCAAAATGCGTGAATTAAATCCAAAGTTACAGCCAATGCTGAAACAAATCGGCACTGCAGTCAGCGCCGTTTGGTTTTCTACCAGTTCGATGACTTCGATGATCAAGGAATTAGTCGATCCGTCTCGATATTATATATCAATCTAATGTCCTAAAATTAATGTAGTTTTTCGAGCAACAATTCTTCGACAATTTGAAATTGTGTTGCCAAATCGCATTTTATACGCGCATCATTCGCTTGTTTAAAATGTCTCTCTACAGAAGTTTATTATGCTTTAAAAAGACGTCATTCCTTTCAAATTTGCACCTCGATCATAGAGATACGTCAGTATCAAAAACAGAATAGCGCTTTAATGATCACCATTTTCTTTTTTACCCTCTAGGCTGTGATAACGTCATCGCGACTTATGCATGGTTGAAGTTACTCTTCTTTGATATCTCTCTCGAGCATCGACTTCCATTCATCCCTATGTTTAGTTGACGAATGTCAGAATGTTTCGGACTTAAGTACTTCAGCCGTAAGCAGTCGATTTCATCGACTGTGAAGACAGACTCGATTCCAGTATGCCTATCATTCTGTATGGATTTTTTCAATTTCGATTCATTCAAAAAGTAAGAGTTGTTCACATTCACGAACGCCGAATAACTGTCCTCTAACAATCTAAACTATTGTTTTCTAGAAATATAGTCACCCATTCAGTCACACTTTTGTCTAGCCCAATTGCACTCATTTCTGCAGGTAGTCTTCCATGGTCTACCCTTTCAAACGCCTTAGGTCAATCGCGATACATCCAGTTTGACCTGCTGAATCTAAATTGCCTGCTATACCTTGCTGGAACCCTACAAGTTCAGCTTCAGTGGACTAATTTTTCCTACACCAGAGACTTAGACACTCACTCACTTAAACCCGGACTGCCTTTTATCAAACTAGTCTATCAATCATGTCTAATAAAATAGAAAAGGATGCCTTACCAAAGCTTACATGCAACACATGTAAAACTGACTGGCCTGTAATTATTGGCTTTATGGTTATTACCCTTTCTTTTAAACACAGGAGCTACTATATCAATTCTTCATTCATTTGGTATAGTTCCTTTGTTGAAACAGTAATCAAATATGTACTTAATATTATGGTACTATATCCTAAAGCATTGCCTTTAGTATATCCCCCTGAAATCTTATCAATTCCAGCTGCTTTTCTAATTTTCTAATTTTGTATATTATTATAAATATCATTTGCTCGGTTCGCCCGGAAGGACGTGGGTTCGAATCCCCGTCAGGAAGTCGTAAAATTTAAGAAACGAGATTTCCACTTCCCGAGGTGCATATGGCCCTGGGGTTCACTCAGCCTACACCAAAAATTAGTACCAGGTTAATTCATGGGGGCAAAGGCGGCCGGGCGTAGAGCTAACCACTCTATCCCATCAAGTGCCGAGGTTAACTATGGTGGAAGCCTTTACCATCCACTCCTCCAAGGGCCGTCATGGCCTGTACGGAGGTGACTTTGCTTTGTTTTATAAATATCATTTTTATCGAAGGTAAATGTTAAAACATCGTTAGTAATAGTCACCTCCTCTACCTGCTGGCTGAATATTTTTGCCTTCTGTAAATCCTCACTTATATACTCCCCTTGTTCATTAATGATTCGCTGAATGTCCTCCTTTGAACCTGTTTCTGCCTTAAAGTACCTCTATATACCCTACCATTTTTCCACTAAAATTTTTATGACCGCCAATTATGCTGGCCATCATGTCGTCTTTAGCTGACTTCTTCGCTAAATTAAATTCCCTCGTAACTTTCTTCAATTTTTTTCTTACTTGTACTACCATTTCTAAATCAGTTTCTTTGCACCCTTCACACCCATCTTAGTATCTATACTTCTCTGTTGTACATCCCCGGTTCTATATTTCGCAACAGTTTCTTTACACCCAGCCCACAGACTGTTTGTTTAGTCACCATTTTCAACCGATTATAATTTGCTTTATAAAAACTCCCACATGCCTGTCGTATCAACCATATTGTACTCCATACTAGTCCTAATTTTACAACCATACTTTCTATTGCATTAATTTCTAACTACGAAGAAGATAGCTTCATGATTACTTATTCCACACGTCCAGTATATTATTCCATCTAGTTGGTTCCATCACTTTCTGATTAAGCTGTCCATCCCAGATCAACTTATTATTTGCCATTAGTTCGTCATGCTTCCTGTCGTTCCCATCACCTTTCCAAATGAAATTTGGTAAACTGAGATCACCCGCTACAGTCACATTCCTTTCCGTGTGTTTCCGGCATACCTGATTATTTTATCAAATAATTCCTCATAAGCGTCAGCGCCACATTTTCTATGTCTGCACACTCGAAAGGCATCAAGTTGCCTATTTTCTTCACACATGAGCCTTAATCCTAAAGTTTCATGTTTCTCATTCTTAAATTTTTCATAGCTTACAAATTCTTCCTTCACCACAATGAATACTGCCCCTCCTACCATTCCTGCTTTGTCTCTACGATAAACACTCCAGTTCCGTGAGAAAAGCTCCACATCCATAATATCACTTCTCACCCATGATTCAACTCCTCTTACAATACCTGGTAAATATATCTATTCAATTACTTAATTACATTCCTTTCTTTACAATACTTCTGCAGTTCAGCACTATCATTTTTACGTCATCCTTACTTGACTTCCAGATACCCGAACTCTTATCACCGCTCCATAGTCCACCTCGTTTCCTTGAATGCACTTCCCTATAACTTTTCTAAACAAACCTCCTAACTTACACATACAACTGCGGTCTAAGTGAAGGCCATGTGAGCGCAGATTACTATCTCCTACCCACCCATTAGGATCTAGAAATCCCAATGCCTGTTTCCCACATACCTACTCTATAGTCCCATTTGAATCCCAGGTCACCAACCAGTCAGTATTTCTCCAACACATTATTCCACTGATAACAATCTTTGCTTCCTTCAAATTCTCCTGTGCTGCGTTAACTAGATCCCACACATCCCCAGCTATGTTGGAATCTATACCTGCTTGCCTTATATTGTTGGTACCAATGTGAAAAATCACCACCTTCTCCCCTTCTACATTCCTCAACACCTGTGTTACCCTAATTCCTGGATAGCACTCTACCCTGGTTCCCTTTTCTCCACACACTTTTCCCACATGCCTAACAATGAAGTCCCCCATGACCAGATCCTCAACCCCACCCACCTCATTTTATCCCCTTCACACCTAATCACCCTTATCTGTACTGGCGGCTGCAGGACCTATTTCTTCCTCCAATAACCCTGTTCCACCTCACTTTTTCTATCCTCTACTCTACATTTCCCTTTCCTATCTTTTCTTTTTCTCCTACTTCTTCCCTCCTCTACAATAGCTCCCTGTTCCTCATCACCCCTCTGCTATTCTACTTGCAGTGACTAATACCGATTTCTCACCGATACCTGTCGTGATTCTGCCCCTGAATTGAGCACTTTGCTCTCAATTTCCTTCCCGGTAGAACATTAGCCCACCTGTTTTCTACAACTGCACCCTTTCCTCTTGTATACCTACAGTATCCTTTACATTGTTTGAGGAAGACCTACCTTCCATCCTGTCCCACGAGATAATCTTAATTATCTCCCTCAAACTATCCAACTCTTCTCTCATACTCGTTAAATAGTGGCCACACCCACAGTTCCTATATGTGCCAGAGTATTCTCTACTCCTTTTTACGGAAAAAATTTAAAAAGTCAGCAACAGCAAAGTAACTTAGGACTTTTCTGCGAATGAAATTCAAAGGAAGGAAATGTTGTCTAGGATATTGCACAAGGATCATTCGACAATAAAGTAAGTAATACACTAACGAATAAAATAACTACATTAAAATACTACTTTGGCACATTTATTATTATTTTATAAGGAATACAGATTATACGTTTAGAATATTGGTCATAGCTAGTGTACTTCCAGTAGACGCTCTGAGAGAGGGATCTTTCTACCACTCACTCTCGAAGCGTGTTTGAGGGAGCTCAGGAGAATTTGCTCAAATATCATCGTCGCCTTATGGGGATGCAATTTTAATATGTTGCTGATAAGGAACCTGAAGTTCCTATGACATACGATTTAATCATTTTTCACCGCTAAATTTTGCAAAATCTGCCTGTGAAGTACGGTACCTCGGGACAGAACCAAATCAAAAATACTATTGCACATTGCATGTGATGTCACTGATCCAAAACGTTTGTTGCATCGTGCTCCGATCTTTGCTCATCAGCGTCAGCCCCACATTCTCGAGGTCTGAACACTTCAAAGACATCAAGTTGCCTATTATCTTTACACATTTTTCTCATCTTAAATTTTTCATAGCTTACAAATTCTTCTTTCACCTACCTTTCCTGTCCTGTCTCTACGATAAACACACCAGTTCCGTGAGAAAAGCTTCGCATCCATAAAATCACTTCTGAACAATGATTCAAATCCTCTTACAATGCTTCATACGCTTTATGGCGTATATTGAGTTGCACACGTGAAATTGTGTAACATCGGTAGTAGCAATGTTTCAAATAATGATACCTCAGAATTGAAGAGTTAAAACGTGTTCTTTGTAAAATTGCAAGGGGAATATCGTAATAATAACCCGCGGGATAACATAAGTTTGTTCATGGGAGTGGTGGACTCCAATTGTACTTCTGACTATCCCTGAAATACTCTACTGTGGTTTTCCGTCTTTGACTCTGAAAACTATGGACATTTATCCTTTGTCACGAATTATGGTCACGTCCTTTCCTACACTATCTCCAATATAATTACCGGTAATTGAACGTATAGAAATTACCGTAGAGACTAGTATAATGCAATCTGGGCAGGGGAGCGACGATGGCGATGTTCCAAACTAGCTACGATGTATTTTCAAAACCAGCAAAAAGGATGAGAAAATCAAGACGTAATGAAACTCTGAGGAGTTTTGAATTGATTTCGTATCGCTATTTTCATCGCTCACAGCCGTCATCGTCCTTGACAGGATATTCTAGAACGCAGAATAAGCTCGATTGATATATAGCTCATGTTACATTTTATTACACTGTGCACCTCTTCTACTAGATATAAAATTCTTCATATGCTTTTCGGCATATATTGAGTTTCATACATGAAATTGTGTAACATTGGTAGTAGCAAACCTATCCTGCTTATCTGGAATGCAGGATTGTACCAAAGGAAAGGAAGTCATCGTGATTCCACTGGTCCTGTCGTCAAACTACAACTCAACCATTCCCTTGAGATTCGCTCAATACAACGTGACCCGAGTAGGAATTCTGTCTTACAGATACTCAGTCAGCTTGCAAATAGCACGGCTAACAGCGTGGCAGTGGGAAGACATTTGTTGATCGTAAAGTGGTGCTGTGAGCGTCAAGGGATGCAAGCATGCTTTAAAAAAACTATATACAGATGCTAAGTCAGCATATCGTAGTTGCTGGGGCAAAACCTCCTATGTGATAATATTTCTGGAGATATATTGACCCGCAGCACATACATTATAAAGAGCAAGAATGCCTTGACAATATGCACCTTAGATGACAGAACCTTACCGGCCTAATTTCTAAGCTAAAATATTTCACATAGGAGGTTTTTTCCCGGCAGCGACGATATTACCAGTTAATATCTTGGGAGGTGAAACATTGTTACGTTAGGGAGTTATTTTCCTGCAAGTTTCCTAAAATTGCATGCAGTTTCAAAAATCAGTCAGCTGATAACTGTATTCCAATTATTTGTTTTTCCAAGTCTCCGGCGTACTTTGTACTTTGTACCTTCGATCATTGAGCATTTAAGTGAACTGTAATTTTAATTTCTCTTATCTTGTAGGAAAAAAACCTTTATAATAAGTATTTAGGTTTAACTACATTTCTGTTGTTTCATATAACCAATTGTATTTAAGATATATCTCAGTGCAGTTTAGAACTGCAGCGTAGTTATTTTATTAGTAAATATATTTCATTATTATTTTGCGTTTTATTATAGTGCAATTCTTGCATAGTAAGGGGAAAAGTCCTTTATCAATTTAGTATTAAGTATATTTCTAATAATAATAATAATAATAATAATAATAATAATAATAATAATAATAATAATAATAATAATAATAATAATAATAATAATAATAATAATAATAATAATAATAATAATAATAATAATAATAATAATAATAATAATGTATTATTATATTATATTATATTATATTATATTATTATTATTATTATTATTATTATTATTATTATTATTATTATTATTATGTAGCATGAAGGTGGTAAGGTAAATGTACATTCAAATGGTAGCGTTTACTCTAAGATTCATTGAGTAAATAATCATTTCTTATAGAACTACATAGGCACACAACTACTCCATTTTCAGGCCCACCTTTTGAGCAGACTAAAGTGGAAGATAGGATATAGGCCACGGGAAGACGCGGGTGAAAGGGGCTGCGCCTATGGTGTTTTCACATTGCAAGAGAGGGGAAGGGGGCGTGCGTTTCATGCCTATGTCAGCACGAGTTACGGCAATGGTGTACCCAGTGCGGAACTACCGTACTTACTCCTTAGGCGTCTTGACCACATGCGTGCGGTTACTATCGCACTATCATAGTCGGCTTAAAACGGCAGTGGCGGTATGGGACTCCACTAATATGAATATGTTAATGCATTAATTCTTTCAATTGTGCGCAAGTAACAATCGGTCAGCTGTGCTGTATTGTAGTGTTACAGTACAACTTTCACTCGCACGCCGGTTCATTTGGCAGCCAAAGTAAGTGTGACGAGGAAATGACGTTACTTTCCGCTTTAGTCTGTTCAAAAGGTGGCCCGGAGTAGAGTTCACTCTCTTTCTCCCTCTGTTTACAAGCCAAGACAATCCCACTACGCTGTGTGATCGTGATTAGTGTACAGTGAACGTAATTGCGAACCTGCTCTAGGGTCAAAATGACTCACTGTACACGAATTACAATCACACAGTTCACAGCTTACGTGCCCGCAAAAACGCAACACAGTCTTACAATTCTGTACGTGGTACAGAGTCCGTACACTCATGGCGGACTTCCTTCACTGTCCTTCGTTGCTCAGCGGCACAGTCCCGCAATTGCCACCAGTTCACACATACAGCACAAACAGCACTCAATCTAAATGGCCCACTGACTGATCTGGTGCTCCACAGCTGCATTCACTCAGCTGAACCTCTGAAACAACTGAACCGTTTCAATCGCTTGCGTAAATGAACCGTCTCGATAGCTGGCAGAACGAAACCGATGAAGCTCGTCAGGCCTCCCTTAAACAGGGAGGCCAGTGCTTCCAGATACTTTCCGAGATTATAAGTCACTGGAGTCCTCTGGATACCGAAACCTCTGGTTTCCCATTCTCGTGCAATCTCGTTCCAGCAGGGAGGCCTGCAACGAGATCACGAAGTAGTGTAAGAGTGTGCTAGCCTTTTACGATTGGCTCATCCCTGACTGATTACCACAGCGGCTAAAGACAGGCTAACTTGTTCCTCTTAAGTCCCCACAAGTAAATGGCTGACACCTCTATAATAATGATAATAATAATAATAATAATAATAATAATAATAATAATAATAATTTAATATTACTTTTAATGCATTTGCTGGCAAGACCTAGAGTCTACAGTGTACTATGTCCTCTGGTGCCGGCTAGAACAAATTTATTACTTTCATTGACCTGTCCCAGTTTCATCCATGACTTTAACAACATGAGAGTGACCAAGGTATGAGTGGTGCTAGTAATGCCATTCCTTATGCAGCCAGACCCTGTTACGAATGGTGCGAAAATGTTGCTCATAGGGTCGGTTGGTGCGGACTTTTCAGTGGGCTTGGCAGACTGTGATGTAATAGCAACATATGGCTCAGTGAGGAAAGCAACGGGAAACTACCTCACTCCTCATTTGCCTAGTACAACTCTTCAGTGATGCCAGGGCCACCTTTCACGGCTGCTGGCTGAGCTGTTGAGGTACAAACCAGTCTCAGGGCTGAGCACTCAACATACAAAATATACAGTCGAGCATTGTTAAAATTATTACTTTTCATTTATGGTGAAATATAAATGAAGACAATTTGGGAAATGTAATATTTCACTTACACCTAAGTGCAATGATAGTTTGATATATCATACAGAGTTGTCCCGGTCCAGAGCCGAAGATAGTAAATATGTACCAAAAATATTCGCTTTACATGAAATTTCATTTAGCCTTAGTGACATATCAGGGGCTGCCTGGCGGAGGCGGTAAAGGCGTGCTCGGTTCGCCCGGAAGGACGTGGGTTCGTATCCCCGTCAGGATGTCGTAAAATTTAAGAAATGAGATTTGCACTTCCGCAGGTGCATATGGCCCTGAGGTTCATTCAGCCTTAATTATGGTACAGCGCCAGCATTCGACCGTGTGAAATTGGCAAACCATAAAAAACATCTTCAAAGTTACCGACAATGGAGCTCGAACCCTCCGTCTTTCGAATCCAAACCTAGAACCACGTGAGCTACTGCGTAGCCAACTCGCTCTGTGAGTCAACTTGTACGATGGTTGAAATTATTTTGGATTTTAAGTAATTTTACCTTGAAGCTGTAATGAGATACTTATCAAAATAATTCCCGTATGAATCTTATTGACTCCTCAAATGCACTTTCATTCCAGAACAGATGTCATTTACTACAGTAGTACCTGACACTTTTTTACTTTAGAATAACGATAACTAACGACAATACTTTCACAGTAATGAATTTCTCTGTCTTCAGGTGCTGAAATACTCCTTTTCATCAGAAGCAGGCGCCCCACGTTATGGTAAGTCCCACCTTTGTTACTTAGAGTGTGCATGACGCCAGGCCTGCCGCCAACATTGTTTAGAAAAATCAATACTTTTCCTCTCCACGATGTTCAAGTGGGCAACTCCCATCCCTCTGTGTGGTAGATAACATGCAGGAAGCCCACTTTACACCCTCACTTCTAACCCTATTATTCACCACTGCGCCACTTAGTGAGCTTGCCACACCACGTGTAATTTTTTACTAACTCTTACTTTTTACAGATATACCAAAAGACGACATTGTGATTTTTACTCTGTAACAGTAAAGTTGCCTTAAACTAGCAGTTTATTTAGGGCCACTCAAATAATATCTGTAGATCTGCCGGCATTTTGTAGGGGTTAGTTCTGTAGCTTCGAAGCCAATTTTCCCGTATTCCACTTCTAGCCACCGCACTGGATTGGGGGGAACTCAGCTTCAGGTAACAGAGTTGAAAATTAGGTTCAAATCGCATCCCGGAAATTGTAAATTAGGTTTTCCGTGGTTTCCCAAAATTTGACTTCAAAGGAATGCCGGCATGGTACCTAAGATGCAAGCCACAGCTACTTTCATATCATCACAGAAACAAGAACAACTCAGATGAAAGAACTTTATATGAAGAAACAGCAATAATATATACATTATTTATTATTATTTGTTATTACCGGGCGAGTTGGCCGTTCGGTTAGGAGCGCGCGGCTGTGAGCTTGCATCCGGGCGATAGTGGGTTTGAATCACATTGACGGCAGCCCTGAAGATGGTTTCCCGTGGTTTCCCATTTTTACACCAGGCAAATGCTGGGGATGTACCTTAATTAAGGCCACGGTCGCTTCCTTCCAACTCCTAGGCCTTTCCCCTCCCATCGTCGCCATAAGACCTATCTGTGTCGGTGCTACTTAAAGCCACTAGTAAAAAAAAAGGTATTATTTGTATTAGTATGTTTGTTATCAATGCATACATTGCAATTGGGAGATATCCCGGCGGAAATGCCTCTTTACAGTACTGTAGAATAGCAGCGAAATTAGAAGAACTTAAAACAAGAAAACAAAATAGGCTATTACAAATTACACCAAAACTATGAGGGTCATTCAAAAAGAAACGAACTGGAGGCTATAATATGAAAACCTGTACCGTAATTTCAAAAGTATTGCCCAGTACTGTTTAGGCAATTGTCCCACTGCGACACAAGGCGGTGAATGGCCGTCTCGTAAAATTCCTGGGGCTGCGTTGTGAAACATTTCCGAACATACTCCTTGACGTTTTCGTCGGAGGTGAATCGTTTACCTCACAAAGCTCACCAAAAAGTGGCATCATTACAGGGAGACAGGTCCGGAGAGAATGGAAGGTGACTGAAGACCTCTCGTTTGAATGTCTGCGAGAGCTCCTTGACTGCCTTTGCTCTATGGGAGCTTGCATTGTCGTGGAACAGAGTAATCCCACGAGTGAGCTGTCCTGGTGGTTTCGATATGATCGCTTTGCGGAGGATGGTCACGGTTTGTGAGTATCGCTGCGCATTCACCATTTTCGCGTGCTGATGGCGTGAACATTGATGCTCACTCCGACCACTGCGGCAATGGCTACCACAGTGCATCGTCGGTCTTGTATGGTAAGAGCATCCACTTGGTGGCCGATGGCATCGGTAATGCGGTGTGGCGTTCCAGACCAACGGCCAACGACATCCGTCCTTCCCTCAATCACTTCTGCCACGCCTTGACTCTTGCAACGGAAAACAGTGCTCACCTTACAATTGTGCCATTCTTCGATGAATTTCCGTTCCCCGCACTTCTTCCACTGCCGGGAAATGCACTACACCCCTTTGTTCTTCTTTTGAAGCCCCCATTTCACTGTTTTCAGCACGACTGTGTGCAGTGGACGGTCGACATGTGCGCGTGCTCACTCTGTCATCACGTGGGTGTGCGCCCGTGTCCTCCAGCGGCGATGTTCGGACCTCACCTCTATTATAGCGAGAGAATAGGAATAAGGAAGAAATTAATTAAAAACAAGAATACAAAATTAAGAGCCTACGTGGTTCAGGCGGCACCGCGCCGGCCTCTCTCCGCTGGGTTCCGTGGTTCAAATCCCGGTCACTCCATGTGAGATTTCTGCTCGACAAAGCGGAGGCGGGACAGGTTTTTCCCCGGGTACTCCGGTTTTTCCCGTCATATTTCATTCCAGCAACACTCTCCAATATCATTTCATTTCATCTGTCATTCATTAATAATTGCCCCAGATGAGTGCAACAGGCTTCGGCAGCGGCACAATTCCTATCCTCGCCGCTGGGTGGGGGTTTCATTCATTCCATTCCTGCCCCGGTCGAGTGATTGGAAACAGACTGTTGATTTACATTTTCATATTCATTTTCAATACAAAATTACACGGGAATATGAAATAACTTACGAATAGAGTAATACGACAATAATAATGAGAATTTTGAGAAGCAATCCAATAGGGTAAGGTGGTACAATTTCGATATAGGTACAATTTCGATCAAACTAAGGTTTAGCATATATTTTCCACTTCGGAGTGTTGGTAGTACTTGCCTAAGCGTGGCGTTACAGTGCGGAAGGTGTACTGTGTTGCTAGTTGTTGTGTCAGGAATACAGCAGTTTGTGCTTCAGAGATACATATTTCTTCTTGTAGCAAGGTGAGTTGACTTGCTTAATTTTGTGCTCTGTTTTAAAACTACCTAGTGTTCACAGGCTGGCAGACAATGATATTGTGAGGTTAGAACCATGCAGTTTATTTCTGCGTGTGCTGGAATGTCACCTTTGTGACATGTACTGCCAGGGGAAGTATGTGACGACAGATACAGTAATACCAACAGTACGTTTTCGATCAGCTGACAGGTACAATTACGATACACTAGTACAATTTCGATCGGAGGAAATATATTGGTTTAAGCAGTTAAATAGTAATATTGTGTTACAATAAAGGTCTTGTCCGCCTCCGTAGCGTTACGGTTAGCGCTATTAGCTGCCCTCCTCGGTCTAGCCTCGGTTCGATTCCCGGTACTGCCAGAGATTTATAAATGGCAGGAGGGCTGGTATGTGGTGAAAATGGTACATGCAGCTCACCTCCATTGGGGATGTGCCTGAAAAGATCTGAACCACCTCGGAACGAGGGCACAATCAGATAAAAAAGAATGTTTTATGATGACGCAAAGGAGGATGATGTTGTTATTTAAGGATTTCAGAATCCAATTTCCTCCTGACTTATAAAAATTAATCGTTTAACTTCCTACTCTCTGAGAAACAAACAATATGGTTCCTAACTCAAATTCACATTTATGATTTCATGGTATTCAGAAACAAACACTGCCTTTATGAACTCATAGGTCGAACGATGTTTGGAATTTTATTCGTTCCACTCACAAAATAAAATAAAATAGCCTATGCATTAAGTTAATTTATTGACAGGGCTGTATTCTGCACATTCTCATCCGAATGTATTCGTTTATTTCAGATGCCGCGGAAAAGACCAGAAAATAAAATTTATGATAAGTGGAATCAGATAGCGATGGGAGCGGCAGTGAACAGTGTAATTAATGGGCATCTAAGCATTCGAGGTGCATTAGAATTATATGTCATTCCTTTCAGTACGCTACATGGCAAAATAAAAATTTTAAAAAAAATACAAGCTGGATTAAATCCACGAGTTGGAGACAAAAGTGGTCGCCCAACGGTACTCACACTTGAAATGGAAGGGGACTTAGTCGAGAGGCTTCTATCACTAGAACAACCAGGATTGGGTCTGACGCCTGTTCAGGTGAGGAAAGCTGCATTTAAGTTAGCTGAAACGAACAATATCAAACATCCTTGGAGCTTAGATAATAAGATTGCAGAGATTGATTGGTTTCGAGCCTTTTTGAAAAGATTTCCCAATTTAAGCCTGCGAAAACATGAAGGTCTATCACGAGCCAGAGCTGAAGGGTTAAATAAAGATGAGGTAAGTCATTACTTCTAAAATTTGGAAAATATTCTGGAAGAAAATGACATGTTTGTTAAACATGAGCGCATATACAATATGAACGAGACCGGCTTTCCTCTCAACAACAGACCTCCTAAACTAGTCAGTCGGAAGGGCAAACGCGAGGTTGTTTCATTAACAAATATGGAAAGAGGAGAAAATATGACAGTGGTTGCATGTATGAGTGCATTAGTTTCGTACATTCCACCAATGGTCATTTTTAAGGGAGTTACGAAGCGTCCTGAATTCCACGATGGATTGCCTCCTGGTTCCATCGTGGAGATGAGCGATTCGGGGTACATTAACGAAGAACTTTTCACTTCAAGAAATATAAAATGACAGGAAAAGTTCTAATCATTCTCGATAATCACGGGAGCCATACTAGCCTGCAGGCTATAGAATACAGTCGGGAACACGAGATAGAACTTTTGGGATTGCCCCCACAGAGTACACATGCTCTACAGGCGTTAGACAGAACATTCTTTAAGTCCCTGAAGGCTCATTACCACAGAAATGTAACCGAATGGATTTATCGTAACCCCAATGACAATCTTACAAAATCAAGATTCTGCCCTATTTTCTCTACTGCCTGGTAGCAATCGGCGTTAGCTGGATCTGCTATCAAAGGTTTTCAGTGTACAAGAATAATGCCATTTTCTAAGGACACTATTCCAGAAGAAAAGTTTACTCCTGCTGCGTTATTTCAGTCCCCTATTACCTCATATATTTCAGCTACTTTCAGCAGTGCGAGTAGTTCATTTGAAACTCCAGCTTCTTCATCCACTACCATTCCAACTACTGCCAGCAGTATGAGTACTTCGGAAACGGGACTTATCACAACATCAAACGAAGTAAATGAAGACAAGATCGACACCATAACGCCAGCATCAAACAAGAGCTCATCCCAATATGCTGTCAGAGTTATTCTGCCAACGCCAGAGAAGAAAGTGTCATTACGTAAACGGAAAACGCAGACATCAGTGCGACTGACTTCAGACGAAAATATGGAAAAATTAGAAGCAAGAGACGTCTTTTTCAACAGGCACAAAAGAAATGTAACGATAAGGGTAAACACGGGTCTGCCAGTGTAGACGAAAGTAGTATTGGAAGCAGAAGATCGCCAGCAAACGACGATGAGTGTGGATTTTGTCTGATGAACTATTACAGTGTATAATCAATGAAAAAAGGTGACAGGATTCGTTGCCAGAAATGTAATGTTTGGTATTATGAAATATGTGTTGGTGCAATAGGAAAAAGTACTTCGTATGTGGAAGATGCCACTGATCGAAATTGTACCATTAGGTGATCATAATCGTACCCGGCGAGGTACATTTTCGATCAATTATATTAAACTATGTTTTTAATCTTGTATCTAAACTAACCACTGTAATCTATATATATAAAATAAGAGTTATGTCTGTACATTGCTCAGAATTTTAAAAGAATGGTATTTCTGTATCGGTCATGTCCACAGTAACAAGGAGATGCACTTTTTACTTTTCCGTAATTTCCGTCTGTCTGACTGTCTGTCTGTATGTCTGTCTATATGTACATGCATCACTAGAAAACGGCTGAAGAGAATTTAATGAAAATCGGTATTCGAAGTCGGGGAATAAGTCGCTAATATGTAGGCCATAAATAATTTTATTCACGCTGATTGAAATGGTAGTTTAAGGGAAGGCCTGAACTTTAATTTTCAAATATTTATACTATTAGAAGCAGTATCTTAATAAAAATTGGTATGCAAAGTCGAGGAATAAATCGCTACAATCTAGGCTATAAATAATTTTATTCATGCTGAGCGAAATGGTAGTTTAGGGGAAGGCCCAAAACTTAATTCTAAAATATTTACATTAGTGGTCCTATCTCATTGAAAATTGGTATGCAAAGTCGGAAAAGAAGCCACTACAATCTAGGCTATAAATAATTTACTTCACGCTAAGTGAAATGGTAGTTTAGTAGAAGGTCTAAAATTTAATTCTCAAAAAAATATATATATTTTTTGCAAGTTGCTTTACGTCGCACCGACACAGATAGGTCCTATGGCGACGATGGGACAGGGAGGGGCTAGGAGTGGGATGGAAGTGGCCGTCGCCTTAATTAACGTACAGCCCCAGCATTTGCCTGGTGTGAAAGTGGGAAACCACGGAAAACCATCTTCAGGGCTACCGACAGTGGGGTTCGAACCCACGATCTCCCGAATACTGGATACTGGCCGCACTTAAACGACTGCAGCTATCGAGCTCGGTCAAATAATTATATTATTAGTGGTCGCATCGATCAATACTACATATCCAAAGTAATATAAAATTAAATTTCCGACCATTTATGTCTTATGCATTTTTACCGTACCGCTATGATAACACGAATATTCGTGAATTTGTATCTTTGTTGCTAAGTCCATATCAACCCCGAGCCACGAGAAAATAGGTTAACAGAATTTAATGAAAATCGGTAGATAGAGTCGGGGAATAGGAAGCTACAGTCCAGACTATAAACAATTTTATTCACCCTGGATGAAATTGTAGTTTAAGGGAAGATGTCTAAAATGCAATTTTAAAATACATATGTTATTCGTCCTATCGAAAAGTACTACATAAAAGTTATACAGAATAGAATTTTCGGTAATTTATGTTTTATTCAGTTTTACCGTACCGACTATGATAAGAGCGGTATTTCAGAGTCGGAAGAAAACTAAATGTGAAAGCCTACAATATCGAAAGCGCATAACATTGATCAACAATAACATTACATTGACCATTGTTTGTTGTGATGTTCTTTGTCTCTTATGCTGCCTCTCAATTCCGATAGATGGAATTACTTCTGCGTACAGAGTATAATAGCCTGACTGAATATGGCAGGAAATGGCCGGAGTGTTAGAAAACTTTCTTCTTTAGCATGCCATTCTTCTGGTCCATACATTTTCTGATACAGCTGGTACGAAACACACTGGTTCTTCATAGTCTTCCAGCTATTCGTCCCTACTCTGACGCGCTGTTTTGAATGAGCAGTGGGCATAGTTTGGCTCATTTAGTAGAGTAGTAGTATGGTCTGTTCTAGAATAACAATTTAGGCCTATTCAAAATTATAGTACCACAGTTCACTAAATAACTCAAAATTCAAACCTGAAAAGTGCCGTTTCTTAAGAAAAGCTTCTTCCTCTTCATTTTTTGTTAAATTATTCATTTTATTCCAAATTAGCAGTGAAGAGGGGCTTTCTCCTCTGCCTTGGAGGAAAATTTTGCCTCCAAATCAGATAGATTTTTCCGCCAACTGTGTAGTGAATTGATACTGTCCGACCCATCGGGCACTCCTAAGAAACGGATTAGTAAAAGGGCATAGTTTTGCCCTGGGAGTCGCCACCATTACACCCCCTCCCCGCCGAAAATGGACGAAGAGTGTTCATGGTTCACGTCTATCTGCGGCTTGGTCATTCCAGCTCTGGTACTTTGGACTGATAGATCGGCAGCTTAGTCCTGTTTGTTAAAAGTAAGAAAATATGTGGTTTTTCATTTCATCGAGTATTTCAAATGAAAGCATTGCTTTTAATCGCGCCATTCCTACTGACGTCATCGTAATATATGTTCATTTCAGTTGGGAAAACCACTAAGACAGTATTTCTGAGGATGTAAAAAGGCAGGTAGAGAGTGAGTGCTCCCCAACCTGATTGTGACTGATGGTATGCAAGCGGGTCTACCATTACAGTGAACATTCCCTAACTCAGTCTACATATGAGAAAATATGTTTGGTGACTTCCCCGTCGCTTTCTAGGGTAATGTCAAGAGCTATGCGATTTCATGCAATCTTGCTCACAACGTGTACACTACCTAACCTAGAATTCTGTATACAATGTAGAATTCCATAGCGAAGCACGTGTATATCAGCTAGTTTAGTAATACATGTAGGAATACATTCACTACTATTCAGAATATTTGTAACACTATTGAAATTTACTCTAGCTTATGCATTTTTTCCGTGGCAGCGAAATTTGCCTTTAGTGATCGAAATTGTACCACCTTACCTTATAAATTTAGGAGTTTAAGATTTATTTCAACCCAATGCAGATGATTTGTTCTTAGTTGCGCATTTTGTGTTCTGGCCATGTATCCGATCGAGAAAAGCCTCGCAAATGACTCTTGATTTTCCAGGTAAAATCTCCTACCAGAAAATGTCAAAAGCAGCTAATACTCAAGCTAGGTTGTATCCGGGGAAACATTAGCAACGGGCGTGAGTCGCACACCCGAATGTTAGTTGTTAGTGGGCTATCCGCTAAAACTTCAATATAAAGGGAAGGTGGGGGATGGAGGCATGTAGGAGAGCAGTTCGCTTCAGGCAGCAAAAATTGGAACTCATGTAATACATACAATTTCCTTTAATGAATGATTTTCTCGTTAACTTCAAGAGCACTATTCTACCCTCTCTTCTTCAAAAAGAATTACACTTAAGACGATAAATTATAAATTTCGTACTATTTTTCGCAACTGTATACACTGACATCTAAAACAAACATGTGAATTTATTTGAATCGTTGATTGCAGAAAGTGCTTAAGTCAATATTTTTATGAAAATTATTTAAGACTATTTTCAGAAACCCTGAAGATAGACTCATCAATGAGCACAGAAAGGAATCCAAGTCCGGCATGTCTAATGCATTAAATGCTACGCTCATTTTCCTGTTAATTGCAGAAAGGCCTGCAGTCCAGGACTGGAGTACTTTTCTGCAATCAATTGTTGGTATCCATGTAAATTAAATGATTTACTCTCTTATAATACTCTGTTTCATTGTTGGTATTTCTTACTTTGTAATTTAATTCTTAGTTATAATTTTATTTAAATAGGTGATCGGTATACAACAGTGCTAACATTAGAATATATCACTTTCACCAGTTCGAATTCTGTTCTGATAAGAAAGGCATTTTCGTGGCATCTCAATACATCAGAGGATTATATTCTCTTACATTCTTGCTACGATTATAACAGCAACCCATCAAACTATCTACTCACTTTGCCTATCCTGAAAACTTTGTACCCATCGATACCAAAAATATGTCGGATATAAAGAAGTCAGTCCAGTATCTTCCAGAAGAAGAAGAACCCCAACAATTTTGGCGCTCTATACTTCAGTGGCCAACAGTGGAATTAACAATATGCGAATGAATCATGCTTGGATACTGTAGATTTGTTCTTCTTCGTACTAGCGATTTATATTGGTGTTATTATATTCCTCGAATTCTGTAGGAGATATTCAACATTGGATATTCTAGTGTCAAAATGTTTATGTTCAAGATAATACTTGGTATTAGCATTGTATTTTGTGTCCATTTTGATTTAAAGTTGGTATCAATATTGAAAAATAAATCTTTTATTCTGTGTGTTGTGGACAACGACTAATAACTTTAGAGAACATTGTGGTGAATTAGGAACATTGTTAAAAAAGGATTTATTATGGTTGAATACATTTTTGTTGGATAATTCATGGCACTTAATTTCTTACATAATTAATTATCTGAGCAGTTTAAACTGTTGACGGCTGTTGTTTTCAGAAGTTTTAAAAATTAATAGGACATACATCAAACATGAAATTACTATTATTTCATGTTTATTCAGTGAGTATATATGTATATTTTTAAACTAATAACACGGAAGTTATTTTAATGTGACGCAGAAATTGCTTAGCAGTTATTTTTAGTTTTCTCAAAAGTAGGTTTTCTGGACGTAAGTCCTTTCTGCAAACAACGAATCATTTATAAACTGAAGAAGAAAAGCATTTTATACACTGCCTGATAAAGGGTTGAAGCACCCAGTAGGGGAGGATGAAATGAAATGAAATTTCACGAGTTGAGAGGGTATGTGATGTTATTTTAGTGATTACAAAATCGATTCAAATCTACAAAGAACTTGGCTGCACGAGCCCACTTATCAGTATGACGTTACACCCCCTCTGGCCTGGATGCATGCACTGTTTCTGTTGTGAAGGGTGTCATAAAGCCGTCGTATCCTTTCCTCAGGCAAGGTGGCCCACAAATGTTGTAACTAGTTCTTGATATCATGGATACTGGCAATGGGACGAAGTTTGACGACCGAGCTTGTCCCACACATGTTCTATTGTGAACAGGTCTGGGGATCTTACTGGCCACAGAAGTACCTCAAAAACCCAGACAGTTCATAGAGACACGTGCCTTGTTTGGACGAACATTGTCGTGTTGAAAAATTGCACCACATACTGTCGCATGAGAGGCAACACATGAGGACGCAGGATGTCCGTAATGTACCGTTGTGCCTTCAGAGTTCCCTCAATCACTACCAGCCGTGACCTGAAGTCAAACCCGATGGCACCCCACATCATGAAGCCAAGAGTAACACCACTGTGACTGTTTAAAACATTAGATGAATGAGACCTCTCCCCAGATCACCGCCATACGCGCAGACGATGGTCATCCGGGGTAGTGAATAACGGCGATTCATCACTGAACACAATGCGAAGCTATTCATCAGCAGTTCATGCTTCTCGGTCACATCACCTCTCTAAACTCAGCCGTTTGTGTTGTGATGTTAACAGCAGTCTACGCATAGGACGGTAATTCCCTGGTCCAGCTTCTGCTAGCCTTCGACCAATGGACCGAGATGATACATCACATTTCAGGGAGTTCGTTACTTGTTCTTAGATGGCAGACGAAGATGTAAGGGGTTACAATGTGCCTGGTGTACATATGGCGGTCCTCTCTTGTGGTGGTCCGACGGGGTGCACCAGAAATTTGACGACGAGTATGCCCGCCCTCATATTCCATGCAATCCAGCATCGAAGCACTGTCAAATTCAAATGCCCCACAAATAAGGACATTGCACGATTAGTCCAGCCGGCCAAATGGAGACCAAAAATGAGGCCACTTTCAAGCTCTGTCATGTGCTGATAACGCTGTCTCACGCGAATATGAGGCATCTCCTTGTCCTTCACAATGATCGCTCAACACCCGACTCTGTTTACGCCCCTTATATACCCTACCAGGTCTGGTAACAACACTAAACATGAACAACACGAATGCACTCTGCTGTCCGTTCTATCTGTCACAGATTATTGCAACTGTAATCATTGTTGTGTACGTGTAGGAAATTACATTGACATCCAGGCATTTTTTTGGAGCGCTTCGATATTTATGTTTTGTTTTGTCAGGCAGTGCATGTTGGCATCGTAAATTGCTGCTAAACAGGCGAAACTACGTTATTTGCATTCAGAGAAATGTACATTATACTCATTACGTTGAAACTGTAGTAAGCAATAACGTGTTTCACATAGGTACAAGTATTCGAAGTAAAATTACAAAGCAAGGTATTCATTCTGATATGCCTTTCCTCAGAGTGACATCATAAAAACAAACGACCAAAAATATTATTCCTCGCAGCTTCACTCATAAACATATAAAACGAACAGACGAATGTATAAACCTGAGGAGAGAAACATTAAATAACATTTGCACAATACTCCATTTACATATAGGAAACATAATTAAATTTCCTAAGAAACCTGTTATCTGCGTATGCATCAGAATGTTGCAGTTATCGTAAACTAATAGCTATCGAAACACAAATGGAAATAGTGCTGACATATACTGATTCACGACTCAGACTTGTGCACAGTGTGAATTGCATCTACGGGTTCCGGATAAAATCGTGTTCTTCTGACTTGACAACAATGAATACCTTAATAAAAAAATTTCGTTGGAATATTGATGGCTGGGATACGAAGAACAATTTTGGCCAGCATCGCTACTTTCCGGTACTCACATCCGTGTTTTACACCCTACGAAATAATTTCCTTTTGTTGCATTATTAACGACAACAGATGTTGCAGAAATATATCTGCTAACTTCATCGATTCCTACAGAAGCCCGAACCTACTCGTCAAAATCAGGTTCAATAAGACTTCTTTTCTCTGACAGTTCTTCTGTCTCCTTTTCTTAAAATTATCATTAACGTATATTTATACTAAGAGGGTTATAGTTTGAAAATTCTTTTATATCATATTTAGGGTACGTTATTTAACAATCAATTTCTGAAGTATATTTTATCACATTAAAATAAACATCTTCTTTCTCCTCAGAAGAAAATATTTTTAAATGACGGGAAGTTGGCCGCAGAAATGTTCTGTGTGTCATTGTCAGCTCCAGTTTAAGGAATATGAATCTACGTGTTCTTCCCTTCAGTATCCTCACAGCTCGAAACCTAGTGGAGCTAACAGCTATAGGTCTTAACAAACACTTATGGATATAGGGACCTACAAATCTTACTGTTTGACCATATACCTACCTGGTAATAGCCTTCTGTTTCCTCTGAATGTTTCAACAGCTTCTATCGGCAAAGGAGAACTAAATGAAGAGTAGGAAAATGTTCCCTTTCCAGTATTTCTCTCACTTCTTTACAAAGGTCTCAGAAAACAAAATCACCCCTGAGGCAAGGCCTTGGTTGAAGTCTTTCATTACTGATCCTTTCTTTGCCTAGCTAGTAATATTTGCACATCGCCGTATTGATCACTAAGGGACTCCGGCATTTTAACACCGCTATTCTACCAGGTCCTTGTATGATGGAAAAGTCGATTTCATTTTTGTTACCAAACCCCTCTTTTTCAAATCAGCCACGGTGCATTTGGATGCTTCTACATTCAGATACACCTCTCCAAGGCTCTCACAATCTAGTTGATCTCTTTCGTTCTTTCATTCAAATAGGTCCAACAGAATGGGTTGATGCAATGTGCAGAACGGGCTAGGCTTATGCAATCGGAGAATGCTGATTTAATATTCGCCCCGTGGTTTCGGGCAAAGTTTACATTCTCTGGCTCATTCTAATGTGGCATGTTGGTTTCTAATTCTTCTCTAATATTTCACACAGTTTTAGCTCTGTATTCCGGAAATTTAGCCCGGAAAGCACATTATATTGATAAGCCATTTAATTGATGATGATGATGATGATGATGATGATGATGATGATGATGATGATGATTGTTGTTGTTGTTGTTTAAAGTGGCCTAACCTCGAAGGTCATCGGCCTAAGCCCAATAATTGACTTCTATGTGGTGGGACATAACTCTCAGATAATCATATTGTCTGTATTTGTCAATCCACACATCTGTTGCAAGAGAGCACTATCTGTTAAAAAAAGCCTCCTTTACTCGAGGTGGAAACTCGCTCTTGATTTTGTCAGTAAAGTTGTGCACTTGACGCTAAACTTTAATTGTTCACGGTAGAATGTCCACAACAGGTACAACACCGTATATGGCTCTAGTCTGAGCAGTTCAAAGGGTTTTAAACGTAAACAGAAAAGTAAACATATCTTCTAGGTGTTGTCTTTGGCTTCTTAGAGTACCACTTCAGGTCAGAATTTGGCAAGCGTGTGTCGTCCAAAAGGTGAACTAGAACTACTTTGGTACGCTAATATAGCAAAACATTGGAGACATTGGGTATAAATAACTTAATTATTTGTCAGATGATCCACAATTTGGAAAAATACTGCCCAAACAGAATTTGAACTCTAATTTAGTTTTGCTTTCACCTGTTCCCTGTTTCCCCACAATTATCTGCGCACAGCTCACTTTGGGAACGGGATTTCTAATGTTCCCTATCCCATTAGAACAAAACAAACACTGGCTTGTCAAGAGGACCACTCCCGATTTCTAGTTATCTGAGATCGAAGGTACCAGCATAGCAGTGTTGCATAGCCACTCCGGCGTTTTCCGCAGTGAAGCGTACGATGAGTTCATGCTTCGGGTTCAGATACCCGGTCCGTTGCCAATCTCTAACCGGTAGGCTACGCCGAAAGTTAATATTTCCGCCGTTCTAACGTATTTAAATTAAAGCCATTTTAAATATTTCAAACTGAGAAGGGACGTTGAGAGTACTTTCAGAATAACACAGTGTAGGTCTGCGTTCCCTTGTTCGTAGAAATGCTGTAAATTTAGAAAATGTATCAATGCATGCGCTGGCATTGTTTTGATTTGACTGAGTAACTGTAGATCACCGAGCAAACGCTTTACGGAATGTGACTGTAGTAGACCAAACCCGCCGACTGAAATACACCATTTGCCCCTTAATTGAGCTCCGAAGCATTGACTGCACCAGCAAATTAGAACGTTAGCTGTTGTCACTTCGACTACTTAGTCTAGCCGTGGTCCACTCATTGAGAGATGTAGAGATGCGTCCATATATTTGAACATATATTTTTAACAAAATGACCTGCGAATAGGAAACTAGCGATAATTGCCATTCATTAAATCCTCCGTACGAATTTATGTTTCACTTTTTATGCCCGCATTTCAAATATAACTATGTTGTTCCAAAAAACAAACGATATGAATGAGGTGATGCAAGAAAACTAATATCTACACATACTACGAATAACTGAGGACACTACGTGCCAACATATTACATTATTTCTATACGTGTACAGTCATCAAAATATTTTACGATGCTCACCATTTTAAAACCCTAGGTTTTGTGGTTTATCACTAAATCAATTAACAGGCGCTGTGATCGGGAAAACCGATGACCTAAATTCAAATTAAAGGCAAACAAAACCACAAACTTCTACACTAAATAATACAATGCTCCATGACTATCTCACTTGTACTCATTGTGAATTTGGACACAATAACACGTTTCATATTTTAAAACTAACAGAAATATTGCGATGTAGGTTTCACTAGAGTTGTTGCGGAATTTGGGACTCTCAGTTTCGAATCTTAAAAAGTTCTTGACCGTATTTAGGTGAGGTACATTTATCAAAACCGCAAATTCAGTAATGCGAACGACACATTAATTGTTACCTCAAATTCACATTTAATCAATCAATCAATCAATCAATCAATCAATCAATACTGATCTGCATTTAGGGCAGTCGCCCAGGTGGCAGATTCCCTATCTGTTGCTATTCATTTCCAGTATAGTTTTTGTTTGTGACTTTCCCCATATATTTAAGAATGTTTTGTGAATGGAAAAGATGAACATTTTGAAAATTACGCTATTCTTCGAAATTAGATTTTGGACTTCATACATTATCCTGCAGAATATTTGTCTACACTTGTTGCAGTTTATGTTCCTAATTACTAACACTCGGATATGAAGGATGCTTACCTCTATCTCGTCTCAGAACTGTTCGACGATTGACAAGTCAGGTGAGGGAAGGCCAAAGAATGGTTGTAACTTGGCGTAAACACTCCTGAGAAACCTGTGATGAGTGTGGGCGAGAGTTAACTGTTTACAAAATGTGTCTGGAATTGTGTGACAAGAAAGGTCGCAGAATTATTTCATCATCCTCCTGAAAATTCAAACGACGTCGTATCACAACCAGCGAAGTATATGATAGCTGCTTAGACCTTCAGTTCAGAAGAAGGGAACATGTGCCGCTGTAATATGAGGCAAGGAATGTACCATTAACCTCCAGTCCTCTAATCCCTGACATGGTGGGGATGCCCTCACACAGAAAAGCACGATTCATTGAAGATTCAATTCGTCAAGAGTTCGTATTATTATACATTGTTTCAAAACAAAGAAAAGTAAGTTCTTGAAAATCAATGACATTTCCGTGCTAGATATCGGGGAAAGCTTGTCGTAAATAATTTGTCGTGGTTCACCTGCCATACGTCTATGTGTGGTAGAAAAGGAAGGCAGTGGGTCAGTTACTGACTATCTGTCAATCGAAGGATCCTCTCTACCAGTGGTCTCTCAGCGCCCTCTCGCAATGATCCACAACAAAATGTATCGTAATCTGTCCATTGCTCCTAACTGACTTTGAAGACTGAACGGCTGAAATGACGGCTAATGCAGCACATCGTGCACTCCGTCTTTTAACGCCCGATTATGCTGTCTCTCGGAAACTTCGCATGTTGTTCGTAATGATGTCTGATACTTCTCCTAGGCGTACTTGCAACTGATGGATCAGGCTTTGCATGTAACATGCACGTCATGTCTCCATAACTGAGGACAGTTCACATAAGCCACACAAAGAGCTACATGTGCATGTAGTATCGTACAATACTTAGTTTCTTGGCCCTTCATATTTCTTCCATAGATGTAGCAATTTACCAGCTTTCGCGAATAACGAGTGGGTCTCATTTGCAGAGAGCAAAACTTTTCATGGCAGTCGGCATATACCATTTTTCTTCGTCGAAGAAATTATTGTTCAAAGATATACCTTTTAAATATTGCTCATTTGCCGAGAAGGGCGTAGTCGTAACAGCAACGGACCACATGAATAGGAAGAACATGTTTGAAACTATTAGATAATCATCTGACTACCATTTCACGAAGTGAGTATCGTTACACTTTATCGAAGAGAATCGAAATAATGCAGTGATGAATATAGCCTATGACATGGTACTTTGAAGTACCTTTGCAATGCGCCTTCTTGTACCAAAATAGTGGAAAAAGGAAAAAGAATAATATTTCTATTTAGAAACATTAAGTTAGAAGCTATTCTATGTTCCCTTTTGTTAAGTTTCTTTTTCAGGAACGTCGTTATTTTGACTTTTCCGTATTTTTAATAAAATATTCCTCTATACTAGTTAGAGAATACCTGGGGATGTTGTTAGTTTCAAATAAGAATTACATTCGGGCCATATTCGACATGCTTACTCACTTTATATGAACATTTCATCACATTGTACGTATATAAAAAATGCACATCGTAATGGTTACGCGATATATAGGCATACACGTTTCCATTCAATCAATCAATCAATCAATCAATCAATCAATCAATCAATCAATCAATCAATCAATCAATCAATCAATCAATCAATCAATCAATCAATCAATCAATCAACAATCAATCAATCAATCAATCAATCACAACTTGTCTGCATCCAGCGTTGTCACCCAGATGGCAGATTCCCTATCAGTTTTTACCTAGTATTTTCTTAAATGTTTTCATACAAAGTGAAAATCTATCAAATATCTTCATTGGCATATTATTCCAGTCACTAATTCCTCTTCCTATAAACGAATACCTGTCCCAATTTGTCCTCTTGAATTTCAATTTAATCTTCATATTGTAATTATTCCTACTTTAAAATACCTCAATCTTCTAATAATACCATTCCGCGCCATCTTTCCACCGACAGCTCGACAGTCGAGTAGCTCGCCTCCTTACACCAAAATATTTTCAGCCCAAAGATTGAAAACAATTTCGTTACACTTCTCTTTTGTCGTAAATCACCTACAACAAATCGTAGTGTTTTCCTTTGGATCATTCCCAGCTCTTGAATCAAGTAATCCTGGTGAGTGTCTTTTACATTGGAACCATACTCTAGTTTTGGTCTTACCAGCAACTTATACGCCCTTTTCTTTATACCGCTCCTAAATACTCTCATCACCATATGAAGAAATCTTAACATTTATTTACAATCTCGTTAATGTGATTACCCCAATGATGTTTCTTTACGTTAACACCTGGGTACTTATAATGACACCCCTATCAGCACAGTAATTGAAACTGAAAGGATTTTTCCTCTTTGTGAAAGTTACAACCTGAAAGTTCACCCCATTTACCATCACATCATTGTCTGCTGTCCTTCTCACATTGTACAGGTCTTTTTGCCTTCTGTTGGAGGAGTGTACGAACATCCAATTGGTGAATTAATTGAAATATTGACCAGCAAATATCTCATCTCTGCATTCTTACAGATGTGACCTTATTCCAACATTTCCACAGATGCACTTCACACCACCGAGCTAGATGGCGATGTGTTTTGGGTCAAGTCAAATTGTTGTGAGCTTGTATTTGGGAGATGGTGGGTTCGAACCCCACCGCCTCAACCCTCAAGATGGTATCAGATGTTTCTCATTTTCACACCACGGTTGCTTCCTTCCCACTCCTAGCCATTTTCTATCCCATCGTCGCTGCAAGGCCATAGTGAGTGGGTGCTAGTTGCTTTACGTCGCACCGACACAGATAGGTCTTATGGCGACGATGGGATAGGAAAGGCCTAGGAGTTGGAAGGAAGCGGCCGTGGCCTTAATTAAGGTACAGCCCCAGCATTTGCCTGGTGTGAAAATGGGAAACCACGGAAAACCATTTTCAGGACCACCGATAGTGGGATTCGATCCTACTATCTTCCGGATGCAAGCTCACAGCCGCGCGCCTCTACGCGCACGGCCAACTCGCCCGGTAGTGAGTGGGTGCAACGTTAACAGGAAGAGAGCACTTCTCTCTGGGTAACGGGGAATAATGCCAAGTAGTGTTCTTGCACAGTTAAGGCAATTTATGACCTGCGATATTAAGGAAAGTAGTTTCTGGGAATTTAAATATCTAATACAAATTGAACATTTTATAAAGCAGTTGTATGTATAATTTTCAACACACGCATATGAGTCTGTGTCGTTAATATAATGTTCTTTAATAAATGTGTCGTAAAAAAACGAAATCTACTAATTTTTTCGAAAGTAATATACTGTACATTGGTATAGACCAAATGATGGAATGCACTGTGTCCAAATAATAGATTTAAGTAAATATTTGTGGCTTTTATTAAAGTTTTCCGTATGTCCGACTCCATGGCCGAATGGTCATCGTTGGGGCCTTTTGTTCTGAGGGTCCCAGGTTCGATTCCCGTTTTTAAACGGGTCTGATACATTCTTCTGGCTTGGGGACTGCCTATTTGTGTTTATCCTGACATTCTCCTCTTCATATTCAGACAACACAACACACTAACAACCACCACAGAAACACGCAATAGTGATTATATTCCTCCATACAGGGTTGGCGTCAGGAAGGGCATCCACCCGTAAAACAGGGCCGAATCCTCTTGTGCGACAAAGTTCGCCCCCGCGAATCCGAAGATGTAGGAAAATGGTTGAAGACGACGAACAAGTAGATTTTAAAGTTTAAAAATATCATTAATAATATAGATTCTTCTAGTCATAATCTTAACCTAACCCTTCTGTAGTATAGAACACGTGCATAAATCGTCCGCTTGCTCAATGTAATTAAACCTAAATCAAATTATTGTGCTAATTCCTTTCACTCATACAATACATATTATATCTGTT
This sequence comes from Anabrus simplex, assembly GCF_040414725.1. Classification (NCBI taxonomy): domain Eukaryota; kingdom Metazoa; phylum Arthropoda; class Insecta; order Orthoptera; family Tettigoniidae; genus Anabrus; species Anabrus simplex. Next base: position 526,974,273 of record NC_090266.1, read on the forward strand.
GTTAAATTCAATGCCGGAAATCTCTATTGGAACTCAACTTCCTTCCATTCTCAAATGCTGAATGCATTCATTCCACTCCGCAATTATTCATTGTTACTAAGTTGTTTTTATGATGAAAATCCATATGATACTACTTTTCTATTCTGGCCAGTAACGAAAACCGTCGAATCTTACAGGACGACGTTAGTGGTTATTTTAAGGGAAAAAAGGAAAAAAGAAAGAAAAACCAGTATTAACAACCTCAACTGAAAGGCCAATGCTACAATGTCAAAGTGCGAGCCTTTATCTTCCAGCTTAGTGCTCATTCAGTTACAAACACGGAATACCTTCTGACACAAAAAGGAAAACCATGGCGCAACAGCCCCGAAGGGCCATGGCCTACCAAGCGATCGCTGCTCAGTCCGAAGCCCTGAAGATTACGAGGTGTCGTGTGGTCAACACCACAAATCCTCTCGGTCGTCATTCTCGATTTCCTGGACTGGCTTCTGACACCCATATTCCATTTTACCTAGAAATTACAAATTTTATAAATTAAGGCTAATTGAATCCCTCAATCCACATGATTTGGAATAGCCTTTTTTTCAAGAAAATCTGAAATGACTACATCGTATACCTTCGTCTCTTGAACTGTTTGTCTTACGAAATTTTCAAAGGACCTTTTGCAAATACAGTATATGAATACGATCTACATTACTTGTTTCAGGTCAGTCTCATTTAGGTTTAATTCACATTTACCTAAAATGCGTTTTACTATGAAATCTGAATGGTTAAGAACACCTTACAGCGAGTTCCGTTGAGAAGAGAAACCTTCCGAATTCAGGTAAACTTGTTTATCATTCTACAGTAGTTCTTTCAAGATCCATGCCTAAATTTTCTCTGATAACTTGAAATCAGATTGATAAACTATGTTGCTCCACTTTCTCAGATGTAAAGTGCAGAAGGTGTATAATGGTCTCTCACGTAAGTACTGAATTAAATGTCCGACTCGTTGGCTGAACGGTTAGCGTCCTGGCCTTCGGTTCAGAGGGTCTCGGGTTTGATTCCCGGCCGGGTCGGGGATTTTAACCTTAATTGGTTAATTTCAATGACACGGGGGCTGGGTGTATGTGTTGTCTTCATCATCATTTCATCCTCATCACGACGCGCAGGTCACCTACGGGTGTCAAATAGAAAGACCTGCACCTGGCGAGCCGAACCCGTCCTGGGATAGCCCGGCACTAAAAGCCACTGAATTAAATTTTATTTTACACATTTATTTATTTAATTGATACTTAATATTGTTCTTTATAGCGATTGTTATATTTTATATTTATTTTAAACTGTTATTATTATTATTATTATTATTATTATTATTATTATTATTATTATTGTTATTATTATTATTATTATTATTATTATTAGCGTAAATGGCTCTCCATAGACTGTATCTAATCAATAAAAATATAAATACATACCATAAATAACTTGTTTTTATCAAAGAGTTTATTTATCGTCATGTTACTGAGGATATGACAACTAAAAGCGCAGAACTACAAATATTATATGAAAACTCAACAAATAAGTGAAGTAGTGAATAGAAAACAATGAAACGAATACAACAAATCGAAATGACGATAAACAAAACAAATTCAGATATCCTGTACCTGCGATTATCATACAATGTCACTCACCAGAAATACACGAATTTTGCAACCACGACGTCCTAAACGACAACATCTACTGTAGTATACAGCGCAAAGGATGCCTAAAAACATTATTTAACACTGAGGAAGGTTACATAATAATTTTGAAAGTCGCGAGGAGTAATGCGATTTTCTGACGAATAAGAATCGAATATCACGTGGCTAAAGTATACACTCCCTGATTGTGTTGACGTTAGTCATTTCGTTTCATTACCCAGACGTGAGCAAAGCTCAGTTCGTCTTGTCTTTCACTCTTTCATTACAAGAGTAATTACGTTACAGATTCGTGATCTGAATACGAATACAAACAGCACAAGAACGTGCTCTATCGCGGCGTAATCACGGAAGGTGAGATAAAACTGAATTGTCGGTGCTGATTCATGGACGCTGACACCTGGTGTCTTGTCTGGCGCCAAGCCTACTATGCACGCCAGGTAAATTAAATTACTTCAGCTCTTGACAGTTTAATTCAAGGGACATATCACGCAAGAAAATCACCCATCGCATCATGTAGCCTTCCGTTCTTCGCTTCACATATAATTTACCGGTTGTGTCACTAGACAGAGGTCTGCTTTCATCTGCAAGCCACAATCAAGCGGCTCTCTCCCCATGAGCCTCCCTCACCACCCCACTGCGGTAGAGATTGATGAGGTGGTGGGTGCAGTTGACACAGAAACAGAATCAGAGAGGGGAAAGGGTTTTGTTTTACAGGCTAACAATCTCCTCACTGTTTACCCAACGCTCCCTGAAGAATAGTATATACATATGCTTGTATCGTTTTAAGTGCCAGAGTCGCGTAGCCCAAGGAAGATACTTTTGCCAGTATTTTAACGTCACATTAATATCGAAGGTTTTCGGTGATACAAGGATGGGAAATAGCTAGCGTTTAGAAGGAACCAGCTACGGAAAACCACCTTTATCGGTTCGAACCCACCGTCTCTGGGAAGCAAGATCACAGCTTGGTGAATAAAGCCACGTATCCAATAGCTCGGTCATCTAGAAAGAGAGAAATCTATATCTGTGGTGAATTACTGAGGTCATTACAATACTACTTCCATATTACGACAGAATACTTTTCAGGTGAGTACCGAGCTATGCTGTAGGAAGGTAGAAGTTCGTATTGAAGTACGAAAGGAAACAAACATACAATGACATATACGAATATATTATGCCTTGTCAAAGGTCCTTAGTCCTTCTCATAAACAACTAAGAAAGTATTTCCTGTCAAACATTCTTTTCTACTTCGGCAAGATCCTCCAAATGTAGAGCGAATTTTTCAACAATGGAAGAAATTCGCCAACTAACTACCTGTTTCTTCACGTTTACTAAAAGTAAAAGGTACAAGAGCCAATCTGGCAAATAGGGGGAATGTAACAGCATCTGGATACTTTCCTCTATCAAAGGGCCTCTTATTGATGCAGCAAAGAGGGAGGAAGTGTTGTAGTGTAACATAAGAAGATGTCACTTCTTTGTTTCTACGTGCTGTTCGTTTCATTTTTTATGATCTTTAGGAGACTATTCGTAATATACTGCTCTACAGTAACGGTGCGTTGCTTCTAAGATGGAACAGTTTTTCGAAAAGCAAGTTCTTCTTTGTTGCACACTGGCCTCTCCTCAAATTGGTTTCTAGGGCTTCACCTTCGAAGCATCAGACCCATGAGTCTGCTGTTGTCTTGTGGGTCACTAGTAGATCTCTGCCTCGTCACCTGTAGGTATTTTGTAGACGAGCGAGCTTTCACTTCCATTGAATTTCGGCACATACGTTAGAGCGCACGCCGAGTAGTTATTGGCGTAACGGAAAGAGCTCGGACTGGTAATTTGATGGGCGTGGGTTCGGCTCTCCGTGTGCAGACTGGTTTTTCTGTCAACTTTTATATTACTCATTTTCCAATTAAACAAAGAGGTGAATAATTCATTTTATTTATTTATATACACGCAAAAGACATAGAAAAGGTAAGAAATTGGGATTTCATTGTCATACTTTTTTCTACCTGCGCCAATAATCTGTTGTTCGTGTACTGCCGCCAGGAGCAACTTTCACTTGTCAGGTGAAAACGAATCTTACAGCGAAAGGACTATGCACGTGTATGGAACATTCCCCAAGGAGGGGAGATAGCCAATAAAGGAGAAAAAAGAAGAATTTCTGTTTGAATACATCGGGAAAGTTCGCAACTCCAAATTGTCTACAATTGTGCGCTCATTAAAAAAATGACGTCCTGTATGCCTTTTGCATGCAAATAAATAAAATAAATTAAAGTGAATGAATAATATAAAAATTGGGAAAAGTATTCTCCACATGCGGAGTCGAACCCACGACCATCAACTTATCAGTCCAAGCTCTTACCGCTACGGCAAGTACTGTTCGGCGTGCGCACTAACGTAAGAAGCTTATACTGTGCGACAGCCGCTTCAACATTTTTATTTTTATGTTTATCTTCTATACGCTTGGCCATCTGGAGTTCCCACTTTGGGTACTTTCATTTCTAGCCAAGCCCGGCATGTTCTATAAATTTGAGCGCAATCGGTGGTGACGAGTAGGGAATGCCCTCTTGTGAGTGGACCTCGAACCAGCCCTCAGATCCAGGTAAAAATTCCTGACCTGGCCGGGAATCGAACCCGAGGCCTCCGGGTATGGGGCAGACACGCTACCGCTACACCACGGGGCCGGCGTAAAACTGTTGGCAAAAAAAATATTCTGCTTTAATTCACTCCCTAGGTATTTGAAACTGTCAACAATTTGAAGGCTTTGACAACCAATTTTCATATTGGCTTTCCCTTGTATTTCTCCTCTTGATATCACCATGTTCTTGATTTTCTCTGCGCTAATTTTCATACCATACTTCTTAATTTTCTTGTTCAGTGCATTAAGTTGTTTTTGTATTTCTTTGATGTTCATTCTCCTGACCACAATATCATCTTAACACTAGAACGGCCAGAGCGGTCATTTTGACCGTTAGCGAATTTCAAGGCATTTCCTTGCTCGTAATTTTTTATGGACGAGGTTGTTCTTTTGTGACTTTTAATCTTTTAGAGTTATGTACATTCACGCGAAAAATTACATCTGTAGATGATATGGGAACAGCGATAATGTCCCTTATACCTAGGACGGCCATAAGCGGTCATTTTGACCGCTTCACTTCCTTGATACGGAGAGCTCTATTCTGCTCACTGCCTTCTTCCTGTGATATATTTACAAGTGGCGCTATAGGGACGTATGATGTAACTAAATAGTATGCCTCTAGCAGTGGTTGCGAGTGGACGAGTTATTGCCTGTCCCTTGCGTCGTATAGTGCGTAATAATGGCTCGGCGGCAAAAACTTACTCCTGTTCAATTATTAGCAGTACTTGAAAAGCTAGGAGAAGACGAATCAGGTGACAAAGATACATTATTAGATACAGGCGCAATGAGTGACGATGAGGATTTTATACCTCAACAGTGTGATAATATGTTGGATAGTGATGGTGATTCGGCTGATCAAAATATGCACACATTGAGTGCACTTCGCACCTACGATAAACGCAGTTACTCCTTCAGCCAGCCGTGATCAATCTTGCAGCAGAGAACGATCTCTTAGCAGCGGGCAACCTGTTCGAAGAGGAAGGGGACGAGGTGGGAGCGGTCATGAACTGGTAAAGTCTTCTTCATTTGCCCCAGGGAATCAGTTATGTAGTAAGGGTGGAACAACTATTTGGACTGTTATTGACAGTAGTGGGAACCCCCATTGGAAGGATGGCTGCGCTGAATGTACTGAAAATGGCAGCAGGGCCTACTTCTCACGCTAAACGTAACGTAGAGACTAATGGCAAGGCTAGTGCCTGGCATTTATTCATTGACGCATCCATGTTGAAGCATATAAAGATGTGCACGGAGACCGAAGCTCGTAGACAGACAATGGATAATAATTGGTCTATTTCTTTGGAAGAATTAGATGCTTTTATTGCTTTGTTATACACCCGTGGGGCTTATAAACTTACTAGTCTAGCTGTAGATCATATGTGGTCTTCTTTATGGGTTCCCCCTGTTTTCACTAACACTATGGCAAGAAACAGGTTCAAAGAAATTCTAAGGTATTTGCGCTTTGATCTCCGTAAAACTAGATCCACTCGTTTGCAGACAGATAAATTTGCATTGCTGTCGGCTATTTGGTATAGATTTATTGAGAACGTATGCGTGCTATAAACCAGGAGCGAATGTCACAGCTGATGAACAACTCTTCCCCAGCAAAGCTCGGTGCAGGTTCATGCAGTATATAGCCAACAAGCCAGATAAATTTGGCATAAAATTCTGGCTACTGGTAGTCGTTGATTCTAAGTATGTGTGCAATGGGTTTCCTTATCTTGGGAAAGACGAAATGCCACCCACCAATGAGTCACTGCCTGAAAATGTTGTCATGAAACTTATGGACCCATACTTCATGAAAGGACGTAACATGGCCATTGATAACTTCTTTACATCGGTAAAGTTGGCTAAGAGACTGAAAGAGAAGAATACTAGTATTGTTGGAACAATCAATCGAGTGAGGAAGGAAATCCCAGTGTCAATCAAAGCACTACGTGTGAATCTGTACGAGACTGTCGTACTTCAGAAGGAAGATCACACTACTCTTACTGTATATCAAGGAAAAGTGAACAAGAATGTGCTTCTGCTAAGCACTCTACACACAATCGTTCAGATCAGTGAAGATAACAAAAAGGTCCCTAGTACTACTGAATTTTATAACGGAACTAAGTATGGTGTGGGTGTAGCTGATCAAATGGCACGTAAATACACCACTAGAGCTGGATGCCGAAGGTGGTCTGTACATGTATATTACAACGTACTTGATCTAGCAGCAATAAATTCATAGATAGCCTACAAGGAAGTTACGGGACAGAGAATATCTCGACACGATTATATTCTTGAAGTAATACAAGAACTAAGATCTGATTTTGTGAAGAGAAGATCGCGGTTGATTGAACTTTCTACACTTCAGCCTGAGCCTTAGATTCAGGTTCAATGTGCCAGTCGTAAGCGACGACAATGTCAAGTGAACTCGAATTGTAAACAGAACAAAACCTCTGACACATGTTCTTCGTGCAACGAAGTAGTCTGTGGAAAATGTTCGTGTAAGGTAATAGCTTGCATCAATTGCTTGCCAAGTGCCTAAATAAGCTTGTAAACAAATAGAGACTGTTATTTTTATCATAATTATTCACAAAGGCACTCAATAGCAAGTCCGCCGAAATACTTCACTGTTACCTATGAGAAGTGAGAGAATATGAACAATTATTAATATTTAACAATGGACTGATCTGTATACAATACATCCTAATGGTGAACTGTTGTTTTCAAATAAATTATTGAACATTCACATGTTTCCCAGATCCTGGATCTTAAGGCCGGTCTCCACTGATTAACATTTAGCAACAACATGTTAAATGTTAAAAGTGTTAAATGTTAACTGGTGACACCATCAGCATGTTAAATGTTAAATGTCAAATGCTGTTTCATTTAACATTGTGTCCACACTTAATAAACATGTTAAACTTAACATCCTTTGTTTATATACAGGTAACCACATTGAAAGCTTTAGATAGGGAAGAATGGCGGAGTATGGTTCATCGGCCAGAGGGCTGAATATTATGATAGTCACGGCGCCTCAGTCATGAGGCAAAACGAAGAAGAAGAAGTTCATCATATCCATTTATGGTAATACATTTAGATGGTGTCTAGTATTTTTAAACTAAGGACAATGGACTCAGATGAAGAGGAATTGGCTTTTGTTATTGCCACTGTTGCAATTTAGAAAAGCAGTTTTATTAGGCACATTTCCTCCCCTCACTCTGCTCATTGCTTCAAAAGCAAACCACTTTGAAGTATAAACTTCGTTCGCTCCCGACTCCCGAACTTTCTGCAATTCTCGACTGTACTGGGAGCGGCGGGACGCTAGTTTTTTTTTCATTTACTCGCGGGAACAATTATAGATATTTTCGAGTTCCTGGAAACTGTCTGCTTTCTTCGCTTTATATCTGTATTCCTCTGATGAGACATCCTACAAATAAGGCCTTTCTATTATATCATTAATTAAGTCCAGATTAATCTTCTTGCTCTACTCCATTCCCGACTATACATTTTAGTATAGTGCAGAGAGAACGACACACGTGCGTGTACTGTATTTGTAGCTTATAGCAAAGAGAAGGATTGTTGCGGAGTGTTGTAATTATAATCCTACTTCATGAGGAGCACGTCGTTTGCGTCGTTTAGGTTATGTGTTGGCATGGAAACATCATGGTAGTTGCCGAAGCTGTGCCGACAACGCACGAACAACGAATTGACTTGACATGTTTTCCACTAGGAGCGGAAAACACGCCAACATGTTAAAAGTGTTAACTCAACATTCTGAGTAAACATGCAAAGTCAATTGGAAGACACAATCACAATATACATGTCAACTGTAACATGTTAAATTCAACATGTTGGTGTTAAATGTTAAACAGTGGAGACCGGCCTTTAGGTATATGGCAGTAAGCGGCAGCGGTCAAAATGACCGCCTACGGCCTTTATAGGTATGAGGAATGTTCGGCCGTTCTAGTGTTAAGAAACTGAACACTCGTTCCCACAGCTACAGCTCTCTCTACCACATTGCCAAGATTCGACGATCAGCCAATAAACAATTTATTAATCGATGGGATAATGGTAAAGGGACAACGTTCACTACAAAGGAACAACTCCTTGCAGAAAGTGAGAGATATTTCCGTGCAATGTTTGTTGAAGACAACATCTCAGTGTTCGATATTGACAAACATCTTCATCATCTCCAGAGTCATCTAGAAGGAGATGATATCGCACATCTTACAAATAATATTTCCTAAGAAGTGAAGCGCGCGTTAGACCATACTGCACCAAATAAGACGCCAGGCTATGATGGGATCCTGTATGAATGGTATAAGAAATTTTGGAACATTATCGGTAAAGACCTGACACAAGTTATTAATTATGCCTTCAGTCACAACATAAATGACACATTTGCAGAGGGAATTATCATCCTAATTCCAAAACTCTCCAGTTGCACGTATATCAGTGACTATAGACCTATTACCATATTAAACACCGATTATAAACTATTGACCAAGATTTGAGCGAACAGAATCAGAACTATCCTCCCTTCATTAATTACTAATGGACAGGTTTGCACTATACTTGGAAAAAACATATTACATAATCTACTGGCAATTCGTGATGTCATCATATCTCATTCAGTGTGTGACAATGCTTCAGGAGCTCTGGCTAGCATTGACCTCGGCAAAGCATTCGATAGGATAGCACACTCTTATCTTTGGAAAGTTTTTAAAATGTTTCGATTTCCAAACAGTATCATAGAAACAATAGAGCGCATATACCACAATGCATCCTCACGAATTATGATAAATGGATTTCTCTTAGCAAAATTTTCGATAAACGAATCAATTAGACAAGGATGCCCATTATCAAAAAACAATAAGAAGTTTGTGTAACTCGTTTAGTATGTACGTAGAGTTTGCTTGTTTTGAAATAGTTGTATGAAATTGTCAATAAATTAAAAAAACTCTATCTCTCGAATTCAAGCTCGAATTTTAGCAATAGAACCCCTTATTCAAAGTTTGAAAAATGCTTTAACCGGACTAACTATTAACAACGAATGCTTCACAGTACGCTCATACGCGGATGACATTACCCTACTGTTGACCAGTGACGAAGATGCTAATGATGCGGAAGAGACTCTCGAGGCCTTCTGTAAGGTGTTTGGGTAACAAGTGAATTATAGCAAATTCTCATTATTGCTATTAGGTTCAAATGAAAATCGACAAATATTTGCCAGCTCCCGGATTCCATTTGTTAACCACTGCAAGTTATTGGGCATTACCTTCAGTAACAATATTTCAAAGACGATAGAGACTAATTGGACTTCTGCTCTAAACACCCTACGGTTTCAGCTAAAGGAGGAACTTTCAAGGCGACTCAACATTTTCCAAAAATGTTGGCATATAAATATCTTTTCGCTGTCGAAGCTCTGGTACCTTGCCCAAATTCTTCCCGCCTCACATGTCATTTGCCAACGTGTTGAAATAGCAATTGGATTTTATCTATGGGAAGGATACAGATACAGAATAAGAAGAGATCAACTTCATCTTACTGAACAGGATGGTGGCTTGCGCCGAATTGCAGTCGAAAGGAAATGCACAGCACTCTTTCTGTCAAATATCATTAAAGCATTGTACTCAAGAGGAGATGTATTTGATAGTGCAGTGCTAACATTGTGTGTAACAACAAACCTGCAACAACAAGATCCCTTTAGAAGCTGCTTCCGGAACGCTCTCTCCATTCTACAACAACTTCCAAAAATAGAAATTACTGCTGGAAAGTTGGATAAAGCTAAGAATATATACAACTTCAGATTGAAGCAATATAAATTTATTCCACTAGTACAACAGAAATACCCCCATCGTGACTGGAAGCAGATCTGGAAAAGTATTTGGAACAAGTGGATCCCGATTCAATGGTATCGCTCTACATATACACAAATGGAATCATCCCGACGGGAGAGAAATTGAAACGGCATGGACAAGTATCTGATGACAAATGCCTGGTATGTCATCAGACGGATAGTCTCGTGCATCGAGTTACCACATGCGGCAATGCGGCACTAGTTTGGAGATGGACACTAAACGCTACCTACACGATATCAGGGAGAACAACAACCAGTGACAGAGTGATTGAGATACTTAATCTGGAACCAAATCACGCACAGAACGAGAGTGGAAACGCTTGCATATGGATAACAGCAGGAGCCATTCACTACAATATCAAGGCGTACTCTCAGCATACAAGTGTGACTTTACCTGGATCATCTCAGGAATGAACGATGGAAGATGGTCAGACAGAAGTGTCTTCAAGAAGCTCTTGGAACACATCTTTTTAAATTCTGAGTGCCTTCCTGTTGTGTCCCTTGTGTAATATCTGCCAACGTTATGTTAAATTCAGAGTGTTTTGTGTTGGTATAACTGTGTACTGTTCAAGGATTTGGATAATGAATGACAGGAATAATTAAATTTACTCCTAGTGTGCAAAAGGAAAAAGTGTTTGGTTGTTTTTTAATTATTCTGCTGTGAACGACTTGATGTTCTCCTGTGTTCAGTTTTAATTTGTTTAGATGCAACTTATCAACGTTCTGTTTGCGGAATTATCCTAAAATTGTTCTAATATTTTTGTTTCAAAAAACAATAAGAAGTTTGTGTAACTCGTTTAGTATGTACGTAGAGTTTGCTTGTTTTGAAATAGTTGTATGACATTGTCAATAAATTAAGAAAAACACTATCACTCGAATTCAAGCTCACAGCTGCGGCCCTTACTATCCAGCCAGCTTATTCGGCTACAGACAAATTTTCAAAGACATTCACCAACACACTAACTTTCCACTGTCTGCTAATATGCAGCTTTTTTCTAATTTATAACATCAAAGCTAATGCAGACTTTTTCAAAATTCTTGCACTGGAATGAATGAAGTTCGGGATGTTAAAAGAAATAAGTTTGAGAAAATAGTTTGAGTTAGTTTGAACACATAGCAACATTGTTAATTCGAAGGAATTTGCATGTATTCTCTTCCAATTAAAGTACGACGTCACTATTTATATAATAGGTTTTGTTATTATCATCAGGCCTACTAAAATGTTCCTAGACAAGTACGTTGACAATCTGGGTGTACCCAGACTGCATTGTAACTCCAGACATTAATTACTTACCGAATCTATGGAAAGGAGTATGCGCCGTCTTATGTTTCATATTTTAATTTCAAATCTACGTAATCTCCTGAGACGTCGATATTGTTTGCAAGCGGATGGATTCATTTTTCTTCTCTTCAAAACTAGAATGCCTTGGTTTCAGTTCATTGTTTAAGAAGAGATTATTTTCATCCACAAAGAAGGAACGACTTGCATTTAATTTTACGAGAATAAGTTCTTCATACAAGTTAAGGAAATGAGACAGGCGTAAAGTTCTTTTCTTCGGGACTGTCATTCAGTGATACTTCTCGGAGCGTTAAAATCTTCTGACATCTCTTGGCTTTGTGTCAGGAAATTCATCAAGGGAATGTATGTTTCTTCCTTTACCAGAAACAGATTACTGGCAGAGGATACGATTACTCACAGCAGGCTCATCCTGGTTTACAAAACAACCCTGCTCTTAATCATTAACATGCTCCATTGTTATAGGTCCCTACATTGGAAAAATATAACACACTTTCCGTTGAAGTCACTTATCTAGTTTTCAGATAGTTTTCGATCGGCGCTTGTGAAATTTTATCGCATTCCATGGTAAGATAATGGTTCAACATTTTGTTTTTCATTGTAGTAATATTCTTCAACTGTGAAGCACGTTCTTGTTATTGTTGCTGTCGTCGTCATTGTCCCGTTGTAGAGGCGTTTTATACCGTGGTTGTCAGCCCCTTACACCTATAACATATGATAATTTTAGATTAAGTGAGTTGGAAGGCCGTAACTCCAGCACTTGTCTAAAGTTAAAATGACAAACTGCAGAATTCTATTTCGGGGGAATCCAACATAAAAATTCGAATTAATCTGAATCCCTTGTCCACGTGATTTAAATGTAACTGAGTTCCTTCGTTATCTATTAGATAAATATACAGTGCATTTCAAGCATCATTTCTTTTACGTTTTTTAATAATTTGAATTCTGGAAGCGTTTAGTTACACAGTTTCACCTTTGTTTTAGATTCTAGATACAGATTTTACACACATTTTTTAAACTCAATGCCACAAGCGAAGTGCAAGTAACATGCATCATATTTTCCAACAGTGTTTCATGAGTGATAGAAATGCCTAAATCATGCACGATACGTCAGGAGGACAAACTGAATTCACCAGAAGTATGGTTGATCTGCGGGAGGTAGGGTAGATGGTGAACCAAATTGCCCATCATTTGGGCCGTTTGGATTTCACAGTAGAGAGAATCGGTTATAGTGATGTACATATACACGGCGAAACTCTTGCGGACGATCCTGACAGATAGCCAGGAGGGGGATCGTTTAATTCTCAGAGAGGAATGATCAAACATAAAGACTTCTTTGAATACCATGTAAAACCATGTATCAGATTCACTAGCACACATTATCTATACAAAGATAATGTATTGAAGTGTAGAAGAAGCAAATTTGCGATCTCGACAATATTTATCACCACCCCCCCCCCCCCCGCCTTCACATGCCAATACCATTTTCTCGTTCGTTCGTTTGTAGTGGTGTCAGCGCAGATCAATGTTCATTACTGTGGACTGCCTACGTATCGTATTTGGTGATGAATTACGGTTCCTTTTTGGAGTTAGTGATAAGCATGAAATAGTTTGGAACATCGTAATTGAGTACTACGAGCCCAGTTTTACATTACATCGGCACATGTTCCCTACTAGGGCTCGACAACTCCAAGTGAAACACCGCAAGAGATGCGAACTTCGAGTAACTTCCTTCTGACCCTTGTCATGCAAGACCAAAAGTCTTTACAGGGAGTGCCTCGTCACGAGCCAGTCGAAGTGAAGATCACCTAGTGTTGCCGTATAATGACCGCAGGTCAGTGCTCGCCTATCTTTCACGGGAAACGTTTCCGTTAAGCCTGCATTGAAGTGCTCTAGCTCCGTGCTTTGTCACTGCGCACAGCTTGGCAACATCGAGGTGTGTGCTGGCGGGAACCAGGCATAAATTACCAGTGCTGCCGGCTCTCGTAAGCCGAGTGTTGCGCTGTACTGAGCGCGACGTCTTTGTTGGAATATGATATTTTGTCCTATCGCAAGTATATTATTCCCGTGTGTTAAGTAATGGCAAGTGCTAGAAACAAAGTTGTTATTAATGAATGGAGAGAGAGGGAGAGGTAGCAACAGCGCGTTCACTCTCTACTCTCTCATACTCACCATGCCCTCACTGTCACACCAGCTGGCGAAACTTGCGCTCGTATGGCTTGGACTCGAGGGTCTTAGTCCGACTCGTTGGCTGAACGGTCAGCGTACTGGCCTTCGGTTCAGAGGGTCCCTGGTTCGATTCCCGGCCGGGTTTGGGATTTTAACCTTAATTGGTTAATTCCAAAGGCACGAGGGCTGGGTGTATGTGTTGTCTTCATCATCACTTCATCCTCATCACGACGCACTGGTCGCCTGAGGGAGTCAAATAGAAAGACCTGCACCTGGCGAGCCGAACCCCTCCTGGGATATCCCGACACTAAAACCCATACGACATTAATTTATTCCAGGGTCTTACTTAAAATTGTCGTGTTATACAAACGTGATGGTGTGGGAAGCTGTCACGTTAGGATCGTCGTTCGTCACTGGCAGGTAACGATACGAGGCTCACAGACTGCACTGTGTCAAACAGAAGAAATCCAGGGGCCCCATGTTTTTCAATTCCTGGTAGACGGACCATAAACCACTTTCCAGCTCACGTTTTTCCAGAAGTGCTTACGTCACGTGTTAGCCCTTTGAACTACTCGATCACCTAATTTTCCACGTATCGAACAGCTTGTGATCTGGAGCGTAATTACCAGCAGCTGTGGGAAAATCTGCCGTAAGGTAACGTATTATGGTGTCTGATTCCATGTCCGATCGTCTCAACAAATGTACCGAGGCATGAGGCTATTCGACTAGTTTGTAAGGATGACCTTATTCTCCTCCACAGGTGGACAAAAACTTCTTTTGATACAATGATATATTTTTTTGCTAGTGTCTTTACGTCTCACCGACACAGATAGGTCTTATGGCGACGATGGGATAGGAAAGGCCTGGTGTGAAAATGGGAAACCTCGGAAAACCATTTTCAGGGCTGCCGACAGTGGGATTCGAACCCACTATCTCCCGGATGCAAGCTCACAGTCGCGCGCCCCTAACCGCACGGCCAACTAGCCCGTTACAATTATATTTTATTATCATCTTTCGCATGTCTGTGCTATCACACTAAAATTGCCCATGAGTATAATTCACAGATAAGTTCTTACAGTACGATTCCAATATAGTGTTGTTTAATGTCCCGTCCATACATTATTTTCTTCAAAATTTTGTACATGCATGGTTCATGTGTTTCAAACATATTTCTGTCTTCCTCTGACAAATCTAACTTTAGACGATTCGATCTGCCCATTCACTCTTAGAGTATTTAGTGAATTATCGTCATTATTCCTACAATACGACACAGTGATTCCCATAATTTTAAAAATGTAATCCCGTGTTTTCATGAACGTTTATTTGTTCTGATACCTGTGTCGATATTTACCACTATTGCGTTGAGGATATAACTGAAGAACTATTATGTAGGGAATATGGGAAGAAATAAGAAGACTTGTACTTCATATAACCAGTACTACTCTCCGAAAACTGTGAAAGTAGTTAGTTGGACGTAAAGTCAATAGCATTAACTAGTATTCAGTACTCAGCGTAATTGAATAACTTAACTTCGGATGGTAGACATTTCACGGTGTACGCAGCTTGAATTGAAGTGCAAGGAGAAGTATCTTCATCACTCTTTCAAATAATGTACGACACCCTGAAATCACTGCTTAAAGAACAATCTGAAATCAATAATGTTTACAGTTTTCTGTACTGTGGGATCTACCACTCGATTGCTTCGATAACTGAACTTCGCTGTCTTGCAGAACGTATTTTCTGCTAGCAGTTCAAGGTCGCATAAACACAGATAGGTTTTTGGGTGACGATGAGGCTGAGATGAAAGCCTTAATTAAGGTTCTGCTTGGTATGGAAAGGTGAAACCACATAAAACTATCTTCAAGGCTGTCGTTAGTGTGGGGTTTCGACCCACTATCTCCCGAATGAAAACTAACAGCTATACAGACCGAAAAACGCAGCTAACTCATTCGGTAACTTTCATAACGCGAAGAGGAACAAACTACTATAATATGGAAGAAGCCTAATTTAGCTGAAATTATGAATTTTGAAATTAATACCCGTCCAAACGGAATTGGAAGTATTTTCATCACTTCTTTTGCCCGGCTCCATGGCTAAATGGTTAGCGTGTTGGCCTTTGGCACAGGGTTTTATTCCCGGCCGAGTTGGGTATTTTAACCTCCATTGGTTAATTCAGATGTCTCGGTGACTGGTTATGTGTGCCACCTTTATCAATAGAATTCATCATAGGTAGAGCCCCATCTTCATACATGCGCAGGTCATCTATAGGACGTCAACTCGATAGACCTGCACCAGGTCTCTTTGGAGACCACACGCCATTATAATCACTTCTTTCGAAATTTCAGTTTTCGAAACAATATCTTACAATAAATTAGGTTGCAAATATTGTACGCCCACTGTTTTACATTAGGTGCTGCGTGGGTCTGGATCTCCCTACCAGGCGAGTTAAGGCGCCTTACGTCGAGCTCCTCATTCGAAAGCAGTATAAGAAACATTTACTTTCTGTTTAGTTGCAACTGTTATTACCGTTAAAATTATTACTACGATTGTTACTATGGTTAATCAGTCCCCACTGCTCTGCATTTAGGGCTATCCTCCAGTTGGTAGATTACCTATCCATTGTTTACCTAGTCTTAAATTATTTTAACGATTTTTTGAAATTTATCGAACATCTCCATTGATGTATTCCAATTCCTTTTCCCATAAAAGAATATTTGCCTTAATTTGTCCTCTTGAATTCCAACTTTATCTTCCTATTATCAAAGTTCCTAATTTTGAAATACCATTAGAATTTGTTCGTCTAATCATAAAATTCCCCGCCATCTCTCCACTGACAGCTCGGAACATACCATTTAGTCGAGAAGTTCGTATCTTTACTCCGAATATTTTAAATAAATAAATAAATAAATAAATAAATAAATAAATAAATGCAATGTCACCTTCGTACAGGCCATGAAGGTCCTTGGAGGAGTGGAAGGGAGTGGAAGGTAAAGGCTTCCACCATTGTTAACCTCGGCACGTGATGGGGTAGAGTGGTTAGCTCTACGCCCGGCCGTCTTTGCCCCAGGAATTAACCTGGTACTCATTTTTTGTGTAGGCTGAGTGAACCTCAGGGCCATATGCACCTCCGGAAGTGGAAATGTCGTTTCTTAAATTTTACGACGTCCTGACGGAGATTAAATAAATAAATAAATAAATAAATAAATAAATAAATAAATAAATAAATAAATAAATAAATAAATAAATAAATAAATAAATAAATAAATACACATAGGCCTACATACATTATCATTATAGACTGTTATGCCTTTCAGCGTTCAGTCTGCAAGCTTCTGTGAATTTACTAAACGTCGTCACAATCCTCGATTTGCAACTAGTGTTCTGGCCTCATTCAGTGCTATACATCTTATCTTTAAATCGTTAGAACCCAAACCCCATGGCACTACAGCCTTTGAAAGGCCTTGGCCTACCAAGCGACTACTGCCCAGCCCAAATGCCTGCAGATTGCGAGGTGTCGTGTGGTCAGTCTAAATAAATAAACCTATACAGCATATATAAAAGCCTCATCACCAGATCTCCAGATCCAAAAGACCTAGAAAGCTGAAAATAGGAACATAGGTTTATATTCTGCCCTAGAGGCGCACTAAGAAAGAATTTATTGAAAGTCAGCTTCTGTCCTAGAGTTAGGCCCTTTGCCCTGTGGTATAGGTTAATATAGGCGAAAATCGAATGTGTAGTAAAAGGGCAAAGAAAACGCTCATTTTAATTCCTAAGATAAAAGGAAAAATCTCGGCAAGTCGCTGCGGGACCGAAAACCAACCGTTATCAAGATATTGGTACCAAAATGCCACCGCTCTTCAGTCTGCGTCCTGGAGTGCACATGTTGAGAGACCCACGAACGAGGCGATGAGCATTACAACTTCCGCTTTGGCAGATTGCGTAAGACATGCAGAAAGAAGGTATTACTCTGTGAGGGAAGCTCACGGTCATACAGCTCATGGAAGTTACTTTCATTTGTCGTAAACATCTTATCTCCTCTTCTCCTGTTCGTTTATTCTTAATACTTTCCACCTTTTCAGACTCACCTTGGTTATAACGCTATAGTTGTACCCAGTTTTCCTTTCTGTTTACCTGCAGGTACCGTATACTGTAGTTCCTGTTTCTTACAGCTGAATCTATTTTCCTTTTCTTTCCCATAACAGGATTCGTTAGGCATGGAGCTCATTGCTACTGGAGGCGTAATGGTACCTGACCGTGTTTTACCGACGAAGGTAGAAGGTTTCCATTTTTCCTATTGCGTATCTTACTTAATGTTCAGCACTGATTCGCTGGCCGAATTGGCTTAGGGAAAGCGCTCTTCTCGCGCCTATGAACGACAGCGCAGCAAGCATCAATGATTCCTTATCCGACAAAATTTCCTGCTAAGATGGGAAGATATCAGTCTTTGGACTCCGTAATGGAGGTAGAAGACGTGGTCCACTGCCCTGTCGAGTTCCTCAACACTTTAAATCTACCAGGTTTTAGACCTCATAATCTTAGTCTGAAAGTTGAAGCACCTAAATATAGCTACGGAATCTGATATCTCCTAAGCTATGTAATGGCATCAGGCTGCAAGTGAAGTATTCACATGGTAACATAATCGAAGCAACCATCTTCACGGCATGTAGTGCGGGAGAAACAGTGTTCATCCCCCGCATTTTTTTTTTATTCTCCCAGACTACCACTTCCTATTCAAACAATTGTAATTTCCTGATTACGCTTCGTAATGACAACAAACAAGGCTGGTATGTTGCTGATATGGATTTAGGGAATGATTGTTTCCCATGGCTAGTTATACGTAGGCTGTTTACGAGTAAGCTTCCCTGCTTCCACAAGGGCGAACGAAATTTTCAGTTAATAAGGAAGTTAATAAAAATGACTTCAACAACAACTTTGGACAACATAATTTGAAAGGCAGTAGTACTCAGTTGTGATTGGCTGTAGGCAAGGGAGCCTGCCATTATAACTTCCAAAACCCAGTGCGACCGGCTGTAGGCAAGGAGACCTGTCATTATAATGAAAACTCTCCAACTCGATTGTGACTGTCAGGAGAAAACGGGGTCCTGCACTTTATTATGAAAACTCCTCAACTCGAATGTGACTTGAAGTAGGAAATGAGGCCTGAATTTTGTAATGTATACTCTTCAAAACGATTGTGACTGGCAGTAGACAAGGTGGGATTCCATTACAAAGAAGTCTGCCCAACTCCATTGTGACTTCAAAAACAACCTTGGATAACATAACTAAACGGCAGTGGGCAAGGCGTCCGCCTTTATAATGACAACTACTCAATTAAATTGTGACTGGCTGTAGACAAGGGACCCTGACATTATAATGAGAAATTCCAAAGCAGAGTGGGATTGGCAGTAGACAAGGGCGGTTGCTATTAAACTGAAAACTGCGCAACTAGAATGTGACTGGAAGTAGGGAAGGGCCTTTATAATGAAGTCACAAAATCGATTGTGACAGGCCGCAGACAAGGGGGGCTGCCATTATAATCTAAACTCCTAAACTTTACTGTGGCTTGTAGTAGGAAATTGGGCCTGCCACTATAATGAAAACTCCCCAACACTGATTTTTAATCGAGAAACGGTGTGTGGTGACCTCCCCGTTGTGTTTCTCGGGTACAGCTAAGAACAACGCAACGTAATAAAATCTTACAATTTGGATGGAATTTTACCTAGGATTACGTATACAATGTCGACTTTTGTAGCGAAGCGTGGGTACATGAGCTAATAAATAAATATGGTACCAATATAATCGTTAGGCCCAAATACAGCATCATATGGAATGAGTATTTAACTCCCGCTGGGTGAAAGAATCAAGAATGTCAGTAAATGTTTCCACATATGATTATTTAAACATTTCTCAAATGCCGCACTTAAATTCCATCATGCATTAGCCTAATACCGTCTCTTTCTTCTACTTCTCCACCTTAATTTCCAGGACCACTTAAAGACGTAATTTTGGCCTGAGAGTTTGAAAAGAATTGCGGAGCTATCTGTTATAGGATACAATGAGTCCCGTCGTTATTGCTGAGAACTAAAGCTGAGGGAGACTTTTCACTTATCACGGTTCACCCTAATATCTACAAGATAATCGGTTGTATAGTATTCATTCTGGCAGATCCTATGCCTTTCAAGGATTGTACAAGCTACATGTTACGAGGATACGAAAACACTTTAACCCCTGTGTGGTCGCACGAAAAAAGAAACGTATTAGGTCGCACACGGTCAAAAAGACCGGGCATTATTAAAAGTGGGCTAGAGTTACTGATTTCTCTTTTTTATCCATATTTCATTACATATAACAAATGAGGCAATTACACTTGGTTTAGAAGGCATTTATGAAAAAGGAACCATTTATATTGTTTTAAATAGAAAATGTAATGAAATAATGTAACCCTCTAAAGCTTAAATTATTACACATTAAATAATGCTATAATATATCTTGAAAATCAGAGTGACAGCTAGTTTCATATGTGTACATTTAAGCATCCAATAAATAACTATTTAATTATAAGGAATCTCACACTCGACCGCAGAAGCAAAGACAGGTTCGCTAAATCACACGTCTGCATGACTGTTGTCCTCAAGGTCTCAGTTCTCTGCAACACATTTGTTACAGATGTTCATCGTATGCTCTTTTCATTTATACCTATAACATGAAGAACAGGTGACCTTTGTCTTGCGATTTTGCCGGCAGCGGCACTTGGAGCACGGGACCTTTGATCCTCTTCGATCTCAGCCAGCTGTCTTATTTTGACTTTTAGTTAACGTTGAATGTTCTCAAGCGTTAATCTGTATGTCAAGTAATCCATGCACAGTTCTCGTGAGAGAGCTTTTAGGAATTCACGTCTGCAAGTGTTTTGTTTGGTATTTCCAAGGTAAATAACGTATGAGTTGACTCCAGCAACATTCATCAAAGTAAAAAAAAAAAGGAATGAGACAACCTGTTTGTTTTTCTTGTGACACTGTAGGCTTCCTTCAATTTATCTAAGGTGTCTACGCTACCTTTAGTTCCATTATAATGTGTCAGAATTATGGGCTTACATTTATGACCACTTTCTTCATCTATGGAATCAGAACGGTGTTCTGTCGACAGCAACACCACCACTTAATTTGGTTTGGACTTGCATGACATAAGAGTAGCAAGTTCACCATAAACAAACAAACTGCTGCACAATTGCAGTTGATTATGCTCGGTGTATACTGACAGTGGAGGTATTTCTCTCTTGTATTTTTTTTGAAGTTCCTACTATGGACAGTTTATGCTGTGTTGCCAACTTATTAGTTAATGGTACTGAAAGAAAAAATGTCTACCGTAATCCCTCCTCCAGAGCCTGAAATAGGATCAATTGCTCTCAAAACAACATCTTCTGCAGAAATGCTAAGTTAGGATGGTCCTGTAGGTTGCTTCCTGCAGTGAACTTTCATGTAAAATATTTTTTGCATCGGCCGAACACTACACCTTTATACCATATTTAGCCGGTTTCGATTTCATGCGTTGTCGGAAAGGGCTATAACTTCGGAACGGCTCCAGCATTTCATCATCTGTTCCATACTCACCATTGCAGTAATCCTGTTTACAATTATTACTATAAAACTGTTCAAAAACTTCACGAATTGGCGCTAATTTATCATACTGACGCCGGTCATTTCTTGTGTTTGTTTGTCACATCTAACACATCTTAGCAGGAATCTAATCCTCGGTTGAGACATCGTCGTCTTGAAATGTTTGACTCCTGTAAAATAAGTTTGATACAGATCTTCAAGATTTAGGTGAGAGCCATTTATAAAAGTCCGAAAAGTGCCTTCATTTCTGCGGAGTTAGTGTCTTTGGCATCTCTCTCTCGGTCATACTTGCTCCTAAACTCTGCACTTTTTATATTCGTACATAGAACGATTTCGTCAATCATTTGCTCGGTAAAAAATAAATTCCAACAACCTAAAATCTGAACTGCAATTATTGCTAGTCCTCGAACACCTGGTAAATGCATGCATAAAATACTATGTAGCGTTCGCCTCACAGCTTGAGGTGGAGAGCACAAATACAATTTAGTTTCAATGTCCTATCCCAGAATAAAATTGGATTGATTGTTTACGACATATAACGGGATAGTATGTTCATACTCATCTTCTGACTGCTCAGTATCTGCATTATGATCACTTACTCAAACCTCGTCCCCATCTCCGTCATCACTGTCTTCAGCAGAATGTTCGTGGTCTGAATGAAATTCCAAAAGTAGTTCCCTAATCCACTCTTCTTCTCTCTGTCCATTTTACCACAAATATAAGTCAAAAGATGGAAACAAACACAATACTGCACACAAATTTGACAGTGTTAATTAGTCGCGCACGGAACTTTAGACCGTAAAAGTGACACACACGGTTACTAAACTAGATGGTAGGGATCATCAGTTGGATGCGCAGTAGCAAGCCACGCCCCTGACGTCACGCGGTCCCCAAGTTCGCTAAACCATGCAGAGCGCCATTAGTCTAGTGATGGTGTTTACCTTTGCAACATTGTAAGAGTTTAATTTTTCTGTGCTGTGCTGTGCCATGGTGTGTTGTGCTGTCGCAGGTTGCTCTAACCACGATAGACACCCGAAGGATTTAGACATTAAATTTCATCGTTTTCCAAAGAAGAGTGACATTAAATTAAAGTGGATTAATGCTTATAAACGGGCTGACCCGACACGGGGGCTGGGTGTATGTGTTGTCTCCATCCTCATTTCATCCTCATCACGACGCGCAGGTCGCCTACGTGTGTCAAATAGAAAGACCGGCACCTGGCGAGCCGAACCCGTCCTGGGATATCCCGGCACTAAAAGCCATACGGCATTTCATTTCATTTTCAACGGGCTGACTCTTTTACTGTTGAGAATGCTCGTGTGTACTGTGTACACATCGACGAGTTTCCAGTCCCCGAGTCATAATAATGGACCATACGAAGTTAAAATCCCGACCCAGCCGGAAATCTAATCCGGGACTCCCTGAATCAAAAATTAATACTGAGTTTACCCTCTTGCCATTACTTATCACACGTTCACTGCAACCTACAGAGTAACGACGGGATACTGTGAAAATATCCGTAGTATTTTTTAATGTACAGCCGAACGCAACTGAGAAATCATTGCAATAGCTTTGTTGCAACACGATTTTATTTCTTCTATAGAGTTGTAAACATCTATCCAAGTAAAATACAAATGTGTAATATAATAAAAATAAGTAATTCAGTTGGGAAATATGGAAGCTAATCGTCTGGGACCGAATTTCCTAGTGACAAGAGATTCGAGTAGCTTGTATATTGTTGAGAAATGTACTACAAACCAACTTTAGACAAACCAATCGCATGTCCTGTATTCAAAATGGAAAAGTGTGTCAAATAATGTTAACCAGTACATTATATTTGCACAGATAAAAAGCACATGGCAACATACAAATTTTAAACTGAGACTTAAGAAGGAATGAACCCGTAACGTGATCCAACTCACTACGACTATCTTCTTTTAACACTCGAACCGCGGATGGGTCATTTGCGACCCAGCTGTTACTTCCTTCTTCCCTATCCTCTACAAAAGGAAAATACTTGTAGCATGTGTACAACCACGGAATATTATGTATTCTCAACGTGTGTGTCGTGTGAAGTGCCATTCCTAGAAATAAGCTATATGCAGCATAATGTACATCGTGTGTACTGATGTCAGAGGATCGGTATCTACAAATGGAGGAGTTGTAAGCCTTTCTTGCTTTACTGTACTGTACATTCGCGGTGACATAGGAGCAAGGGCTTAGGACTGGACTCATTGTGGGTCCGTGAAGTGGGGCAATCCTATTGTTCACATATCCCTCATTTGTATGGTTAATATTCCACATCAAAATACACAATGTGTATTAAATTTCAAAAAAATATTCAGCGCAGGTACTGGTATATTCATTGGCTCTACACTTGATACAAATAGTTCTTTTTCACAGTATAGAGAAGAAAGAACTAACAGCTGGGGTCACAAATGACCCAGCCGCGGTTCTAGTATTAAGGAATGCCAATTAATATTCCGAGAAATGGAGAAAAATTGCATTTTGTGCTGCCGAGGAAGCGTCCAGACCAATTTCATTTTCCGTTAGGATGCATGAAAAGGAAAAATTACTGGAGTGAAATTTACTCCTGTGATTTCTTTAGTAAATAACTTATAGAGCAGTTCGATACAAGCAATGTTATTCCTTCGCCTGACACATTCTAACATTTTACTACATAGTTTTCAAACTTGTTCTGACAGATTAATATATCCCAAGAGGAAAATTGGCAGATTAGTATATGCCAAGAGGAAACTGAATATTGCCATAGGACAAAAATGATCAGGTACTGAAATAAATGAATCGGTTTTATCTAAGACCCAGTAAGTCGTCAATTTTCTCATTTTCGTTTTACGTGAGGAATAAGAGTTGTTACGTAGACTCGTCGTTTTGTGTAGAAATACCGTAAATCTTAAGGGTAGGGCGGGTCCGGCCCCGCGATGTAGGGGCCAACGCGTCCGCCTGTCACCCGGCGGCCGCGGGCTCGATTCCCGGCCGGGTCAGGGGCTTTTAATTTTAAATGATTAATATCCCTGGCCTGGGGATTGGGTGTTTGTGTCGTCTTTAACGTTTCTTTACTCACATTCAACACTTTACACTTCCATAATTTCCAAAATATACGCAGATTCCTAACATATGGTGCAAGTAGGGGCAAATTATCTTTCTAGGTCCACGCCCCGAACAAATAGAATTTGGAAAAAAAAAGGGCAGGACGGAAGAGAGGACGCTGTGAACTTTTGGACTGAAACCCTCAGGTCACTGACTTACGGGGTTACTTATCGTCTTTATGATCAAGGGTGGATTACGTTCTGTTCTTCAAGGGGCTGTTTGCGTGCCTCTGTGAAGAAAGTTATGATTAGTTTGTCATTATTATAGCATTCGTTTTGGATGTTTATACTGTGCCAAAATGTTTTCAGCATACAGAAAAAGGATACCATCCCTTTAAATATGATAATAAAAGTTTCTGGAAAGGTGTGTGTGTGCTGGGGATATCACTAACAGGGATGGTCCAAAGGGGATGTTTATATCAGAAGCAGTTTCTAAATAGTTTCATAAAAATATAACTTTTTCTGAAGCCTCCCAACACACTTTATTACCAGCGAAAATTAGAATCGCTCTGTGAATAGAATGGTTCATGGTGTGGGTTACTGGAGTCACGTCCTAGTTCGTGAACCATGGGCAACGGCTGAGTGGCCTAGTAAGTGGTCCTGAGAGTCGGGATACCAGTTGCTATGGAATGGAAGTGGGCATCTCGGACATATTCTGAGTCATGGCCCTCCTTGTGTTCAGGCGGCTAGGACTATACAATTCACCGGTGGTCCATAACCCGTTAGAGGGGAGATCCTCACTTGGACTATGTGCAAGTAGGGTAGCATCCTGCTTCATGAATTTACCAAGTTCAGAACATTTTAAGTAAGCCTCGGACCTAGGGGAGTAACGGACTCCCACTCCAATTTGACAGGCGAGGGACTCCTTGGAAACAACTTGATGAACGAAATGGAATTCGATGGGGAGCTATCAATATTAATGGGGCTTATGGAAGAAAGAAAGTAGAACTGGCTGAGTCAGCAAAGAGGATGCATCTGGATGTGCTGGGAGTAAGTGATATTCGGGTAAGGGGAGATAACGAGGAAGAGATAGGAGATTATAAATTGTACTTGACGGGTGTTAGAAAGGGAAGGGCAGAGTCTAGGGTAGGGCTCTTCATCAGGAATACCATTACACGCAACATAGTTTCTGTTAGGCACGAAATGAGCGAATGATGTGGGTAGAATTGTCAGTTGGAGGAATTAGGAATAGAATTGTCTCCGTGTATTCACAATGTGAGGGTGCAGGTGAGGATGAAGTTGAAAAGTTTTATGAAGCATTGAGTGCCATCGTGGTCAGGATCAACAGCCAGGATAGAATAGTGCTAATGGGCGATTTCAATGCGAGAGTTGGGAATAGAACTGAAGGATACGAAAGGGTAATTGGTAAATGTGGGGAAGATATGGAAGCTAATGGGAATGGGAAGCGTTTGCTGGACTTCTGTGCTAGTATGGGTTTAGCAGTTACGAATACATACTTCAAGCATAAGGCTATACACCGCTACACATGGGAGGCTAAGGGTACCAGATCCATAACAGACTATATCTTAACTGACTTCGAATTCAAGAAATCTGTTAGGAATGTACGAGTTTTCCGTGTATTTTTCGACGATACAGACCACTATTTGATCTGTAGTGTAATAAGTATCTCTAGGCATAGGGTAGAGAAAGTGAAATCAGTCTGCAAACGAATATGGGTAGAAAATCTCCAGGACGAGGAAATTAGACAGAAGTACATGGATATGATTAGTGAGAAGTTTCGAACAGTGAACAGTAAGCAGGCTCAGGATATAGAAAGAGAATGGGTGGCATAGAGGTATGCTGTAGTAGAAACAGCAAGGAAATGCCTAGGAACGACTGTGTATAAAGATGGGGAAAGGCGAACATCTTGGTGGAATGATGAAGTGAGAGCAGCTTGTAAACGTAAAAAGAAGGCTTATCAGAAATGGCTCCAAACAAGGACCGAGGCAGACAGGGAATTGGACGTAGATGAAAGAAACAGAGCGAAACAAATAGTTGTTGAATCCAAAAAGAAGTCGTGGGAAGATTTTTGTAATAACCTGGAAAGGCTAGCAGCAGGGAAACCTTTCTGGACAGTAATAAAGAATCTTAGGAAGGGAGGGAAAAAGGAAATGAACAGTGTTTAGAGTAATTCATATGAACTCATAATAGATCTCAGGGAATCACTGGAGAGGTGGAGGGAATATTTTGAACATCTTCTCAATGTAAAAGGAAATCATCCTGGAGGTGTTGCGAACAGCTAAGTTCATGGGGAGGAGGAAAATGATGTTGGTGACATTACGCTTGAGGAAGTGGAAAGGATGGTAAATATACTTCATTGTCATAAAGCAGCAGGAATATATGAAATTAGACCTGAAATGGTGAAGTATACTGCGAAGGCAGGGATGAAATGGCTTCACAGAGTAGTAATATTAGCATGGAGTGTTGGTAAGGTACCTTCAGATTGGACAAAAGCAGTAATTGCACCTATCTATAAGCAAGGGAAAGGAAGGATTGCAACAACTATCGAGGTATCTCATTGATAGTATCCCAGGCAAAAGTATTCACTGGCATCTTGGAAGGGAGGGTGCGATCAGTCGTTGAGAGGAAGTTGGATGAAAACCAGTGTGGTTTCAGACCACAGAGAGGCTGTCAGGATCAGATTTTTAGGATGCGGAAGGTAATTGAAAAATGCTACGAGAGGAATAGGCAGTTGTGTTTATGTTTCGTAGATCTAGAGAAAGCATATGACAGGCTACCGAGGGAAAATATGTTCGCTATATTGGGGGACTATGGAATTAAAGGCAGAGTATTGAAATCAATCCAAAGCATTTATGTTGACAATTGAGCTTCAGTGAGAATTGATGGTAGAATGAGTTCTTGGTTCAGGGTACTCACAGGGGTTAGACAAGGCTGTCATCTTTTGCCTTTGCTGTTCGTAGTTTAGATGGATCATCTGCTGAAAGGTATAAAATGGCAGGGAGGGATTCAGTTAGGTGGAAATGTGGTAAGCAGTTTGGCCTATGCTGACGACTTGGTTTAATGGCAGATTGTGCCGAAAGCCTGCAGTCTAATATCTTGGAACTTGAAAATAAGTGCAAGGAATATGGTATGAAAATTAGCCTCTTGAAGATTAAATTGATGTCAGTAAGTGAAAAATTTAACAGAATTGAATGTCAGATTGGTACTACAAAGGTAGAACAAGTCGATAATCTCAAGTATTTAGGTTTTGTGTTCTCCCAGGATGGTAATATAGTAAGTGAGATTGAATCAACGTGTCGTAAAGCTAATGCAGTGAGCTCGCAGTTGCGATCAGTAGTATTATGTAAGAAGGAAGTCAGCTCCCGGACGAAACTATCATTACATCGGCCTGTTTTCAGACCAACTTTGCTTTACGGGAGCGAAAGCTGGGTGGACTCAGGATATCGTGTTCATAAGTTAGAAGTAACAGACATGAAAGTAACAAGAATGATTGCTACTACAAACAGGTGGGAACAATGGCAGGAAGGCATTCGGAATAAGGAGATAAAGGCTAATTTAGGAATGAACTCGATGGATGAAGCTGTACGCATAAACCGTCTTCGGTGGTGGGGTCATGTGTGGCGAACGGAGGAGGATAGGTTACCTACGAGAATATTGGACTCTGTTATGGAGGGTAAGAGAAGTAGAGGTAGACCAAGACGACGAAGGTTAGACTCAGTTTCTAACAATTTAAATATAAGAGGTGTCGAACTAAATGAGGCCACAACACTAGTTGCAAGTCGAGGATTGTGGCGACGTTTAGTAAATTCACAGAGGCTTGCCGACTGAACGCTGAAAGGCATAACAGTCTCTAATGATAATGTATGTATGTATGTATGTATGTATGTATGTATGTATGTATGTATGTATGTATGTATGTATAATTCAAAATATTATTGCTATAAAAACGTGTCAATTTATGAATGGAACATGAATGTATTGTTTATTTAAATACCAGCTCTTGTAGCGGCCGTTGACTGGATAATCACTTAGCATTTGCACAGTTATATTTTCGTTGACCCCTCACGCCATTCCTGAGATTCTTTGGCATGTCAACAGGCATTGCTCTCTCTGTCAGCACCGTGTTGTGACGTACTCGCTTCGTTGCTCCCTGTGGCCCTTCGCTATGCTTTTTCTCATTATTGCATCTCTTGTTTCGATCTCTTACATCCGATATTTAAGAAACAACTACCGGGTTAATGCACAAAATGTGCAGGCAGACGAACAAATTATTTTAAAAGTTCCCGTGAGGATTTTCAGAGAATCAGTTATCGGCTCTTGGAATTCTACTCCCACGAGACCACGAGATAGTTTACTACTAAAAAAGTAGAGATCAAAGGAGTCTGTAAATGTTATTCTAAAGAAATGTTGTCATGAACAGCTTAAAACAAATCGTAATAGAGATATATCGACTTGTATGTTAAAAGCCCCTTCCTGGTGATTTTTGATCAACTTATAGCTAAAATCCTACTCCATCTTATCCTAAACTTAAACACTATGTTTTATGAATATTAACCTTTTGTGAAGGACATTTGTTCGACAACATTGATATCGATCTGTAAACCTGTAATACTATCATCAACCTTCATGGGTTTATCCATAACTTGTTCAGTTCTCCAACCTACAGGAGCAAGGTTAAGCACGCTTTAAAGGAAAACTCCATTTCCTTTCGTATAGGATGCCTTTGACTCATCCGACAAGTTTATCTGGAAAGGTGAAACTCCGATTTGCTGAACTCCCAACTGCACGAATGTACAGTTTATCTTATGTGTTTTTAAACGCGTACAGTTCTTCTTGCGAGTTGCCTCCTCC
Source organism: Anabrus simplex (assembly GCF_040414725.1). Lineage (NCBI taxonomy): Eukaryota > Metazoa > Arthropoda > Insecta > Orthoptera > Tettigoniidae > Anabrus > Anabrus simplex. The sequence continues at coordinate 527,003,421 of NC_090266.1, forward strand.
ACGTTTCGTAAGTACGTATATGTAGGGATATGGGCAGCTGAATCTACTGCAATTATACTGTGTGAAACTGCACTATCTGTCTTATAGAATGACATACAAGTACTTAACACGCACATTGTACTTTGTAGAGTATTCGAGTTTTCCAGCCTGAAGAAAATCATGATATACATAGGATACGTGCAACCTACCAGAGGTATGCTTATTCAGTTGTAAACGTGATTTGTACACTAAAGAAAATGGAAATTGCAACACCATGAAGGCATCGGTCGTTTGTATTGATTTTCAAGATATGGAACGCTGCCATGTAGATATATAAACGATCAAAGTTTCAGACCCATTGGATTGTTGCTACAGGTCTCCCCACGTGATTGGTCGCGGAGGAATCAACTCCAATATACGGACTCTGGTGTAGCGTATTTGACTTGCAGTCTGTGCAGTGAAGTGTTCCCCGTCAAACATGCCTCGACGACAGAGAAGAGCACGCTATCAACAACTGTCGCCGTTTGTGAGGGCTCGGATAATCGGGCTGTGTGAGGCTCTCGTGTAAGGACTCTCGTTGCACGTGTTGGCCGACAGGCATCTACGGTACAACGTGTATGGTAGCAGTGGTCAAATGCTAGAGGTTTTACGTCGCACCGACACAGATAGGTCTTATGGCGACGATGGGATAGGAAAAGCCTAGGAGTTGGAAGGAAGCGGCCGTGGCCTTAATTAAGGTACAGCCCCAGCATTTGCCTGGTGTGAAAATGGGAAACCACGGAAAACCATTTTCAGGGCTGCCGATAGTGGAATTCGAACCTACTATCTCCCGGATGCAAGCTCACAGCCGCGCGCCTCTACGCGCACGGCCAACTCGCCCGGTAGTGGTCAAATGAAGGGACCCACACTCGTAGACCTGGCACAGGCCCAGCGCGACAGACAACTGTGAAAGAGGATCGCCGCATCATTCGGATGGCCCGGATGGAACCCAATGCAACAGCAGCGCAAATTCGAGCAGCTGTGGCACCCCACGTTACACAACAAACAGTTGGTAATCGCCTGCGTGCAGGTGGCTTACGAGCCCGTGTCCCTGCAGAAGGTGTTCCATTGACCCCACAACAGCGACGTGTAAGGCTGGCCTGGTGTCGAGAAAGATCGCCGTGGGTCGACGAATGGCACAGGATCGTCTTTAGTGATGAATCGCGCTTCTCTCTTGCCCGCAGTGATCGCCGGAATCGTGTGCGCCGACGTACCGGGTAGAGGGGCCGCCCAGATCTTATTGTCGAGAGGTACACAGGGCCAACACCAAGCATTATGGTCTGGAGAGCTATTGGCTTTAATATGAAATCACAATTAGTGCTTGTTGAGGGCACTATGACAGCTCGACAGTACGTGGATAGGGTACTCAATCCAGTGGTTGTCCCTATGATGGCGAAAATTGCTAATGGGATGTTTCAGCAGGACAATGCCTGGGTTCACACTGCACGCATCTCCAGAGAAGCTCTCCAAGACATCGCAACCTTAGAATGGTCCGCCAGATCCCCGGACCTCAGTCCTATTGAGCATGTGTGGGACATGATGGGTTGACAACTGGCCAACCGTTCCTCAGCCACCCACAACTTGGAACAACTGACCCGTGCAGTGCAGCAAGCATGGGCCACAATTCCTCAGGAAGCGATCGAGGGCCTTATTGACTCCACGCCTCGACGAATTCATCAATGTATTGCAGGTCGTTGTGGGCACATCCTGTATTGATTGTTGTCAAACTTGCGGTCAGTGGGACCTGAAAGTGTAATCATCGAATCACAACCAAACACTCGTCCTCCATATTCAATTGCAGCAATGTACCACCACTCTGGGTGTTGCAAGTTCCATTTTCTTCAGTGTATCATCTTTAAAGGAAGGAAGGAAGGATCTTTCTCTAAAACCATGTCTATTTCAGACGTAATCATTTATTTTCCCCACCAGTCACTTATTCTTATGGAATGGGGATACTTACACTAATTTGATAAAGAGTAACACATTATCGTGAAACTACAGCATCGTACAACTATATTTTGTTCAAATTATATAGCTCTATATTATTACTATGTGTAAACACATATATGATAGGTGAATTAAAATGCCCTCGCTCTCATTTGCCAGGTGTTTTTTTTCTATTCAGATGCCGAGATGTTAAACAACTGCTCAAAGGAGTGTTTATCAGCGACAAGGGATAGTGGACTTTCTCAGATGAGTGCATAATCGAACTTAGAATATTCCATGAAACACGATTATGGGTATATTAACGACTGACAAAGCACGAGAAAGCCAGAGCAGCCACCTATATTCTATCAGGAGGATGAGGAGTTGGCTTTGTGAAATGTGCAAGAAAATGCAGTAGAGCTGTAATAAACAAGGAAAGTCTGTCGTGAAATATTGAATTGCAAACTTGGCCCTTAAGTGACAACCAAATATGTAAGAATTTGAACTTCAATACTTAACACAAAGTATTATTATTATTATTATTATTATTATTATTATTATTATTATTATTATTATTATTATTATTATTATTTAGTAAGTCTCGTAAATATGGCCCCGTACGTGGATACCACGTATTTTATTATATGAGAAAGATTTTAAATTTCATTTTAAATAATCTTTAAACGTATGAGAATATATATTAAACCTCTTTAACCGGTTCCTCTACTTTCTTCTTATCCACATACATACTCTGTTAATCGAACCGTTTCACATTCATATAGTACGACATGAAACCTAACCCTAAAAAGAAAGTCAACATGACAGGTTAAGTACCCACATCTTGGACGTGAAAATGGTTACAACGACAGAAACACACGTCCACATGTTAGAAATGACATTTGCAGCACCTTAGTAGCTAAAAGTGTCATTTAATCTAAACCTAAACGTAATTTGTACCTCGTTGCGATCTTGTAGCCCCTGGTGTATCTCGCCTCCGCTCAGTGTTGCAAATAGCCCATTGAGATTGGACCGCAGGCACGACTCATCTTACTCCGCGGTCCTCTTTCCCCTCAACCTCCCATTCCACCCAAACGCGCACGACACAAAATTCAATTTACTTTCCAATATCACATCTCGTAACCTTTACCCACCCCTCTCGAAAGTACCCCCCACTACCTTCCCTCCCCACTTCCTTTCTCACATCTTGGCTGGAAGAGGCAAACGCGAGTAGACTTGGCTGTTAACCAACTGCCCACCACTTCCAATTAGGCACGAACTCTATCAAGGTTATCTTTAACTCAGTGGGTTGTACATTTATAATAATCGGCATAATGATAAGGAATCAGTACCCGCTGGCTTACAATAGAAGTTCAATGACTTCACCTAGGTCACGGGAACCATTTTGGTGATCAAAAGCATCCTCACTACACGATAGCCATCACAATTGGCTTTACGTCGCATCAACACAGATACGTTATATGGCGACGATGGGACAGGAAAGGGCTAGAAGTGGGAAGGAAGCGGCCGTGTCCTTAATTACGGTACAGCCCCAGCATTGATCTGGTGAGAAAATGGGAAACCATGGAAAACCACAGAAAACCATATTCAGGGCTGCCCACAGCTGGGATTTGAACTCACTACGCGATAACAATTCATTGTATCTGTCTTCCATAATTTACGGCTTTATTTTACACAGATTCAGCACGAGTACTACAGCTTGTACATAATCTCGCATGTCCGCGGGTGCTGAGATTTCGATTATAGCAACAATCCGTGGTTGCTGGAGAGAAATCTAGTATGTATTTAAAGAGAAACTCAGAGAAGGATACATTTCTGTGACCTTCTTCGTAGCTTAACGTTTCTCACACAGTAAATGGATTTTCTCCATCTTCAGTAATGCTGTAGTAGATATCCGAAAGATACATCCTCTTAACAGCGCTGGCACGCGCAGTGTATTTTCGGTGTTTTCCGCCTATTACTTTATGTACCACCGCTGAAACACCTCGGCTCACAGGAAAGCCGTGCATATACCATCGGTGGAACATACGAGATCTGTCTCTTTTTCTGGTCAAGGCTACTTGAATGACAGTCCAATTCTCTTCAGGAGCATTAATATATCCGGTAATCATTAATGCAGTTGGTAAGACTGGAGAGATTTGTACATTCGTCAATATTTCCCGCTCTGTAGAATGTACCAGGAGTTCTACGTCCCAGAGCACTGCCACAGGCGCGACCGGTAGTCATGCCCTACACAATGACTCATCCTGGAAGAATATGAAGGGAACTGAGTTTCCCCACTATATTTTGAGAACGCAGAGATACGAATCAGTCTGTAAGCGTGTAAAAGACGGCTTCTGAGAATGACATGCATTACATGGAGTCACACGTCTTCGCGAACATCTTAAATGCATAATTAATGTTTCAAATAGTTTGAGTTTTCTGGTATCTCAAATATAAGTTTTCCATCCTACAATTCTCGCAAATCAATCATAAATCTAAAACTTTGAGAACGTATACATTCTTAATTTATATTACAGCATGACTGGATTATCGCTCAAAGATTACATAACGAGACAAACTGAGTGATATAAGCTAATCTGTACAATGTGATATTATGAATATATTTTAACACAGAATTATATGGAGTTGCATATTACCATGAGTAACATGGACAGTTATTGAGGGGGTGTAGTTGCGAGCGAACATAACAAGTAAGACTTCCTTTATGTCGGCAATTTAAAAGCCACTTTACGTGAGTTTCTTACGTAAATTATAAACGCTGTTGACGTGTAGGAGGTTTCTAGAATCCGCGTCACATGTGATACAGGTACTTCAGAACATGCGAGTTGTAAAGGTAACATAATCATCCTTATTTGGTACTGTATTCTCGATTTCGCACATCCTGTCACATAAGACGTTGGACAACATATTATGTACACTACGCTGTCATTTTGATGAGATGTGCTCAAAACTACGTTGTCAAATAGATTTACATTGGTACTGAACATATAGTTCGGATAAAATAATCGGTTTTGGTTTGGCACCGCTGGTACCAATTTGGTTGAAGTCTGCTTCATACTTATGATCTTCCTGAAATATTTATACCTCGATGTTTAAGAAATCAAATCATACCCCAATGGCACTACCGTCCTGATGAGCCACGTCCGATGCTCAGCCCGATAGCCTATAGGTTAGAAGATGACGCGTCGTCAGCGTAACGAAATATCTCGGCCATTATTCTTGGCTTTCAAGTGGGGGCCGCCATCTTTCTGTCAGATTGCTCCTAAATTGATCTCACGTGGACTGAATGGACTTCGAACCAGACCTCAGATCCAGGTATAATTGCTAACCTGGTCAGGAATTGAATCCGGGGACTCTTTGTAAGAGACAGGTACACTAATCCTAGAACCGTGTCTTCAGTCCTTTGAAATAATTATCAGTATCATCACTACTAAACCTTCAAAAATGTCCATATTTCCCAGAATACTATTTTAAGAAATTGAGAATACATTGGCGAAGCAATCAGTAGACGTGAGGAACTGTTGTTTTCTCGCACATTACTTTTTTTTGGGCCAATCTGAAAAACCACGGTGGTAGGAAAGAAAATGTTTTGATTCCATTGTTTCTTTAAAGTTACTTAAGTACTGCTGTATGGTAGTGTTCATTACACAAATGCCGATTAAATGCGAACGTGACTTATGGAACTGGCGTGGTTCATACTAACATTTGTTAATGTGGTAACAGTGTAAAATTGATCAAAGTGCTTACCTGACCTCTACAGTCGTTTCTATCATTGCTATTACGATAACAGGAGGTGCATTTGTCCTTTCTACAACGCATAATTGCTCATTTTGAGCACATTTGACCCATCCAGATCCGTACTCACAGCACCGTTTGCCTAGGTAACATTACATTAATCCAGTAGCGTAGCCAGGATCAACCGATGGGGGAGGGGTTATAGTTACAGTATGATGATAAAACATGAATGTGCTTGTTCGTGTGTGGTACGCACATGCATAAGTGTTATACCAGACACAGATACAATTGAATTATGTTGATATTCAGATTGCAGTACGGATACACTACAAAAATCGTGCATTAAAATACAGAACAAGAAGAATATGATCAAGGTCAGCAGTTTTATAGCTAATTGTATGTTCAAATTACAATCTAAAATCCAACTTTCGAGACTTCTTAGAAAATAGATTCAAGATAACCGTTGGTTTTACAATTATGTCTCTGTGAATATTCAAAAGAGCCAACCAAGGGCGTCCACTTTCACTTCTTTATTGTCGGTTTCTGTTTATTCACTTTTGTAAAAATTCAATGAGGGGTTCTAACCCGTCGGAACCGCCGTCCCTTGGCTACGCCCCTGCATTAATCACCTTTCACCTGAACTCACACGAACTGACATTCTGATAGGTCACCCCGCCTGAAACAGTCTTCCTCTGACCCAGACCATCCTGAAGCTCAACCACGACCAAATACAGATGATATAGCTCGACTACATCGAAACGGTAGCATACATTAAAGTAATATCGTCTGTTTTATATGAAATATTATTATTAAATTATCAGATATTTCACGCGATAATATTAAAAGACGGAAGAATAGGAAAGGTAGACATTATTGCAGCAGATAGCATAGTGAAAACAGTTCATGTGCTGAACTCACCCCAGATATTCCGGATAAATCTTTTTTATTGTTATCAACGGATATAAGAAAGTGCTGGGAAGAAGAATGGTCTATGCAGTATCCCTTTCGTATTTCAAATGGTACTCGCACGTTGTGAATGGAAATAAAAGGGGCAATTCCCTCCTTTATTCATACTGAAGGTTATCATGCCTAAATAGACCTGACTAATTTATGAAGGACTATTGAACATGTAACTCGTCTAGCCATTTTTTTGTTCTGAGTGCCCCTTACGGGAGCAATATATAGCGGAGAGGAACATTCCTCTGCCTGTTTCCAGCCATTCGACCAGATCAGGAGTGGAATGAATGAAGCCCCCATCTAGCGGTGAGGAAAGGAACTGTGCCGACTACCGAAGCCTGCCGGACTCCTCTGGAGCAATGAATGGTGACTGACTGACAGGCTGATATTGGAGAGTGTCACTGAATGAATGATGACAGGGAAATCCGGAGTAACCGGAGAAAAATCTGTACCGCCTCCGCTTTGTCCAGGAAAAACTCACATGGAGTGACCGGGATTTGAACCACGGAACCCACTGGTGAGAGGCGCCTAAGCCACGAAGGCAGCGGAGAGGACCATTACATGTGCAATATTGGGAAAAAACACCCAGATCTCGGTCAGTGGAGAATGTGCTTAATCTTCTCACGGCTAAAGGAGCACAATGGCAGATTATTCAGTATAGTGGAAAAGCACTGAATAACGCAGCGTGCGGTAGTAAACAAACTACGTCTTACCCTGCTCTCGTTGTGTTTGACAACCTCACCCCCATCCTCACCTCCCCTCAGCTAGAAGGCAGAATGCTAGTGCTCGTAGCGGTGTAGCCAGAAATAGTATACTTTACTGATTAGGATTTACTGACAGTTTGTTCAGCTTACTCATTATTTCATAGTGAGTCAGTGGCTCTTAGTTCTGATGGCTGTTGTTTGCTCCACGTGTGCTACTGTTAACGTTAATTGTTTAAGGAATATTACTACACTTGCACTACTAAATCATTCTTCTAAGGAGTACGACATTGACATTTTAGATTGTACCCATGTAAGATAAGGGATATGGAAGCAATATCTTCAAGAAGTCAACGATCCCAATCTTAGTTGATGATGAATTTATTGTCAACACCCAGAGGCTGACAGTGATTGTGTACAGGAAGGAATTCTAATTGAGGTATATTGTAATGTACCCATCGGAAATAATAACGTCAGTGTAATTTAATGTATCAAACTTCCGACGAGAAGGAAGCAATCTATTCACGCACGACATCTTATCTCATACAGCTAATGCCAATGACGCTATACTACTGTAATTCCTGGGGATTTTAACTACATCCTTAAGCCTCAAGATCGAACAGGATCGTTCAATTTCTGTCCTGCTATGAACCCGCTAGTACAAGATATGCAATCATTTCCTCAAACGCCTCTGGAGTAAGAATTAGCTACAAGAAATCTTCCCTTTTGCCACTCAAGGCACGAAGTAATATGCACAACACAGTGGAGTTAAATGCGATACCAGTGGTTAGCCACTGAAAGATACTGGGCACTTACTTCAGTAAAAGCATCCAAGATAAAATCAAGGAGGCATACTTCAGGAAGTTACTCTTCGCACTTTCGAAATTATGGTACATAGCGCAAGTTATACCTGCCCCTAAAGTTGTATGGCAATGTATTGAAATTGCTATACGATAATTCCTTTGGAAAGGATACCACTGTATAATACACAGAGATCACCTGCGTCTACCGGAAAAGAGTGGAGGACTGTTATTGTCTGTACAACAACAAAAATGCATGGCTCTCTTTGTGAAGCATTTCCTAAAAGCAAAAAAAAAAAAAAAAACGTTAAAGGATATCCTTTGGACAGTTTCTTCATCAAGTTTTATGAATCACCTAGTGAGTTCCAATCTCAGCTGTCGGCAGCCCTGATTATAGTTTCCTGTGGTTTTACATGTTTTCCCATTTTCTCACCAGGCAAATGCTGTACTGTATTTAAGGCCACGGCCGCTTCTTTCCCACTTCTAGCCCTTTTCTATCCCATCGTCGCCACATGACGTATCTGTGTTGATGCGACGTACAGCCAATTGTAATGACTACCGTGTAGTGAGGATGCTTTCGATCACCAAAATGGTTCCCATAGAGGGCAAAATTTAATTCAAATACTCGAAGGTGAACAAATGGAAAAGTACTTATACAACGCTATTACAGCGGAAGCCCTTCACCCCACCACCCCCACCTTATTCAGATCGAACACCCTCTGAAGAACTGGAAACTAATCTGAAAAAGCGCGCACAATAAATGCATTACTTTAGAGTGGGAAGGTGCAATTTACAGTTGTGTAAATGAAAGAGGGGAAACTGGTGTTAAAATGGAAAGACAAGGACAAATTGCAGATGATACGTGTGTAGTGTGTAATCTTTACCCCGCCTAATTCTTTACTAGACCTTACCATATTCTACACCATCAGATATACAATATTTACGTCACTTTTCTCCATGAAGTGTTGATGTATTCATGGAAAATATACCATTGCAACTCAGATGTGATTAGAACACTGTTAGGCACTTCAACACTTTGTACCCGTCGTTAGAAATCATCGTGACTAAAGGAAATTGATAGGCCCCACGCGCTCATTCGCTTGATTTCGACGAAAGCAGTAAACGCACCTATCCATAAATAAACGAACATAAGTTTACAACAGCTATGGATGTATTTCATTGATCAGTATACAGGGCGAAGTGTTTACACGAAGTAGGATGCGATCAGTTGTGGAGACCAAATTGAATGAAAGCCAGCGTGGTTTCAGATCACAAAGTAACTCTAAGGACCAGAATTTCAGTACTTATCAAAAATGCTACTAGAGGAAGATACAGTTATGCTAATGTTACATAGGTCTAGGTACGGCATATGACAGAGTACTAAGGGAAAAGATATCAGCCATACTGAGAAATTTTGGGATTCAGGGTGAGTTCTTACAGGCATTCAAGGACAGTTTTGTTGACAATCGGGCTGCAGTGAGATCTGGAGTTCTTGATTCAAAGTAATTACAGGGGCCAGAACTGGCTATAATCTTTCTTTTTTGGTGTTCATTATTCATGTGAACCTCTCACGGAATGGCATCTACAGGCAAGGAGGGAATAACTTTTGGTAGAAATCTAGTAAGGCAATTTTGTCCTATGCCGACGACTTGGTCTTAATGTCAGACTGTGCTGAATGACTGCAATCTAATATCTCGGAGTTTGAAAGGACGTGTAGCGGTTGTGGTATGAAAATTAACATTTCCAAGACGAAGGTGATGTCAGTAGGTAAGAAACTTAATAGGCTTGAGTAGCAGTTAGAAAATACAAAACTGGAACTGCTCGATTATTTCCAGTATTTAGGATTTGTATTCTTTCATGATGGTAACACATTAACAAGGGACACCCTCGACTGCGAGCGATCGGAAACTCACAAAGACGTGCTTAGAATATAGATCATTAATCACAATAACGGTGTCATGAGTCATTCCCATGTAACATAGTACATTCTATCTGAAGATATATCTTATTAATCATCTATTCAAGTCCTAAGAGGGAACTTAGGTAACTCAAGGGAACATAATATTAACATAAAATCAGGAAGAACACGCATAATTCAATATTCTGAGTACTGTATATCGTTACATTGTCCATCGGCATTGTCACAAACCGTCTACTTAAAGTAACTACGATACGTAAAATACATTTGTTTTACTCATCTGTTGATACCACTATTAGTCTTCGAAGTGAAGATGTAGGATTTCAATGAATTTGTTAAAGAAAAGTGGAGGAGATCAATATTCGCATCCTACTAAAAATACTTTTTTAAGTTCAATATCACTTTCACATTGAAGCAGTTCACTAGAGAAAGGTACACTAATTACATGTCATGAGCATGTCAATATTGCAGTTTCAGCGTTTACTTTGGTGCATGAAATTAATTGTTTACCACAGAATGAATTCTAATCGTGAAATGCCAATCATGTAACATTTACTTGTGGTTTTTCACATTTTATTTTCAAAAAATCATTGGCCCTTCTCATATATAACTGATATTTCCGAAAGAAATGCACATGAAGGGGTCGGAAATACTTTCTACTTTTCAATGGCAATATCTTAAGTATAACATCTTTGCTTGCAAAGCATGCATCTACAGTGATACGATATATGCGACCCGAGCAGGAATCACACGGAAATGAACAATTTTTACTTACATATTCATCAACGACTGATTTTTTTAACTTTCTCGTGCTCTTTCGTCATTTTTCCAGTTTTTCTTGTCTCCAAATGAATGTTTCGTGGACATATTGCTTGGAGTTTGTTTGAAACATTTATGCCGAAAGTACTTTCTGTCTCCTGGAAACACACATACGGTCTGTTAGCTAATCTGCCACATCAATTTTATATAGCTCTGTATAGAGCTGTGCACTGACTGGACCACACAATCTGTAGTTTCCTCTCCTGTGTGAGGAAGAGCTGACATCGAACACATTTTACTGAAATTGTCCAACCTCCCTGTTTTATAACTTTCTCACTTCCTCCACGAACTCTTGTGCCTTCCAACGTACACTATATTATTACCTGCTTATATGCCCTTACGTGTGACAAATATAGTAATATGTCTGAATGAAATGCAATACAAAACCTTATGATTGTCGATAAAAGTAATCGAAGATATGAAATTGCCCTTCCGCTGTGGTAATACACTTACAAGGGACACCCTTGCCCACATTTGCAGATGCCAAGAGCGAATTTTAGATCCTTACAATATTGATTTTTCAAATTGCATGATCGTTTATAATTTTTAATTTTGACAGCCTGTTTCCTTAGACGTGAACTTCTTTTCGGTGATTGCTAGTGACATAATTTAAAATTAACATGCAATCTGATGTAATGTACTTCTAGTTCATTATTATTGTGCTACAGGAGTTGAAGCCGCAATCGCAATAGCCTTCATAAATGTTCTCCAGTATAGAGTCATGTGAAATGAATGGAGGATCATAGGTTACCTAGGAAAGAATGGAATTGACCATGGAGGGTAAGAAAAACAGTGGGTGATAAAGGCAATGATGGTTTGACTCGGATTTTAATGGTTTAATGATATGAGCTGTGGAACTAAACTAGGCCATTGAGGTAGTTGAAACAGAGAATAGTGGAGGCATTTAGTTAAATCAGAAGCTCGTAGACTGAACGCTGAAAGGCATAACAATCTCTAATATTCCTTGACTCTCGTATATCTCAGCGGTTTATTCTAGGCACTTTGTTGACTATCGGCGGTGTACGAAAGAGGATGTATTAATTGAAATAACAAGACTCAAATTTTTTACTAATTCAAATTTAATAACATTAAAAAGTGGTAAAGGGAATCCATAGAAAGTTGATGACTTTAAAATTACATGAACAAAATAGCCAAAGTAAAGTTTTCAATCCCAAAAATGAACAACAGGTATATATTCTTAATCCTAAGTTCCACATTACCTTTGAAGTATTATGAACCCGAACGAGGAAAGAAACTGAAAAATTTGAATCTGGTTTCAAGTGTGACCATACGTCAAATTAGCTTTAATCTTGAATGTTTAATCTTTCATGCCTGAGCGTACTCGACCTGAGTTAGTAAGATATAATTTTCTTTTACGAAGGAGTTATTCACCAATTGGATATCAACGTAGAACACCGTACGCACATTTAAATTTTCAGCTTGGGCAGTCGTAGACTATCACCAAAAATGTAATGGATTCAAACGTACTCATTAACCATACATGGCACACAAGGTTCAGTTTTAAAAAAACAGAGAATCTTGCATCGTTTGAGGAAAATTTACATCGTAATGACATTAACTGAAGGTGCTTAAATAAGCATATGAACTCAGCATGTTCAGGTGAACTAGCAACGATTATGAAACACACTAAGCAACTCTCAAATGAAGTTTAATTAACTCAACTTAATAATTGACTTATTAATTAACTTTCAGGTTAATTTAAAACAGTTCAGCCCAACCAATGCATACTGTTTTAAGAATCAAAGGTAACAGTTAACCCACGAAGTAGTTGGTGGGCTGTTAATAAATATGGGTAGCGCTCTCACTTATCGGGTCTATAAAAGAACTATTCCATACTCATTTTTATCACTTTTAATGTTCCATAAAACAAAGGAAACACAACTTAAAAATAATTCCTATCATATGTGGACTCCTAATGAAGGCAACCGCTTAATTAAGAGTGAGTTCAACTTGCACTCAAAAACACAAGACGTGCTAAACAACAGAAACTTACACAACACTATACAACAATGCCAAATAAAACACACGATAGTCAAACCTTTAGCGATCTGTACACACGCAGATGCATGGTCAGAACCAAGTACTGTTGAATAAGGTGTCATATGGCGGAGCGTTTTTACGTTTCACTGGAATACACATTCCGACTAGTGTTGTGTAACGTCACCATACATGGCATAGACTCCTTCGTTGGTCCTGAGGCACCACTCTCCTTCATGGTGAACCGCGCTGGAGATATTTCTCTTCCACACCCGTAGAAGTTCTTGTCGCGCTCGTTTAGGTGCACGTCTCGCCCGCATACAGCACAAAAAATCACAATATTAAAAATATAAAATACACACACCCACCAGGAAAATCTTAACAAATAATCTTATCGTTTTAAAAATCCTTGAAATATCACTAAGCCAACGGCCGTAGCCGTGTTGAAACACCGGATCCCGTGAGATCTCCGAAGTTAAGCAACATTTGGCGTGGTCAGGAGTTGGATGGGTTGCCACGTGCTGTTGGTGGTAAGGGAATGGAGGAGCGGAAAGGAACTGGCCACCCTACCGCACGTAAACTCCGGCTCAGGAACACCTCTGCGGAGTTTCGGACCTGCCTTCGGGCAGAATAACCCTTACCTTACCTTAACTAAATATCACTAAGCCGTCTCAGCCTTGTATGCCCAGCTGTTAACAACATCCCACAGTGAGTGGTTATATTTCCTACACTACGGATGTTCATTAGTTAGGACTGAAACAACGTGCACTCAAGCACATCGTAATAAAATCCAACTTCAAAAGGAAACTATTCGATGTAGCAAAATGTAAAAAGCCCCAGCATTCCTTGAAGTCTATCATCATTTCTCACACAGATACTTCACCAGGATATTACATTTTTAAAAAGAAACAATAACTCAACATGAAATCCACAACCTGTTTCCAGTTTCAACCACGCCAGGAATGGAATGGATGGTGAGGATAGGATCTCTGCAGGCTGCCGAAGCCTGTTGCACTCCCTCGCGGCAATAATTAATCACTGACAGGTGAAATACAATGATGCTGGTGAGTGTTGCTGGAATGAAAGACGACAGGGAAAACCGGAGTACCGGAAGGAAACCTGTCCTGCCTCCTCTTTGTCCAACACAAATCTCACATGGAGTGACCGGGATTTGAACCACGGAACCCAGTGGTTTTGGGCCGGCGAGCTGTCGCCTGAGCCACGGAGGCTTCTAATAATTCGATACGATGTTAAAAAAGAAAGCAATAACTTAATACAATATTCTAAAGAAAATCTTTCCGTTATAAATTCTTGAATTCGAATATCATCCAGACCCAAATTATGCATAACCCACTCTAAGATTTACTTGGACACAATGGGAACAATTTCCACCACGAAATTTCTCTATTACACGGTCTCAAAAAAAATCGAAACTGTGGGATCAATAATCCTCAGGGGCCTTCACAGCATCACCCTGCATAAGATTTCATCTGCATATAATATACAGCCGTGTCCCAGGGGCTTATAAGCTTCACCCTGTTCAATCCTTGTGCACAACACATATCTCATCGAGCTCATCGTCTACACCATAGACCATATTCATTCAATGGAAGAACGCAAACTGCCTGACGGAACATCCTACAATCCAGAAATAGTGTAGTTCAGTCCAATACTGATGAATATAAACTCTAATACAATCACGCCTAGACTGGGGCCTCAACTTTATTCTGAATCAGGTCAAATACACCCCTTGCACTGCTAAAATCCCTGAATCTGTTATTACACCAAAACTACCATAAGTTATAGACTATTCATTTTTACAGGGGACAAATTATTATGGATGTTAAAAAATTTGAACTATCATTGACAGAGCACTATGGACAAAATATCACTTCTTGGACATAGATAAGTTCCGAGATTTACTACTACTGTTCTTGAATTCCCAAATGTGTTTTATTTACAACACAAATAAATACTGAATTACCTAAGAGTGGTGTCAAAATCGATGAAAATGAACATTAACACTGTAACTGCTGTTTCAGACACTTATCTGGCCAAACTCACACATGCTATGACCAGGAGTATCATTATTGATGCACACAACTTCGACGCAGAAACAAAATGTTCTTGGTAATATTTACAAAAAATTATATATATTACACAACATCGAAGTACCACACGACACTTCATTCAATTTTTTGCCTTAAATAACGTCTTTCCGTATCATCATACGAGCTCCAAACCTCGCTGTTCAAATACATGCAATTTACCGTTCTGGTGGATCGATACTGGTGGCTAAGGGATGATTTCAAACAGATAAATTCAACCGCATAAATTTGACAGTTTTAACTCACTTTCACGCGGCTGAGACGGCTTGCACCTGGTTCCCGCTGGCTAAAACAGGATATTTCGTCATAGGGTAACTTTCCACATAGATCCTGCTCTATGTCCGCTATCTTAGGTCTGAATGAAAATATAACTGAATCTTTTCTTGTTCATCGATGAAAAATGTTAAGAGTCCATTACTGCGCACTTCTGAAAATTTTTACAATTATTTCCGACTTTCGATGCGAATTATTACAAAGTTCTTTCTTGCTCATCAAGTAGTAGGTTAGAGTCCCACCTCTCAAAATGGTGAAATTTTGACTAGTGTTGACTTGAACTCTCACACAGACTAACGCTGGAGCTTTTTCCACCACTCGCAGTTAATGATGAAGCATCCCCTTTTTTTCAGCTCCTTTATAGTCAAACCTAAGAGGGCTCGAAAACTCTGGCTTCTTTCCGCTGACACTTGCCTCTGGCAAACTGGTTTTCTTTTTTTCAACCATAAGGTTTCACAACATTGCCTGATATGCTAATGAATCCTAAAGAATATACCATTACAGAGATCACTATATTAGGCGTATTTCGTAAAGCACTTACGACTCTTCAGCAGCGTCACTAAAATTCTGGGTTTGAAACCTGGACAAGCGTACGCCTCCACATCTACTTCATTCAGACATGTGAGATTTCATTTCATGATAGAAATTTTTTATATCATCTTAATATAAAGGCTTCCTAGTTGTGACTCTAAATAGACTAGAATTACTTCATTCTCCTTAAAATAGTTCCCGTCCTGAGTAAATCACGAAGTAGCTATAGTTCTCATTGGTCGCTCCTAACATGGAAAGTTATGTCTAATGTAATGCAAATTATGCATTGTCTCTCACACAGAGCAATAGACAAATGAATATCGGAAAGTATTGATCGCTAGCTGCTCTAGCAAGGAGAATCACGCATGGAGAAAGATATAAGTTTTCATAGAAATGTATGATGTGGCGCACTGTCTATAAAGACGTTAGGAAATGGGTTCAGTAGGTCGTACCTTGTATTCGTATGCAATAAACGATAATAAATACCGACTTTTCTATATGTTGTTCTACTAGCGTGTTTGATTTACTTGGACATTCATCGCGGGCCCAATAGAGAATCAGGGTAATTTCATTTCAGGTTTATGTATTTGGACTGATAGGAATTCATAAAACTACTGAAGGCTGAATTTTAATACCACAAAAGCTGTGATAACAGCTGGTAAGGTAGTTATACTGTAATTAACTACCGATATTTATTGTCTGCGATAGGGAAGGCATACTGTCAAATTACATGTCTCTATTCCTTGCCTTCAATATTTTCACTTCATAACTCATTTACATCATCGTCAGCCTCTCAAAATTCATTAGTTATCATCCCAGTCAATCAATATGAAACTTTAAAACAACAGAGTCACGTCCTTGTGGTAAACAATTTACATAAAATTGTAAATTCTGTATGTAAAATTGTAAATTCAAGTATGTTTTGAGCATGAAATCCTTAAATTTTACCAACAATGAATTAATTTAACGAGGAATAAGGTAAGAAACTATTCTTCTAATAATGTACATTATTAGTGATTTGGATAAAAATTACTGGGACGTGAACACATCAGACATTCTGAGCAGTGGTTCTTCTGGCTTTCTGGCGGTTAGGACTAACTAATCCATCCGTGGACCCTGAAACATTACAGGAGAAAGTTTCAGTGTCTACTCATAATATTTCAAGCAAGCCTCGGGCCTATGCCAGTGATTGAGTCCCACTTCCATTTGCTAGGCCAGGGACTTTTTGGAAACAACTTAGCGAACAAATTAAAATACAGTGGGACGTTGTCAATGCTAAAGGGGCATAGATAGCCTACCCTCGAGATCTGAATTGTATTGCATTTATACATCTTCCTTGGGGAATGTTTAGTCAATTACGACACTTCGGGCTGCAATACTGGCTGCTGACAGGAATTCTCACGGAAAATAGGTTGATGGCATCGATAGGATATTTGAATTCGCGGTGAAACGTGAAACGTCAAAAAATAATTGACAATAACCACAAGAAATATTACCCCTAAATGTACTTTCACTTGAATTGCGCAGTTTCCAATTAAAAAAGTAAATTCGTTCAAAAGTGTTAATTGATTAAAAGAATGCCACCATAACACCAATGACAAATGAAAAATGTAGAACATCAGACGTGAAATTGGGTAATTACTTGTTGATTGCCCAACCACTCCTGTATCAAATTGCAGTTTTACCATTCTACAATTCTTCACAGTCTGCGGTAATTTAGTTGGTTGAGGAACGGAATCAAGCATAATTTCAAATTTTAACTGTCCTTTTTCAACATAAATTACGGTTTCATAAGTCATTCTTCAGAGAATGTGGTGTGTTTGGATCTTGGGTGTCCAGGATACTTTGATATACTGCCCCAGTTCGCACGTTCTTCAGCGAACTCTTCTCTCCTAAATTAATTGTTAAAACTGGTATATCGAGCTCGATAGCTGCAGTCGCTTAAGTGCGGCCAGTATCCAGTATTCGGGAGATAGTAGGGTCGAACCCCACTGTCGGCCGCCCTGAAAATGGTTTTCCGTGGTTTCCGATTTTCACAGCAGGCAAATGCTGGGGCTGTACCTTAATTAAGGCTACGGCCGCTTCCTTCCCACTCCTAGCCCTTTCCTCTCCCATCGTCTCCATAAGACCTATCTGTGTCGGTGCGACGTAAAGCAACTAGCAAAAAAAAAAAAAAAAAAAAAACACTGGCATGTGTAAGAATGTATGCGTAGCTTGGCATCCCTGCGCCATCCTGACCTAAGTACTTAAAATTTCATATGTCTATACTGTCTCCACTTATTGTTGAGTTTCTCCGCACAGTCAGTAATTTAATCCAGTACCTCTTCATTTGTTAACCAATTTATTCCTTTTACTGTCCACAGATCCATAACAACATACTTCAGATTACAATAAATACTGCTTCCTTCCGAATTGGTTGTCATTCATGTTTCCACTTCTGCAAACTCCATGATCCAAAGAGTTCCAGAATGTGAAATTCGAGTATGTATAACTATGTTTGTGCTTAGCAAAATTTCTCCTGTGCAGAAAGGCTTACCTTAGTCTGGTGCTTTCTATGCCTTATGCTACTCTTACTTTCGTCTGTGAGCCATGTGGCCTTGCCGCGGTGGGAAGGCTTGCACGTCACAATGAAACAGGTAGCTGAGCCGTAGGTGCAACAATATACAATTTACAATTTGCTTTACATCCCACCGACAAAAATAGGTCTTATGGAAGCGATGGGATAGGGCTAGAGTGAGAAGCCACCGTGGCCTTAATTAAGACACAGCCCCAGCATTTGACTGCGCGGAAATGGGAAACAACGGAAACCCATCTTCAGGTCTGACAACAGTGGGGGGTTCGAACCCACTATCTCCCGAATGCAAGCTCATAGCTACGTGATGTAAATCGCGCAACAACTTGGTTATCTCTCGAGAAACCAGACTAACGAATGGCTCATCAAAAAGGGGGGTATCAGCCTTTCGAAAAGGGGGTATCAGACAGGGTGATTGATTAATATGGTATAATATTTATCCTGGTTTAGCTTTGTTGGTATTGCTAAATGGCTGAAGGCAACGGGACACTAGAGCCGTAACTAACTCCGGAGGACATGCAGCTCTTTCTGTGTGAATGTGTACTTATGATGGCTTAATCCAAGGTAAAATATTCCGGAAGTAAAATAGTCCCCAATTCAGATCTCCGGGAGGGAGTTACACGAGAGGGAGCAATCATCAGGAAGATGAATACTGACATTCTGCAAGTCGGAGAGTGGAATGTTAGATGTTTGAATCACTGTGTTAGGTTAGAGAATCTAAAAGGGGAAATTAATGGACTAAAGTTAGATGTAATTGGTATAAGCAAAATACGTTGGCAAAAATAGCAAGATTTTTCGTCAAGCGACTACAGAATTATAACATAAAATCGAATGGGAGAATTTAGTACTTGGTTTAATAATTAATAAGAAAATAGAGCAATGGGTAAGCTGCTACTAGCAGCATAAAGAAGGGATTATTGCTGTCAAGATTTACACCAAGCCAGTGCCCACCGCAATAGTGGAGGTCTATATACGTGCTAGTTCAGCGGGTGATGAAGAAATTGTAATAATATATGAAGAGATAGAGGATTTAATAAAATGTGTTAAAGGAGATGAAAGTCTAACGTGTTGGAAGACAGGAATTCAATAGTAGGCCAATTAAGGGAAGGTAATGTAGTAGGAGAGTCCTTGGTAATACTTGGTTCAAACGCCACAAACGATGGCTCTATTCGTGGGCAAGACCTGGAGGCACTGGAAGGTATCAAACAGATATCATTATGATTACTCAGAGATTCCGAAACCAGATGTTCGAATGCAAGACCTTCCCAGGAGCAGACATGGTCTCTGAGCACGACGTGGTGGTCAAATGCCATCTGAAGGTGAACAAATTGAAGAAAGAAAGGAATGCAAGGAGATGGGATCTAGAGAGTTTGAAGGAACAGACAATCGGGGATTATTTGAAGGAACATGTTACACAAGGATTAAATGCAAAGGCGGAAGGAAACACAATAGGTGATGAGTGAATAATCATGAAGAATGAGACCGGTAACGCTGCTGAAGAAAAGTAAGGAAGAAAGACGAAATCAAGTAATAATCAGTGCTTGACGCAGGAAATACTAGACATGATTGACGACTAGCGGAAGTACAAGCATACAAAATTGAGGAGGACGGAGAAGAGTACAAGAGTTTCGCGAATGAAATAGACATAAAGTGTAGGACAGCTAAGGAAGAATGGCTGATAGAGAAGTACAAAGATGTTGAAGATTGTATGGTTGTAGGAAAGGTAGGTGCTGCATGTAGGAACAACAAGGAAACCTGCGGTGAAAGGAAAGCTAGGTGTGTAAATATTAATAGCTCAAATGGAAAATCACTTATATGGAAAGGAGACAAACAGGAAATTGGCAGAAACATATTCAACAATTATGTCAATTAAAAAATAGGTGATAAGTCTCTGGAAATAAAAGAGCCTGTTGATGCTGATGAAACGTGAGACCAAATTTTGAGGTCAGAATAAGAAAGACCTATGAAAGGCTTGGGTAGGAAGCTGGAATTGATGACATACCCTCAGAATTACTGAGATTCTTAGGAAAAATTTGCGTGATGGGGGTATTCGATTTAGTGTGTAAAATGTACTCGTACGATGCAGGAGAAATGCCATTTGATTCTAAAGAGAATGTTGTTACACCTATTCCCAAGAAAATTCATTATTTACAGTGTGTACAAAAATCAGACTGCATTGACAAGAATCAAGGGCTATTAAAAAGAGACAGGAATCCATAAAGGAGTTGCGCAAGGCTTCAACTTTCCTATCCTTTTCACTACTTATGTAGAACAGAGGTGAAGGAAATCGAAGTGGTATTGACAAAGTGAATCACAATCCAAGGTGAGGAATAATATCTCTGAGATTTGCCGACGATATTGTTATTTTATCTGAGTCTGCAGAAGATGTGTAGAAATTGGTGAATGGTATGGCCACGGCCTTGGAGAAGTAAAAGGAAGGAAAAAAGTAAATATAAAGAAATGGAGTGCTTTCGAACAAAGTCAGGTGATGCTGGAAATGTTAAGTTAGGAAAGGAAGTCTTATAAGAAAGTAGATTTGAGCAGAAGATTAATTAGCGATGGCAGAAGTAAAGAGGACATAAAATGCAAACTAACACTGAAATGAAGTTATGTTGTTGAAATGTCATGTTATGTGTGACCTTATTGGTCTGTGTGGGTGTTTCGATACCTGGTCATGCGGTTTCATATGCCATTCTCCCCTGACGCTTTGTGGGTTCAGTTTTTCTATTATGTTTTGCTTTGGATCACTCATTGTAGACTGCGAGGTTTTCTTAGTGAAGTATTCATTGTTTTCCTCTTATTGACTTGAGTAGAGTATGTGATGTGTAGATACAGACTTCGTGCCTTCATATTACTATTCATCTTGTTGTGACGAGCTGGATATTTAACGAGGGTTTTTTGTTTTAGTGTAAACTTATACAAAATATCTTTCGAAGTTGAAGAGTTTGATGGTTGAAAAAATCTGGACTCATTTCTTATCTATCTCGAGTGACTGATTCTTCAGACAGTGCTCATGAGCCAAAACTAAGAACGTTTGAATATAATACTGTAGTGGACTATACCCGTGGTATTATTATTGTTTCCAACATGCTGTGTAAATGGTTTGTATTTATGTATGTATGTATGTATGTATGTATGTATGTACGTACGTACGTATGTATATCGCATTGCCAGCACGTTTAGTGGCAGATAATGTGTAACACAACGTACCTAAAATAGGCAAGAAGCCAGCAGCAGTAATCTATCTTTTCCTGGCTCCTTTTATGATTAAATTGCCAACCCCGGAGAGGAGTCTGGAAGGTACTGCAATACTTCATAAAGGAAGTATAAATATTAAATTAATCGAAAGTCATTCAAGTGGAAGAATTATCTATCTCAACAGATCAAAATATCATATACGTGAAAAATACTTTCACTCTGGGACATACTGACTTCATTAAAGAGAGGAATTCATTACTATACTGTTACTTCACTACTTGCGTTACAACTTAAGCATACTAGTTACTGGAGGTGATTTCGGTTGTGTACTGACTTCGAAAGATCAAAAAGGACACTTCAGTTCGTTCCCAGTGTATGAACAAATTTATATGAATCTACAACTGTGTGATGTGTAGGAAATCGAACATGGCCAGATAGTTATGTACACCTACTTCGAAGGAACAGCAGCATCTCGTCTTGATATATTTTATGTAAATAAAGAATTAATTTCCAGTGTCCGTGACATAACTGTTAACATAGTACCATTTAGCTACCATCATGCTGTGGTTATGAAAATGGGTAATGATACTCCCATACCGAGGGTGGGGATGGCATGTGCAAATTAAACAAATCCCTGTTAAAGAATGGTAACATAAAAGAGGAATTTATTCAGCAGTGGATAGATATGCATAACAGATTACCAAGGCAGAGGCCACTCTCCATCACAACAACCTGTTTTTAAGTGACACGGGGCAGAAACCCCTAACAGTAGAAGTAAAACTCTATATTCATTCTATGTATTAGTAAGTTACCTTATAGTTCGACAGGAAACGGGTTTTGATACCTCCAACACTCTAGCAGCTCTTGAAAGAAGAATATAAATCCAGTGCAAAATTCTTCAAGGTTCTCTTGTGCGGTCTTGCTCTATGTCCTTTCTGGCAGAAGAAAAATCAAAATTATGCCGTACAACGGCAGAAGAAGAAGTACGGCATATAAGACGATGCACGCAGCCAGTAGTAGGCCCTCACCGGACCCCGACAGTCTGATACACATTTCCTACGAGAAGAACGGGCCTATCATCAAAATTGCCTTTGTGGAGATAATGAACATACTTTTCAAGGAAATTGTCATATTGATTGGGGTTCAATTAATGGCGTGAGGATTTTCAAATACAAGGTCAAAACACCTAAAACATTATGACACTTCCGTACAGTAACATTACTTAATACCGATGATAAGATATTTATGAACATTCTTGCAAGTCGGAAAAAGCCCTACATAGAAAGTCATCCAACAAGGTCACACTGTGGCACTCTAAGCAGAAAAATAACACAATCTCCAAGCTATAAGGAACCGGTGCTTTTCTACGAAGCGAATGCCAGGTGAAATTAAAGTCTGGATTTTCAAAAGGTGTTCGATAGAGTCCATGATGGATATTTTCTGGCAGTAATGTGGCATATGGGATTTCAGATTATTTCTGTATCATCATAATAATAATGGCGTATGGCCTCCGGAGAGGCCTGGTGCAGGTCTTTTTCCAGTAGACGGCCTATTAGGTGACCTGCATGTCTGTGAAGATGAGAGCCATACCTAGGAAGATTTCTAATGTTGAATACGCCACATACACCAAGCCCCCGAGCCACTGGAATTAACCAATTAAAGTTAAAATCCCCGACCCGGCCGGGAATCGAACCCGGTACCCTCTGAACCGAAGGTCAGTACGATTAGTAAAAGGGCATAGTTTTTGCCCTTGGACTCTCCACTCTTCGCCCCCCAGAAAATAAAAGTGTTCACGGCTCACGGCTATCTGCGGCCTGGTCATTCCAGCTCCATACTTCCCTCCAGTACCCGCCCTATTTACAGTATCATTTTCAGCCATTTATATAACTTATTTAAATCAGATGGGTAATCTGGGTGGGCATGGAGGAATATTTTTATCGCTTTTATGGTTATAACCTGACGGGACTTGGGTTGGTGGCTGGGAAGAAGAAAACGAAGAAGAAGAAGAAGAAAGGAATATAAATGACTCTCCATTCATATTTCTCATCTCCGAGAGCTTACCGCGTCGTCTTCTTATTATCCACAACTATTCACCACCACAAAAATAAACTAAATCAAATAAATAAAGTTAAAAAATACTCGCCAATCTTTCATACTTCCCACTTCCAATCACTTACCCCATATTCTTATCACCGAGCTCGATAACTGCAGTCGCTTAAGTGCAGCCAGTATCCAGTAATCGGGAGATAGTGGGTTCGAGCCCCACTGTCGGCAGGCCTGAAGATGGTTTTCCGTGGTTGTCCATTTTCACACCAGGCAAATGCCGGGGCTGTGCCTTAATTATGGCCATGGCCGCTTCCTTCCAATTCCCAGGCCTTTCCTATCCCATCATCGCCATAAAACCTATCTGTGTCGGTGCGACGTAAAGCAAATAGCAAAAGAATAGCATATTCTTACCATCACCACACTATTTAGTACCACCACCACCTCCACAACAACAACAGTCAATGACAAAATATGTCTTTAAAGAAATTAAATAAATTACCCTATTTAATTAACCTGATAACATTACACAAATAATTAACCAAAAGGTCCATTACCCCTTCCCATTTCATCACTGTCCATAACCTTTACACACGTTCCTAATCCTTCACTTATCCCCAACCTGGGCGGAGGGAGGACATTGCCTTCTGGGTGGCCCACCCTTCCCCTTTATGGAAGGGAATGAAAACATTTACATGATGATGAACAGATTGCATGGAAATGTGTACAAAACGAAACTTAAATGCTTACTACGAAGTCACTAGTCATAAATAAGCAGCAAAAACAGCCATGATAATGGAACAGTTCTTTAGTTTATGAAATTATCCCACCTGTTTTGATCTATTTAATTTCATTGGTATTCAGTATTTCACTTCTCTTCTTTAGAACAATATAATCAATCTTGATAAAAGTATTATTCGCGGTAGTCATTTACGTAAAATATTGCTTCATGATGCGGCTGACCACAATCTGGCAATATATGATTGCCAAGATTACTACTTTGTGATATATTTTATAACAACTAATTAACATTTTTTACTCATTACAGGTTTGCTGAACAGTTGCTGCACCAGGAACGATAATGAGAAGTACTAGAAATATTATGTGGAGCAGTGACAGGAAGTGGTAAGTAGGCCGACGAATTTTAATGATCTGCTTCATGAATAATTTCATCAAATGAATTCTGGACGTGCTTGTAGTGTGTGTTGTTTTACGATTATTTCCCTTAACCCAGGTCATACTAGTAAATCAACACCTCACAAGCTAATTCCCTGAATCCTTGTTCCTGTTCCTTTAACAGCCGTTGTGCCTATAGATAAAGATCGGGACATACATTAACGCACCCTGTTAGAACGGTAGCATGAAGGTTCCTTCTCCTAGAACACCACACTTGCCCACAACTCGCCCGTATTACTCTCGTGTGCCTACTGTCGTTGACCTGTTCGAAGGCTGTATCAGTTTTCTTTAACATTTTAACGCGGGCGGTTGCGAAAATATATTCAAGTTTTCTTAATCTGACAGATAATGAAATGTTATCAATATTTTAGAATACCACAATTCATATTTCAGGACCACCATGTTTGACAATGCGTGTGTTTTAAAAATTGAAGTTAGCAGTAAAACGGAAACGAACTTCATAAAGCAGGTCTAGTAGTGCCTGCCGAGATCGCACCGCCAACGTCAAAATATGAACTAAACTAAATAAATCTCGGTTCTATGTCGATGTAGTGAGGGTGCTCGGTTATGATGTGGAGATAATTGAGCAATTCCATTCGTATAACACTGTGCAATCCTTCCACCGTGTGATGTCCATCTCGGGCACGGTGCCGTGAAGTGCGCCCCGACTTTAAGGCTATGGGTCCATGACGATTAAAAGGGTAGGATCGAAAGGGAGCCACTCAGGTATGTTGTTAGGCCACTCGTGGTTAATACAATCTGTTAAGAATATTATGAGCACAGATCCTTCCTTGGTGACATCTAGTGTTCGCAGTGCGTAATCTCTTCTGGTATAGGCCAGAAAATATTTGTTACTTCCATTCATCCATCTCACCTCAACACTGGCTTGGACAAAAAGGAAGTGACTGAAGTATGAGCGGTGTTAGTAATGCGATTTCTTAAGCAGCCAGTCCCTGTTAATGAATGCTGTGAAACAGGTGTTTAAAACTGAATTTTGGGAGAATTTTGGCGGGCTTGGTAGACTGACATGAAATAGCATATTCCAGCTCAGTGCGGAAAGCAACGAGAAACTACACCTCTCCTCATTTCCTTATCAAGCTTCTTAAATGACGCCTAGATTATTTTTGACAGCTCGTGGAGGAGCTGTTGGGGACTCAACATACACACAAGAACATTACAGAGTCCTGCAGTTTCTTGTCATGTTATAAATTTTCAAAATAAAACATGTGAGCATTGCTCAAGCTAGTTACAAGTGAAGTGAGCACATACTAACTCCCAATATCATTAATTATTATTCTAACCAGGACCTTTCTTCTGAACATTGTTCTGAAATTCTTCAGATCCTGTCGAGTTTTTACCTCCGTCCCAATTATCCTAAGAAGGTGCTCTTTCTCGGTATTTCCGAGCAGTTTAACATTCTGTTAAATTCAATCAATCAATCAATCAATCAATCATTTGGGATCTTGAAATAATCCGAGTTTGAACATTGAAGACTTAAAATATTGTAACAACCAGCTGATGTCTACTCTACAATTATGTATTACGAACATCCAGATGGCTGGTGATACCTGTAATAAAGACTAGGTCCACGATCTAGACTGGGTCAGAAAGTTCAGGGACATGTTTTCCCTTCATATCCATGAATATCATTATCTATTCAATCGGCTGAATGAACCGCTTAGGAGTCTTACTACTACAAAACCACATAAAGTGCAGAAATAAGAAATATCCTGATACTGTATTTTGTTTCCAGTGAGGTAAGAAATTAATGAATTTCCGTATGAGTGAAACCAGTAGGTCGTACGAAAGTCTACTATAATGACCACGACATTCATAATGTGGTCAAATTTTAGTTTCTACGTACAAAGTGCCTCTTCGTGAATTAAACAGTATATCCACTTAAATCCATGTTCTCAAGGTAATTTTGACCTTAAATCAGCCATGAATCAAGTTTTATTGCCTATTAACAGGAGCGCTGTCCCTGGCTACTGACACCAATGTATTCAGTGGTAATTCCACCTTTCGTATAGCTTCCTCAGCAGTGCGAAACATGTCCTTCCTGGTAGAGGTGCCCTCCAGTAGCTCTTAAGCAATACAGTATGGAGATCTTTGTCCACCCCTCGAAAAATATCGCAATACGTATTGCAGCAACAGTACTTTCGTCCAAACTTATAAAATAAGCAATAATTCACTTAGCTTTTAATGTCAGTTGTTGTTCGATATCTTCTCCAAGATATATCGAGCAACAGTTACTCGGGCAGGATAATTTGACATCACTTGCTTCCTTCTGTCCTTCTGTTGGTCATGCACATTCCCCATCTGTGTCGATGCTTTATTTCACGAATGGTCCGGTAAAAAAATGAAAATGAAATGGCGTATGGCTTTTAGTGCCGGGAGTGTCCGGCTCACCAGGTGCAGGTCTTTTGATTTTACGCCCATAGGCGACCTGCCTGTAGTGATGAGGATGAAATGATGATGAATACGATACATACACCCAGCCCCCCGTGTCAGCGAAATTAAACATCTATAGTTAAAATTCCCGACTCTGCCGTGTATCGAATCCGGGACCCCTGTGACCAAAGGCCAGCACGCTAACCATTTAGCCATGGATCCGGACGAATGATCCGGTAATAAAAGGTTTTAACTGCGGTGCAATTGAATATGCGATTCAGTAGCTTGCCCTCAAAGTTTCTCCACTATTTGACAAGTGTCTTCTCCATCTTGTAAAGAGGAAGAAATAGTATATAATTCATTTTATTACCTAGTAGCTGTTGTATCCGTGCTTCGCTACGGGATTCTCAGAAAGACTAACGTTGTGTTTTTCATAACTGAAGTCAACATAGGTCATTCCAAAACGTCAGTAGGAAAGTAGTGATTAAAAGCAATGTTATCATACAAAATACTCGATCAAATGTAAAAACCGCACATTTTCTCAATTTTAATGAAGAGTAACGGCACTACGGTGCCGATCTGACAGTCCATCGTTCCAGAGCTGGAATCACCAGGCCGCAGACAGCCGTAAACACTCCTCTGCCATTATTCCGTTAAATATGCACACTGATCATTCCAATCAGTGCCTCAGGGAAGGGACTGAATAGCTCGAATGCTATGATGAACCAGTGTGTTACGTACCAGTAGTATCAGAAAATGTATGAACCAGAGGAATGGCATGCTAAAGAAGAAAGTTAACCAACTCCCCAGCTACTTCCCACCAATATTCAGGCAGGCTGTTACACTCGGCACGACCGGACGAGTTGGCCGTGTGGTTAGGTGTGCGCAGCTTGCATCCGGGAGATAGTGGATTCCAACCCCACTGTCGGCAGCCCTGAAGATGGTATTCCGTGGTTTCCCATTTTCACATCAGGCAAATGCTGGGGCTGTGCATTAATTAAGGCCAAGGCCGCTTCCTTCATATTCCTAGACCTTTCCTATCCCATCGTCACCATAAAACATATCTGTGTCGGTACAACGGAGGGCAAATTCAAAAAAAAGTACTCGGTACCTGGAAGTAATCCTATCTATCGGAGATGAGTGGCAGCAGGAGACACAAAGTACATCACAACAAACAATGGTCAATGTAATGTTATTGTTGATCAATTTTATGAGTTTTCTACATTGTAGGCCTTCACATTAAGTTTTCATTCGACTCTGTGACATTAGGGCGTTTTATATAATTATTTATAGCGTGGATTGTAGTTCCTTATTCTCTGACTTTTCATACCGATTTTCATTAAATTCTGTTTATCCTTTTCTCGTGACTCGGCTCTGACATGGACTTGGTAACAAAACTACAAATTCATGAATATATCTGTGATGATAGCCGGTACGGTAACAATGTGTAAGACATAAATGTTCTGAAATATAATACTGTATAACTTTAGTTATGTGGGATTTATCGATACGACTACTAATAACATAAATATTTGAGAATTAAATATTAGGCCTTCCCCTATACTACCATTTCACTCAGCGTGAATAAAATTATTTATGGGCTAGATTGTAGCGATTTACTCCCCGACTTCTCATACCGATTTTCATTAAGATAAGACCACTAGTAACATAAATATTTAGGACTTAAATTTTGGGCCTTAACCTAAACTACCATTTCACTCAGCATGAATAAAATTATTTATGGCTTAGACTGTAGCGGCTTATTCCCCGACTTTGAATACAGATTTTCATTAAATTTTCTTCAGCCGTTTTCTGGTGATGCGTGTACAGACAGACAGACAGACAGACAGACAGACAGACAGACAGGCAGGCAGGCAGACAGACAGACATTACGGAAAATTACAAAGTGCATTTCCTTGTTACTGTAGACACGATTGATACAGAAATACCATCCTTTTTAAATTCTGAGCAATGTTCAGACAAAACTTATTTTATATATATAGACTACTGATGTGAAAACACGATTCATATTATTTCCGAAACTTTGATACAATACGTAAATGATCCTCAACCATTCTAATTCGATTCTCCCCTTCAGCAGTCTCAACGCGAATGAGTAGGTTTCGTTTTATAGTGGAATGTTACATTATACCTCTTTATTATAACAGGCTGTCCAGAGAGTAAGCATTTTTCACGATCTCCTGCTTGCAAAAAAAAAAAAAAAAAAAACAATGTTCATTCCACTGGCCGTCTGCAGTCAGATTAGGCAAAACCCTCTTTCCTTAATTATTTTGTGAGACAAATTCAAACTCGGGTATCATTGCAGTAATCGAGACTGATTGGCAGATCTTCGCCCAGCATTTGCCTTCAAGACCTGTGACGTAACCACAACGTCACTGTTGCTGAATCACATCCGCTCATCACCTGCACCCTCACGAAAAGCCCAACGTGAGCACCTCTGCTCTAGAACAGCATGAAATATACAGTGTGGTCGTAACTAAAAGTACGTATTTCTAAGTGCGTACGTATTTATCAATTCTGTATCGATTTAACTTAACATAGAAAAACCAAAGCAAAACCTCGGGGTCAAATACCCCTCCAGAAGTGGAAAACTTCATAATTCCTGGTGGAGAATCCAGTGCACTGATTGATTGATTGATTGATTGATTGATTGATTGATTGATTGATTGATTGATTGATTGATTGATTGATTGATTGATTGATTGATTGATTGATTGATTGATTGATTGATTGATTGATTGATTGATTGATTGATTGATTGATTGATTGATTGATTGATTGATTGATTGATTGATTGATTGATTGATTGATTGATTGATTGATTGATTGATTGATTGATTATACCAGTTTAAGTGCTGTTGCAGCTGACAATGGGGAAGATCGCTGGCAGATTTTCTTTCAGTCTCTCAACAAATTACTTGACGCATTTAATGAAAGATTTCATGAAATAGGTCACGATTTTCTAGATATCTGCTTCGACATTTTCCATTTAGTAAACTGAGCACCCTCCGACATCCAAATGGAGTTAATCGACCTTCAGAGTGGAAACCTTACCCGATAGAAATGGACAGTGGCATTTAATGTAGTTTATTTTTGTTCGTTTGTTTACCAACATCGCCTTCCACTTCTACATTGGCGAGCAGCTAGGATAATGAGTATTTTAGTTTCCACGTATTCGTGAAAACAGATTATCTCTGCCTTAAAAATGTGTAAAAACAGACACAGGTTATTTTTGAAGGGCGATCACTTCTAGAAATACTCTTCCAAAATTTCAGCGTCTTACAGCGCAGAAACGAAGATACATTAAACTGTGAACTAAAAGGGTAAATTTGGTGACGACAATAAGAGAGAAGGGAGGTGGAAGGGAGTATATATTTTTATTTGCTTTACGTCACACTAACACAGATATGTCACGATGGGATAGGAAATGGCAGGGAGTGAGAAATAAGCGTCCGTTTAATTAGCTAATGTACAGCCCCTGAATTTGCGCGATGTTAAAACGGGAAACCGTTGAAAATAACCTTCAGAGCTACCGACAGTGGGGCTCGAACCCACTATCTCCCGAACGAAAGGTCTCAGCAGCGTGACTCTAACCGCACAACCAACTCGTCAAGGAATGCAGAAGAAGTGAAGGACTGTTAAAGTTCATTTAAGTATCACTTTTTTACGTGCTGATTATATTTTATTTCCAGTGGACAGATATCCAGGTCATTTTCAGTATAGCTCACAGTTGTTGCTGCTCATTGCATGTTATGTATATTGACCGAATACAACAAAAATTTACCATCTCAAATATTCTCGTACCGTACGAAATTATTTACAATTTTCACTGTTATATTTTAAGAGCTGCCGCCTCTGTGGTGTAGTGGTTAGCTTGATTAGCTGCCACCCCCGGAGGTCCGGGTTCGATTCCCGGCTCTGCCACGAAATTTGAAAAGTGGTACGAGGGCTGGAACGGGGTCCACTCAGCCTCGGGAGGTCAACTGAGTAGAGGTGGGTTCGATTCCCACCTCAGCCATCCTCGAAGTGGTTTTCCGTGGTTTCCCACTTCACCTCCAGGCGAATGCCGGGATGGTACCTAACTTAAGGCCACGGCCGCTTCCTTCCCTCATCCTTGCCTATCCCTTCCAATCTTCCCATCCCCCTGCAAGGCCCCTGTTCACCATAGCAGATGAGACCGCCTGGGCGAGGTACTGGTCATACTCCCCAGTTGTATCCCCCGACCAAGAGTCTGAAGCTCCAGGACACTGCCCTTGTGGCGGTAGAGGTGGGATCCCTCGCTGAGTCCGAGGGAAAAGCCGAACCTGGAGGGTAAACAGATGATGATGATGATGATGATGATATTTTAAGAGCTGCTTTAAAACATTGCCAATATAATAAGGAATTCAACTGGATAAGCTGTGGCTTGTGGTTGCTTGTGTTTAAATTGTCTCACAAACTCACCAAAAGTCCAATCGTGCTTATTGGGAATAACATCAATTGAGGTATTTATTTGAAGACGTACCGCATATCTACTTGGCAGATTCATTTGTTCTGTTCTCATTCTTTAAACTTGGATGGTAAAGACCTATTTCTTCACTAGTCATCAAACTCACACGTCATTTGGAGGCCAGCTATTATCATCGGACATTTGATAAGTTTTAAATACAACTTACAGAAACTCAATGAACAGGAAAATTCACATAACACTCAGCACTGTGCAACATCAAACATTACACTTGTTGAATTATGTAAATATATTACGATTTACTGAATTAATAACAGGAATTTCAATTTTCTTAGTAGAAATACGGGCTCCGCACCTGTTGTGTAGAGGTTAGTGTGATTAGCCGCAACCCCGGAGGACCGGTTTTTATCCCCCCCCCCCCACTGCCGCAAAATTTGAAAAGTGGTATGAGGGCTGGAACTGGGTCAATTCAGCCTCGGGAGATCCACTGAGTAAAAGGAGTTCTATTCCCACCTCAGCCATCCTCGAAGTGGATTTCCGTGGATTGTCACTTCTCCTCGAGGCAAATGCCGGGATGGTACATAACTTAAGGCCACGGCTCCTTCCTTCCCTCTACCCTGTTTATCATTTCCGATGTTGCCCCCCCCCTCCCCACACAGGGCCTCTATTCATCATAGCAGGTAAGGCCACCTGGAGGTGGTACTGGTCCTCCTTCCCTGTCGTTTCCCCCCGACCCAATATCTCATCCTCCAGGACACTGCCCTTGAGGCGGTAGAGGTGGGATTCCTCGCTGAGTCCGAAGGAAAAACCAACCCTGGAGGGTAAGCAGATTAAGAAGAAGAAATTCGGTCAGCAATCAATCAGTGACGACTGATCTGTGTATAAGTCAGTCGCTCAGGTGGTAGTTTCCCTATCTGCTTTTTACCTAGTCTTTTCTTAATTACTTGCAAAGAATTCAGAAATTTAATGAACATCTCCCTCGGTAAATTATTCCAATCCCCAACTCCTATTCCTATAAACAAATATTTGTCCCAGTTTGTCCTCTTGAATTCCAATATTGTGATCTTTCCTACTTTTATAAACGCCATTCAAACTTATTCGTCTACTAATGTCATTCCACGCCATCTCTCCGCTGACAGCTCGGAACATACCACTTAGTCGAGCAGCTCTTCTTCTTTCTCTCAGTTCTTCCCAACCCAAACATTGCAACATTTTTGTAACGCTACTCTTTTGTCGGAAATCACCCAGAACAAATCGAGCTGCTTTTCTTTGGATTTTTTCCTGTTCTTGAATCAGGTAATCCTGGTGAGGGTCCCATACACTGGAACCATACTCTAGCTGGGGTTTACCAGAGACTTATATGCCCTCTCCTTTACATCCTTACTACAACCCCTAAACACCCTCATAACCATTTACGTGACTAGCCCTACAAAGACCTGTCCTTATATAATAACACCTATGTAGTCCGACACGTTGGTTGAATGGTCAGCGTGCTGGCCTTCGGTTCGGGTTCAGAGGGTCCCGGATTCGTTTCCAATGGCTCGGGGGCTGGGTGTTTTTACTGTCCCCTACAACCCTACAACCCTGCAACTCACGCACCACACATTACACTACCCTCCACCATAATAACACGCAGTTACCTACACATGGCAGATGCCGCCCATTCTCATCGGTGGGTCTGCCTTACAAGGGCTGCACCCGGCTAGATATAGCCACACGAAATTATTATAACAACTATGTACTTACAGTGATCCAAATAAGGAACATCCAACCCATCAACACAGTGATTAAAACTGATTACTGAAATTCACAACCTGACATTTAACCCAGTTTATCATCATAATATTGCCTGTTGTCCATCTCACAATACTGACGATGTCTTTTTTCAGTTGCTCACAATCTTGTAACTTATTTATTACTCTGTCCAGAATGACATCATCCACAATCCCATCCAAGGAATTGCAAATCGTAGCTTGGATTCTTAAATTCCTTATTTTTGCAAAATTTTCTCTTTCTTTCTTAATCTGCTTACCCTCCAGGTCTGGTTTTTCCCTGAGACTCAGCGAGGGATCCCACCTCTACCGCCTCAAAGGCAGTGTCCTGGAGCGTGAGACATTGGGTCGAGGGATACAACTGGGTAGAATGACCAGTATTTCGCCAAGGCGACCTCACCTGCTATGCTGAACAGGGGCCTCGGTGGGGGATCCGAAGACTGAAAGGATAGCCAAGGAAGGGGGGAAGGAAGCGGCCGTGGCCTTAAGTTAGGTACCATCCCGGCATTTGCCTGGAGGAGAATTGGGAAACCACAGAAAACCACTTCCAGGATGGCTGAAGTGGGAACCGAACTTAGCAAAAATTTTACGTGTATATTTCTTTGAATGTGTAAATACAAGAAAATAACACTGTGGCTGTTAATATCGAGTGCAGTATAAATCAAACCGGAGTGCATTGCCGGAAAATGAAATCCCAATACCAAGAAAGAGTTGTGCAAGATAAACGGAATTCGGGAGGCGTGTTTGCACATCTGAAAATGACGCCTATTAAATTTAGTGCTCTAGTCGACAATGACTGGCTGTAAAAACGACACGATGACATTGCAAAGCAAGTTTGCTTTTAATACGTGCTGTGCACGTCGTGAGCGGATCAGCGGAAGTTGAGTAGGTTTCGGTGTACAAGTGGCCACGGGTGGTCAGTGGTCAGACTGCCTTGCATTCCAACCGACCAACCGAGCAGAGGAACGGTGGCCACGGCTCTACCTTCGCTCTACACCTCTATATTCGGGAGGCGGAGAGACACTGGTCCCCACCCTCGGCTCTCCTGAAAATGGTTTCCCGTGGTTTTCCATTCTCTTGCACTAAGGCGAATTCCGGCACTGTTCCTAGTATAGGCCACAGAACACAAATATATAACAGAAGTGCACAACACTTGTTAGAGCGTGGAAGCAAAAATGACGGGAGCGCTCCTAGTGGTCTGGCAGCTAAGTGAGAGTTATGAGAATTTTAGCTTCCAAAGTATCTTCAGGTATGGAAACTTTCGCTTTGTTATTCCGGATATCCCTCCTCTCCAGAAGATTCTCAGTATTTCAACATATTGAATAACGTGTCACAGCGTACAGTTCTTCTCTCACAATGAACATGGCGTGACTGCGCAATATGTTTTACTACTTGTTCATAAATTACTTTGAATTATCACAGTTTCGTGAAAACCACCATGAAACTCTTATATACAAGAAATGACATTAAGTTTATTCAGCGAAAAACGGTCTGTATGGTTTCATTTTTCTAGGTTTTTTTTAAATTTGCTTTACGTCACACTAACAGCGAAGATTTTCGGCGACGGAAGAATGTGGAAGGGCTAGGATTTGGAATGTAGCGACCGTGGTCATAGTTAAGGTAGAGCCCCTGGACTTGCATGCTGCGAAAATAGATAACTTCGGAAAACCGTCTTCAGGGCTGCCGCTAGTTGGATTCGAACCCACCATCTTCTGAATTCAAGCTTACAGCTACACGATCCTAACCGTATGGAAAAGTTCACTCGTTTCCATTTGAAAATTTACAAGCTTAAAAATAAACTTTGTCGCTGGGAGCAGAACCGCAGTATCGCACACTATGACATACCTACGATTCAGAATGCTTAGCTTTGGATGCTTTGTGTTCTGTGGGAGGAACACAAACATAACGTTATCAACCAATAAAAACAATATCATGATGGCATTTAAATATATAAAATCTTTGTTGAAGTTAATGAAAAGTAATTCCTACATTTAAATTTATTAATAAACACTATAGGCGTAAATGACAAAATAAAAAGCAGAGCAAACTAATCTTTCCATCAGGGAAAGGATATGTATATGAATGAAGACAAACCAATCAATCAATGGTCTGCATGTAGAGCTGTCACCCAGGTGTCACATTCGTTACAGTGTACAATGTACAAAAAAAATGCTTACCACTACATAAGTCTTAAAACTGCCCAGGCCTACATACAATCATTTGATCATAAATTCTAGCAAAAAGAAAGCGGTTTAAGAACACAGTTGTTACTGGAATTTGAATTTCTTTATCTTTTTGTCATGTCCTGCTGAATAATTTCTCTTGAACAAATTCTTACAATCCTTTACATACTTGTAAATTGAAAGCAGAATAGCCTCCTGCAAAATTACATTTTCAAGACATTGTTTCCCGCAAAAGTAGCACTTTGGCCTAGAGATGACCATTTTAAAACTATCTTCTAATGTTCCAGTATGACCATAGTTGCCCAAAAATATCTAAAATTAATCATGAATATTAATCAGAAAGTCTTTTATTTGTTCGCTAGCGTACTGCAAGTAAGTTGATGAACTATTTTCTTTGAAAGATGTAAATAAATGGTTTTCAGTCAACTTAGGTAAATACACGTTTTCCTTGCACATATCGCACTCATTATTTACATCTAAAACATTCGAAATATATCCTGCTACATATGTCACAGCTAGATTGCCTTCCAAAAGTTCAGAGTGGTATTAACTGGTCTGACGTAGGCAGTAATTTTGCCTCCAAGATTAAAAGAGCCAGTCCCACTTACTCCATGACTGTCATCACCAGCACTCTTCAAGAACAGGCATAAATTGCTGAGGGAGAAACAATCATCACTCTCACAGTTACTCGTCGTCTTGATGGGCAAAGCCATATTATTTACAATACAGGTTTCCATAGCTACTACAAACTTCAGACATAAAGAATTTGTGGTGGAAATGCCATGCTGTCGAATGCAAAAAGAAAATCGTTGTGTAATGGGCCCTGACGGGGAGTTTCAAATTAAGGTACTTCAATCCCACTTTTCTCAGCCCGTTCCACAAACATATAACAGATCTGCCACCCATCAATGAAACTTAACTTACATGTCTTATCTCTACCAGTTATAAGGCCTATTACTTTCCAGGTCCCTATCTCTTTCAGAATGTCGTCCCAAATCCAATGTCCTGACCGAGCACATCTATACATCTTACTTTCATGGGCATTCTAGTTACAGCTCTTCGAGGAAACCAGAAGTTCGCCGATTTTTTCTACAAATCCTGCTGTGCATATAACTTCTGAGGACAACATTTGTGTAGCTACATATGTTTCAGTTACAGCTGCCACAGTATGGCTTAATTGTGCAGCAGCAATACTAACTTTAATTTTTACATAGCTGCCCTGGAACTTGAAATGTTTTCTCAATTTGGCAGTTTTAAATCTATTTTTATGGTCTACATTGAATACCCTCTCAATGTACTTAAATTTTACCTCCTTTTGATCATCAAGCTGAATATCGTTTTTAATTAAAGCATTTCTGGTATTTTTTGGAAGACGAGGAACATTAAATATTACAGCAACTGCTCACTATTTACAAGAAAATGGAATGGAATGTGTCTATCTAAATTAGCTTAACAAAGATTTCTCAATTTGTCTGATTTCTCAAGCCTTGGTCATAAACAAATTGCAACTGAAGTCGCTGTTTCTAGTTATAATAAACAAAATCAGCTGTGTTAAGGCTACACTACTTACTGAAATTTTGGTGAAATATTAAGCTGTCATTTTCTTCCAAGTGATGTGAATGCCTCTTTTCATGTACAGTAATGCATAATTTGTTACAGCAGGAGACCTTCCCAAACGACCAAAGTCTTCATACCCGCATTATACGTTGTTTGTTAGCCTCATAATATGACGCCGTTTCTAGTGACATTTCATCAAATAGGAGGGCACATATTTGTCATTTCTAGGCATTTTAGAAACCTCTGCTTTAAGCAGTTCAACTAAGGATGAATTACGACCAGTTTCAAAAGGTATTCGAGATACCAAAGACTTCAAAATCCTGACAGAGGGAAGATAAAAGTGAGTAGACAAATACTGATATAATTGGGGCCCACGTTTATAATTGAAAGTACCATAACCTTAGCCCGGCTCCATGGCTAAATGGTTAGCTTGCTGGCCTTTGGTCACAGAGGTCCCGGGTTCGATTCCCGGCAGGGTCGTGAACTTTATCCATAATCGGTTAATTTCACTTGCGCAGGGGATGGGTGTATGTGCCGTCTTCATATTCATTTACTCCTCATTACGGCGCGCAGGTAGCCTGCGGGAGTCAAATCATAAGACCTGCATCTGGCGAGCCGGACTTGTCCTTGGACGCTCCCGGCACTAAAAGCCATACGACAATTCATTTAACCATAACCTTATCCTCAAAATTCCTTTGCATAGCGGAGGGAGATTACTGTATTTTGTTAGTATCCGTAACTGAGCATTGATAAATGATTTAGTGACCCCATTTAAAATATTCATCGATAATTAGAAACTTCTTGGCTTTATGCAGATGTTTCAGTACCTTAAATTCCTCTCTTTCACTTTTTAATACTTTTTCTCGGCTTTGTTAACTTTGCTATTGTGTTCCTGTGAATTTTGTACATTCTTGACATTTTAGTTGTCAAATCATCTTTTTACGCCTGACCCTAAAACGCCTTTTGCCTTTGTTATGGGCGAAGACAAAAAATAATACTAGAAATAATAGCCACTTGTACATGCTGGAAACTTGCAGGAGTGTTTTAACCTGAGGATGTTAGCTCTTCGAAATAAGAAACGATGACATTTGAAACCAACGTTTCAAAACTGAAAACAAAAGAAATGCAAGGAATGAGAAAATATGAATTTAATACAATATTTACAAGTATATTTCCATAACTTACCTTCGCTGTGCTTAGCATCTTTCGGCAGAAAATAAAATCTCACGAAGCTCTGACTGCATGAAGCTTGCAATGAAATTACGAAATTACGAAACTTTAACAGGATTTTTCTCATACTCATATAATATAAAATCGTATAGGACTCATTCGCGGCGGCACATAACAGAACTCCGACGGGCCTAAATTCCGGCACCTCGGCGTCTGCGAAAACCGTAAACGAGTAGTTAGTGGGACGTAAAGCAATTAACATTATTATTATTATTAGAACTCATTCGCTATTTTCCGTTTTATGAGTATGATTACCTTGGCATATGATTTGTGTACAAATTCGGAAATTACAGAAATCCATATTTAGACTGCCTAAGATGGGTTTCGGGTATCCTGTCTTCCGAATACAGACTCACAGCTACACAACCCGTACCGTGTAGAAAACTGGTATGTTGTTGGCCGCCTCTATGGTGTAGTGGTTAGCATGATTAGCTGACACCCCCGGAGGCCCGGGTTCGGTTCCCGGCTCTGCAACGAAATTCGAGGAATATTTAAATGAGGTCACTATATCATTTACCAATGCTCAGTTTCAGAATACTAACAAATCTCCCTCCGCTATGCAGAGGAATTTTGAGGATAAGGTTATGGTACTTTCAATTATACTGTGGGCCCCACTTATATCAATATTTGGCTACTCACTTTTTTCTTCCGCTTCTCAGGTTTTTGAAGTCTTTACTATTTTGAATACCTTTTGACCTTGGCATATAATTTGCGTACAAATTCGGAAATTGCGGAAATCCATATTTAGACTGCCTAAGATGGGTTTCGAGTCTCCCATCCTCCGAATACAGACTCAGCTACACAACCCTTACCGTGTAGAAAAATGGCGGTGTCTTATTTTTTATAATTAAAATTATATTGTTGTCCGCCTCTGTGGTGTAGTGGTTAGCATGATTAGCTGATACCCTCGGAGGCCGGAAGTCGATTCCCGTCTCTGCCACGAAATTTGAAAAGTAGTACGACGGCTGGAACAGGGTCCACTCAGCCTCGGGAGGTCAACTGAGTAGAGCGGGATTCTATTTCAACCTCAGCCATCCTGGAAGTGGTTTTCCGTGGTTTCCTACTTCTCCTCCAGGTAAATGCCGGGATGGTACCTAACTTAATGCCCCGGCCGCTTCCCTCACTCTTCCTTGTCTATTCCATCCAATCTTCCCATCCCGCACAAGGCCCCTATTCAGCTTAGCAGATGAGGCCACCTGGGCGAGGTACTGATCTCCTACCCAGTTGTATCCCCCACCCAAAGTCTCCCACTCCAGGACACTGCCCTTGAGGCGGTAGAGGTGGGATGCTTCGCTGAGCCCGAGGGAAAAGCCAACCCTGGGGGAATAAACAGATTAAGAAGAAAAGACAGAAAATTATGTTGTTTATTTAACGTCCCACTAACTACCTTTGCGATCTTCCGTGCTACCTAGATATCGGAATTTTGTTCCGCATTAGTTGTCTTACGTGCCAGTAAATCTATCGACAGGAGGCTGACATATCTGAGCGCCGTCAAATACTGCTGGACTGAGCAAGGATTTGACCCACAGATTGGGCTCAGAAAGCCAGCGCTCTATCATCTGAGCCTTATAGCCTTGTCTTCTTCTTATTATTATTATTACCCACGCATGACAATCAACATCAAATTGAACGTGCTTACCGACAAACAAAAGGCGAAGAATGATTATACAAGTTAAATTACGCTGAAAAATATAGCCGATGTGTGAAATAAAACACGAGCGGATATCAAACTACCAAACACATACTTCCTTTTCTAACAGCATGTATCGAGAATGTGAATACCCACTGCTGAGTGAGTGCAGTGCAGTTCACTACAAAATGATCTGATAATCGTGTTTCGCCGTCAAGTGAGGACCGTTTCTCTTGGGATAGGCTTTCCTTGCTCCAGCCTGGCAATCACGTTAGAAAGCCATCAAGCTTAGCTCGCCCTTGTAATAGTGTTACTGCCGACTGTGCCTCGCAGGCTGCCTACTCAACTACCGCTGGGGACAGCAAGGCGAACACAAATATCTAACTTTTACCACAAAATGAGGGTAAGTTACACCTTCTAGATCCGTACGTAATATTAAATTCTGGGTACGAACGCTAATATAATAATAAATCATAATATTAATTATCGTAAGAAAAATGTTATGTGCTAACACAATGCAACAAGATTTATCAAACTACATAATTTAGAAACCTAACACAAAGTATTTTTACTTAATAATAATAATAATAATAATAATAATAATAATAATAATAATAATAATAATACCGAGCCCGATAGCTGCACTCACTTAAGTGCGGCCAGTATCCAGCTTGCGTCAGGGAGATAGTGGGTTCGAATCCCACTGCCGGCAGCCCTGAAGATTTTTTGGGGTTTCCCATTTTCACACCAGGCAAATGCTGGGGCTGTACCTTAATTAAGGCCACAGGCGCTTCCATCCCACTCCTAGCCCTTTCCTGTCCCACCGTAGCTATAAGACCTACTGCGTCGGTGCGACGTAGGCCTAAAGCCAATAGCAATAATAATAATAATAATAATAATAATAATAATAATAATAATAATAATAATAATAATAATAATAATAATAATGTTATTAGCCTTCACTGAAATACATAGGCACCACTAGTATCTCTGGGTTTTTATAACAGGCAGACATTTATCAATGTATAAATCAGTATAGTAAGACGCCTTTTATTTTAAAGTAAATGAAAGCAATTGAACTAAAATTAAATGGTTTTTAGATACGTTTTAAAATCATTGGTTACTGAGTGGCATTTGGATGTATTTAATCAGACGTATCAATTGTATCTCCTCCCGAATCGGTCGAGCTATTGGTGGTATTGGGTTCCTGATCACTATCTTCATCCCTACTTTACAAACCAATATTTTACACTATTCTCTCATTCTCCTGTTCGTTAGTGCGTCACGGCACCAGTATTTTTTCTCGAAATCTTTAACTTTTACACACCCTTTCATTCAAACTTCTTCGGTCACTTCTCATATGCAGCGACTTGTTAGTTATTTCAAAGCCGACAGGGGAGACTGGAAACATTTGTTTGCGGCTAATTTTTGTTTCAATAAGTTAAAAATGAATAAAATTGCATTTAGGTCGATCCTGGCTCCGTCCGGTGGCATTTGAAGGTGCTCGAATACGTCAGCCTCGGATTGGTAGGTTTACTGGCACGTAAAAGAACTCCTGCGAGACTAAATTCCGGCACCTCGGCGTCCTCGGAAACAAAGAAAGTAGTAAGTGGAAAGTAAAACCAATAACATAATTATTATATTGTCAAAATGGGAAACTGTAAGAATCTCAATCTAAGGATGCCTGACGTACGGTCTCTAGAGAGTAATATTTATGTCCGAACTCAGGTACACTGAGCCATATTAGAGATTGGAGACATAATAATAATAATAATAATAATAATAATAATAATAATAATAATAATCGGATCGGCACTTAATATAGATCAGGTCCAGTTTTACGGCTTGGTGCCTCCCCACGGGAGGGATGTATTCACTTTTGCGTTTTTCTATGGTGTTTGGTATTGTGGTGTGCTGTATGTATAGATATTTCACTTTTGGAATATGTACTTATGTAAATAAGGAGTTGTGCACAAATGTACATCGAGTGTGAGCTCATTGGTTGACGCCGCGTACGTAGGTCCCCAAACGGTAAGTCACAACATAGTTCGCTAACGTAGAAACAAAATCTAGTAGATCTCATCTGCATTATGTAAAAATCTATGCTTAACGTTTTATAAAGTAGAACTACTGCAAACAAGTGCAACTTGACTTCTTCATTTGAGTTCCGGAAGCGGGAAGGTGGGATTGTTTAGTAGTAAAGCATTGTGGATTAATGTTAAACATAGCAAAGAGTAGCCTTCAGTGAGTTGCGAGAAAGTTATTCAAGTTTTATTTTCGTAGTATCATTCTTATCTAATTACGAGACTATTTCTAAAACAGTCGCGTGAAGTGATCAACGACAGCGAATGCGGGTTTCCAGAGTTCACTGTGCCACGTGGTTAGGAAAATAGCGCCGCCACTTCTCCAATCAGAGCGAAAAGATGGATCACTACAATTGTTACCTTGTTTACATTAGGACGTGTTCTAAAATTGAAAAGATCATCGATAAAGGGAAGTGTATGAAGACGAACAAGAACACCCAGCCCCCATGTCAAAGGAATTAACCACCTCCTTCTGCCACTTTTCCCACTCCCTGGTGGGGTCGCAGTTGCGAAGTGTGTCACACTTCTGGACTTGACTCTGTTTTATTATAGAAAACCATTTCTGACCCCAACCCTGTGTGTAAGGATGTATTCACTATTGCAGGCATCTATTGTGGTTAGTAGTGCCGTGTGTTGTGTACATTTGAAGAGGCATGTATTAAGAGAAATACGAAAACTCAGTTTTCGAAGCATGAGAAGGAAACAGACCCGATTAAAATCCCCGAACTTGCTGGGAATCGAATGCAAGACTCTCTTAACAGAAGGCCTCGACGCTGACCATTCAGTCAAAAAGCTGTTCGATAATAATATTGGTTTTTCTTTCCACTAATTACATTTACGGATTCCGGAAACACCGAGGTGCAGAAAATTTAGCTGTTCAATTCTTTGCTATATCCTTCAAATAAAATCATGTGACTTCTAGGAAAGCTACGTGTCTAGTGCATTAGTATCCAACATCATTTTAGTACATTGGTACTTACTATTTATAATTATGTAAGTTGCTTGATGGAAACCCCTTGATTTAATATGAACTTTACAGAAACGTCAGAATGTCGGATTTGTGTTTCGCAGGAGTTCCATAATGTCCCGGAAGTCATGGACATACACTTGGCGCATTCGAAAATCCTCAGATACAAGCGACCTCAGACGGGTCTGATCCCGGTATCTTGGGAAATATTTTCTGGCAAATATTTTTTTTTTAGTGAGGTAGAATCCGAATGCTCTCCAAAATATCAATACGTATTTTCTGAAACGAATTTTGTACACCTCTTTTGAAGTAATATGTTAACAGGCTGATATCTCAAGGATACAAGAGTACGAAATGGAACGAATGATGTCTTGGAAATGGTCCACCCGTTAGTCGCTGCCAGACCGCAACCCCTCTTTTAATATGGCGAAGCACCAAATCGTGGTTTAAGTTGTCGCTTGGGAGTGATTTATGCAGTTTACACGAACGAATTAAACTGGAATCAGAACACATTAATCCATGGATCTGATTGTTTTTACGACCATTCTCCATGATTTGTGTTCTGAAAGTTTGGAAGAGAAGTGGGTTCAGACTGCCAGCAATATTGGGGCTTACAGGTGGTTTATGGTCTAATGAAACAGAACTGAATTTGCCAACACGCGGTATCCGTTATGCATAAGTTTTAGATAATTAAAATTAGGCTTGATGGAAGGTGTGCGTTATTTAGGAATCTCATATGGATTCCTTCAGTTATAATGTCGGCATGAAATGAAGCGTAGTTGTAAATCCATTATCATCTTCAAACATTTGTGCTCCAAACCGTTATAGATAATAATAATAATAATAATAATAATAATAATAATAATAATAATAATAATAATAATAATAATAATAATACAAAGACGGGCACGATTTTACGGTCATCTGAAAAGAATGGACGGAAAAAAGTTATTTAAAGAAATCTTTCACTTTTTTGATTCAAACCCCAAAACCACAATTGCCTGGTTTAGAAATACCAAAGAAGACCTGCAAATGCTACATATCTCAGCTGAAGACGCCCTTAACAGAGATCTCTTCCGCAAGAAAATATTGACGAACGGGCTAAACCGAGACGAGCAACCGAAGAGAAGACACGGTGCCCCTTGGACAGAGGAGCGTAAGCAGGCCCACTCACAAAGAATGAGGGAAATTTGGGCTCTAAAGAAGGCCAAGTTCAGTGTCAAATGCAACAAGACTTAACGTGGTCCTTGATGGCCCCAGTGAATTTTATATATATATAAAATAATAATAATAATAATAATAATAATAATAATAATAATAATAATAATGTTATTGGATTTACGTCCCACTAACTACTTTTACGGTTTTCGGAGACGCCGAGATGCCGGAATTTAGTCCCACAGGAGTTCTTTACTTGCCAGTAAATCTACCGACACGAGGCTGACATAGATGAGCACCTTCAAATACCACCGGACTGAGCCAGGATCGAATGAACTCCACAATTCTGGCTTGGTCACACGGGGAAATACGCATTGCACGTGAAGAATAAACACTAGCTGAAAATCGCG
Organism: Anabrus simplex; assembly: GCF_040414725.1. NCBI lineage: Eukaryota > Metazoa > Arthropoda > Insecta > Orthoptera > Tettigoniidae > Anabrus > Anabrus simplex. The sequence goes on from NC_090266.1 coordinate 527,048,065, forward strand.
CTGCACTGTATACGTTAATGCCAGTCTTCACCTGAAATGGCTTTGTTCAACCCAGGCTCTGCTGTATTGTAAACAAATAACTGAATTACTTGTGTGTATATAGGCTAGTGTTCTCTACACCGACAACAGGGCTACACACGCTCTACCACATAACGTCCCTAATCCAACAATATTCCTTTTTTGCTAGTGGCTTTACGACGCATCGACACAGATAGTTCTAATGGCGACAATGGGATAGGAATGGCCTAGGAGTTGGAAGGAAGCGGCCGTGACCTTAATTAAGGTACAGACCCAGAATTTTCCTGGTGTGAAAATGGAAAACCCCGGAACAACAACTTCATGGCTGCCGGCAGTGGGATTTGAACCCACTATCTCCCGGATGCAAGCTCACAGTCGCGCACCCCCAACCGCCCGGCCAACTCACCCGGTGAACAATATTCCAAAAGCATTTTTGAGGTGTATGGGCGGGGAAAATATCACACTCCAAGTCTGGAGAAAATTCGAAATTTCTGACTTCAGAACGACATGTACCCCAACCGTGAATCTTGGTTAAAGAATGACTTCCCTAGCGGACATGCACGGGATAAAGAGAACGTAACATTTCGATAAGTATATGTTTAATGTCATAAATTTCCGTAGAAAACAAATTAAGATTTCTGGAACTGCCATTGTTGTGTATGATTCTGGAGAATCGCGAGAACTAAAGTGAGCTTGCTGTGGCAGTAACCTTTCAGGAGCTGTACCGACTGTGTGATAGCCATTACATCAGTCTCCTGCTTTTATAACAACTTTTATGTGAGACTGTCGTTTTAGAGTGCCGCTTGGTGATATTCCGGCATGACGTGCTTTTTTATATTCACCAGAACGACCCTCCCTCAAAGACGTATTTTAAGCGGAACACTCTAGGGGTCGTAGCTATAAAGGATAGAGTACCTGGTATATGCTCGTCTGCTTCTCCTCCACTGTCACAGCTCAAATCTGAACAGCAGTGAGGGTTGCCCACAATCTTCTTACAATTCAGATATTCACCTGATAGTTTTCTTGATCACGGAACAGTAACAGCATGTTTGACTAAGCTTAGAACTCATTAAATATATGAAGCTTACAAGAGACATTAGAAGAAATATTTCCTAATGAAAGGTAATAATATGATGTGCGCAGTATTAAATCTGTGTTATTGCTCCTGACTCATTTAAAGCCCAGAAATAACAACATCATCAGTTCCATTTAGGAAATGCACGTATATCAAATATCTCCTAACTTATGTTACTATTTGTCTGCTTCGGTAATAATTGCGTTCAGATCCAGAAATTTTGTCTTGGCCATAAATTTTAATATTATCTCAGAAATTCATTTGAGAAAAATAGTGGAAAATATTAAGTGTGAGCACTACAATTCGCCATTTAAATTCCTTTCTTCATCCATTGTCGATCTCATGGGCTTGGCTTCAGGGCAGGGATTTTTACCCCAAGATCTGACAGCTGGCATGAGGTCTACTCAGCCTACGTGAGCAATTGAAGAGCTGCCTGATGGTGAGACAGGAGCCCCGGAGAAGAAAGTCAACAAGCCTGGAGGATTCACTGCTTTCACCACGCGTCACTTCGTAATCTGCAGGCCTCTGACCTGAACAGCGGTCACTTAGTAGGTCAAGGCCCATCGGGGTTGTAATAACCAATGAAAGAGATAAAATTACCCCTGACGTTTTTTCTATCTGGTATGAACATGTAGTCAATAGCCAGTTTTCCATTAATTATCTAAATAATCGATGGTATTCATTTTAGTTTTATTTCTATCTATCGACTGCTTTACATTTATCAAATTGATCACCCATATAAAATTAATCTGGATGTTTATTACGTGCTTATCAACTAAAATCCAAGTTATCACATCATGTCCATTTTATCATCGTGTGTTGTTATTTTTGAAGTCAATAATATTTTCGTACTTCTATCTGATTGCATTCAGCTACCAGAACAATGACACAACAGAGGATAACGCAAAATTAAGACGATGCTTGTAGGGAACGTGATAGCAGTCAACTCTAGTACCGGAATAAACATAAAAACATGGCGCAACAGCCCCGAAGGGCCTTGACCTGCCAAGCGAACGCTGCTCAGCCCGAAGGCCTGCAGATTATGAGGTGTCGAATGGTCAGCACGACAATTCCTCTCGGCCATTATTCTTCGCTTTCTAGGCTGCCACCTCACCGTCAGATATCTCCTCAATTGTTATCATGTAGGCTGAGTGCATCTCGAACCAGCCCTCAAATCCAGGTAGAATTCCCTGACCTGGCCGGGAATGGAACCCGGGGCCTCCGGGTAAGGGGCAGGCGCCCTACCCCTTAACCGCGGGACCAGCTATCGGAATAAACCACTTGGTAGAATTCCAAATCAATTCCAATCAATTCCAATTCATCACTTGAAAGGCTGAATTTACCATACCTACAAGCTTCGTACTAAACTGGATAATAATATAGACGCTTACCTGGCTGTGAGGGGTGTATTATAAATAATACACCGGACTTTGCCTATAAGCAAATAAGGTGGACGTTTTCCATTCATTAATAAAACTGCCGGAGGGCAGTAGAAAGTGATACACAATTTAGTGAAATCTGTACAACAATCACTTCTCTAAAAATCAATTTTAAGAAAAATCTTTATATGAGTTCCAACCATCTCAAATAGATCTAAGTGAAGGCTTCCAGCACATCGAGACTCAACTTCAAGATCGGCTGACGTACAATTGAACACATAAATGGATAAGCTGGGAATAATGTATGGTGATACTCGTTGTTTAAAGGGGTTCAACATCTAGGTCATCGGGCCTTGAATAAAGTAGCATCAACCGGGAAGAAGAACGGAGTTCTTAAATTCACGACGAAAATGTTTACATAGAATTACTATCGTCTTTTGGTAGAATCAAATTAATATCTCATTACTATTTTAGGAATAAAGAGCCATTCTGTGTTTTCTCCACCGATGCTGAAGCGTGTCACATTGAACAGTGCATTTTTAGTTAAATCAATGTACAGTAAATTTGTACAGTCAGTTAATTTAAAATTTCACTCCTTTTCCCACAGCACGTGCTATTTCAAAATCAGCAAGCCTCGTGTATTATGTCTGAAGTTTTATCAGGTTTTCTAAAAATCATGTGAATGCCACTTAGTTCTCTTGAGCGTAACACCGTACAAATAGCATATAACACACAGTTTTCAATTTTCAGGAATTATAATTATAGTTTATTATCAATTCCCAAATATTCTCCCTTTTTAAAAACTTTTTTTAATATTTCCCAAAATTTTCCAACATGCGCACCAGTCCAGTAGTTCATTTCTCTGTTAACAACTCCGGTAGCATGAGATTTTCTCGTTAATTCCTCCATGTCTGCGCATATGTTAGATGATTTACTTTAGCAGATGACAATGTTAATTCTAATACAAGGGTTTCATTCCTTTCTTACAAAAGGGAATCCGTAACATCAACACGTGTTTAAAGCTACGCGATATTTTCATACCATTCTAGGATGTCGGACTACAGTCGGGGATTTTAACCACCATTAGTTAATTCCAATGGGCCGGGGGCTGGGTGTTTGTGCTGTCCCCAACATCCCTGCAACTCACACACCACACATAACACTATCCTCCACCACAACAACACGCAGTTACCTACACTTGGCAGATGCCGCCCACCCTCATCGGAGGGTCTGCCTTACAAGGGCTGCACTCGGCTAGGAATAGCCACACGAAATTAAAATTACTACTCTGCAAAATCACTTCGTGTGCTTTAATTAAGTTTATAGATACATTTTTAGTATACGAGACAGTCATCGATATTTCTCGGGATTGAGTCAGCGATTACGGCAGGGCCTCTCAAACGCCCAAAATCTCACGCGTGCAAAGCGAGGCGCAAGAGCTCCGTGCACTGTGCATCGGTGTCGCTCGGTGCCGCTCGGTATGGCTCGGATCAACGCTTCGTCTCTGGGCTACTCGGCTATGCTCGGCTCTACTCGGCTATACTCGGCTCAACTCAGCCCGGATTTGGAGCGCTACGGCGCAAGTGGGGGAGAGGGAGACAGGCGGAGCGAGCGAGAGAGGCGTGAGGAAAGAGAGAGTTAGCGCTATTGCTCCAAATCGAGGAGTGGGGGGTCTGCACTCTGGTCAACCAAGCCAAGTCGTCTTTTGCACCGTGCACAGTGCATGCACCACGCGCATGCACCCTGAGAGGCCCTGGATTACGGGCTCAGAAGACCAGATCTTCACGATCCAGGTCAACAGGACGGGACACAGAATCCATGAAGTGATATCGACTTACGTATACCCTGCCCTCTTACATTTGCCTAATTACAATGTTTACACTACTTTTGGAAATGGTGCCGATGTTCGATTATGTGCCCAAGATGTCTCCATTAATTAAATGTTAATAAAGTTAATACAAATCTTTGGGAAGTAAATAACATTCACAGGTATGGGCGAAAGGGATATAAACGTAATCAGGAACGTTCCATGCACCTCCTGCGTGTCGAGTGATTTCTCTCGTTTAAATGAAGTTGCAAAATGTCGAAGGTGACGCGCTGCTGAAAGAAAAAGGCACTTCAATATTCGAGAACGCCGCAGCTACTGCCACCTAGGTAAAATTCGCCGAGAACCTTAATTACTTCCCGTACAAGCGTCATAAAGTGAGTCACATCACCCACTAATCTTATGAAGTTTGGAGTATGGATTAGAAAAAGAGCCAGGAGAGTACTCGAGGCAACAGGAGTGAGAATATGTAGTTACACTTGCGCGTCTCAAACTCGGTGTCTATATTGCTTTCTGTTAAGCGGATTATGAGCCAACACTCCACTCCCGTGATGCGATGGCAGTCAGGCTTCCAGCCAAATGCGACGAGGATAAGCATTACAATTTAAAACAGGAATATGAACAGAACGTTTCTTATTATATAAAATAATCAAAAGGATCGGATTCAAGAAAGTAAATAATTTGTCCGTAATTCTCATACCTAGGTACATATCCCAAGACTCTTCTAAACTCCTCTCTTGCCTAGTAAGTCGACAAGTGCAATCAAAGCGTGTATTCATTAGGAAATATGTCCTTAACCTTACATTTCTTGAAAACGTAAACCGCTGTATTAAGTCTATGAATATGTTATAAGAAATGCTCTTGTGAAAGCAGAGAAAAAAATGAAAGCGTCATTGTAGGGAGGTTGCCAAAGAGATATGCTTGGGTCACCCAAAAGAACGTCAGTTCGAGTCCCGATTAGGAAGTCTATATATATGGAAACGAGTCTTCCACGTTGGCGGAGATACTATGACCTACAGTTAAAGGAAAGGGTTAGGAGTGGAAATGAAGCGGCCTTGGCCCCAATTAAGGCACAATACGGAAAATCATCTTCAGGGCTGCCAACAGTGGGGTTCGAACCCACTATCTCTCGGATGCAAGCTAACAGTTACGTGCCTCTAACCGCACGGCCAACTCTCCCGGCAACCTAGAGTTCGTTCATTCTAAAGCAGAATTGAGAACCATGTTGTTTTCAGGGGACGAAAGTAGCTGAACATAGAACTGACCATTGTCTTCCTCCTGTTGATACAAGTAGTGGAAACCATTATACTTCGCTCCACTTAGGACCTCCATGATGTACTGAAGATGGCTTCACTTTGATTTTTGTATCACTGAAAATCGAAATATATTTCGATCTAAATTTAGATATTTTACACATGTGTCTCGGACCATACTAATATGATAAAACTTTTACATTTTGTATCACTGAAGACCAATATCAATTCGCCCAATGAAATTCTCACGAAAAGAAAACAGTTTGAAACACTTCAGGAGAAATTTAAGCCTTCTCGCTGAGCTCTGAGATAAAGGAATGTACAATATTCGAGGACGTTTAGGGGATGAGATGGCCCGAGCAGCTCGTCACTGCCTTTACACCAAAGGTGACCGCGGCTCAAATTCAGTCAATGCAAGTGAGATTTTCGAAGTGAAATATCACGTTCCTGTGGTTTGTATTCCACGTAAAATTGGAGATCCCGGGGCATGATCACAGGGATCCCCGTGTATAATATAGTTCTTATCGGTATTCGTAAACATTACAAGTTCACCGAATAAAAAAATAGTTACCCTGGAGAAATCGCCCTAATACCGTGTAACACCGCCTCCAGCTTTGATAACCGCCTCGATTCGGTGAGGAAGGGAGCCCACAAGTTTCCACCTGTATGCAATGTTCAGTTGTAGAGACTCGCTGATGATCAGTGTCACTGAACTGCGGGCACGCCCATTTCTGCGTTTCGTCCGTTGTTCCAAATAGCCCAACACATTTTCAATGGAATTAAGAATAGGGGATTTAGCGGGCCAGTAGAAGTGTGACAGGGTGTTGGTGTGTTCATCAAACCAGTCAAGTATGCCCTGTGAACATTGCTGCTGTCATCTCGGAAGATGGGAGTATCCACAGCATACTCATCATGCAGATATTGAATGAAGGACAGAATTTGATCAGCGAGAATGTTGAAATAAACATCCTTGTTAATGTTCTTGGTGACCTGAATGAGTACGAATAGTGCGAAAAACACCCACAAAGCATCACACAACTACCTCCGGCCATAACTACACCCTCCACACACTCCGGATTAAACACATCATTGGGCCGTCAGTACACTCGAAGCCCCGTGTCACTTGAAAACAGACAAAATTGTGACTCGTCGGAATACACTATACGCCTCCAGCCAGTGACTGTCCACATACGGTATTGTTAGGCCCATCGAATACGTTGAACTTTACGTGCCGCTGTGAGCAATGGACTCTTACGACGTAAGGAACTCCAAATGTTAATTGCATGCAGTTCACTTCGCAATGTTCGCTCGGAAAATGGTTGGGTTGGACCTTCATTCTCAGACAGCAGCATTTCCTGTCTGAACTGAAACCGATTTTCATTGAAAAGGCGTGACACTCGTTCCCGGTACTTATCAGTTAGGATCTTTTTACAACTGCAGTTCTTAGACCATGTTCCACCATTCTCGACAGACATGGTAGACAGTCGGCGCTGATACACCAACACATCGGGCAATTTCATTCATTGTGTGGTTATGGGCACGTCTAAACACGAGAGCTCCCTTTGCCAGTCCATCACGACATTGCTTCGATTCATCTTGATGCCCTGTTTTCATACAACCAACTGACACACACACACACACACACACACACACACACACACACACACCACTTATATGGCATGGTCATATGCTAGCGGTGAAGGGTACCATGACCGCCTGGTACCTGTGCAACACCATACACATCGCTCCGAACCGACCAGTGTGAGAGGGTGTCTAATTTTATTCGAGTATGATTATTTACAACTTGTTTGTTCTTCTCTGTACTGGAAGTAATTATTATATCGAGTGAGCTGGCTGCGTGGTATGCGCCGTGTAGCTGTTAGCTTCATTTGGACCTCCACCATCGGCAATGCCTGAGGATTGTTTTCTGCCAATTTTCACACTGGACAAATGTTCGGTGTATACCTTCATTAAAGCTACGGTCGCTTCATTTTAAGTCCTAACCATTCACTAGCAAAAGTAGTTTTTCTAAGTAATAAATACATTCCGTAATTATGACTCTGCCTCTTCTAAGTTCTTGAATATTTCTTGTTTGTTATTTATGGAAATGCGTTATTATTATTATTATTATTATTATTATTATTATTATTATCATTATTATTATTGATACAGGGATTTATCTTGGAACGCAGAAGTAAGGAATCGCGTCGAATGAATAGCTGGACAGGGGATCTCAAACCCCATGGCACTACAGCCCTTGATGGACCTTGGCCTACCAAGCGACCGCTGCTCAGCCCGAAGGCCTGCAGATTACGAGGCGTCATGTGGTCAACACGACGAATCCTCTCGGCCGTTATTCTTGGCTTTCGAGACCGGGCCCGCTATCTCACCGTCAGATAGCTCCTCAATTCTAATCACGTAGGCTGAGTGGACCTCGAACCCGCCCTCAGGTCCAGGTAAAAATTCCTGACCTGGCCGGGAATCGAACTCGGGGCCTCCGAGTAAGAGGCAGGGAGGCTACACCTACACCACGGGATAGGCAGACAGGGGATCACCCAAAGCAAAAATTTACTCTAATTAAAATTGGACATTTTATTTATATCCTCTCTTAAAACCCAAATCGTGAAATCTGATGATTTAACAAGAAGTAGTTGAAAATTTACTTGAGAATTTTCACATTAAACAACGAGCTCGTCAGCTCCAACAATAAATTGGACTTATAAGTCCTTAATGAGGTACGGGATTATTTCGGAGAAACTCCCAGTGATTAACCTACATATGAAAGAGCAGAATTTATTGCTCCCGACAGGTACATCATTATGAAAGAGCCTAATTGCTCCAAACAGGTACACATTATAGAGTATGAGCTCCAAAAATATAGAGGCTAGCCGCCATAAAGCGATATATCGCTTGTTAAATTCGCAATAACGCTATTACTGGGCGAGTTGGCCGTGCGGTTAGGGGCGCGCAGCTGTTAAACTGAATGCAAAGTTAGTCCCGCACACCCTAACAGATGGCCAGAAAGAGGAAAGAACATGGTTAAAATTCCCGACCCTGCCGGGAATCGAACCCGGGACTCCTGTGGCCAAAGGCCAGCACGCTAACCACTTAGCCATGGAGCCGGAATTTTTAGTAGTAGTAGAAGTAGTATAACCTTTCAAGGTCCGGGTTAGCTACTACACATTTCATGTACTCCTTTGACTTGTATTTCGGACAAAGGAATTTTCAGGCGTTTCCTACTATGTCAGAAAAGTTCCAGGACTGAGGTCGTAAAAAATAGAAAAGTTGCAATTACCAAGTAATGATCTTAGGTCCAGTCGAAGTAGTCCCCTTAGCCATCTACAACATAATTGCCAGCGTTTCTGGAGGTCCTGGAAACAAGCAGGGAAATTGCCAACTGCGATGCTTGTAAGCTCATGTGTCACAGTTCGTTGAATGTCTGCGATGTCTTAATGAAGCTTTCCTTCCAGTCCCAATTTCACTCGCGGAAACAAGAAAAATTCGCATGGCGAGAGGTCGGGCGAATATAGTGGACGTGGGACAACAGTGACGGAATGTCTGGCCAGATACTCGGTAAGAGATAAAGCAGTGTGAGGTCTTGCATTGCCATGCAGTAAGAACCAGTCCAGCGACTGCTACAAATCAGGGCAATGACGTCGAATTGCTTGTCGCAAACGGTTCAAGACTTCGACGTAAAGAGTTTGGTTCACTGTTTTACCTGGTGGAACGTACTCATGGTGAGCTAACCTTTACTGTCAAAGAATGCGATCAACATTTTCTTTGCTCTCGAAGGTTGACGTTTGGCTTTTTTCGAAGCTGGTGATCCAGGATTCCGCCATTCTTCACTTTGACGCTTCGTGTGGAGGTCATACTGGTAACATGAACTTTCATCCCCAGCAATAGTCTTTGTTGGAAATGTGGGCTCATGCTGGCTCTATCCAGTATTTCGCAGAAATTATTCGTCTTTCCTCTTTCTGGCCGTCTGTTAGGGTGTGCGGGACTAACTTTGCATTCAGTTTCCGTTTCCCTAAATCGTCGCATCAAATCTTATAACACACGTCATGATTCAAATTAAGCTCTTCTGATGTTACACGACCGTCTTCTTGCAATAACTGTCTTATACGTTCTACATTTGCTTCGGAACGTGCTGTAGACAGGCGGCCAGTTCTGGGATCGTCTTGCACTGAATTTTTGCCTTTCCTAAAAAAAATTTAATTTCCTAAACCTTTTGTCCTCCTCTGCGAACCATGTGACCTTGGCACGGTGGGGAGGCTTGCGTGTCCCTATGAAGCAGATCGCCGAGCCGCAGGTGCAACCATATCGGATGGGTATCTGTTGAGAGACCAGACTAACGAATGGTTCATCGAAAGGGGGGTAGCAGCCTTTCGGTAGTTGCAAGGGCGGCAGCCTAGATGATTGACTGATACGGCCTTGTAATAATACTCAACATGGCTTAGCTGTGTTGATACTGCTACACGGCTGAAAGCAACGGGAAACTACAGCCGTAACTACCTCCCGAGGACATGCAGCTCTCTCTGTATGAATGATGTACTGATGATGGCTTCCTCCCGGGTAAAATATTCCGGAGGTAAACTAGTCCCCCGTTCGGATCTCCGGGTGGGGACTACACGAGAGGGGGCGATCATCAGGAAGATGGATACTGACATTCTGCGAGTCGGAGCGTGGAATGTTAGAAGTTTGAATCGTTGTGGTAGGTTAGAGAATCTGAAAAGGGAGATGGATATGCTAAAGTTAGATGTAGTTGGTATAAGTGAAGTACGTTGGCAGGAAGAACAGGATTTTTGGTCAGGCGACTACAGAATTATCAACACGAAATCAAACAGGGGAAATGCAGGAGTTGGTTTAATAATGAATAAGAAAATAGGGCAGCGGATAAGCTACTACGACCAGCATAGTGAAAGAATTATTGTCATCAAGATAGACACCAAACCAATGCCGACCACAATAGTGCAGGTCTATATGCCTACTAGTTCAGCGGATGTTGAAGAAATTGAAAGAATATATGAGGAGATAGAAGATTTAATACAATATGTAAAAGGTGATGAGAATCTAATTGTGATGGGAGACTGGAATGCCGTGGTAGGCCAAGGAAGAGAAGGTCGTACAGTAGGAGAATTTGGATTGGGACAAAGGAACGAAAGAGGAAGTCGGCTGGTTGAATTCTGCACTGATCATAATTTAGTCCTTGCCAATACTTGGTTCAAACACCACAAACGACGGCTGTATACGTGAACGAGACCTGGAGACACTGGAAGGTATCAAATAGGCTTCATTATGATTAGGCAGAGATTCAGAAACCAGGTGTTGGATTGCAAAACTTTCCGAGGAGCAGACGGGGACTCTGACCACAACTTGTTGGTCATGAAATGCCATCTGAAGTTGAAGAAATTGAAGAAAGGAAAGAATGCAAAAAGATGGGATCTAGACAAGTTGAAAGAAAAGAGTGTGAGGGATTGTTTCAAGGAACATGTTGCACAAGGACTAAATAAAAAGGCTGAAGGAAACACTATAGAGGAAGAGTGGAGAGTCATGAAAAATGAAGTCAGTAGGGCTGCTGAAGAAATGTTAGGAAGGAAGAAAAGATCAACTAAGAATCAGTGGATAACTCAGGAGATACTAGACCTGATTGATGAACGACGAAAATACAAGAACGCTAGAAATGAATAGGGCAGAAAAGAATACAGGCGATTAAAGAATCAAGTGGATAGAAAGTGCAAGGTAGCTAAGGAAGAATGGCTGAAGGAAAAGTGCAAGGATGTCGAAGGCTGTATGGTCCTAGGAAAGGTAGATGCTGCATACAAGAAAATCAAGGAAACCTTTGGAGAAAGGAAATCTAGGTGCATGAATATTAAGAGCTCAGATGGAAAGCCACTTCTAGGGAAAGAATACTAAGCAGAAAGATGGCAGGAGCATATCCAACAGTTGTATCAAGGTAAAGATGTAGATAATTTGGTTCTGGAACATGAAGAGGCTGTTGATGCTGATGAAATGGGAGACCCAATTTTGAGGTCAGAGTTTGACAGAGCTGTGAGTGACCTAAATAGGAACAAGGCACCTGGAATTGATGATATTCCCTCTGAATTACTGACTGCCTTAGGAGAAACCAGCATGGCAAGGTTATTTCATTTAGTGTGCAAGATGTACGAGACAGGAGAAGTCCCATCCGATTTTCGGCAGAATGTTGTTATACCTATTCCCAAGAAAGCCGGTGCTGACAGGTGTGAAAACTACCGCACCATTAGTTTAGTATCTCATGCCTGCAAAATTTTAACACGTATTATTTACAGAAGAATGGAAAAACAAGTTGAAGCTGAGTTGGGAGAAGATCAATTTGGCTTCAGAAGAAATGTAGGAATACGTGAAGCAATCCTGACTTTACGTCTGATCTTAGAGGATCGAATCAAGAAGGACAAACCCACGTACATGGCATTCGTAGATCTAGAAAAGGCATTCGATAATGTTGATTGAACCAAGCTATTTATGATTCTGAAGAAGATAGGGATCAGATACCGAGAACGAAGAATTATCTACAATCTGTATAAAAATCAGTCTGCAGTGATAAGAATCGAGGGCTTTGAAAAAGAAGCAGCAATCCAGAGAGGAGTGAGGCAGGGCTGCAGTTTGTCCCCTCTCCTTTTCAATGTTTACATAGAACAGGCAGTAAAGGAAATGAAAGAGAAATTTGGAAAGGGAATCACAGTCCAAGGAGAGGAAATCAAAACCTTGAGATTTGCCGATGATATTGTTATTTTATCTGAGACTGCAGAAGATCTCGAGAAGTTTCTGAATGGTATGGATGAAGTCTTGGGGAAGGAGTACAAGATGAAAATAAATAAGTCCAAAACAAAAGTAATGGAGTGCAGTCGAACGAAGGCAGGTGATGCAGGAAATATTAGATTAGGAAATGAAGTCTTGAAGGAAGTAGATGAATATTGTTACTTGGGTAGTAAAATAACTAACGATGGCAGAAGTAAGGAGGACATAAAATGCAGACTAGCACAAGCAAGGAAGAGCTTTCTTAAGAAAAGAAATTTGCTCACTTCAAACATTGATATCGGAATTAGAAAGATGTTTTTGAAGACTTTCGTGTGGAGCGTGGCATTGTATGGAAGTGAAACATGGATGATAACTAGCTCAGAAAGAAAGAGAATAGAAGCTTTTGAAATGTGGTGTTACAGAAGAATGCTGAAGGTGAGATGGATAGATCGAATCACGAATGAAGAGATACTGAATCGAATTGGTGAGAGGAGATCGATTTGGCTAAATTTGACGAGAAGAAGTGATAGAATGATAGGACACATCTTAAGACACCCAGGACTTGTTCAGTTGGTTTTTGAAGGAAGTGTAGGTGGTAAGAACGGTAGACCAAGGTATGAATATGACAAGCAGATTAGAGCAGATGTAGGATGCAATAGTTACGTAGAAATGAAAAGGTTAGCACAGGATAGGGTGGCATGGAGAGCTGCATCAAACCAGTCTATGGACTGATGACTCAAACAACAACAAAACCTTTTGTGCCACTCGAACATACGACTCCTTGACAGTGCATCGCCTCCATATGCATGTGTAATCATTGTTCACGCTTCACTAGGGGTTTTCACAATCTTAATGCAAAAAATTTAATGTTCACCCTCTGTTCACAATCAGCGTCCATTGTGTCACCGTCTCTAAACCAAACAGATTGTTGCTAAGCAAAACCCTGCCACCTAGTGCCTGTGCGTGGAAACATGGCCAAGGCCATCCCATAACGTACACATACCAGGTAGCATAAAACCAACATTTGTTCCTTCTTTCGCACTGCAACCTCAGAAATAAAACACTTGTCCATGAATTTTCTGACAATGGGTATATTATAATTTTACATCCATTGTTTGGAGAGATGCATGAAAGCTCATGAGGTCTTCGACCGAATAGAGTGTGTCCAGATCAAAATTCCAGATTGCATTCGAAAACTGAATGATATTACGAAAGGAAGGAACAGTTAAATTTCTATTTGTGTATCTAGGTAAACTGAATCTAAGGTGTAATTCAGTCTTCAGATATTGGTCCAGCGATGTTGTGATATTAATGCTTTTTCCAGTTCCATAGTTCATTATAAAGCGTTTGGAAATGTTCGGTATGGCTACTATTGAACATTCTTCAGCAAAATTGCCTCGATGAACTTGACGTCTGTATCACAGCGTGGACCCGGAAAGCAACTGTGTGAGCGGATGGACAGTTATTGGAAGAAGTCCTGATAATGTAAGGAGTTCGCCAGAGTGGTGTTCTTTCACCTGCAGTCTTGCATATTTACTCCTAAAATATATTTCGATGAGCTATTGATGAAAGACTCAAGGAGTGATGATAAGTGAGATTATTAAGGTCATCAGATACCCTATAGACGCTGCCCATCTGGCAAAGACTTTGGCAGATTTATAGGAACTGCACACTGTTGTTACTGAAAAAGTTAAGCCATTCGATTGAACCTAAATGTAGGGATGAATTCCATGGTTATCCGTAGCAATCAAGACAGAACAAAAGGAACTCTTCGAATCTGTAATGAGAGAATTAAGCAAATAGCATCCTAGAAATATATGGAATGCTAAATTGATGAAAACTGAAACCTCTCTCGCGAAATGTACTTGTGTATTATATAACTATTTTTAATACTGGTTTTACGACGCATCAACGCAAACAGGTCTCATGGAGACCATGGGATAGGACAATTCTGGGACTGGGAAGGAAGCGACCGTGTCCTTAGTTAAGGTAAAACCCCATCCTTCGGCCGGTGTGAAAATTGGAAACCTTAGAAAAGCACATCCAGGAATCACGACAGTGGGGTTCGAATGCACAATATCACGAATTAAAGCTAACAGCTGCACAATGCGAACCACCTATCCAACTCGCTAGGTATTATATGTTTAATATATGCTATATGGGGTTTAGACATGGCCACTAACTGACATATGACTGCAGACAGTGAATACCATCTGTTGCAAGTGATCTTCTATGGAAAGACAAATGGAAATCTTTGTCCAAGTCGTCCAGAAACATCATGGCTGAGGACCTTATGCTAGTGGTTTGGACTGAGCATATTTCTGCCATTTAGCAATGCTATGGGCAAAGGAAATATCATGTTACTGATAGTTAACGTTCTGCGAGGACTAGACACCCACAGACCAAGCACCTGGAGGAGTATGAGTACCACGATGGCCGAAATTAACGTGGTGTATTTCTCTTCGACTCACTGAGTCGCCAGCTTAACGACCTTCCATTGAGACGGAACCAAATTTGAATATCACGTAGGCTGAGGAGTTTTACCCTGTTTGCTTCTTCCGGTGGCTGGATGTTTCTGTCCACCTTAATACAAAACACACACAACGAGCGAGTTAGCCGAGGGGTTAAGGTCGAGAAGCTGTGAGCTTGCACTCGACAGATCATGGTTTGGAATCACAACGTTGGCAAACCTGAAGATGGTGTTATGTGGTTTCCGATTTTTATACTAGGAATATTCTGCAACTATACCTTAATTAACTCCACGGCCGCTTCCATCCCAATCCTCGCTCTTTCCCATTCTTGCGTTGCCGAAAACCTTCTATTTGTTAGTGCGACGGTAAACAAAATAGCAACAACAAATCCATACCCCAAAACCAGCCACTAGAGAAAAATGAAATAGTGAGCACATCACTTCACGTAGGGGTGGTGTCAGAAAGGGCAATCGCTCGTAAAATTAGACCAAATCTAAGCCCTTATTTCTTATCAAAACAACAATCATCATAACCACAATGTTTGATTATGATTATTGTTGGTAAACAAAGACACATATGTCGACAATTAGGCTGCAGTGAGTGTTGTGATCTTGGTTACCCATACTGTAGTAAAAGAAGACGAAAAAAGCTGTAATTTTCTACAGCTCTTCATGGTTTGCGTGGACTATGAACTGAAGACACATTTTGATCAGGAAAGATGTTCGATTAAGTGAAAGTATTGTAAATAGATTGGCTGATGATTATGGCCAGCTTGATTAGAGCACTTATCGTCTAATATAGCGCAAATTAAAAGAAATACGATAATTTATATTCGTTGTTTACGATGAAGACAGTAGGAAAGCCAGCTAGGAAAACTGAATGGCATCCAGGCGGAAAATTCAAAAGTGAAACACATTGATTATTCAAAGTACTCACCATATACAATGTTTCTCCGGAGATAGAATAATAGTGCAAGAAATGAAATCAGCAGATAGCAAACATAATGCAGTGTATATATAATCTATGTATTCAATCAAGTTGCTACGGAGGAAAAAATGAATTGGCGTATGGCTTTTATTGTCGGGAGTGTCCGAGGACATGTTCGTCTCGCAGGTGCAGGTCTTTTGATTTGACTCCCGTAGGCGACCTGCGTGTCGTGATGAAGTTGAAATGATGATGAAGGCAACACATACACGCAGCCCTAATGTCAGCGAAATTAACCAATGATAGTTAAAGTTTCCGACCCCATCGGGAATGGAACCCGGGCCCCCTGTGGCCAATGGCCAGCACGCTAACAATTTAGCCATGGAATCAGACGCTACGGAGGAGTGAGAACCGGATGGCTTTATATAATTTGCCCATAAACAGGAGTCAAAACATTCCAACGAGAATGCTCGCAGGTGCAAAGGGGTTGGATCAATAGGTGCTAGGTATGCTGCATTTATGAATTACCTCGGAGGTAGGTTCATTTCAGGTTCATAGCCTATAGGAAGTAGGGAGCTAATTGTCTCGGCCGTAGGAGACAATAGAAGTAGAGGGAGATCTGAAGAAATAGGCTGTACTCTATATTTAACGAATTACAGATAAGAGAAGGGGGAAGTGGTGAAGTTCGGGTCGTTCACAGAGGCTTCAACCTGAGCAATGTGAAACGTTAGTTTATTAACAAAACTCGTGTTCCAGTATGCATTAATATGACAATAAACGTAAAGCGCAATGACTTCTTGGAACCTAGACAGTGGCGACCTACACTTCTAGACAGTTAGTGCCCATACAGCTAAGTCAGGTAGCCTGACTCGCTGTTCACTTCGGATTCTCTTCCTTCAGTTCGAGTGCTGATCGCGTCCAATGTTGCTTAACATTAATAATCTCACTAAATCAGGTGTTTACCGAGCTCGATAGCTGCAGTCGCTTAAGTGCGGTCAGTATCCAGTAATCGGGAGATCGTGGGTTCGAGCCCCACTGTCGGCAGCCCTGAGGGTGGTTTTCCGTGGTTTCCCATTTTCACACCAGGCAAATGCCGGGGCTGTACCTTAATTAAGGCCACGGCCGCTTCCTTCCACTTCCTAGGCCTTTCCCATCCCATCGTCGCCATAAGACATATCTGTGTCGGTGCGACGTAAAACAAATAGCAAAAAAAAAATCAGGTGTTTGAACATAACGTCATCTATCAATTTTATTTTACATTACAGAAAATATAAGACAATATTTTTTGTTACGCGACCCTACCACGCGGCCAACTCGCTCAGTATTAGACTACAGTACATAAATAAAACTAAACCAAACTGTATCTTACATAACTCGGTACGAATTATATAGTGAATTACGGAGATCACACAAGGCAAATGTCGACCTGAAGGTTATGGCCGTTACCTTCTCAGGTCATGAATCATTCCTATAGCAGTGCCGCTCTAATTGTGTGTTAGTGCTAAGACATGTAGCAAAAGAAACGAACTACTGTATACCGGAACAAAAGCTGAACCGCATTATCACGTTGTTTATTATTTTTTTCCGAAAAGTCAAATGGGACTCATGTGAGCCATCTCATGCCTGCAGATTTCAGAGGCCCTCCACCTTACACTCTCACACCCGCCCTTTAGATTATGTCTTAAATGAAAGTCCATGGAGATACTTTTAGCAGGTTTCTGAAATACGTCTTAAGAACAATCTTGTATACATAATGTATAATTAACAGTAGAAAAGTTACTTTTCGCATCAGTTCGATTACTTGCATCCCATGTAATAGTTACCACTTTGCCGACATAGAATAGGATAGTACATATTTATTTTATTTGGAAGGATTGAGGCCGTTAGGCCTCTCTGTTTTACCTAGCCAGAAAATGCAATATTTACATGTGCAGAATTAAAATAGACCTCAAATGAAACATCTTACAACTACTATACAAAACATTTTTATAATAAAAAGTGATGAAGAATAACAAATTACGATGATGACTTACTATAGCATTCACAACATGTTAACATACCTAAATTCTATTACCCTTAATAGAAGCATTTTGTTTATATTCAGTGCATAGCTTGAAGGAAGGCTAATCAACAACATTGTCGTACGGGACTTCACCTATTGCCTAGTAGATATTGGTGAAAACGTTGCCTGACACTACCAGGTAAGGCTTTCTGACTGAGGCAGATAGTGTAGTGCTGAAGAAATAACAAGTGAGTGTGGTGCGATGAGGTGGTATCGGTAACAGTGTATACGTTTCAGTAGTAGTTAAGTTGTACGTAGCGTCATAGTGGGCCTAGGCGAAATGAGATAATACCAGAGTGCAAATGAGGCGTTCGTTTAATACACGAGAAAATACTTTGAGGAATCTCCTAAGTGAGTTGAGTGTCTCAAATACTTTTCTGGAAAAGCTGATAAACCGCTGATTCCATGAAGGATGCTCGTCTATGATAACACTGAGATCTTTGACTGATCCGCTGAAATCAATTCGTGAATTTTGTAGGTACATTTTTGATTAAGTGAATCTGCTTACTGTTTTTGAACGAAGTCGTGGGTGAGAAAATATTATAGATTGGTGTTTTAGATTATTTAGTCCAAGGCCATGCCTGTCAGCACAGTTATAAATTTCTTGTCTCTATTGAAATTTTGAATTTAGTCGTTGTGATTCACAGTGCAAGTATAATTGTATATTGTCAACGTACATGTGATGTCTGCATTTGTTAACCGACGGAAAATAGACGTGGTCCTAGGACCAATGTGGGCCACTAACTTCTACAAATTGCCGGGATGAATGTTCATTACTGCTATTATTTCTTACACACTGCTGACGACCCCAGAGGATGAGGTCATCCACTGGAGACTCTTTCTTGATAAATGGACCTTTAGTTTGGAAAGTAGTAGCCTATGCCTATTTCAACTGAGTCAAGAAGTCAAGAAGAGCTAGGATTGTAACTATTATTTTGTCCATCGCATTTCGTAATTCGGTATTAGTACTATGGTTGCGTCGAAACCAGATCGATGCTCTTCAGGAATATCGTAGGTTTGAAAGTATTTGGAAATATGTTGGTATACGATGCATTCTAGCGCTTTCGAAAATACCAATGATATACTCATTAGTCCGTTGTCAGTTACGTCTTCAGGGAGTGATTTTTATGGAGTGCGACGACAACGGCAGCTTTCTATAAGGAGGGATACGTGGCAGTCATTAATGGAGGATTGAATGTGCGAGTTATAGTAGGTATGATTATGTCAATTATTCCATTAATAAGTTCCATTTCTATACTTTTTATTCGTTTGGAATTTGATTTTACGCTAAACATGGCACATTTCTCTTGCCAGGGAGTCACTTGACAAAAGTAGAGTTTTTCTCTGTCCGGTGCAGGGGAGTTGTAATTGCGGTATAATGTCCCATGTTTCTTCTCTCTATCAGCTGTATGTCAAGGAGTGGTGGAAGATATATTGAGTAAACCTGGGGATACGCTAACAGGATAATAGTCTCTTCTTCATCTACTCCAATTTTATTAGATGTTCCCACGCCATAGCAAGTCTATTTTCTGTTAGGTATGTGCATGTCTGGCTGTAGCGTTACGTACCGCTTGCGATGTCTTATTACGAAGATCCTCGCATGCAAGTACAACAACCAAGCCTCCCTGGTATTTGTCAATATTTACATCAGGAATAAATGGGATGATTTCTTTATTTTCTCGGCTCTCTGAACTCTCCGACCATTTTGAACCCTCCTTACCAGCCACTTTCAGTTTTGCTCTTACAGTCCTTCAAGATGTATTGGCGTTACCGTCGGCTACCTGTCCTTTTCCCTTCTTATTTAGTGCCAACCTGTGGCCCGATGCCACTTGTATGCTCACCACTGCTCCCTAAAGGTGGCTTGCCAGCCAATACGTCTCCAGAGACGATTCTATGGATCATTCTCTCTAAACTAAATCAGCAACAACATTCTGACGTTACAGAAAATATTCTTGTTCTCTTTGTATGTAACAAGTGTCCGATATAAGCACTTAAACTCATAGACCTGAGTTCTCCTTACAGATTTGACGATACTGGTAGAGTTCAATGAGATAAAGGTTAGCATCATTAGTTTCTAGTTATAGTTGTTCTCATCACTGTATTATGTTGTTCCTGCTTGTTTATATTATCTTCCTCATAGTCTATGTGTTGTTCAGTTAGTGCTAAAAGATATTATATTGATCATTTACTGTTTAATTACTTATTCCTCGTTTCATTTCCATTATGTAAACCGTAAATACAGGTTCAGGCTGATATTGTTTGTAGGACTTTTTTACTTCATTGAGGTCTAGGAACATCTTAGTCCTAAGACTCATGAACGTTTTTCGCAAACTTCCCGATAAAATATATAATTATGTTGCCTATAGCAATTCCTGTGTTATCTGGTCAACAATAACAGTATTAGAAAAGACGTTTCACGAGTTTAATGATGGCAATACGCTAATCTGAGACCTGAGACCATATTAAAACAGTAATTGAAAGTCACTACGATGAAATTACTGAACATTGGCTATCCCTAACATGATTTTACATAGTATCCTTTTCCATCCGCAGTCAAATACTCTGACGGACACTTCATGTAAGCACGGCTATACCATTTCCAATTTAAACCATCACACAAATTACAAAATATCTTGTGACAAGAGCCACAACATTCTAAGTCCCATCAAAAATATTATGGTGACTTTCATCAATCAGAGTAAGGAGTTGCCTTCACAAATAGAGTAAACTTCATAAGATGTGTTGGTAAATTATCTATTTACTATTTTATAAATGAAATTGATTTCATTGAGGATGGATTTCAAGGCCATGAGGAGTGAGGTGGTCTCCCGTTGCCATCTTCACCGTATCGGAAGGTCGTGTTACATGATCACTGAAACGCACGTCCTAACGGATCCCGTGTATCAGCGAGACTTTCACACTATTCTTAACAGGGACCGGCTACCGAAGGAACAATATTATTACATCACTCGTATGTTTGGTTCTCTTACATTGCCCAAGTCGTGAAGAAGAATGAGACAGATAATTGACATAAAAGAACTTGATCCATCGCCCATGGTTAGGCATAGCGCACTCTGGAAAGTGGTTCATCTAAAGTGAATCTTGGCATAATGGCATCATATGGGTTTGGCTGCCAAACTGAAAGTCATTTGAGTTGACGTCAGTTGGATTACTTACACGTCAGTTTTGATGGTGTACTCTGTTCTTTGTTTCAACCACTTCAGTTAACTAGTCAGCGATCCAAGCAGCAATACCAAGAACGTAAGTAAAAAATTAGACCAAGGGTTTTGACAAATTGACACGTTTGTTTTCTGCTGTGTTTTGAAGCAAATAGTAAGCTCCTAGTTTCTTATCCCTATCGATAACAGCCACGGGACCTCCAGCTTTTCGTTAAATCCCAGTTATGTGGACGTGACTTACCATTTCACAAATACATGTACATTGGCCGGGGTTCAAAACATAGACAGCTTGGTGAGATGCCAATGACAGTGCCACTCGACTATCACGTCACCTCTTACCTGTTACGTGCCGCAGTAACTCTTACATGTTTACTACAACGACGGAATAGGAAAGGGTAAACACTAGTAGCCGTAGCCTTAATCAAGATACCACCTTGGCATTTATCTGGTGTGAATAATGGAAACCGCGGAGAATCATCTCCAGGACTCCTGACAGTTCTATTACCCTACCATCCTCTGAGTGCAAGGTGACAGTTATATAACCCATAACGGATTGACAACTCGCTTGGTGAAGAAGAACCAAATGTCCTTCAGAGGGTTTTTGTGCGATCGAACATGAACAGCATGGTGTGCTACGGATTCTCCCATCTTTAGAAATTTACCGATCTAGACCGACGACGAACTCTTGATTAGCTCGCTTCTTTGATCAGTTCCGACCTGAGCGTTTATGAGGATGGAGCACACTCTATGATCAATTCTAATGCTGAAGGCGGCACACGCACACAGCCGCGCGCCATCGGAATTAATGAAGGTAAAAATCCCCTATTGGGTCGGGAATCGAACCTGGGACCCCTTAGATGAAAGGCTGGCACGCTAACCATTTAGCCACGGAGCCGGACAGTTTTGAAGTGAAGAAGAATAAATGGTAATATGACTTTGAAAGAAAGAAGTGTCATTGACTATACTGGCTTTGAAATGAATGGACGAGATTTATATCCCAGGATAAGTTGATGCTGAATGTCGTCCTCCCTTATTGGATCACTCTTGTCTCTCCGTGGCGTGACCTAGAATCTAAAGACGTACTGCAGATATGGTCGTATTCTGAGCGCTTAGATCAATACGGTTTTAAAGCAGTTTATAAGACTTTGAATTCGGAATGAGTGAAGCAAATTGAAGGAGCACATGAACATTTGCCAGTATTTCACATATTCGATCTCAGCCTCCAAGCAGAGTTTTATGTGGGGCAGTAAATTTCCCAGATTGTGAGTTTAGTGTCGGAAGGGATATTAATTTCGTCCCAGTGGAGCTGTTCGTTAGCAAGCGGCTGCGAGGCAGTATCAGGTTAACCCCTCCATTTAACTATGTTGTCACTTAGTATCGGAAAAAGGAACGGGATCCTTGAGAGGCCCTTCCTCCACATTACTTTTATGATCTCCTTCATCATGAATTTTAGTACTTTATCGCGAAATCTGACGCTTACGTTTGCCATGAATAAAAATGGTTCCACAGAAATCATTGTAATAACTTCCATTGTTTTCCTTAAAAATAACAGTCCAACAAAGATAATTTGTGACGGTGGACACGTGCGGAAATGTTTAGCACAATGCAATATTGTCAGAACGGTCACCATTTGAAGGAATGTTATTCGTAGTTCGTGACTGAGTGCTTTCTGAACGTACAAAGTCCTTGGTGACCGACTGTGTAATGTACTTACTTGCAAGCTCATTAACCTATCCAATAATGCCGGATCGAATTCCAGCACAGTCAGTTGACATTTAAGAGTGGTTAAATGCGAGAAAATGTGCCGTAGATTTATTGATATGAGTGAACTAGGAAACCGAAGATCGTAGTTCAATTACCGGCTACGATAACGTTTGGAGGGTATCCAGAGTACGGTATCTTTCGAGAACGTTTATTTATTTATTCGGAGCATACGTCTCAATGCTGCGTTGTGAAATCTAAATACAATTGCTCACGATATTGAAAGATACAAGACATGTTTAGACAGGCTCTTTACTCACATACTTACATAGGGTGATGATTAAGATATTGGTACTTATTAAATAGAGTGGTGGGTCGATGACCTCGATGTTAGGCCCCTCTATCTAACAAGCATCATCATCAAATAGAGTGATCGCAACAATTACATCAGAAGTCTTTTACGAAACACTGGAAACTGAACATTAGAATTCGGTTGTAATCGGGCTAGCGAAAAGGAAGGTTTACAGTAAGCAAATCCAGACATGGGGATCTCTATTCAGCAATACCGGGCGGCGATAGATCGTTCGTACGGATGTTGTGGCTTCGTCAAGCGTGATGCTGAATGCAGTACTGGGCATCAAACGGGGCTTGCCACAATACTGATGGGAGCTTCGGTAGTGGCACTGTTACTGGTCATTGGAGTTGTGGAAACGAACGCTGGCCCCGGTCCTACTGGTGCCGCTGAATGGAGAGAGATGGAAAGGTTAAAGTAACTTGTCAATGAGCCGTGCCGGGGAGAGGAAACAACAGAACTTCTATGGGAGCAAGCCGGGGAGTTAAGAGAATTAAAGAAATGCATGTAAGAGGAACTTATAAACGTTAACAGAGATGGTAGCTGAGAACAACGAGGAAATAGAAAGCTTGCATGACATGGTGAAGAAAATGGAAGCACAGATAAAGGACCTTAGGTGGCAAGAGAGGAATCATGAGCAGTAAACCCGTAAGAAAAACATCTTTATATATGGGTTACCGGAGGATGCCAAAGAAGATCTAGTAGCTAAAATACTAGTCTTAATAAATTGAAATCTGAAGATCAGCAGTAGGGAAGCCGATAAAAACAGGGTCCAGCGAATGGGAAAGTGAATTTGTAAGCGTCCAATTGGGTTAAGGTTTGTTCCAACCATAATGTGGAAAAAGATCTTGGACCGTACGCAGCACTTGAAAAGTGGGAGAATATGCATAGAACAGGAAATGGAGAGAGAAGTCTTTAGGAACCATAAAATACTTCCATTACATATAAGAAAGGTCCCAACGCTTACATAAGAGTGATGGGTGGTGGAATGTGGAGTGCTACTTAGTGGATCAGCTAAAGCAGATGGACAGCCCAAAGTTTGAAACAGACGTATCGCACCTGATCAGCCCCTATATGTTCCGGCTCGGCTCCATGGCTAAATGGTTAGCGTGCTGTCCTTTGGTCAAAGGGGTCCCGGGATCGATACCCGACAGGGTCGGGAAATTTAACCATCATTGGTTAATTTCTCTGGCACGGGGACTGGGTGAATGTGTCATCTTCATCATCATTTCATCCTCATCATGACGTGCAGGTCGCCTAAGAGTGTCAAATCGAAGGACTTGCATCTGGCGAGCCGAACATGTCCTCGGACACTCCCGGCACTAAAAGCCATACGTCATTTCATTTCAGCCCATATATGATCCAGGAAGCACTGTGGCCTCGAACAAAACATCTACACTGAGTTTAAATGGGAATTCACAGAAAACTATATCAAATTTTCACGAGTACTCTTCATGCTCTTATGACCTCCGAGTCCCTGGACACTTACCACACTGGTGAGGCCTTTTAGGCACAAAAAAATCAGGCCGACATTATATGTGTGCATTGTCAGTAATAAAGTAGGTTATTGTAACTGTTCGGACCTAGGATTGGAAGAGATACCTTGCCCAAGAAGTAAGGTTCAATCTTCGTATGTTCCTAGATTGTATGTACCTTCAGTCTTCAGCCCTAAGGCTGGTTGGATCCTCAACAACTCTGCCATCAGCTGTCATAGATGGCATAGGCATCACTGAAGAGGCGTACTAGGGAAATGAGGAGTGAAGTAGTTTCCCGTTGCTTTCCTCATCGAGCCAGAAGTTGTTATTAGATATCAGTCTACCAAGCCCACTGAAATGCATGCACCAATCGACCCTATGAGCAACATTTTCACACCGTTCATAGCAGGGACTGGCTGGAGAAGGAATGGCATTACTAGCATCGCTCATACCTCAGTCACTTTCATATTGTCAAAGCGAAGGATAAGACAGAGACAGATCAATGAAAGTAACAAAATTGCTCTAGCCCATACCAGAAGACAAAGTGCACTGTAAACACTAGATCCTGCCAGCAAAGGCTTGTTCCTAGATTAAATGTACATAATTACTGGGCAAAATCCATATTTAGGAAAATAGGTGTTAGAGCTGCTATTTGAGCCTTGGACTATGAAGAATGTAGCATTTTTGTAGTCGCATGGATCGGTTTTAACTACAATTAATTTGCTGGGGTTTGGTTTCCGATTCTCAAGTACACTGACTGACAGAGCAAATGCAACACCAAGAAGGAGTGGTTCGAAAGGGATGAAAGTTGGGGAAAAAACAGAGACGGCAGGGAAGAATAATTGATGTTTATTTCAAACCGATATGCAGGTTACACAATCCGCACGGCATCGACTCAGTAGGATCTAGGACCACCGCGAGCGGCGATGCACGCAGAAACACGTCGAGGTACAGAGTCAATAAGAGTGCGGATGGTGTCCTGAGGGATGGTTCTCCATTCTCTGTCAACCATTTGCCACAGTTGGTCGTCCGTACGAGGCTGGGGCAGAGTTTGCAAACGGCGTCCAATGAGATCCCACACGTGTTCGATTGGTGAGAGATCCGGAGAGTACGCTGGCCACAGAAGCATCTGTACACCTCGTAGAGCCTGTTGGAAGATGCGAGCAGTGTGTGGGCGGGCATTATCCTGCTGAAACAGAGCATTGGGCAGCCCCTGAAGGTACGGGAGTGCCACCGGCCGCAGCACATGCTGCACGTAGCGGTGGGCATTTAACGTGCCTTGAATACGCACTAGAGGTGACGTGGAATCATACGCAATAGCGCCCCAAACCATGATGCCGCGTTGTCTAGCGGTAGGGCGCTCCACAGTTAGTGCCGGATTTGACCTTTCTCCACTCCGACGCCACACTCGTCTGCGGTGACTATCACTGACAGAACAGAAGCGTGACTCATCGGAGAACACGACGTTCCGCCATTCCCTCATCCAAGTCGCTCTAGCCCGGCACCACGCCAGGCGTGCACGTCTATGCTGTGGAGTCAATGGTAGTCTTCTGAGCGGACGCCGGGAGTGCAGGCCTCCTTCAACCAATCGACGGGAAATTGTTCTGGTCGATATTGGAACAGCCAGGGTGTCTTGCACATGCTGAAGAATGGCGGTTGACGTGGCGTGCGGGGCTGCCACCGCTTGGCGGCGGATGCGCCGATCCTCGCGTGCTGACGTCACTCGGGCTGCGCCTGGACCCTTCGCACGTGCCACATGTCCCTGCGCCAACCATCTTCGCCACAGGCGCTGCACCGTGGACACATCCCTATGGGTATCGGCTGCGATTTGACGAAGCGACCAACCTGCCCTTCTCAGCCCGATCACCATACCCCTCGTAAAGTCGTCTGTCTGCTGGAAATGCCTCCGTTGACGGCGGCCTGGCATTCTTAGCTATACACGTGTCCTGTGGCACACGACAACACGTTCTACAATGACTGTCGGCTGAGAAATCACGGTACGAAGTGGGCCATTCGCCAACGCCGTGTCCCATTTATCGTTCGCTACGTGCGCAGCACAGCGGCGCATTTCACATCATGAGCATACCTCAGTGACGTCAGTCTACCCTGCAATTGGCATAAAGTTCTGACCACTCCTTCTTGGTGTTGCATTTGCTCTGTCAGTCAGTGTATTTACGCACTCCTAGTGTACAATGCGTGTAAGGTTCATTTTCGTTTAATCGTCGACATAGGTAAACGAACACAACGGGCATTGTTCTGATGGACTGCGTATCCATATGTGGCTGGGAGGCGTGACCAGTCTTAAGGAGAATAATGGATAGGAAGAGTATTGTGGGATACAACGTTTTACCGGTGAAGCGACGATATGTTCCACCGCAGTACATAGAGCTTCGGCGAGAGTAATCTGTGAGGGTCGACAGATACAGAGTAGGTTCAGCCGAAAAGTGGCCACGGCTGGTCCGTTGTCGGACAGCTACGCACTCCGACCAATCAACCAAGCAGAGGAGCTGTGGCCACGGCTCTACCATGGATCTACGTTTCTGTATTCGGAAGACGGAGAGGGGCTTGTCCCCACCGTCGGCTGTCCTCAGATTGGATTTCCGTGGTTTTGCGTTGTTGTACAGTAAGGTGAATGCCGGGACAGTTCCTAGTACAGGCCACGGCCGCCAACCCCCTCACTTTCTCCGGGCATCTCATTCACCGTCACAAACCTTCTGGCCTGAGAGACGGCGTTTCCGTCTAGGAGACCCGCCGTCCTCTTCAGGGATAGATAGATAGCCTGTGAAACATTTTTAGGAAGAAATAAGTTTATTATATTCTGGATCATAATATAATATAATCCTAATGAAATACAGCTGACTCATTAAACAAACAAAACAGCCAGGTAATGTATTTACGTACATTAGATATTGTTAGCGATTGAGAAAATCGTATTCTGTCTTGGATTACAATGCTCCGGAACTGTGGAGCTGAATTTTAACATCACCTACGAAGAACTCGGCAAGAAGTAACGTGAATTACTGTAAATACTGAAAAACATTTTAACTTAAATGATATTGTGAAGAAAATGGATTCGATGATCTCACGGGAATTAAAGAAGTGTCGAATTGATGGAAAAATTGTGTTTTACCCATATAATGAAACTAAGTTGCCCGAATACACTATAAACAAGTGTGACAGACATCCAGCTTTATTAAATAGCAAAGTTCCAGTTACTAATACAGACACTTCGAGAACTAATTTAAATTTCGGTTTCTTCCACTTATCTTGACAATCGTCGGCAACGTGCGGCAGTAGGAAATGTGAGTTCAGGATTGCAAAGTAATCCCCTTGGTGTACTTCAGGGGTCGGTCCCCGGACCACTGTTATTTATTATTCAAATTAATGAGGTATCAAAAGCTCTTAAATTCTGAAAATTGCAAGTGTACGCGGATGATGTACCTACAGATTTACCACCCATCAAAACGGAGTGATATACATACTGCAATTATTACACAAAATTATGACCTACAACATCTTAATGACTATGCAAATCAAATCAATTCAGCTTACTAATAAACCGGAATAAAACTCAAATTGTTATTTTATCAGTACTAGTAAAAACGTATATTCCCTCAAGCAACTGGACATCCCTCCAATAATTTTTTTACAATAATATCGTATCCTACTCTAAGACAGTGACTAACTTTAGAAATTGGACTCAACTGTTGATAAACACATGTAACAAGGTATGTAAATACTTATAGCCATTCAACATCGATTTTAAGTGGGCCTGAGATACGTTTCAATACATGGTCTCTGGAACCTTATGAGTGATTAAAATTTCATCGAATTGTTGTTACCGGGCGAGTTGGCCGTGCGTGTAGAGGCGCGCGGCTGTGAGCTTGCATCCGGGAGATAGTAGGTTCGAATCCCACTATCGACAGCCCTGAAAATGGTTTTCCGTGGTTTCCCATTTTCACACCAGGCAAATGCTGGGGCTGTACCTTAATTAAGGCCACGGCCGCTTCCTTCCAACTCCTAGGCCTTTCCTATCCCATCGTCGCCATAAGACCTATCTGTGTCGGTGCGACGTAAAGCCCCTAGCAAGAAAAAAGAATTGTTGTTGTCTGAACAATTGTAGAAAAGAAAAAAATGAGGTACAGAGTTCTTCTGTCAGACAGATAACTTTCAACCCTAGGGTCAATACTAGGAATAGGCAAACATAAAATCTTGTCCACGTAGTCGATGTACTTACTACAGCTTAAAACATGAACGAGTTTTAATATTGGTATTCGAAGAATTTGATATTCGAAAAAATGTGAAACTTATGATAAGAGTCTGGGACAAGAAGTCGATGGAACTACATAATTTAACAAAGAAAATCCAAGAAAGTAACGAAGACTTACAAATAGGAGGTTATACATTTGAAACAGTTGAAAATCCATTTTGATTTCAGAAAAAGGACAGAAAGAGATATTGTAAACCGGATTAGGACAAATAATACGTCTTATATATGTTTTAATAAATAAAAATCTGAGTAGAAAACTTAAACCGACCCTCTGTAAGACCATGTTAATACCAATTTCCATATATGGAAGTTATCTGTCTGAGTGACTAAGAAACATTTTTATATGGGAAACGAAAGTATGAAGAAATAGGAAATTAATATTAATGAAGACCTTGGCACTGTACAAAGAACCAGATTCAATCACCAATATTAAGGTGGGTTGATTGAAGAATATGGGAAAATTTCATTGCATAGAAAATATACGGAAAGTAAAGAAGGCTTTGATGGGACATCAAGGAGGGAGCAAAGTGAGAGGTCGCCCATGTACGAGATTGCTAAAAGATTTGATGGCTACTGATATAAGGGGATGGTACAGGCTTGTAAAAAATGCAGATTACCGGAAGGCTAGGTTATCAGTGGACCGCAGTGCCATGGTAAATGCACAGAAAGAAATTTTGTTTCAATGAACATCAAAAAATGACGTCGGACTGATTATTTGATCTGCTGTATATTCCAGGACCCAACTTCACCAAATCCAACATGCAGCTTTACAGCACACGATACGTTCTTGAGTAATAACACCACTACATAATACAAAACCTAATATATAATTTCCACAGATAAAATGTGATGCCAGTTTTACAGCCGGATGCCTTTCCTGACGCCAAACTTTCAAGGAGGGAGCTATTCACTGTCGAGTGTTCCTGTGGCGGTTTATGGTGTTTTGTGTTGTGTTGTACACTGATCAGCCAGAATATTATGACCACCTACCTACTGTCGATATAAACCCATCCAGGCGATAGCAGCGTCACCTGACGAGGAATGACTGCTAGTCAGGCACACGCACGATGCATGTAGTATCAGTGAGCGTGGTGTCCGTGAGTAGAATGGGGAAGGCGCGTGATCTATTTGAGTTTGACCGAGGGCAGATGTTGATGGCCCGGAGGCTCGGCACGAGCATTTCGGAAACTGCACGACATGTCGGGTGGTCGAGCAGTGCTGTGGTGAGTGCCTTCAACAAATGACGCAACCAAGGTGAAACCACGTCGAAACGCGAAGGGGTTGGGCAGCCACCCCTCATTACAAATGTCGGACGTCGTAGATTGGGCAGACTGGTAAACCAGGACAGGCGGCGAACTGTGGCGGAACTGACGTCAGACTTAAATGCTGGGCAGTGTACAAGTGTGTCTGAAGACACAGTGCACCGGACCATTGTCACTAGACGTTAGCGCAGTGGCAGAGCGTTGCATGGCTGATGATTCCCGTTTCCTCCTTCATCATGCTGATGGGAGGGTGAGAATCCGTCGCCTTCCAGGGGAACAGCTCCTTGGAACCTGTACTGCGGGATGGGGACAAGATTGCGGCGGCCCAATTACGCTCTCGGGAACATTTGCGTGGGCATCCACGGGTCCAGTAGAGATGGTGCAAGGCAACATGACGGCCGAGATGTATCGTATACTGATTGCAGACCACGTACATCCCTTCACGACGGTCATGTTTCTCAAAGGCAGTAGCATTTTTCAAGAAGATAATGCGCCGTGTCGCAAGGCCAGGAGTGTAATGGAGTGGTTCGAGGAATACAGTGGCGAGTTGCATTTGATGTGCTGCCCCTGAACTCGTCAGATTTTGACCCGATCGGACGGATCTGGGATTTCATTTAAAGTGGCGTCGGAGCTCATCGCCCTCCTCCCCGGAATTTACGGCAATTAGGTGACTTGTGTGTGCAGATGTGGTCCCAACTCCCTCCAGCCCCTATCAATGCCTCATTGCTTCCATGCCAAGACGTCGCCGCTGTTATCCGTGCCATAGGATGACATACCGGCTATTAGGTAGGTGTTCAGAATGTTCTGGCTGATAAGTGTATGTAAATGAATATGCGTTTTAAGACGAACACAAACATCCAGCTCCCGAGCTAGAGAAATGAACCAGATGTGGTTAATAACCTCGGCCCAGCCGGAAATCGAACCAAGAGATCTCCGAGTCGAAGGCCACTAGGCTAATCATTCAGTCAAGGAGTCTGAGATTTTACACTCTTTTGATAAACAGAACTCTACATTTTCAGTTGAATTTCTTAAATGGAATTACACTGAAACCCTGAAAGCCATGAGATGCCTAACTACTAATGTGTAGATCTCCCTCGAGACCAGAGAAGTCCAGAAAACTTCATATCGCACGGATTACTCAATTTACAATTTGCTTTCACGTACTTCTGCTATTTAGGTGATTGCTCTTCTCAATAATTTGCAATTTTACAATCTATGTAATGTGCATTTCCACGTTGGAAAATGGGAAAGCACGCAAAATCATCTTCAGTACTTTTTGCTATTTGCTTTACGTCGCACCGACACAGATATGTCTTACGGCGACGATGGGATAGAAAGGCCTAGGAATTGGAAGGAAGCCTTAATTAAGGTACATCCCCGGCATTTGCCTGGTGTGAAAATGGGAAACCACGGAAAACCATCTTCAGGGATCGAATCCACTATCTCCCGAATACTGGATACTGGCTGCACTTAAGTGACTGCAGCTATCGAGCCCGGTGACAGTGAGGTTTGAACCCACTATCTTCCGAATGTAAGCTGTGAGTTCGGCAGCTTGGCTGTATTGATAGCTCACAATCGCTCCTTAACATTTTTTGGTGCACGATCCTAGGTGTGAATGGACCTCTCCAAGACGTCCTGTAGACGCTCAACCGGGCGGACGCTGTGTTCACATCATTCAATGAAGCTCCCTCGAATGTTACTCCAACCATTACTGCCGTGCATTGATAGATTAATGGATCCAGTCTATGTAATGTGCACATAACACACGCCAGTATAAAACCTGGATCAGACTGCGCGGTGCCTTATTGAAAGTTGGGTGTTTGCACTCACTGGGTTTGCTCCAAACCCGAACCCTGACATCACCCTTGATAACTCTTATCTTCACTCAGCAGATGATTCCAGTTATTCAGAATCTGATCAGCGATCTCTCGAGCAAAGGTGCCTTCACAGGGTCCTCTGATGGGCTTTCTCCCACACTACAGAAAAGCTACGTAGCCCAGAATTTAACTGTTCCTTCTACATTAAATGTGGCTGTGATTAAAGTCTTTGTTACTAATTAGTTACCCCACACAATTCTTGGCAGACGTCGCTGGTCACGAGTGCTAAGTTACCGTGGTCTGCTGCAGTGCACAAAGTGGATCGTAATGCCTCAGTGAGTTGTTCTTAGACCGTGACACCGCGGAAAGGGAATTATTTAATTTCTCCACAACTTCAGAAATTCAGTGTCCCACCCGTTCGAGCTCATATATGTCACTTACTATTGTTGTGAGTAGGCGCCGATAAGCAACCTGATCACTTCCTTACAACCGAAATAGGTTTGAGAATTCCCAAGACGTCCTGAAGTAGTGTCCTACTTGATTACTAATATAAACCGTGCTAACGCATGACTTTTGGCACGTCAGTGTATGTTTTCATACTTCAGAGTTGGAAGCGACTCGCGAAGGGCTCATCGAACATCAAGAAAAACATGTCTATAGCAATTCCCACATATAATTTGGTATGGTGATGGATAACTTTAAATTTGAGAGGCTGAAGAGAGGAATGAGAGGACAAAGGAAAAGATCAGGTTCAGTCACTCACCATTTCACATACCAATCGTCACAAAGAAACACTCTGCCTCTCTCAGATATAAACGGCTAAATAAAATGTAATGAATTAGTTTAACCCTAGTGAAGCCTTGCTCTTTGAGGACTTGTCTTGATCTATTCAATTGGATATTGAACTGGCTATAGCATCTTCAAATGCTGGTGGTGCAATTTGGGAATTTACAAGCCCCCCTGTGGTCTGATCAATATCCGATAGCTGTCCTCTACAGGGATGATTACGTTAGCTGTCCTCTCTCTGGACTAAATCACAGAGATTAAGTTAATTACAGCCAGATTGTTGGTTAACATCTTAAACAGGCGTGTCCTGGTTTCTTCTGATGGGATTTTGCCGCCATAGGGGTTGTTTGATATTGTAAAGTATCCCTGCACGCCAAATAGAATTAAGGCTTTTAATTTGAAGTCTTCATGGAGAATTCGTGAACTTCATCATAAATTTATACTTTCAGCTTTAGTGGTGTACTTCATCCCTAAAAAAGTAGCAGTTTACCTTGTAATTAACAAATTTTCCTCTAGGCATTTATATGATATCCACTCGGCTGTTAGAAATTAACGATTGGATAATAATTTGACGCCTTGTAACTGACAGAACATTTAATAGAGACACGCAAGCTTGTAGCTTTACGTGACAGCTGATATCATGATCATAGCCACAGAAACACGTGTTCTTTATCTGACTTAGAATACGTGAATAGTTTCGAAACTGTAACTTGGTTGGTGAGCGTTACTAAAATATGCCAGTTTAAAAATCGAAATAATTTCTCAACAATACGTTCGATGGCAGTATTCAAACATCTCAAACAACCAGAATCTGAGAAGTGAAGCTACCACGGTGTGTAGAATTATTTTATCCTTTTTCCGAGTTGAATCGTGTTGTTGTTGGTTTCTGTATATTGCATATAGTTCGCCGACGTTTCGAACATATCGCAGTATTCTTTGTCAAGGAGACTGAAATACACCTACTCGATCGGAGGTAATCAGTCTCCCAGGCAGCAATCACACTACGAGAGTGGTTTTTCTTTTTTATTCGGGGGGGGGGGCGAAGCGTGATCATCCACTCAATCTACATGGCCTCCGACATGCTATTATTTCTAAGAAGAAAGAGATAGCAGGGGAGAGTAGGAAGTACAAGGAGTATCTGCCGGTTTCCATGTCAGACACGTTACCACGGCAAGCGTTTGTGTTAGGTAAGGTGGTGTTGAAGTATGGTATTGAAAGGTCAGGGAAAAACTACATAGGCAGAAAAGAGAAATAGCCTACATGTAAAACCTGACATCTTGTGATAGCACATGCAAGGATGTGGGCTGGAAAAGTCCAGAGGTTGTGTTAGGAATATGTGTCATGCAATCATAACCATTTCCTTGCCATTGTCTATTATTATGGGGAAAGTCCTTCTTGTCACTTCGCCAGCCAGAAAGGGTAGGATATATAAGACCAAGGTCAGGAACCACTCTCGTAGTGTGATTGCTGCCTGGGAGACTGATTACCTCGGATCGAGTAGGGGTATTTCAGTCGCCTTGACAGAGAATATTGCAATGTATTCGAAACGTCGACAAACTGTACGTAATGTACAGAAAACAACATGGTTCAACCCGGAAGAAGAACAAAATAACCAGAACCTGACCTTGGTATGACGTCATCGGGTGACGCATTAGTCTTACCCGGAGACCCCGGATTCGATTCTCGGCCAGGTCAGGGATTATTACCTGGATCTGAGGGCCATGGAGTTAGGTTACTTTATAGAATAAATAGGCGTGCTTAGCCTAAGTTTATTGAAAACGTTTAATTAGAAATTCGTGTTTTATGAAAAGTAAACAGCCAAATATGTCAAAACATTAATACAGTAGTCTGTCTAACATGTTCTTGAAGTAATTATTCCTAAGCAAACAACGTCTTCAAAATCAAAATAAACTGATCAGCTTAAAGTAATTGCACCTCATATTCTCTTTATTTCATTCCTCACCGTTTTGATAATTTCTTCGAGCTGCAGCCGTGTGCGTTAAAAGGACAGTCGCGTTGCTAATCAAGCAGTGTCACTATCTTACATCTATGTAAACATCAAGTAACAATAAATTTGAACATGTTATTTTCCGAAGCAGTGAACCCCCAGACGTTTTATCCACGCACCGCCACCGGTCGTGACATATAGGAAATTAATTGCTTCATAATTATAGGATAAACTGCATTCGAGAAATTAGAGCTGCTTTTCAGAATTCCGAATAGTCCATGATTACCAATACCTAGCGTCAATAGGCTTGTTGGGAACGTCTATTAATGAAAACGGCGAGCGTTGTGAGGACGGTTCCGCTCTAACGGGGTGTGAGCCAAGCACATCTACTACCCAGTAGTGTGAATAATTTGGAGTTCAAGGACTTTGCCTTGAAGATACTTAATTTTGTTTAGAATTAAGAAAAAGAGTGTCAACAATAACATGTGGAACCCAGATGTTACTGCCCAGACACTTTAATTCGATAGCAGCTATCAAGCAGTATATTATACTAGTATACTACTGCGACCAGGAACTCGACACAGACCCAATCAAACGTTCGTTTGTTGGTGGAATATTAACTACGAGGACGTGAGTTT
Organism: Anabrus simplex; assembly: GCF_040414725.1. Classification (NCBI taxonomy): domain Eukaryota; kingdom Metazoa; phylum Arthropoda; class Insecta; order Orthoptera; family Tettigoniidae; genus Anabrus; species Anabrus simplex. The sequence continues at coordinate 527,083,277 of NC_090266.1, forward strand.
GAATTTAAAAATACTGCATGCGTTGATCTGGATTCAAACCTCCGCCAACTCGGCGAGAACTCAGTGAATCCAGTTCAGAATACTTTTTCACCTGATCCCTTTTAGGTTAAATTCGTGTTCTGCTCTTTCAAAACTTGCTAACTCTGCGTCATTTTCAAGGGCTTTGATAAGAGTTTTTTTACCCTTCCACTAGTTGCGTTGAGTCTGGTGTGCCAGCCGTCTACATAGTTCGTGATGCGATGCCTTCTCTCGAAACAGTTTCATCTCTCCTGACGTAGGAATTGGTTGTCCAGCTACATTTGCTTCCTCTTTTCTTACTGACACACTGTCATATCGCTACCCCGTTTTTGATTTGTCTTAGTCACGCATAGCTACTGTATATAGCTCATTTATATATGGCAAGAGTTACATCTCTTTGTTAGTTGAAACACAGTAAACTCCATAATGAACCGGAATGAATCAAAGTTAGACACAGAATTACGAGTTATCAAACCAGAGGGTGATATTTATATCTCAAACGTGTGTGCTGCTTTCTCGAGCAGGGGTTTTCCAGGAGCTTCAGAATTAGTCATAATTGTGTCGCTAATGAGAAACTTAGGACTCTGAGTATTTATAGTTTTTCACTAATGGGACACTTAATGACCACTTCATGATCCGTCGCCAATGCGAATCGTCGCTAACGGGAAGACACCATCTGTTCCACCCCATACGCTCAAACGTGTCAGAAGATCCGTACTGAGGACCTGTATAATGTAGTAAGTCAAGTTTGTACAATACTAGAGGTACAATCGGTTGGCATTAGTGAGTGCATAAATTATTGATAAACCTCAGTAAGTTGATTTACTGGCTCATCGTAGCACCTTTCATTCAGTCCGTTTCGGCGCTTCAATAGCTTTTGAAGAAAAATTGCTAATCAGTACAGTGGCACGATGAAATATGCATGATTAAAACGGGTCTTCAGTTTCAATGCTTATTCCGTTACGGAAGGAATCTGTTATTCGGGTACTAATTTTAAGAACTGCTAAATTATATAAAAGACTTTTATTCTGAGGAACGTGTAATTATCCATGACTGCGAAATGTTTACATGACGTTTTACCATAGGAGAAATTCCAGAAAATCGACGTGAACATTTGATTACCTAGTGTGTACACCTGTCTGTTAATTACTCTGCATTTACCAGTGAGTTTGATGCTCGAACTACTTCGAGGATTAAAGAATGGGATACGAATTTTATCACCCGTAGTCATGGTACAACTCTATTTCCACGGCAGTTATATTCACACTTGAGAACTTTAAAGTTTGTTATTCACAGCATTTCTGAGAAAATTGCTTGTGATATTTGTCACGTCTTACACAGTGGGATATTCATTTCATTACCTGTGTACAAACACGGATCCTGTATTTAGACTGGTGTCAGTTTTTAGACTTCAGTTACTTATTTTGTGCTGGTAGGTAGTAATTCTTAACTTATTGAAGTTTATGTATTTTTCCTTTTATTTCTTAATAGCAAGATACCCGTGCTTCGCTACGGTATTATACTGAAATTTATAATTTAATGCTTAACGTTGTATACATAATCCGCCAAAATTTGTGATCTTACTAGTTTTCTGAAAGATTACGGCAACGTTTCTCCCATTTTTCAATCTTTCTTTTCAGCAATCGAACTCGTACTTCCCGGGCTAGGTCCAAGTATTCCACCCGGTCACTTAGGTCCCGAAATCTTCGTCATCTTTTCCTATAAGCATTCTTAACACGGATCAAATCCATGAGGAGATCCGGCGTGGTGTCGTCTTCGGGGGCCTTGGCGGTACTGAACCCGCGGCCGGACTGCATTCATAGATATTACAGGGCCAGAATGTTATTATTATTATTATTATTATTTTTATTATTATTATTATTATTATTATTATTATTATTATTATTATTATTATTATTATTATTATTATTATTATTCGCCACTACAACACTGTCATCAAACCAGTATCACTGTATGCATCTGAATGCCTTATCCTGTCCGAGAAATGTTTGCTTGCGGATTTAGAGAGGAAAGAAAGAAAGAAAGATCTTACACACCATACTTGGTCCAAACTACAAAAATGGCATCTACATTAGAAAATCCAGGCAAGAAATATACTCTAAGATAGAGAAGATCACGGACACAATGCGTAAAGGCAGAGTTCGCTTCTACGGTCATATACGACGGATGATCGACTCTCGATGGACGAAACGTATCTTCAGTATATTTGACGCAAAACCAAAAACGGCAATGCCATGGTACGTTAATGTCAAGAAAGATCTTAAAGAACTGGGCCTACAAGCAGAAGATGCACAAGACCGAAATCTTTTCAGAGCAGCCATCAAGACTTTTGGGACTTTCCGGGACGAAAAACGGGCAACTGGTGCTAAATGGACAGAAGAACGTCGTGCTAAACACAGTGAGCTAATGAAGACGATGTTGATCAAGCGAAAGACGAACAAATGCCAGAATGTAAAGTGAGGCTTATCGTGGTCCCTAGTTGGCCGATTAGCGAAGTTGAATGAATGAATGAATGAATTATTATTGTTTTTGTTGTTGTTCTGGACCCCACAGCAAGATGCAAGACCGCTACTTGGCGGTAAATTACATCTGCTGCCATTGTCATTGCTGACAATGTGACCAGCACCATTGCCGCGCGCAGGCAAATGCGCGGGATTTCTGGCGGTACGAATGATATACTTCCGTGCATTATTGACCTTATTATAGAGGTGAACAATTGCACGGGCAATTTCATTCCTATCGTTTATTTCAAATGAGTTTAAATTTTTATTTATATGCCAGGAGAATCTACTGTAATCTAAGAACGTTCTCCAAAGGAAAAGATAGCTCTTGAAAACGAACCCAGGAAAGATTAAAAATGATCGGTTTATGATCAGAATAAGTACATTGAAAACATACAGCCTGTTTCCAGTCATTCGACCGGGTCAGGAATGGAATGAATGAAGCCCCATTTGGCGGCGAGGATAGGAATTGTGCCGGCTGCCGAAGCCTGTCGCACTCCTTTGGGGCAATGATTAATGAATGACATATGAAATGAAATGATATTGGAGAGTGTTGCTGGAATGAATGATGACAGGGAAACAGGAGTACCCGAAGAAAAACCTGTCCCGCCTCCGCTTTGTCCAGCACAAATCTCACATGGAGTGACCGGGATTTGAAACACGGAACCCAGCGGTGAGAGGCCGGCGCGCTACCGCCTGAACCAGGGAGGCTCCCAGTAAGTACATTATGAACAGTAAAATCAATTTGTCTCAACTCCTTTTTCACCCCACCGCCGTTAAGTTGATTCACCCTCCCCCCCCACCCAAAAAAAGAAGGCCTTAACTGAATTTTCCGGCAAAAAATACTTGTTTCTTTAGTAGTAAGCATCTTCTAAATAACAATTATCACGTCTGTAGCATCTTCATTTTTTGAGATATGTGTCCTCATAAAAGGATTTCAACTTCATTTCACTCCCGCCCCCAAGATGACTTCCTCCCAGGCCGCGTTTTTCTTTGTTTTCAAAGGAGATCCAAGTAACAATTTTCACACCTGTAACAACTTCAGTTTTTATTAGATGTAAGTATCCTCAAAAAATTAATTTTTTGACTCTTTCACCTCCCCCCCCCCCGCTTCATTGGATTTTACGAGAATACGTGTTTCTTTACGTTTAAAGCAGATTCCTAGTACCAAATTTCACATCTGTAACATCTTCAGTTTTTGAGATATCAGTATCCTAATCAAAAGAATTCAACCCCATTTTCAACCCAAGTGGTTTTTCCGAAAACTAAAAATACTCATTTCTTTACTTTTAATAGAGATGAAGAGTACCATTTTTCACTTCTGTAACATGTTAAGGTTTTTGAGATATACTGTAGAAATTCTCATTTTAAAATTTCACCGCCTTTTTAGTTCCCCTTAAGTGGATTTTCCAGAAACAAATCACCCATGTTTCTTTATTTTTACTGGAGATTCCAAATACCAATTTTTACGTCTGTATTATTTTAGGTTTCTGAGATATACTGTAGATATATAGTCTTTTTAAAAATTCACCCCAATTTGTCACTCTTGTTTAACCCCCATTAATTGGATTTTCCAAAAACAAAAAATGCGTGCTTCTTCAGTTTTTGAGGAGATCCCAAATACCAATTTTTGGGTCTGTAATATCTTCAGTTTCTGAGATATAAGTATCCCCATTAAAGGCATTCAACCCCTTTTTCACCCCTTTTCACCCCTCCTATTGGGATTTTCCGAAAACAAAAAATACGTGTTTCTTTATTTTTAAAGGAGATTCTAAATGCAGATTTTTACATGTGTAAACTTTTAAAGTTTTGAGATATAAGTGCACTCATTTTAAAATTTCACCCCCCTTCTCACCCTCTCATTAACTGGATTTTACTAAAACAAAAAAAATAGGTGTTTCTTTATTTTTAAAGGAGATTCCAAATACCAATTTTCAAGTCTGTAATATCTTCATTTTCTGAGATATAAGTATGCTCATTAAGGGCATTCAACCAATTTTTCACCCTTTTTCACCTCTCCTATTGGGATTTTCTGAAAACAAAAACAATATGTGTTTCCTTATTTTTAAAAGCGATTCTAAATACCAATTTTTACATGTGTAAACTTTTAAAGTTTTGAGATATAGATACACTCATTTTATAATTTCACCCCTCTTTTCACCCCCTTAGCAACGGAATATCCAAAAATCCTCCATTAGCGAGCACCTACATTTTACTATATATGTATCCTCAAAATTCCATTTCAATATGTCCAGTAGATTTTGTTCGGCGATGATGAATCAGTCAGTTAGTCAGTCAGTCAGTCAGTCAGTCAGTCAGGACATGTTCTTTTATATATATATATATATATATATCGATTTCTTTTAGATGTTAGGTATTTTAGGTGATACGTCCACTTCGAATTTGGAAAAGTATTAATGCACTGTGAATTTAGATTGCTGCTTTTCTTAATAATATTGTATATATTTTTAGACATTAGTTTCTTCCTAACAAGTGTTATTTCTAATAATTAATGTATATTGACAAAGCCATCTGGAAAAACATCTCTGCTGGTGGTATGAAATAAATAAATTATCTATGCACATGGGAGACAAAGAACTACTTTATGAGAGTCTGTTACGGAATACGAAATACTGCATTGTACGACGAGATACAAAGTGACAGAGAAAGTTTTCAGTCACCATGGACAGCCACACTCAGGAGGCAGGGTTCTATTTATTGTGTTCTCCTATACTTCCTAGTTGAATACGAATTGATACTTATCTTAAACGCTGACTATGTTAATTTTGACAAACTACACAAACTGATGAGTTTGAGGATATTAGAGGGTCTAACTTGCCTGGTTCTTTCTCCAATAGCAGTCGAGCAGTGTTGCCAACAGTGGAATGGGTTTATCCACTAAACGATTGCTTGAAAACCACTAGAAACCATTAGCCTCCCCTCCTTAAGCTTTGTTGAATTACCAAAATACTACGATATAAACAAGAAAAGTAAGTATATCCTTGTAGTTCAAAGGTATTCTAATTATATTTCACTATGAAATTACTTAATAGTCTGAGATCCCTGATGTCTTCGATAGAAATCACAGGGGAAGAAGCTCATGTGGCAGTATTGCTTGTTTCTTCTCAGTCCTGTCCGAACCAATAAAAGCAAATGCCGGGCTGAGTGGCTCAGACGGTTGAGGCGCTGGCCTTCTGACCCCAACTTGGCAGGTTCGATCCTGGCTCAGTCCGGTGGTATTTGAAGGTGCTCAAATACGACAGCCTCGTGTCGGTAGATTTACCGGCACGTAAAATAACTCCTGTGGGACTAAATTCCGGCACCTCGGCGTCTCCGAAAACCGTAAAAGTAGTTAGTGGGACGTAAGGAAAATAGCATTATTATTATTATTATTATTATTATTATTATTATTATTATTATTATTATTATTATTATTATTATTATTATTATTATTAAAAGCAAATGTATCACTTCAGGTCGCATTCCATTATTGGCTTTGGTTTTAACAATGTTTTACTGACGAAACATTCTCTCCAATTCTACATTTGACTATGGCAATACTATGTATGGCAGTGCAAATGTTGCCAGCTCCTGAAATGGATTGGTGTTACTTGCCCTGCAGCATTTCAACAGTTTGCACCAGACATTAACTGATTCCATAGTTTGAAACCATTTCACAAAGGACACCATTTTCCATCTGATATATCGTCATTGCCGGGACAAAACCTCATATGTGAAATATTTTAGCTTAGGACTTTGGCCGGTAAGGTTCTTTCATCTAAGGTGCAATATTATGTGCATATGGTCAAGGCATTCTCGCTCTTCATGATGTATGTGCTGCGGGTCAGTATATCTCCAAAAATATTATCATATAGGAGGTTTTGTCCCGGAAACGACGATATTCATCTTTGCATTTCGTCCAAGTTACATGATTCAAGAAGGAGAATCAACGACTCTGTAACAACAATTGACACAGGGAGAAGTGATCCTGAAGAGTTTCTTGCTTCTATATACATATATAATTTTTTTGCTATTTGCTTTACGTCGCACCGACACAGATAGGTCTTATGGTGATGATGGGTTAGGAAAGGGCTAGTAGTTAGAAGGAAGCGGCCGTGGCCTTAATTAAGGTACAGCCCCAGCATTTGCCTGGTGAAAATGGGAAACCACGGAAAACCATCTTCAAGGATGCCGACAGTGTGATTCGAACCCACTGTCTCCCGGATGCAAGCTCACAGCCGCGCGCCCCTAACCGCACGGGCAACTCGCCCGGTCTTCCTTTTTTTAAAGAGAATCGCCTACACCTCAGTTCCACCTAGACCTCATGTCTTCCCTCGCTCTCCTTTTGTCGACATTACGAACGTCAACGTCAAGAATTTACATTTGAAATACTAAATTCTTATACTCTCTGTTACACTGCATATAGAACTTTAATTGGAAAACATTTTAAAATATCCACTGACACAAGCATGAAAAAGAATAGATTTTCCACTTCCCACAGCGTGTTAAAATTTATCCACTGACGAAAAGTAAAAAGACCTAGATTCATCTCCAAAACATCTTGTAAGAAGCACTTCCAGAGCGCAGTTGCTGTGGTGCTTAAATACAATATTATGATATCATGAGTTTCAATCCGCTCTTTAATTACCTTTATCCCTTGGCGGCTATATGGACGGAGCTACAGAAGTTACTTTCACTTGCATTTTACTCCCACCACGTCTACATCTCACGGCTTGTACAATGCATACATGGGTCGAGTAGCCGTTCGTGTTACTTGAACGAATGTCTGAAAGACAACCTGAATAGTAGGAATAACCAATCAAATAAAGTACTTGAACCAGTTGTTACGCCAGTCAACAGAGATGAGGGGCACTCAATTCACTTTTCCAAGTAGGTTTCCCCAATCACAGTAATCTGTTGCATACTCAAAAGTAAGCAGTAAACCACATTTTCGTCATGTAAACGCGTCCGGCGAGTGATGTTTCAAGTGTGTCTCGGTCTCCGTTGTGTTTGAGTAAGAATCAATTTCATTTCCGTACTTATATTGTACATTAATGAATGTTTTGTCAGTTGCTAGAGGCACGTGTAAATAGCGTCACATACTTCTGGAGAAAGCTTTTGATTCACGAAGGAAGTGTTTGGATATTTCTACAGTAGCCATAAAGCATAATGATACTTCCAACTTTATCCTTACTGGTACAGCGTTCCTCAAAAGTTTTCTTAATTCTGTGCCTGTTCTTCCCATCGTCGCAATAACAACAGTCTGAGTAAAAGCGACGTAAGATACATAGAAAAAATATGAATTGTCCTTTCACTCATGCTGTTTTACGTCGCACCGCCACACAGAGCTCTCTTATGGCGACGATGGGCTAAAATTGTGCTAGAAATGGTAACAAAGAGATCGTAGCCTTAATGAAGGTTATAGCTCGATCATTAGCCTGGTGTGAAAATGGGAAAACACGGAACCATCTACAGGGCTACCGACGGTAGGGCTCGAATCCACTTTATCCCGAATGTAACTTCACACTTGTGTGAACCAAAACACACAGACAACTCGATCGATGGACGAACTGTTCTGAGACATCTAAATTTGGCATGTGTGAAATACTCACTGATTTCTAGAATAGTTATCGACTCGCTCTTGCTAAGGACTTATTGCAACACGATTGGTCAGGGATGTTGTCCTTTTCGAACATATTATCTCGTTCAAATGACGAGCCAGCACGCATTTCTTAACCTCCCGAGCCCCGATGTTATTGTATTATTATTAGTAGTAGTAGTAGTAGTAGTAGTAGTAGTAGTAGTAGTAGTAGTAGTAATCGTAATAGTAGTATTGACAAATAAGTTTAAATTTGGAGATATCCCAGTGGCAATGCTTGCACAGAAACGAAATTACATTAAACACACGTTAAATTAAAAACGAAAAAGCGTGAAAATGAAATATTGCTTACGGGTAACAGAATGTAAGTACAATCAATCGCATTGGAATTCACTCAATATTTATATAATTATTACTTCACCAGACATAGAAGTCATATGTCATCCAACACCTTAATAATGATAATGCAGGGTGATAATTATGAAGAATTATTGCGGTGACGATTGTTGTTTTAAATGGCAAATCAGCGTGATAATCATCCCCGTTTTTCATGAATTGTTCATTCCGAAAGAGAAACTTAAACGGAAGAGACTTTAGGGAGAGGTAATAAAGGTAAATTCAAGTAGCAGAGAAAATGGATTTTTGAACGCACTCTCGGACTATTATTCCATTCACAGCTTCTTTAGCAAACATATCTTTCAGAAAATGAAATATTTACCACGTGTTAAGGAGCAAAGAATTCAATTCAACAATACCTCCCAGCCAAATTCCAAAGACCCTTGTGCTCATCTTCCTCATATTTGCGAGGCTGTGTGGAGTGTGTCAAATCAATATAACCGTTTTATCCAGCAAGGAGGACATACCTTATATTGAAAGCTTGTCCAGAATGTTAGCAAATTAGCAGGTATATCTGTGGACTAGGTACTTACTAATATATATGTGAATTAGCGTGGAAAATATCTACGCGTACATGAACATATTTGAACTTTTCGAAGCCTTAGTGAACGGGCGAATTCCTCAAAAGAGGCATCATAATGTAGTATTTGAAGCCATTTATTTCCAGTTTCTACTAAGTTAATTAACAGCTGTTAGGTTATTCAATCTATCGAAACTAATTTATGAATAAATACATTTATAAACTATCTGAAAAAGACAACGTGCGATAACAGATTTATATCAGAAAAAGAAACAACATAATTAGAAATGGAATGCCATGTTTCGCTTATGAAGGAACATCATCAGATTCTATCAAATCATATCTGAAAATTTTTAGAAATGAGTAAATATTTATGTTCAAACTGTGTAATTCCTTAAATAATTTAAATTTAGAACTTATCTTAATGAATAGCCCCAACAGTGCTTCATCACTCCTTACAAGTCCAATATAGAATGCCTTAGGCCAAAAAGCTATAGAATGAAAATTAAATACAAATTATCATAACGGTTTCAAGGACATGTTAATAACCATTAAAACAGTGCCTAGCAATAGAGTGTATTCAGAAAAGTATTGAGAAGTTGAACAAAAGACTACACATATTCACAGAGGCTGGCTGCATTTATTAGGTGACTTCAATGACCATATATTGAACCCATGAACTTACCATTCCATCGTTGGTCGGCCACGGCTGCTACAATAGAACAATTTAGAACTCTTAAATCCTGGGTCGTTGCGGGAATAAATTCGGTCACGATCTTAACCAAACGATGGGGTTCAGAAGAGAGCCTAACTACTTGAAATGAGGAGCAAAAATGTGCTTACTAACTTTTATTAAATTGAAAGAGCATGATAACATCATTAATTTAATATGCATTCTTGCAAAATAAAAAAATATAAATTATTGATTTTTGAATGTTCCAAACACAGTCACATTACATACCGTCACTTTGTTTCTTACAATGTCGAAGAGTTGCTTCGGAGAAGCTAATATGTTAGTGGACAGCGAAACTGAAAAACTGAAAAAGGGAAGACCTGAAAACCGGGCACCTATTATTCCAAACGAGAACTGAGAGTTAATCCACACGATCCGTGGAAAATCTGACTTTCAACAAGTAGAACGCCTGATTTTCTCTCAATTAAGGTTATCCACCAGTCGAATACCCTTAACGGATACGGAACACCCGCCGAATGGACCCTTAATCGAACCAAACTGACTATCAGTTGCTTTGGATAGGTTGCGAAATATTATGGGAAAGCATGGTGTTCACTACAAGTTAACAACATCATTCAAAATTGAAATAAAATCCCACCATGTATTTGTCATTCATGACACCCTTAAGTGATAAGGTAATCCCGATGCTAAATGTGCATCACCCCAAACAGCTGTTCGGAAGGAACCAACAACATGATCCGTGAGGATCTTACGTTATGTCGTTCTAAAGGAACAAAACTGCGAAATGCAGGAAACAATTACTAATCATGCATTTAGAAGAAATGCCAAACACTGAAGATAATTAAAAAGTGGAAAGTCACTTGAAAAATATTATTATCGAACCGATTTTCAGGTTAGAAATGGGTTTGTTATACTTAATAAAATTACCAGTCCAAGCTAAAATTTACTACAACTTTAAGGAATTCTTTCCCTTGAAAAACCATGCTACCAGTACAGATCTCTCTATTTACTGTCTGTCCCAACACACTACTCGTAAAGTGATTACTTACTTACTTTAACTATGAATAAAAATGAAAGTACGACAGGATTGAAAATAAATATTGTTACTGGCTGACGAATCGAAACCGCATTCGCAACTCAAGTCTCACACTAATACACTGAGTGTCAATATGCACACTATCAAACGAGAACGGACGTCAAAACGAGAAAACAATAAAGTCCGTAAGAATAAATTAACATCTCGAAGTCATTAAAGCTTAACACGCACGAAGAATCACAGTAAAAATATTAAATCTATATCGAGCCGATATCCAACACTTGGACAACCCTCACCCGTCAACAGCTGTCCCGTTATCTCAATGGAGAGCTACGCATTGACCCTCTTCATAAAATCATATCGTACTGTAGATGCTGCCTTCATCCAGGCCGCTTCGACAAAAAAAACAAAAGAAACATCTAAACTGAGACTTGAGTGTGTACAGCTACCATCCCAGACCTATCGTCGGGCTCACTTGAAATCTGTACACCCTAACACTAATCATTATGTACATGATACCTTCCAAATTCTATCGTCGGGCGTGAACTAGGACGTCTCATCATCAGTGACTCCAAGAATAACATGTGACGTCCTAAATCTATCGTCGGGCGTCAAAGTGGGTCGTACTACGCCTCCCTTAACATATCAGGCGAACTAGCAATTTCAAACACCTCCGACATTTAATACAAAATCTGGTCAGACAAATACCACACGATCGGAACCACGTCTCTTACTATCAAATGAATGCAAGTCGAAAAAAAAACAGTAAGTCTCTACCATTACAATACGTGAGCTCAAAAATAAATATACGTGACGAACGATTCTCCACCTCGAACACAATCTCAGCCTGTGCACTGAAGTGTTAGGGAAGCAAATGAAAATTCCCAACACACGTTTACAATTTAGTGGATGCCTTCAAAATAATAATCATCACTACCGCATTCGAAATTCTCAAATCGCCTATCATCAATTCCAACTATTTTATCAATGACCTCTCCAGTGAACAAATTCAGTACAACCCAACCATGGGTCCAAAGTGCTCTTTGATCCTTGAGGTCGCTCATTATCTTATTATCCATACGGGCTTTACGTACCAAAATCACTGGACGTTTACTACCAAGACTTTAACATTTTACTAGAGTCGTTTTCGCTTGGAATCTTTCTATAAATTTACGATGCTTCACACCATAGTCGTCTCAAATTCGGATTGATTGCGGAAAACAATACAGCCTGCCTCAACACAGCCTATTTCCTAAATACTTCCTCTTCAAAAATATAGCTTGTCTCAAACTCCTTCTCCTCGCTTTATTCCAGCGGTATCACTTAAAAATCCGAGCTGCATTTCATCCATCTCTCTCTCATCTCCACATACATATAAATTCGTCGCTCTCAATCCCTTTTCCTTCAAGACCCTTTTTCATACGTCGATCCCCTGGTGAAAACGACAACCATTATTAAACACATCTCTACTTTACTATTATACGACTTTCGAACCTCGAGAGTCCAAGAGCACACATCGACCTTTCGTATCACTGATATACACGATGTCTCAAAATTTTCTTCCCATTAATAACTGTGACTCTAACAAATTTCACCGAAATTATCTAAATATGCCTGCGATCCTTGTAAAAATATACTGGTTAAATGCACTTTAACATAGAAAAATTTCCTTATCCCGCGGTAGACATTATTATTATTATTATTATTATTATTATTATTATTATTATTATTACTATTATTATTGACCAACATTTCTGAATTCAACTGACATCTGAGATTAAGATGTTCGCCACGACTAATTTACACTTATAATGTTCCAAAAATCCACGCTTTGGATGATATCTCATCGAACATTCAACACAAAATTTTAGGCGTCGCATTTTACCGTTCTTGACATGAACTTTACACACTGAAAATTTCACACGCTGACCAAAAATTACAACACTTTTCGCCTGATAATTACGAAGATCAACCCGACAATCATCTGGAAAATTTGTTGGGACAGAACAATAACTAACTAACTACAACATAATATAAAATAGACAGACCTGCACAATGGTGACATTCCCAGCATTCTGGTTACATCATCACCAGCTGACCTCGGGCTTAGCCGCTCATTTTCACAGATAACATTTTCATTTCCAAAATCTCACTCATACAAACACTACCCTTCACACACACGATATTAAAATTACCATATAAATCAGGCACTTTCTCTGTAATTTGCACCACGAACTTCCCTCGCTCTGCAGTCGACTACAACTGTCTGATGCGTTCCCAGCGTGGTTTCTCTCCGTTGCTTCAATAAAAACAGGTGTTCAGCAGATAAGGGAGCAGAACTACTCTGAATAGCTTCCCCCCAAAAAAACCTCTTCACTTTCAAGCGTACATGAGATTATAGAAATAAAACTTGCTGTGTATATTTCAACCAGCCTACACTTTCCTAGTTTGTCGGCAAACGTTCAGAACTTTCCAATCGCTTTCTCTTCTTAACCAAGTATATGGACCTTAGCCACGGACATGTATTTAATTATTTGTCGGTCAATCTGGCGCGAAATTCTAATGACGACGGGCACAAGCTCCCGCGGCTTCAAGTTCCAGATCGACACTGAAAAATCTACGGTGGGGGGTTTCTTTTATAATCTCAGAAGGGACGCTATCCCCTCTATGAGGCTTGATTGTGTAATCTGCCAATTTTGCGTCTAATAGACGGATTTTGATGAGACTTGTCCCAGAACTCCGGACAGACTTGCACTTATGTTAGACGTTAATTTTATAATTTTTCTACGCTCATAACCGGGGAAATAAATTATTTCTGCCCGTGCGTTTCGCGCGTTTTCTTCCTCCCCTGACCTTGGCACGTGTAGCTGGTTCGCTGATCTCACGCTAACCTGCACTTAGGCTTAACTACATTTATGTTTTTCCCTGGTGTCTCTGTCTTCACGGAGGGTGTACGAATAATTTTGCTTATTTATTTCTTCATTTACTATATTGCCAAAATCCCTCGTTGTATAGAATTCCATGAATTTAAAGAATTGTCGGGCACTCGAGTTCCACCGATGTGTCCCGGCAATTCACGAGCTTGCCGTGAGTGAGAACCTTCCCACGCGACATCGGGGCTCTTAGGAGCGCAACATGGCTACCTTCAAACATAAAAGTACTTTCTTAATACCAAATAAATATTGGAGAAAAAAAATATTTTTCTCACCGTAGAATTATGGGTTCAATATAACAGTATGAGGTAAATAGTTACAACTTCTGAACAGCGTGTTCTATAATCTACAATCTATATATTTGCGAACTTGAACTTTCCTGCACGTTTCTTCATTAATTTCTTCATGGGGTGTTACAAAGAAGTTGCTTGAACTTTGATTTCTAATGAACCGCCTGAGTGTGACTAAACTACATTACAGGTTCATTTATGGCAACTAGGTGGTCAGAGTTAACCTTAGCATCTCATAAATTATAATAATGAAAACATAATACACTCAGGGTTCCAGGCCAGTCAATTATGGAACAATTTGTGCACGAAATTATTATTCTACACTAATTTGCTGAAAGGTACTAAACATGAAAAACATCGTATAACTATATTTGGTTTCCACTTAATTGTAATGTAGAATACAGTATCTTCCACAAAGCGCTGTCTGACACGTCAAAATAAATTTATTTATTATTGTGTTAAAGTGTACCAGAGCACAGTATCACTTGTTTTTTTTTTACATTGACATGGTCATAACAAGATAAATATTTAATATAACTTTAATTAGTTACACTGTTTTCAAGTACGCAAATAAGTATACATCACTTCGATGTAAAATACAAATAAATAAAGAGCAAATCTGTCTCGAAATCAACTATTAAATTCTACGGACAGTTAGTTGACACCAGAAGACTTTTTTTATTACTCCATAGGCTAAATGTTACAGAGATATGAGTTCACATTTGGTTAATCTGGTCAGCCACGTTTTCCTCTTCTTGGCATGAACGATATCGGTTCTTTAAAATTTTTACCAGGATCCACGATTTCTATGTAGCAATATTTTCCCGAATAAATATGAATACTTCAAAACTATTAACAGATTTCAACCCAAAAAGAACATTCAGCACACATACATGTTTAGTTCATCTGGTGATTACAAAATTAAAGGCAGAGAATATACCATATTTCACATTGGACAAACCAGTTAACATTTCTGTAACATGAAGAGGGCCTCTCCCTAAAGTTAGGCAGCACTTTTAACATCTACCTACCGGGCGAGTTGGCCGTGCGGTTAGGGGGCAAGCAGCTGTGAGCTTACATCCGGAAGATAGTGGGTTCGAACCCCACTGTCGGCAGTCCTGAAGATGGTTTTCCGTGGTTTCCCATTTTCACACCAGGCAAATTCTGTGGCTGTACCTTAATTAAGGCCACGGCCGCTTCCTTCCCACTCCTAGCCCTTCCCTGTCCCATCGTCGCCATTAAGACCTATCAGTGTCGGTGCGACGTAAAGCCCCTAGCACTATCGGTGTGACTAACTTCATTAGATATTTATATCACTGGTGTATTTACTTAAGTACGTAGAATTATTTGTCATGTTTGGAATTATAGTGTATCTTCTTCTTCTTTTATTCATGGGGGCCTCTAAATATTAGTTCCTTATTAGAGTCGACCTCTAAGATATTTTGCTACAATGTTTTTCTTTCATTCCCACCTAAATATATATGCTCCCTTCACAAAGCTGCAGGTTTAGTGGAAGTATACTTCCGGTAGATAGTACCACAAATACAAATATTATTGAATGTATTTGTTTGATCCGACATTTCGTAACTATTACAAATGATCAAGGAAATACGCGATGCATAACAGAAACTACCATAATTATCAAGAATTATAATTCTCAGGGCTGTCACTCATGTCGCACACCATATAATGTATCTGAGTATAAATAATGAGAATTTTTTCAAGTCATAGGTGCACAATCTTGACAATCGTGTACAGTATATAGGTTGTTTTCATGGTTACAATGATCGTAAAAGTGGACCAAAATATCGGTATTAATAGCATCAGTGATCCTACTTCTCCATGATTTGATAGAAAATACTTTAAACTATAGGTAACAGACTCCGCAAAATGCTGAAACCTAAACCAGTACGTAAAAACGGAGGCCCGTCGGCAACCGCTGGTCGCTTTACTACGGAGATCTCCGGGGCTATTATTTTTATACTTCACTCCCTTTCCATCCCCACCCAAAGGAGTGCTATGAGCGTCTTACACAACAGTTTATTTTTTCCAGATAGTAAGTCATATGTGTATCAATTTTGGTTGGCAGCTATGCCCAAACGTACATGCATAATCTAGCTGCTGTAGAATCCTGGAGCTTACGTTGCCATGGTTATGGCCGTTCGTTTCTTTATCCGATTCCTAGAGCAGGGGTAGTGTGGTCCCAATATCTCCGTAACGGTTGGTTTTAGAGCCTTGAAACATGGTTTTAGGGCCCGAAGGGTTTACCGAGTTTTGTTCTTTACGCCAAGGGGCTTAAAATGAGCTTTGTCTCATCATTGTACCACAAATTCGATTTCGCCTATATTAGCCTACTATTTTAATATTTTTATATCTCCCCCGTCGCCCCCCCCCCCTCGACTTGTTTTGAAAATAAAGTACAGCCCATGTTACTCACTGGCAATGTAGCTTTCTATAGGTGAAGTTATTTTTAAAATCGGTTCAGTAGATTTTGAGTATATCCGTTACAAACATAAGCTATATACAAAACTTTCCTTTTATAAGATTAGTATAGAAGTATAGATTGCATCCCTACACATACGGTTGCCGTCATTAAGGGCATCCAGCCGTAAAACAGGGTCAAATCCACATGTGCGACACAATTCGCACCCGCAACCCCACAGGTGTGGCTAAAGCGATAGAAGAAGAAGATACTCATTTTAAAAATTCACCCGATTTTTTATTCCTTTTATCCCCTTAAGTGGATTTTCCAAAAAGAGTGTATTCATTTTTAAAGGAGATTCCAGGTACCACCTTTAAAGTCTGTAACATCTTCATTTTTTGAGATATACAGTATGTATCCTCATAAATAATTCACTCCTTCCTCACTTCTTTTCACCCCCCCCCCCCCCAAGTGGATTCTCTTAAAACGAATATTTGTGTTCTTTTATTTTTAAAGGGGATTCCAAATATCAGTTTTCATGTCTGTAACATGTTAGGTTTTCTTGTGATATATTGCAGATAATTTCGCTGCTGTAGAATCCTGGAGCTGACGTTGCCATGGTTAGGCCTACGGCAGTTCATTAATTTGTCCAATTCCTAGAGCGGGGGTAGTGTGGTGCCAATATCTCCGTAACGGTTGGTTTTGGGGCCATAAAACATGGTTTTCGGGCCCGTAGGGCTCGCCGAGTTTTGTTATTTGCGTCAAAAGGATTAAATTGACCCTTGTCTCTTCCTTATACGACAAATTCGATATTTTGCCTATATTAGCCTATTTTTTATATCTCCCGCCCGTCCCCCCCACATCGAATTCTTTTGAAAATAAAATACAACCCATGTTACTCACTCGCAATGTAGCTTTCTATAGGTGAAGTAATTTTTAAAATCGGTTCAGTAGTTTTTGAGTCTATTCGTTACAAACAAACAAATTTTTCCTCTTTATAATATTAGTATAGATTTAACTCGCTCAAATAAAATACGGTACACGGAAAGTTACCATGAATGTTAACTTCACAAAATAAGCAATGAATTTAATTAACACAACGTAGACATACACAACCTGAACCGATTCATAAATTAAAAAAACCACAAAATTTCCACACGCGGTTTAAAATTGGCTATAACAATCCCACAAAAACAAATGCACGCAAACTGATGTCAACACCGGCTATTCCAACATTAAGGAGACAAAATTATTAGACGCTAACTACATTATACAAATAAAGAGACCCAGATCTTTAGTTGCTGATGGTTGTGGGATTTCACCTGCTACATTTTCAAGCCGGCGGCCTTCTTCATGGCCTAAGCCATAGCGCTTATGGCCACGGTTTCCTTAACCTGGACTCCCCTCATTGTTGGCCGTAAATCTTCTTAATAATTACGCTTACAAACTAACATATGAATGTACACATATTTTGTTGATAACGACATTTTAAACTTCAATTTACCGCACATACTGCACATTCGAGCACTTCGCGACCCACACTGCTCTAGCTCACGGCACACGGAAGAATTGCACCAAAATCTATTCTCGTTCAAACAGATGTTTGTTATCTCGCGGCTGTGGGAAATGGTAACTGTTCATTCGCCCTATCTAAATGAGGAGACAAGTATATGATATTCCAGGTAGAAACCCAAGCTTGAGTATTCTTTATCGTGGCCAGACTGACTACAATATTTATCCCTTCTTGTAGAAGTTCATGACGTGTGCCCCTATAACGTTAATATTACAAAACTGCATTGTGAAGAAATTACTGTTCATACTATTTTATCACTTGGAAACCCTGACATTTGTAAAATTTAGAGAAGTCCTAAGAATTTCGACTCTTGACGTGAGGAGTTCTGTCACCTCACATGGTGAAAAACCTAGAGGTTCGGCTGATTCTTACATTATCATTGGCCGACCCAGGAAGAATGAGCTAGCCATTAGGGGGTGGCACTAACGATAACTTCATAAGTGATGTTGGCGTCAAAGCCAAAACGTTGCACCACAGATCATCACTTTGGGTTCCTTAAATTTAAACCCTTACAATGGTGATAGTCTCATACTTTTCTTATTCCCCATGTAGATGTAATCGTCAAAGCGTCACTTGCTACTTTTCTCGCAGCTAGGTCGTTGCGCAATTAATGCCACACGCGACTCAACACTTGGTGTTTGACCGACGAATCTTTTTGTTATATTAGCAGATAGATTTCCCTTTGGGCTGAAACTTTGCAGTAACGCCACAGAAAATTTCATATTTAGTGCAAGCCAAAGTATCTAAATTTTATCATTTAGCAATGATTTAATATTACTTGATCCGAAGCGTTCCGAAGTTCTCCCACCTTCATCGATGGTTTGGATCACGTGACGCACAAGGTAGAAAATAAACACAAAAGGATCTAAAATATCGATTTTTCAACTCACTCTAAAATAACAGTGGAGTCTTGCTCACTGGCACATGCAAATACTGCACATCGCAACGGGGTGCCTTTGACCAATTTTCGATAATGGGTTCAATATGTTGACCTATTTACCAAATTGTTCTGATCCTTCGAGATTTTGCTTGTTCGTAGCCTATGTGTGCGGCATGAGCTTTTATCCTGACCCATGGCTAAATGGTTATCATGCTGGCCTTTGGCTCAAGGGGTCCCAGGTTCGATTGGTAATTCCTATGGCTCATGGGCTGGGTGTTTGTGACATTTTCAACATTAGATGTCATATTATCTGTAGTGTAGTGGTTAGCGTGGTTAGCTGCCACCCCAGGAGGTCCGGGTTCGATTCGCGGCTCTGCCAAGAAGTATGACAAGTGGTACGATAGCTGGAACAAGGTCCACTCATCCTCGGGAGGTCAACTGAGTAGAGGGGGGTCGATTCCCTCCTCAACCATCCTCGAAGTGGTTTCCCGTGGTTTCCTACTTCTCCTCCTGGCAAATGCCGGGATGTTACCTAACTTAAGGCAACGGCCGCTTTCTTCCCTCTTCCTCATCTATCTTTATAAATCTTTCCATCACCCCCACAAGGCCCCTGTTCAGCATAGCAGGTGAGGCTGCCTGTGCGAGGTACTGGTCCTCGTCCCCATTTGTATTCCCGGACCCAAAATCTGAAGCTTCATGACACTGCCCTAGAGGCAGTAAGCTGAGCCCGAGGAAAGAAATCAACCCTGGAGGGCAAACGGATTAAGAAAGAAACAAAGAAATAAAGATTTCGTATTAAATAGGGCTCCATCCTGACAGACGGAGTCAAATCGAAAGACCTGCACCAGGCCTCTTCGAAGGCCACACGCCATTATTATTTATCCTGATAAATTGCGGATTCTTTCCGTTCTTGTGTGTATTTTCTTTGGCTTCCCTGACAAATACAGGGCGACGACTGTTCAGTAGAGTTTATTCTGGTGTGTGAAAGGCTCGTAGAACCTGGAAATTGGGATCTCTGTTCTCCCTTGTTATTAAATAATGAAGCTCCAAGACCTGTCGTCTTGTTACAGAGTAGGCCTACCCGTGGTTGTTAAGTGTATTCGATCACAATTGTTACTATTTATTATGGTTTCTTGTTGATGAGAAAAGATACAAGAAATTGAAAACCAAACCAAACCCCATTGCACTACAGCCCTTGAAGGGCCTTGGCCTACCAAGCGACCGCTGCTCAGCCCGAATGCCTGCAGATTACGAGGTGTCGTGTGGTCAGTACGACGAATCCTCTCGGCCGTTATTCTTGGCTTTCTAGACCGGGCCCGCTATCTCAGTGTTATATAGCTCCTCAATTCTAATCACGGAGGCTGAGTGGACCTCGAACCAGCCCTCACGTCCAGGTAAAAATTCCTGACCTAGCCGGGAATCGAACCCGGGGCCTCCGGGTAAGAGGCACGCATGCTACCCTTACACCACGGGGTCAGCTAACAAAGTGAAAGGAAAACTAAATGTATTTATTTATTTGTCGTGCCGTTTCTTTTCCACACCCTGTGGACCACCAGAAACAAATTCAAACCGAGGTACGCGGAACATATCAGATCACTTCAACAAAACACAGAATCACCGGGCGAGTTGGCCGTGCGCGTAGAGGCGCGTGGCTGTGAGCTTGCATCCGGGAGATAGTAGGTTCGAATCCCACTATCGGCAGCCCTGAAGATGGTTTTCCGTGGTTTCCCATTTTCACACCAGGCAAATGCTGGGGCTGTACCTTAATTAAGGCCACGGCCGCTTCCTTCCAACTCCTAGGCCTTTCCTATCCCATCGTCGCCATAAGACCTATCTGTGTCGGTGCGACGTAAAGCCCCTAGCAAAAAAAAAAAAAAAAAAAAAAAAACACAGAATCTCACCGTTTACTGGACGCAGGACACGCATACACAGACATCTACAGTAACATGGAAATTCTCTACATCGCCTCTAATGGACACTCCTTTAAAACTCCAGAATACCGAGCTCGATAGCTGCAGTCGCTTAAGTGCGGCCAGTATCCAGTATTCGGGAGATAGTAGGTTCGAACCCCACTGTCGGCAGCCCTGAAAATGGTTTTCCGTGGTTTCCCATTTTCTCACCAGGCAAATGCTGGGGCTGTACCTTAATTAAGGCCACGACCGCTTCCTTCCCACTCCCAGCCCTTCCCTGTTCCACCGTCGCCATAAGACCTATCTGTGTCAGTGCGACGTAAAGCAACTAGCAAAAAAAAAACCTCCAGAATACACAATATATCTGAAGGTGCCAACATTCTCAAGAAACGGGCAAATTCAAATCTTATGCACTATACGACCACATTATAAAAAACGGCCTTCCTAGTCGCAATGTTGATAATATATTCTGACCCGGGTGAAAGTTTCTGAGGATAGTCATTCAAAAAAGCGTAGATAAGCGCTCCAAAAAGTTTACTCCTTTACCTTAAAACAGAAATGATACCAAATAATTTAGTACAAAAATTATTAGTGTGAAACACGAAGGCGTACTTCCTGACATCGGACCGAGACACCTCGTTAGATAATATAAAACAAAATCGTATCGTATCGTATCGTATCGTAATCTGTTTACCCTCCAGGGTCGGTTTTTCCCTCGGACTCAGCGAGGGATCCCACCTCTACCGCCTCAAGGGCAGTGTCCTGGAGCTTCAGACTCTGGGTCGGGGGATACAACTAGGGAGGATGACCAGTACCTCGCCCAGGCGGCCTCATCTACTATCCTGAACAGGGGGCCTTGTGGGGGATGGGGAAGATTGGAAGGGATAGACAAGGAAGTGGGAAGGAAGCGGCCTTGGCCTTAAGTTAGGAACCATCCCGGCATTTGCCTGGAGAAGAAGTGGGAAACCACGGAAAACCGCTTCCAGGATGGCTGAGGTGGGAATCGAACCCACCTCTACTCAGTTGACTTCCCGATACTGAGTGGACCCCGTTCCAGCCATCGTACCACTTATCAAATTTCGTGGCAGAGCCGGGAATCAAACCCGGACCTCCAGGGGTGGCAGCTAATCACGCTAACCACTACACCACAGAGGCGGACATAAAACAAAATCACTTAATTAATATAGGCAGTTTAGGGATACTAATTGTAATAGTCCTGATTTATATATCACCCTAAGTTATGAGTGACTTATAACCAATATCAGTGAAAGGCTTTATGGCTGTTTCATTTTTTCCAGCCAGATGTGAAAGCGTTAACGCAACGGGTTACTCATTGACAGTCTCTAATGACTCACCTTCCATTGAGATTTAAGCCTTTCGATATAATCACTATTGTAAACCGATTTTCCGTCATAAATATTAATGCTAGAGTCAAGTTAGGCTGACATGGGAGGCTGGACGTTTCATTGCTCGTGTAATTACTGCCTGCACATGCATTGAGAGCGGCCAGTGGAGATCGGATTATGTCGTGAATCGAAATGCAATATCCATCAATATACTAATTGTTAGGCATTTCATTAGTGATGGACGAGTTCCGACAAAATAACCAAAAACGAAGTAGCGTGGCAATGTTATACACTGAAAGTTATAACGCAGTATTTTCCATTAAATTTACCACGTGTATTAGTAGATGGAAGTTAAATGTGTGGAATAATCATTGTCACGCAGTTATCGGGGCTCCTAAAGTTGCATTAAGCTCCTAAAGTTCGGGAGATAGTGGGTTCGAATCCCACTGTCGGCAGCCCTGAAAATGGTTTTCCGTGGTTTCCCATTTTCACACCAGGCAAATGCTGGGGCTGTACCTTAATTAAGGCCACGGCCGCTTCCTTCCTATTCCTAGACCTTTCCTGTCCCATCGTCACCATAAAACCTATCTGTGTCGGTGTGACGTAAAACAAATAGCAAAAATAAAGCTCCTAAAGTATTCTTCAATATTACGTCATGTAGGAGCATATGCAAAGACAAAATGTTCAAGGTCCTAGAAATTGTTGTAGGGGATGTGTGTCCACCGGAGGTTTAAAATTAACTGTTAGCCTTTAGTCACCTGAATTTGTTCAAGATATTCGTTACCACATTAATAACACATTTTCTTCTCTGGTTTATTTTACAGCAGATTTAGGTCATTTTATCTGGTATGTAATTTGCAGTCAGTGAAAATTTGAACGTGAACTGGTCCACCTCCTAAACAGATTCTGAGACGACCCTGTGCTGCATGTATTCATATTAGGCTGTACTTTTGACTCATTACATCGAATAGGATTTCCTGATGGTGAGGTATTATATCCTGAATGAAGAATGTTCGCGGTACTGTTGTAATATTACAGTGTTTCAGATTGAACTTATTGCTATTTGTTGGCAACTTCCCTGTCTAAAACATTAATATTCTTGTTAAGTTAGTCAAACGTAACGAACTGGTACCTAGTAGCAGAAAACTGTATGAAAAAGTAAAATAAATTAAATTAGGAATTGTGCTTCGTAAACTTCACTTCACAGTTCCAAGATATGTAACGTTAAGAGAACATTGTGCACAGCGTTTGTCTCATATCTATCATGCTCCCGTTTTAAGACAGATAAAACAAAATCTTCATATCCTAAAGGATTAATGACTGAAAGACTACTGAATTTCTCCTTTGTGTTAACTCTTTTTATCAGTATGAAGTGTCGTATGGCTTTTAGTGCCGGGATATCCCAGGACGGGTTCAGCTCGCCAGGTGCAGGTCTTTCTATTTGACTCCCGTAGGCGACCTGCGCGTCGTGATGAGGATGAAATGATGATGAAGACAACACATACACCCAGCCCACGTGCCGTAGGAATTAACCAATTAAGGTTAAAATCCCCGACCCAGCCGGGAATCGAACCCGGGACCCTCTGAACCGAAGGCCAGTACGCTGACCGTTTAGCCAACGAGTCGGACTTTTTATCAGTAATGAAGAAGGACCAGCAACATAAGAGGAAATATATTTTTGATCACGGAAATGCTATTTTTAGAGTTTAAGCATGTTAGTTTTATAATGTTTACGATGCCCTTACGTTCACTGAAGATTACCAACTATAATTGTAAGTTCTGCCATCATTTCTCTTAGGAGTATACTGAAAATTGAGGCTTGGGAATAAATTATCAGATAAGCATTGTATGAAATAACCAACATATGGGGCATTAGTACTCGATAATGCTTAGATAGCTTACTATCAACATACATTTGGAGTTCCTATTGAAATTATATTCTAGTCCATTTTCCCAACGGAATGTAACGGTTTAGGATTGAGTATGGTGAACTTTTTAAAAAGTGCATGGTCTTAAACAACATCTTATCGGGTAAAATGAAACATAATCATTGATGCCAGTGGTAGGACAACAAAGAGGAATTAAATATTACACTGACAAGAATACTCACTGTTATTATACAGTGACATTCAAGGCGCACGTCAAATTCGTACCTGTATAATCATTATATCGCCACTGCTACGATAATCAGATATTTAAGTTCACTACGAATTCATTTCTAGTTCGTCTAAGTTACCTGCAGAGAGAAATGGATGGTATTTTTATCATGGCGTAAGTAGATGATGCACTGCAGTATTATATACGCAATAGGGAGTAGCAGAAATTGGTTTTGACATTTCATGCATATTCATGAAGCTTATAGAGCTTCGGATTTCACCACTATGATCCATAAGCGAATAAACAGAAAGGATTGGTACCACTGCTGGTTGTAATCACATCACATTTGTTTCGTTTTAATGAACTACCGCCCAAGCTATCTCCTTTTGGTATGAGATCACTGTCATAAATGTCATCATCATCATCATCATCATAATCTGTTTACCCTCCAGGTTCGGTTTTTCCCTCGAATATAGCGAGGGATCCCACCTCTACCGCCTGTCATAAATTTAAGGAGAAAATTTAATATGTTTTATCAAATTTTGTGATAATCGATTTCGGTATACGAAAATACATTCTAAAACAAGAAAACCTGTCTTTAGTAGTCTTACAGTTTATAATTAAAATAAATGTCTTTTAAAATATTAGTAGCAAAGCAAAGAACAGTCACGACCGTAAAGGCCATGAAAGCCCTTGGAGGAGTGGAAGGTAAAGGCTTCCACCATTGTTAACCTCGGCACGTGATGGGGTAGTGTGGTTAGCTCTACGCCCGGCCGCCTTTGCCCCCAGGAATTAACCTGGTACTCATTTTTGGTGTAGGCTGAGTGAACCTCAGGGCCATATACACCTCCGGAAGTAGAAATCTCGTTTCTTAAATTTTACGACTTGCTGACGGGGTTCGAACCCACAGCCTTCCGGGAGAACCGAACACGCCTTTACCGCCTCGGCCAGGCAGCCCCTATATTGAATATCCCTTGTGAAAAGCAGCTGAATGCAAGTGGCACCGAAGTCCCGTTGCTACAGCTCTCGGAAATGAGCCCAGCTGATCATCAGATGGCTATTAAACACCGGAGATTCGTCTCTCGATTGGTATAAAAGCTCTCGTTCCGACCGTAAGAAGGAAATGTAATTTAGTGCTAATGTGCGACTTACAGTGGGTGACAGTCGATTTCCGTAGTGAAATGTCATAGGTTCAAATCCATCCATAATCTTTGAATTCGGATCATTATCCGGAGTGAATATTGAAACGTAAAATGTCTGAAAGGAAGGCCTTTAGAAAAAATGCTTTTGAAGTCCAAACGTATTGACATTCTTAACACGCGTCCCTAAAGGTCACTAAGATTTGTGAACAGATCGTTCTGCCATAATCAAGTGTCTAAATTTCGAATTTAACTTTCTCTGCAAGATTGCGGTGAAGATTGAACTGTAAGTCCTTGTAATTCGCATCAAATTGTGTAATAAAAATGGTATTGCTATATATAGACATATTAAATGTTCATATACAGTCCTTTTTGGTTTATGATGCGGGGATCAATTCTAGTGCGCTACTACGGTATGTAAAGTAATTGAAGTTAACCAGTCAAACTGAAATAGATTTACTGGTACGTTATCAAAGTTTCGAGGAATTATTACCAATAATAATATTGGTTTATGTCCCCATTAACAACTTTTTTTATCTTTTGGAGGCGTCATGTTACCAGAATTTTGTCCCACAGGAGTTCTTTTACGAGCCGATAAATCTACCGACATGATATCATGCCTGCCCACTTGGGCTCAGAGCCGTCTGTGTCACTCAACCAAGCTTATTGATAGTATTTCTGTTTGTAAGAACCGTAACATCATATTTTCAATTACAGTACGGTGCAAATACACAAAAGAAAGCTTCAAAAAATGTTCTATGGATATTTAATGTTTTAGAACACAAAATTAAATACTAATAACTGATAACGGTTATCGAAGTTATGATTACATAATATTCACCATGCCGCTGCAGTTCTGATGCGCCTTGACCAACCAAGTGATCGCTGCTCAGCCCAAAGATTACGAGGTGACACGTGGTCACCGCGATGAATCCTGTAACCCATTATTCTTGGTTTTCTAGGCTAATCTGCTATCTCACAATCAGATAGCTCCTCAATTGTTCTAACGTAGACCTAGTGGACCTCGGACCAGTCCTCAGATCCATGTAAAAATATCTGATCTCATCGATACTCGAACACGGGGACTCGCAATAAGAGATAGGCTCGCCATCCCTAGACCACGGGACTAAATTCCTGCTTAAATTTCTTTAAAATTTAAGGCAAAATTTATTGTGACATTGTGTATTTATTGTGATATATGTAAACAAGCTTTGCATGTGTAATGTATTGCTCATATCAGCTCTAATAACATTAGGTTTTAAATTGATTGGCATATATCGTGCGTAACTACATTGGCGTAACACCATTGGCGAGTATGAAATGAAAAAAATATAAATGTGGTTTCGGAATCAACTGTACAGACTTATGTGATATTGTTTTAAGGGATATATATGAAATTAATGATAAAGGTATGAATGATACAACTGAGATAGATTTATTAGTTGAAGAAATAGATCTCTACATGTCGTAGATGAAATAACACAGCATTCAAAGTAAGAACAGTGGACAGCGGCAGGCACTGAGAGTAGTTAAAAGCAAATATATTATTTTAGCAATATATAAGAAGAGAATTCTGCTACAAATTGCAGAAATGTCTATAGATATATCAGAAATAAACAAAAATAGAAGAGAATTCATTGCCATTAAACAATGTACATTGTAATAGAAGTCAAACATTCCATAAAAAGTATGTTGTTATAAATCATGACTATACTGTAAACATCGCTCATTTCCTTGGAATATACACTGTACTAAATATTTTATGCTATACTACAAGTAATATATCCACATATTTACAGATCTTTACTAATTTATATAGTGATGCACCAATTTTTCTTCAAAATCCTCTATCCTGTATGTACTATTTTCCCTCAGCCAATTTTTTTAGAATATTTTGAAAGCATTTCACAGGCATATCTCTTTAACAGCAAAGGGACATTTTTTTAATATCATTCCTGTGTAGTTATGATATTTTTGCGTTTTCTTTAATCTACATGAGAAGTGTCTATATCATTTCATCTTGTTGTATTATGTTGGTGTACCTCCTTCCTTAATGGGTAATTTATCAAGTTTTCTTTGATGTCCATTACGCATTGGTAAGTATATATTGAGAGAAGAGTCATTCCCAGTTCTTGGAAAACGGCCCTACGTGATTGCTTGTCTAAAATTCCCTGTATGCACCTGATTGCTTTATTTCGCCATATAAAAACATCCTGAGTCCCCGAGGAATTCCCCCACATAATTGTCGCATACTGCAGATGTGAATGGAATAAAGAATAGTAAGCAGATCTTATTTGATGCTTGCTAAAACGTTTCTTCAGTTTTCGTAATAATAATTTCATGTGGCTATTTCTAGCCGAGTGCAGCTCTTGTAAGGCAGACCCTCCGATGAGGGTGGGCGGCATCTGCCATGTGTAGGTAACTGCGTGTTATTGTGGTGGAGGATAGTGTTATGTGTGATGTGTGAGTTGCAGGGATGTTGGGGACAGCACAAACACCCAGCCCCCGGGCCATTGGAATTAACCAATTAAGGTTAAAATCCCCGACCCTGCCGGGAATCAAACCCAGGACCCTCTGAACCGAAGGCCAGTACGCTGACCATTCAGCCAACGAGTCGGACGTTTTCGCAATAAAAATATAACTCGGGAAAGTTCCTTACATTGTTGTTGTGTATGAATATTTGAGCTCAGTTTTGAGTATAAATGGAATTCTAACATTTTCAATGACTTTTTGCTGTACTCTAGTTGTATTGCTTAGAAGTTGAAAGAAAATTTCTTCAGTTTTGTTGCAATTTAAGACCAATTCATTTCCCTATAACAATGCAATGATTCCTCAAACCTCTCCCTGTTTTAAGTAACTACATTTTCTAGTCTTTTATCTGCTTTTATGAGAGTAATGTTATCTGAATAGAGCACAGAATTGCCTGATAAGTTCCAACGAAAGTCATTAATATATACAAGAAAAATGAATGGCCCGACTACTGACCCTTGGACTACTCCTGTTGTTACTTGTAGTAACTCCGAGTGTTCATTGTCAACAGTTGCCTTTTGGCTTCTATTTGTGAGAAAATATTTAATTAATGATAGTTCAAGGCCCTTAAGACCATAGTGTTTAAGTTTAGAAAGTAATATCTCATGTCATACTGTATCGAAAGCTTTGGTATGATCAATAAATGTGGCACCAGTAATTGTGTGGGACTCAAAATTATTTATTATTCAGAGATAACACATTCTACGCCCTTAGTGGTTGATTTTCCTGCCCTGAAACCAAACTGGGAAGCATTCATTAAGTTGTTGATCTCTAAGTATGTTGAAATTTGTATTTTCATACAATATTTTATTATTTTTGATAAGATTGGAACAAGTGCTACCGGTTGGAACTATTATTGTAATCCTCAGACAGTCTGGAAAACCTCTTCCTTGAACATCCCGCTTATGAGCTTAGTTAGCGGGAGCACTATTAACTCAGTAATTTCTTTTAAAAAGGAGTTGGAAAGACCATAATAGTCTTTTGTTTTAGAATTACTCAGTTCTGAAACTATTTCTTTAATATCACCCGGTGTAACTTCTTACCATGTGAACTTTGACCTGTCAGTTAAATTACACAGTTGATGCTGCTGCCGATTACCTAACACATCTATGGCTTCAGACATAGTTGTAGGTTGAAGGACAATTTGGAATCTTAAAATTAAAATGTACGGCCTAACAAGAACATCCAACTTAACATAACGAAGTTACTTTCTTCTTTACTAAAGCTCAGTTGAAATCATTTTATATTAGTACATGCTAAATATAATGTGATTTATGAAATATATATGCCCCAAATATCGTTAAATGAACAATCCATGAGGGCGTAATTGATTTAAATCTAATAGACTTGTCATCTGAAAAATGTGCATTTTTCACTCTTCAGTCTAGAGCTATATTGCCGTGAGAAACGGTTTCGCACGACAGCCTGAGTGATGATCCCCAGTCTACTTTTGCCTTACGTCTATTGCATATGAAGGCATGTTTTCAAATAAATTGATTGGAATTCAAATTCAAATATTAACCGATGATTTTGGGATTTTAAATTGTAAAATCACGTTGCTGTGATTTGGATTACGCTTGAAGCAGGGGGTCCTGCGGCTATGATCACAACGTCTTTCTTGAATTCCCACATTCATTCACCTTAACCATCAGTCCCAATAAATCCTGAAATATTTAATATAGGTAATTTAATATAGGTAAACAACCTTTGCGGTGATTTCCCCCTTGCTGTCCATTGCCTGAAACCTCATCTATACCAAACGCACCGTAACGTAAATGTACTGTCTACAAAGCATTGGATTCCCTTTGCAACGGTGAAAGAAATTCACTTCAGTCTGGTCGTAAATATCCTCAATAATAATCATAATGATTCGTTGATATTGAGCGATGACCATTCCTTTATTCGACCGTCATATAAACTAGGCCATCATCCTATAATCAACACACTTTTTTTGGACAAACATCAGGACATATACATCGGAACATTCAAAACAGATTTCTCTCAGTACAATCCGCTTGCTAACCCATACAGGCCAGAGTAAAGTGTAGCTTCCACCGAAGTCCCAGTCAACATCCATGGCTGTGACAATATGGAAGTTGCTGGGGTATGGGTAGTGCTGAGTAATGACATTCAGAGCATGACTAGTGCATCTGAGTGTTATGAAAGGTGCTGCTCATAGGGTCAGTCGTGCTGCAATAGTACTTTCTGACCCAGTGAGGAAAGCAATGGCAAACTATCTCACTCCTCATCTTGCCTAGTACGCCTCATTTTGGTGCTGCCATTGGTTTTTGGGGTTTCCTTTTATCCGCATAACCTTTGGTGGTGCTATTTGAGGATCCAACCAGCCTCTGCGCTGATGACCTAACAGACAACCCATACAGTTTCGACGTCCTTACTCAACTTGATATCAGAAGAAAATGATGGAAGTATGACTGGATATTAAAGAAACTTGAAGGTGAAATTAGGAATGAACTGGACTACATACATTAAGCAAGTTCGTATTCTTATTCTATAGATGAGAAACTACTCAGTATACTGAGGGATCTCAATACCTCTCAACTACTGATAAATAAAAGGGCAGATGACAGTATTATCCTTGATTTTGATTTTGCTGAAAATGAGTAGGAACGTATTTATATAACCGCATTTATGTCTGCAATTCTGAAATATTAAGTATCTGCTGGCATCTTCACTAAGTAAAATAGCTCCTTTTCCAGTTTTCATCAAGAGTCTTGTACGGAAGTATTGTTCTTTTCTGAAAATATGAGTTCTTAATATGTTTATGTGTATCTACGTATGCAGCAAAACAAACGACATTAGAATTATTGCTCATCCGCAGTTCAGGTTTTTCCAGCAACGAAGTATTTATTTGTAGCACATAATAATTTAACATATTGTGAAATCAGTGTTGTCTTGATTTCCGAAATTATGCTTTTAACGACAGAGGATAAGTTGTATATCGCGGAGCATTATTTCCTTTCATACGGAGTGGGGCGTCAGAATGAGAACCATGAGAGCCATGCCGAGAAATCGACATCAAACACACCGTGGATTTCAGCCGGTGTCTTCGAAACGTACTTACTGTGGCGTGATCCTGTAGGTTCGGAGGTCCGTCTTCAAAATCCTCCTTTGGCGAAGTTCTTTCTTCTTCGATTGGTGAGCTCAAGCCGGTCTTAAGCGACGTGCAGATATAGCAACACCGCCTCAAAAAGCCCATTTGAATTCGCGCGTGAAGCGATCTGATTGGCTAACTTCAGCGGTTGATAAAATGATAATGGCATGGGATTTCGAATTTATTTCAAATTATTTATCATTATGACCAATCCTTTAACGCTCATATACCCGGTTCACGTTATTTTTGACCACTCTATTTTTCTACTTAATTGTGATTTGACGTAGTCCCGTAGTCTCGTTGATTCAACACTGAAGTATAAATATCAGCCAAACTTTGGATACGAGGCAAAGATATTAACTGTATGTTCAAATGCTTAAAAATATCATCCAAGGTGATTGAATCCATCCAAGCATTCCACCGGAGTAAGAACTAGAGTTCGTCACTGTACGTCAGGGCCTCTCAGGGTGCATGCACTGTGCACGGTGCAAAAGACGACTTCGCTTGATTGACCTCGATTTGGAGCAATAGCGCTGTCTCTCTCCTTCCCCACGCCTGTCTCGCTCGCTCCCTCTGTCTCCCTCTTCCTCGCTTGCTCCGTAGCGCTCCACGTCCGAGCCGAGTTGAGCCGAGCTTAGCCGAGTAGCCCAGATACGAAGCGTTGGTCTGAGCCGAGCCGAGTGAGACCGATGCACCGTGCACAGCAACTTTGCGCCGCTGTTTGCACGCGTGAGATTTTGGGCGTTTGAGAGGCCCTGCTGTACGTCATGAAAATGACAACACCAGAAGGACACATTCGATTGACTGGGAAGTTTAGATAACGGTATAACAATGGCACTTACAGATGTACAACAACGGTATTCATCTCGTACATCACACTCACTCCTGCAAATAGTGTGAGAGGAGAATGCAGAGAACCATGTTGCGTAGTGGAAGGATGTTTACTCGCAGTTCGTCTGCTTACACCGCCAGGTTGTTTATGTTAACCGTAAGAGGACTGCGACATAACGAGACTGGGGGTTATACTTCCGAGAAATTAGTTCTTGTAGTTGTGCGATTTATAGTTTCCCAGGTGAGGATATGCATTTGATGGGCCACACAGAAACGAACTGACTAACTTAAAGAATCCCACCGAGACCGTCACACTGGAAAACAAGAAGCTCGTGTTCATGCCTATTGCGAATTGTACGACCAACACACCAACTCTCAATCGAGAATTCAGCACAACACTGGTGAATGTCACCACGTACGCACACACTGTTCGACATCGTCTGCACCATCTTCACAAAATGACCAATTGCTGTGTATCCATGAACTGCACACCACAGGCACCTGCATTTGCGGCTGCGGCAGCAGTAATAAGTATATCATCACGTCGTATGGATGACTAATGATATGCCTACTTCTTTCCAATGGTTCCTCTGCTGTTTGTAGTATCACGAGAGTCATGTTTGTGTCTAGTCGTATAGTGGCAACAGATTGGGCGAATCCTGAACAACAAAGGTCTATCTCCTGAAGTGATAGAAATATGTGCCACTGTATTCCTGCCTCTAACGTCTAGGATGCGTTTGCTGTACGTTATCCTCCCAACTGACACACTTGAGATTTCAGACGTGCTATTTCTTTTCATTCTGAAATTTATTGGGGACATTGACTAATACTGTAGGTACAAGTACAATTGCTTGTGACGCTTAATGAGAAATAATACCTGAATATCTGCCATCCTCCACTACGATACTTCTTTAAGTCAGATCTGTCACCTACCGAACACGTCTTGTCCAAAACCGCACAACAACTAGCTCATCACAAATCATTCACCACTACTCACATCCACTTTCGTCATGTGTCAAAATTCTCTTGGCCTCATGTTCCTTTCTATGCCAGTTCGTATAAAACAGTTGTTGTCATCCAATGTAGGCTCCTCAAGGCCTGATTTCTGTTCATTTTCGACGTTTCAGTGTGATGTAAGGGTAATTATTTCACCTTTGTATCATACGTCTAGGTAAAATAAATATGACCTTAATTACCCCGGTGTTCAGAAATGCTGCGATAATAATAATAATAATAATAATAATAATAATAATAATAATAATAATAATAATAATAATGAGATGGCCCCCACTCAAATTTGACGCCTTTCCTACGAAGTAAGTTCATGGGCGCCGCTCTGTTAGCGAAGTTGGGAATAAATTTCCTGAAGAAATTCACCATGCCTATGAACCTGGCAATACCTTTGATGTCCTTAGGAGGTATGAAATCACGGATGGCCTGTGTTCTAGAATGATCGGTAGAAACACCATCGGGCTACACAATATGCCCTAGGAATGACATATAAGGCTTAGCAAAGGCTACCTTGGATAACTTGACAGTTAACCCAGCTTTACGAAGGCGATTGAGTACTTCCTTCAGATGATCTAGGTGTTCTTCAAAGGTCTCAGAAAATACGACGACATCATCCAGATAATGATACAAGTATTCAAACTTGATGTCGGAGAAGACCCTATCTAGCAGTCTAGTCAGCACAGCTGCCCCCGTGGGGAGCACGAAAGGCACGCGGTTGTACTCATACAAGTTCCAATCCGTGGCAAAAGCAGTTAGATGTTTCGATTCTTCAGCTAGAGGGATCTGGTTGTACGCCTGATTAAGGTCTAAGATGGTGAAGAACTTAGCTTTTCGAGACCATGAAAAACAAGAGTGAAAGTCGGTAAGAGGCACAGATTGTAACACCACCTTCATATTTAACGCCCTATGGTCAATCACAGGCCTGAAGCCGCCTTGGGGTTTCGGCACCAGAAAAATTGGCGATGAATACGCCGACTTAGAGGGTCGAATTATACCACCTTTTAGCATTTGATCGATGATATCCTTCAGAGCCTTCATTTTAGGTCGAGTAGCCTATAAGGAGGAAATCTAACTGGAATCGAATCCTTAACCTCAATCTTGTATTCAATAAGGTCAATAACACCAAGAGTATCGGAAAAATACATCTGGAAAAGACTGACACAATTTACGAATACTCTCAGCCTGCTCCTCACGTAGATGTCTAAGGTATAACAACATCTCATCCTGGGTAGGCGAAACAGATGAACATGACACAGAGTTACATACATTTAAGTAAAGGAATTTTACAATTATTAGCAAATTTGAAAGTGCTCGACTTGCTCTGAATGTCGAGCACTAGACCAGTAGAGGACATGAAATCTGCTCCCAATATGACGGGGCAAGACAAGTGCGTAGCCACAAACAATTTAACATTCCAAGTGAATTTAGAGATACGAATTTTGGCAAGGATGAAACCTAAACTTTCTAATGTAGAAGAATTAGCCGAAATGCATTGAACAGAAGATGAAAAATAGTCAGAAAACTTACACACGGACTTTAATTTGGAATACCACTCAGCCGAAATTATAGAACGAACACTCCCAGAGTACAATAGAGCCGTAACCCGTTCATTATTCAATTCAATTTTAAGAAAAGGTACAAGTGCGGGGGTCTCCGCCTCAATCCTGAGGCATTCTTTAGGGCATTCAAATGATGGATTAGAAGAATCATTTTCCCTACCAGAGCTTTCGCTACGTTTAACAGGGGCTGAGCCTTGAAAAGATGAACACGCCGACCCAGCCGGAGACACTAGTCATTTCCTATTATTTGAGTTGTTGGAGATTGCACCAGAAGTTGAGCAGGAGGGGGTGCTTTTAACATTAGGGCAATTTTTGGCTAGGTGATTAAACGAGCCACATTTTAAACATCCTTGCGATGACCCTACCCCATTCTTTGTCACACTGGATTTGGTCAAAGTGCACTTATTACGCAGATGTTCCGTAGACCCACAAGCGTAACACTTGCGGGTGGTGAATGTTCGGCGAGGTGAAGGCAGAAAACTATTAGAAGACGGAGGGGGCTCCTTCGCGACTATTAAGGTGTCTGCATACCGCACTCCTTTGGCTGAGACAGCCATAGCCTCTATTTCTGCCAAGGTTTGGGGACGAGACTCAAAACACAAATAGGATCTGTAAGGTGGAGAGATACCTTCAACAATAGTTTGCACTATCTGGTCTTCGGAAAAATGCAGGGCGAAGACTCTGGTATAAAATTTGATTTCTTGGATGTAGTCAGCCAGATTTTCGTCCGGACGTTGTACCGTAAAATAGTACTTCTTATGAGAGAGGGCATTGCCCTAGCCGGAATGAAATTTGCCAGAAGGTGAGCATGGTCTTCTATGGATGATTTATCAGCTATAGGCTTAACTATCTTGTCCGATAGGACACCTACAGAATACGGGTACATGTTTTGAAGAATTTGGGAGTGAGAGAGAGAAAACACTAGTGCACGATCCTGAAATTCAACTAAAAATCTTAGAAATGAAATAACATCATTAGTGGAATTTACTGAAAATTTTGCAATTCCCCTAAGCAGCATAGCCAGAGGATGGGGCAGACTACTAAAACAAGGTAACGAAATTGGTGACGGCCTAGATGGTTGAGAAGCTTCCGATACAGCATTATTCAAATAGAAAGGTGGAATTTGTTTGGGATGACCAGACTCTGTTTCCAATGGGGCAGAAGTTTGTTGAGTTGCAACAGATTTACTGCTTTCTACATTCTTGGAAGAATCTTTCTCAGCAGGCAAGTTGACTAAAGGGGCTTGATCGGATTTTGGAGTAGCTGCCCCAGACAACAATTGACTAACTTTATTTGACATTCTTGATAGATGATTAACTAAATTACTCGCCTCCTTTGCATGACCTTCTTTTAACTTTAGAAACAATAGATCGCTAACTCTATTGTAAAAATGGAACAATCTCGCCTGTACTCTTTTAAGTTGGTTAGGAGATGGATCACTCACTTCAAAAAAAAACTAACTACCGATGCTAGTTCAGTGGTGTTGTCGGTGATAGTGGATAGAGCCTCATCAATTTCCTTCTCTCCCAAAGTTGGGATACTAATAGGTAATTCTAATGACTCCTTAAGCTTGGTGGTATCTGCCGCAACCGTGCCTCCAGATTGAATACTCCTAATAAGTAGTTCATAAATTAATTTCTCCTTGCGCAAGTAGCCGGGATGGAGGATTTCGCGAGGGCCAGACATGATGAAAGGAAATTTACAAATTTAGAAAAAATTCCAGCGACCGAGAAAATTCTTAGAGTTAGGATCGAATCCTATGCTTAGCCGTGAAAAGGGCTTAATTGAGACCCATTCAACCACGCTCTGCTACCACTTGTTCCGAGGTAATTGTGGATCGCAGAGGTGATGAAAGTAGGTGCCGGGGTGAATGGGTCTAACTACAATGTCAAGAATTAAATTTAAAACTTAAACTGAAGATTATATTTTCAGAACTCCAAGCTTAACAATGTTTTATGACAATAATATAGGTACAAGTAGCAATCATTAAACAAGATTGGGGAAAATCCAAGATTCAGAACCTTAACTCTTTGGGCTTTAAGCCCCTAATTTTACAATTTTACGAAAGGAAGAGGTCTTAATTAACGAGGGGCAGAAATCCCCTAATTCAAGAGCACTTGCTCCCTAAATCACAATATCTAGCCTCCCAGAGGCACACATTACAGTTACAAAACTTGGAAAAGAGCTAACAGGCTCTCAGTTTCTTACTGCCTACTCAAGGCAACCTCAACTTACAAACCCTGGCCTCTCAAGGCACAACTCGTGATATAAAAACTGATTTAACAGAGGTATTTAATACCCAAACTACGAGGGCCTTCATAGAAAAGGAACAGGTTAAATAAATGGCCCAAACACAAAATGAATTGAGGCATACCCTGCACTCCAAGATAATAAACACTAAAATACTAAAGGGCTCTAGGCCGATGAAACAGGGGCTATTCCCAAACTACTGAGGTGACTCGTATAGAAATTACAATTACCACATTTCAGAATGAAGAGCAGTTATGAAACGTATTCACCTCAAACCAAGATGCAGGGGAGCTCGAGAGGGTACATCACTTTCTATCCCCGTTTACAGTTAAAGATTTATGAAATGTTTACATCAGCCGGAAGAAAGTTACATTTTAGAAAAGAAGGTTACATAGCTAACGATTCGGACGTTTCCCTCGGATTAAACTGCGGAGGTAGCAAGAAAAATAAAGTTATGTGGCCATTACCTTGTAGATGATCTGTTGACCAATGAAAGAGGCCGCCCGTCTCCTGCTTTGACACGCACACTCAGTAAGATGACGATCAATTGGCCAAGTAACGTGAAAAGCCGCAGTTTATAAACCCTCAGGGAAGGTTCGAGATAATTCAGGAATAAACCAGCCACACCCTCTCAATTTAATTGATCAAATTCAAAGTTACACTTCAGGCTCGAACAAGAAGCCTGTGATAGGTAGAAAATTAATTACAGAAATTAGGGATTGGCTAGATTCAAAACTGGCGGAAAGAAAAAGGAAATATTGCCAACCCAAAAATAAATTAACATCATTCAGTTACAAAAACCTAGAAATACAAAACTTCTATAAATTATAGTGCATGATCATAGTCTTTTAGTAGTGTCATCTGTGGAAGAAAGTCAAAACTTATTGATGAATATAAAAAAACTACTAGAAATTCAGTCAGTTTAGGCAACTGCACAATAACAAAATTACATCCTATTTCTGTGGTGACATCTTCTGAGTAAAGTTCTAGGTTGGTGTAGTTCCAGTTTCACTGTTTTACCAATATAGGTGTTCATTTAGGCGCTGAATTTGAATGCGCGGCGTTGGGGTGTACCTCCCGGTACAATAATAATCATACTTAAATTCTGAGACACAAATATTCATGTTTCAAAGATGCAGCTTTGTTAGGTGAGAGCAACCTCTAATACTAAGACGTTCTATTTTAGTAAAGTCTGGCCAGAAGACTCAGGTACACACGGTTTCTGGGATCGACCATGTTTAAAAGAAATGTAGTCTCTTGTTAAAGGAATACCAAGGAACTAATGATATTAAGAAATATATATTTAAATAGTAGTTTATGTGTGATATTTTTCTTTAACATTACTATCTAATGTCTCAAAATGACATTCTACCTGAGACGACGCCCGATTTTATTACTCTCTTGGGGCGCCAGAATTATTCCTTCTTCAGCTGATGTTGCAATGACGCAAATCCATCACTAGTTGCAGTCATTTTTAAATATTCTGAAAATATGATTGTACTTTCAGTTAGATCACGACATCAGATAACATATATATTTCTTCCTGCCTTTACGTGAATATCTTGGGTTGAAGTGAGAGCAAATATTCCAGTGCTGCAAGCTTTCATTAGTGATGGTACATGGAATATTCTTATCTATAATAAAACCTTCTGCTATTGACTTCCGGTCAAACCAGAAGCCGCAGTGAGATGACGTCATAAGTTCCACGTTTGCGTCCTTTCCAACCGTCCTTTAATCACCTGCACAGAACAAATACCATTATACAAGAATCATCTGATGACTTTTGTTCTTATTTTTACAGAATGTTTTATGTTTCCTCGCTGTTCTGACATTAAATTTTATCCATGCACGAAAACAAAACTTACTAAACTCGTATGTGGCAACTACTAAACGTTATATTGATGAAAGTTGCTGTTGTGACTCAAAAGAGTTAAGAATAATTATTTCAGCCATTGGTGGGGAGATTTCACAAATCATTCGAGAAAACTATGTAATTTTAGATCAAATTACTTTTCTGCCTTTATAAATTTTGAGCTAGTTCTTAGTTAATAATAATTAACAAATATTGATGACGTAACTATGATATCCCATAAACAACCATACCTCAGCAATGTAACCAAAAACCTGTCGCACCTCACAGCAGTAATTTGGTAGAGCCATCAACAGTGTATTCATTCGCATACTTAATGAAGGATTTACCGGTGCAGTAACATATATAAGATGCCAGATCTTATCAAACACATGCATTTCTTGCGTATACCATAACGCTGATTAGTTCTTTGCTAGGAGGATTCGAGCTAATAAAAGTGAAGTGCCTTGGTCACCCTCCTCACAGCTCTAGTTAAACACTATTTAACTGTGTGTATAGTCACTTCACTTCCTACTCCTAACTCATACCGTTGCCCACAATAATACATACAACACATACATACAATAGGGTGGATCATTGGAGACTACTGGCAAAAGTGAGTGCAACTGGACTAGACAA
This sequence comes from Anabrus simplex, assembly GCF_040414725.1. Taxonomy (NCBI): domain Eukaryota; kingdom Metazoa; phylum Arthropoda; class Insecta; order Orthoptera; family Tettigoniidae; genus Anabrus; species Anabrus simplex. The sequence continues at coordinate 527,122,432 of NC_090266.1, forward strand.
AAGAGTCGGTTGCTATATTTCTAGAAAATAGATGTCAGAGAATTAGAGTAGGCGAAGCTTTATCTGACGCTGTAATAATTAAGAGGGGAATTCCTCAAGGCAGTATTATCGGACCTTTATGTTTTCTTATATATATAAATGATATGAGTAAAGGAGTGGAATCAGAGGTAAGGCGTTTTGCGGATGATGTTATTCTGTATAGAGTAATAAATAAGTTACAAGATTGTGAGCAACTGCAAAATGACCTCGATGATGTTGTGAGATAGACAATAGGCAATGGTATGTTGATAAACGGGGTTAAAAGTCAGGTTGCGAGTTTCAGAAATAGGAAAAGTCCTCTCAGTTGTAATTACTGCGTTGATGGGGTGAAAGTTCCTTCTGAGGATCATTGTAAGTATCTAGGTGACCGGGCGAGTTGGTGGTGCTCGTAGAGGCGTGCGGCTGAGAGCTTGCATCCGGGAGATAGTAGGTTCGAATCCCACTATCGGCAGCCCTGAAAATGGTTTTTCGTGGTTTCCCATTTTCACACCAGGCAAATGCTGGGGCTGCACCTTAATTAAGGCCACGGCCGCTTCCTTCCAACTCCAAGGCCTTTCCTATCCCATCGTGGCCATAAAACCTATCTATGTCGGTGCGACGTAAAGCCCATAGCAAAAAAAAGTATCTTGGTGTTAATATAAGGAAAGATCTTCATTGGGGTAATCACATAAATGGGATTGTAAATAAAGGGTACAGATCTCTGCACATGGTCATGAGGGTGTTTAGGGGTTGTAGTAAGGATGTAAAGGAGAAGGAATATAAGGCTCTGGTAAGACCCCAACTAGAGTATGGTTCTAGAGTTACATGATTACTTGATAACCAGGATTACTTTATTCAAGAACTGGAAAAATCCAAAGAAAAGCAGCTCGATTGTTCTGGGTGATTTCCGACAAAAGAGTAGCGTTACAAAAATGTTGCAAAGTTGGGCTGGGAAGAACTGAGAGAAAGAAGACGAGCTGCTCAACTAAGTGGTATGTTCCGAGCCGTCAGCGGAGAGATGGAAGATTTATTATACACAGAAGAGTGGTGAAGAGGAATAGCTAAAGTGGAGCCCGAGCGAGTGTTACGATTATGGAAGGAAGAGAGGAAGTGAAGTTTAGATGAAATATACCGGGGGGAGTTACTATGCAGGAGTTTGTGTATTAAGACAAGTATATGATATTCACGTCTCTTATCAGGTTTTAACCAGTGCAGTGCCTGATAATAAAGAGTAATATGCACATCATATCTTAGGTTAAAAATGAATCTAAGGCAACAATTCATAATACGCTGCAGTTTCCTAGTTTGTTCTTTAGTAGCGTCTACCAAGATAACATCACAGTAGTCAAGGATAGGAAGAATTAGGGTCTGTGTTAATCTTTGCCGCATGTTTAGTGGTATAATATCTTTGTTTAATTTCAGTGGGTGTAGAGTAGCAAACACCTTATGACTTATGTTTTTGATATGTACTGTCCAATTTAGAGTTTCAGTCATAGTCACCCCAAGATTTCTCACTGTTTTACTGTACGGAATTGTGCTATTATTTATTTGTAAAGGAGGAATGATCGAATCATTGATCTTGTGTAGGAGCTTCTGGGAACCGACAATAATAGCTTGCGATTTTGATGGATTTATGAGAAGTCTGTTTGCGAGAGCATATTCACTGAGTTTTTTCATGTCATCATTTATGCATTTTACTGCGTTTGGTAATTCGCTTAAGCTGCAATGGTAGTAAATTTGGAGATCATCAGCATATAGGTGATAATTACACGTTTTTAGAGAAGATGAAATGTCATTGATATACAATGTAAAAAGCAACGGTCCTAAAATACTACCTTGTGGCGTGCCAACTTTCCTTGTACGCCATTCTGAATTTCTTTCGCGAGTTATCACCCGCTGCCTCCGATCTTTCAAATATGACGTAACAAACTTCAGTACTAAAGGGTCAAACAAGTAAGATTCCATTTTCTTAATTAGTAGCTGTACGTCTATTGTATCAAATGCACCACTGAAATCCAGTAGCGTTAGCACTGTAAGTTGTCGTTGTTCCATAGCTAGTCTGATGTCTTCTGTCACTTTAAGGAGAGCCGTGGCAGTGCTGTACCCTTTCTTAAAGCCCGATTGTAATGGGTCAAGGAGAGAATAGTTATTTAAATATGCCACCTGGGCGACTGCCCTAAATGCAGATCAGTATTGATTGATTGATTGATTGATTGATTGATTGATTGATTGATTGATTGATTGATTGATTGATTGATTGATTGATTGATTGATTGATTGATTGATTGATTGATTGATTGATTGATTGATTGATTGATTGATTGATTGATTGATTGATTGATTGAATACGATGAAACAGACGATAGGGCTTTGGCTAGGTGACCATGAAAATTTATTAAGTACACATCCTCTGTTCCAGACGCTACAATTCCGAATTCTAGCAGAGTATGCTGGAATTTCAAAGTACACTGACTTAGCAAATGTCATGGGATAGTCACCTAATAGCGTGTGGGGCCTCCTCTGGCCCTGCGAACTGCAATGAGACGCCGTGGAAGTGAGTCGACAAGTCCCTCGTAGTCCTCTGGACGCAGCTGACACCAAATCGTTTGCAGAGCGTCCGCCAATGCTGGTCTGTTCGTGGGTGCAGGATCCATGGCACGGAGCCTCGCTTTCCAGGACATCCCGGATATGCTCGATAGAGTTCATATCGGGGCTCCTGGGTGGCCATGGCAGTCGTTGGACCTCCGCTGCATGTTCCTGGAACCATTCCCGGGTGACGTGGGAGCGAAGTGGCGGCGCGTTATCATCTCCAAACACCGCAGAACGGTCTGGGCGCTGGAAGGCCAAAAATGAGTGGTGATGGTCTCCGAGAAGCTCAACATACCGCGTACCATTCAAAGTCTCTTCCAGAACAACTAGGGGCCCATTCCATAGCAGGAAAATGCACCCCGGACCATAACAGAGAAACCAGCGCCCTGGACCACACCTTCGAGGCAGGCGGGATCCATCGCTTCATGTGGTCTGCGCCATACACGGTCCCTCCCATCGGCATGGTGCAGTTGAAATCGTGATTCGTCCGACCATATCACGTTACGCCATTGTTCCTGTGTCCATCCCTGGTGACTGGCGACAAATGCGCGTCGTTCTGCCCGATGTCGTTGGGTTAACAGTGGCACCCGTGTGCGGAGCCAGATCCCATACCCCATAGAACCCATGTTCCTACGGATTGTCCAATGGGAGACGTGTATAGCACGGCCTGTGTTGAATTGAGCCGTGATTTGTTGCACGGTTGCCCGTCTGTCACTATATTGACAATCCGTCCCAGGTGTCGCCGGTCACGGTCATCGAGGGTGGCTGGACGGCCGGTCATTCGTCTGTTGTGGACGGTGACACCCGCATTCAACCATTCACGATATACCCTGGAAACGGTTGATCTTGCGAAGCCGAATTCCCACACCACTTCCGAAATCGCACTTCCCATCCGTCGGGCACCGACCACCATACCCCATTAGAACGGTGTCAGCTCACGACGACGTTCCAAGTTACACTTGTCACATGCACAGCCACTGCTCACAAGGTCTCCTATACAATTGCCGCTGGCACAGGGGGCGTGTGCTGCGCAGACAGCACACGTGCTCATCAGTGCTCCACTATCCCATGACATTTGCTCAGTCAGTGTACATAAGAAGTACAAATCGGAGTATTTAGAGTAATGTCCAAGGACACCTTAAGAATTTATTCTAATACCCTAACGAATCTTACTGAAGAGGATTTTGGTAAATAGCCCAATTTCCTCTTCTTCAGTTGCGAGAGTGAACTGTGTTGCACATGTGAATTTTGAGCCCCTTTCTGACCTCAACTCTATGTGGAAGAATGTATTCACCACTGCGCGTTTCTGTGGTGAGTTTAAGTGTGGTAATAATAATACTAATAATGGCGTGTGGCCTCCCGACAGGCCAGGTGAAGGTTTTTCGAGTTGCGCCTGATAAGTGATCTGCACGTCTCTGAGAATGGGGCCCTACGAATGATGAATTCTAACGCTGAAGGCCATCAGAGTTAACCAATGAAAGTTAAAATCCCAGGCTGGGCAGGGAATCGAACCCGGTACCCCTTAGATCAAAGGCCATCACGCTAAACATTTAACCATGAATCCGGACTGTGTTGTGGTGTGTTGTGTTGTGTTGTGTTTTTATATGAAGAGGTGTATATGAAAACAAACGGGAACTAACGCAGTCTCCAAGTCAGATCAATTAACCTGGCATGGTTAAAATCCCCTGGTTCGATTCCAGAGGCCCTCTCAATCGAAGGCCACGAACGCTGACATTTCACCCAAGAAGCCAGATAATTTAAGTATATAACTAAGACAGCGAAATCACATTCACCGTTGAGAAATGTGTACTGGCCATAAGCCCTATACTGAAGAGACCTACAGCAACAACAGCAAGAACAAGGGCAACGAGAACAGGCTTTTCATCTATTTTTAATGTTAATGATAAGTTTATTCCACTTCATAGCATTGTTTAGAGTAATATTTTATGTCAGGTTTCGTTCTTCTTCAGAAGTGAACATACAACGAACAAAAACATTCGAATGTGGAGAAGGTCTATTGTAATTTCTGTGGCTTCTGCAATTTCTCTATGTATTTTCGGTCACAGCATTGTCGATATGGACAAGAAACATAAACACGTTTAACTTTTGTACCGTGCGCGCAAAGGTCACTTATCAAGTAAGGATAACCCTGGATGTTTATTTGGCAGCACAGTCATTGCTCCTCGGTCTCTTCCTCCTAACGGATAAAGCATTCAGCCAGAAAGTCGAGTGAATAAATTAATTATTCGAAGCTTATTTTGTTCCAACAGTTTAGTGGCGCTATTTTCATCAAACCTTTTAATTTCCGGCTACAGCGCCTCGTTCCCGTCCCCTCTCCACCCTGTCGCGTACTGCTGTGTGGCATTCAGACTCTCAGATATAAAACAGCCGACATTGTTAACTACATTTAGTGTTTCTGGAAAGAGTGCACTGAAAATATCTCTTAGCGGTGTTTTATACCAGAACACCACGAACTTCCTTGTTAATGACATATAATACAACAAAATAAAGAATTATTTCCAGAAGACAATGATAGATATGATAAAATTTTGTTAGCTATCAGGTCACTCTGAATATCATCCTTACCTTCAACGACTATTTTCTTGTCATATACAGATTCCATTTGTGAATGAGCTATCCTATATTTCCTCCCATATGAGCGTGATTGTCCTAAAATAGTTGTGAAAATATTTTAGTTTACACACACGTTTTCAAATATTTTTATTTTATAATAAAATTGTTTAACCTCCGTGGCTCAGACTGCAGCGCGTTGGTCTCTCACCACTGGATACCGTGGTTCAAATCCCAGTCACTCCATGTGAGATTTGTGCTGGACAAAGCGGAGGCGGGACAGGTTTTTCTCCGGGTACTCCTGTTTTCCTTGTCATCTTTCATTCCAGCAACACTCTCCATTCTCATTTCATAGCATCTATCAGTCATTCATAAATCACTTTGGGAGTGGCGACCCCATTGTACTAATAGCCAATATATGGTTCATTCATTACATCCCTGACCCGCTCAATGACTGGAAAACAGGTTATAGGTTTTCATTCTCAATAAAACTGCTGCCATGATAATAGTATCGAATGCAATGTTAGAGCAACAGTGAGGGTAACGAGAGCAGTTTAGATGTCAATTTCATGATAAACGTCGCAATGAGGAGTGAATGTGGAAGAAGGACAACTGCAAGGGTAGAAAGTGGAAGACAGTAGGATGGGTGATATCAGAAATTTTACTAGACCTTCTAGCAATATAAATTATGGAAAACATTACTATTCCAGAGGAAATATTCCTAAGTTCATTATCAAGTGGAATCTTTAAGTAACAATCAATTAAGTATTAGAATTTAAATACAATGTTCAGAGTGACTTAAGAATTAATAATATATTGCATCATTTGGAGTAGGCCAATAACCCTGTCCACTGTGGTGCATTGGCATCACTCTTAATCATATTGTAATTCATGGTCCATACTTATTAAAGCTTTCTGCCTTTGCGAATTGTTCTCTCTATATTCATTCCATTAAACATAAATATCGATAAATCATATCATTTCGCCTTGCAGTATTATCTCGTACGCATTTATGCACTTGATTGCGCCTCAAGAATCTGACGACTTGAAAGCAAAGACGAGAATCAGCAGAAAAGGAATTAACGTAGTCGTCGTAAAGAAGTTACTAATCCCTTAATTGTGAATTCTGTCACAAATGTTCAGGTGACTGCGTTACAATTATTGTCGAGAGAATATTTTCTTCGGATATGTCATTAATTGTTTATGAATGCAGGCAGCATTGTCACTGTAAGCATATTTAATCATTCCCATGAGATCTGGAATAACGAACATAGTATTTTAAACCGAGCGCGGTTAAGAGAACGCAACTGTGGGCTTGCATTCGGGAGATAGTGGGTTCGAACCCCACTGTCGGCAGCCCTAAAGATGGTTTTCCGTGGATTCCCATTTTCACGCCAGACAAATACTGGGGCTGTACCTTAGTTAAGGCCACGCCACTTCCTTCCCAATCCTAGAATTTTCCTATCTCATCATCGCCATAACACGTGTCTGTGCCGGTGCAACATAAAGCCAACTGCCAAGAAAATTCATAATATTTCACTGGGTACCGTTACTGGAATTCCGTTATGCAACGAATTGTACTCCGTGGTAGAGTGGAATAATACAACAACGAAGACACAGCTTTTGTGACGAGCAATAGCATCACCTCGATCAATAAGTCAAACTTACGTCATTTATGTCTTTACTCTAGCCACCACATCGACTCAGGTTATTAAACAAAACTTCACCGTCGCTATGTACGGACGTCACACACTTTTTGTTTAATAATAATAATAATAATAATAATAATAATAATAATAATAATAATAATAATAATAATAATAATAATAATAATAATAATAATTTCGTGTGGCTATTTCTAGCCGAGTGCAGCCCTTGTAAGGCAGACCCTCCGATGAGGGTGGGCGGCATCTGCCATGTGTAGGTAACTGCGTGTTATTGTGGTGGAGGATAGTGTTATGTGTGGTGTGTGAGTTGCAGGGATGTTGGGGACAGCACAAACAATTAAGGTTAAAATCCCCGACCCGGCCGGGAATCGAACCCGGGACTCTCTGGACCGAAGGCCAGTACGCTGACCATTCAGCCAACGAGTCGGACGTGTTTAATAAGAACAGTATATTATCAGATGCTTAAAATCATAGTATTTACTCAATATTATTTACCCATAATATCAGTATGAGTCCGCCTCTGTGGTGTCGTGGTTAGCGTGATTAGCTGCCACCCCCGGAGGCCCGGGTTCGATTCCCGGCTCTGCCACGAAATTTGAAAAGTGGTACGAGGGCTGGAACGGGGTCCACTCAGCCTCGGGAGGTCAACTGAGTAGAGGTGGGTTCGATTCCCACCTCAGCCATCCTGGAAGTGGTTTTCCGTGGTTTCCCACTTCTCCTCCAGGCGAATGCCGGGATGGTTCCTAACTTAAGGCCACGGCCGCTTCCTTCCCTCTTCCTTGCCTATCCCTTCCAATCTTCCCATCCCTCCACTAGGCCCCTGTTCAGCATAGCAGGTGAGGCCGCCTGGGCGAGGTACTGGTCATCCTCCCCAGTTGTATCCCCCGACCAAGAGTCTGAAGCTCCAGGACACTGCCCTTGAGGCGGTAGAGGTGGGATCCCTCGCTAAGTCCGAGGGAAAAACCGAACCTGGAGGGTAAACAGATGATGATGATGATGATCAGTATGAGCACCGTTGTCCCTGTAAAACTACCAAACAAAACGGCATAGCCTATTTAATTAGAAGTTCTGTGGTACATTTCGTTACAGTCACGAATCAGTCTTTCTTCGGTACCGTTGCTGACCGGCTTTAATAATGATGAAATTCCGCTAGGCGTTGCCCGATGTGGACTGGGCATGGTATGGCCAAGCCAGGCCAAGGGGCCCATGCTGCCTTTTATCCAAGCCAAGTCTGTCCAGTTGCAGGATTCTAGTATCTACTACAGTACAATTCTAGTTCCCGTGGGCTGCATGTATTCGCATGACGGTCCATTAATCAGACCATAAGAGTGAAGTCCTAAAATGTGGTTTGTGGTTATCACAATCCAAGTCGTGTGATTCTTAGGCAATTCTTGTGAATAAAGAGGGATTTTACGTAATTCTAAACATAACGTTGTGAATTATACGACTTTTCTAAATTGGGCACACCTCTATGAATATCGAGTAAAATTAATAATGTTATTGTTTTTACGTCCCACCAAATATTTTTTGACTATTTTCGAAGAAGCCGAGGTGCCAGACATTTGTCCCTCAGGTTTTCTTTTACGAGCCAGTAAATCTACCGACACGGGGCTGAGGTATTTGAGAACCTTCAAATACCACCAGTCTGAGCCAGGATAGAGTCTGCCAAGTTGGGGTCAGAAGGTGAATATCAAGTAAAAGTGATCATGATTCAAATAAGGTTATCATAGGAGCGCAGTACAAGCATTGGGCCAAGTGTCCATTTCAGATTATTTATCACCGGACGAGTTGGCCGTGTGGTTAGGAGCGCGCAGTTGTGAGTTCGAATAGGGGAGATAGTGGGTTCGAACCCCACTGTCGGCAGCCTTGAAAATGGTTTTACGTGGATTCCCATTTTCACACCTTAATTAAGGCCACGGTCGCTTCCTTCCCATTCCTAGCCCTTTCCGGTCCCGTCGTCGCCATAAGACCTATCTGTGTCCGTGCGACGTACAGCAACTAGCAAAAAAGAAAGATTATTTATCTCGTTGAAATGTCGTATGGCTTTTAGTGCCGGGATATCTCAGGACGGGTTCGGCTCGCCATATGCATGTCTTTCTATTTGACACCTGTAGGCGACCTGCGCGCCGTGATGAGGATGGAATGATGATGAAGACAACACATACACCCAGCCCCCGTGCCATTGGAATTAACCAATTAAGGTTAAAATCCCAGACCCGGCCGGGAATCGAACCCGTGACCCTCTGAACCGAAGGCCAGTACGCTGACCGTTCAGCCAACGAGTTAAAAAAACAGAGATGAAAGGTTAAGACCAACATAATTTCTACAAGACGGCATTCTGGTGTAAGAGGTGTATCATTTTCTGTTGAGCGCCTTCTTGTTTATAGGCTACTAATAGTGACACGTTGACGTATTATTCACGCTTTGCAATCCACCCGATCGTTCACACTTTCTGTTTATAACGCACGCTCTTTCCACCATAATCATATCATTTTTGCAGACGACAAACCTCCTAACTGCTCTTGGAAATGTTGCCAACAAGCCATGATGGCATGATGTTTACTGCTTCTAGTGCAGCTTTCCATGCTGAATATCAAATCCGAAAATCGTTTTGCTCTTTAACGTCAGGTTTTGAAGATGTTGACAAAGTTTTATTTTTCATAAACAGCGTCCTTTTAGAATTGTTTAAATTTTTTTCGTAATTTTCGTACAATGCTGAACAATCTCATTTGCTTCCTTTTTATTGTCAGTGAAAAGGGACGCTATGGCGTCCATAGGTTGCATAAATTCACCGAATATGCTTTTCTACGTGTGATGCTATGTAACAAACAAATCCAATATGTGGCATGTGGTGCATTTGCACTAATATTAGCTAAAGCCACGTTCATTAGTACTACATATAACAATCGGTGCTCTCTGGCTGTGAGTTGTTTTACTTGGTACAATGTTAAAAATATATAAATGGTTGATGTTGTGAGCGTGTTGGATACCAGGATATCCGCAAAAGTCATTTTTTGTTGACCAGTGTAATGAGTAGGCCGCCCCCGTTGTGTAGGGGTAGCGTGCCTGCCTCTCTCCCGGAGGCCTCGGGTTCGATTCCCGGCCAGGTCAGGTATTTTTCTCTCGACCTGAGGGCTGGCTCGAGGTCCACTCAGCCTACGTGATTAGAAGTGAGGAGCTATCTGACGGTGAGATCGCGGCCCCGGTCTCGAAAGTCCAGAATAACGGTAGATAGGATTCTTCGTACTGACCACACGGCCCCTCGTAATCTGCAGACATTTGGGCTGAGCAGCAGTCGCTAGGCAGGCCAGAGCCCTTTCAAGTGCGTTAAGTGCCGTGGGGTTTGATTTGGTTAGTGTAATGAGTAGAAAAATTATAAACATAACTATTTGTCATCATATTTCAATCAGAAATTGTTACGTAACCCTGACATTTAATAGAGATGCCCCGATGCCAGGAAAGTAACGAAGGGAAACAGTGGTCGACATTAGGGAATGTGATCACCTCTAACGCGTTGCGTGGATTGTATCACCTCTCCATACTATGGACGAGGTTGTTCACGACTTCTTGTGATGATATAAACCGCCCCTCTTTCGACTCAATTCTCGGCTGGTTTAAATTTTCCAGTGAGTTTTTACGTACCGCTAGGCAGCCTCCGATGAAGACCCACAAACCTTCTGTGGAATTTAAGTTTCAAGAACTGGTAGGCCAGACCGTCCGTCGAATATCTCCACTTTCCAACAGTTCTTCAACAGCTGCAATACGATATGGCCTAGCGTTGTCGTGCGTGAACAAACACTCGAGATCGACAGAGCCTCTGATTAGATGTTCAAGGGGTGAATGATTGTACTGCAATAGTGTTCACCATTAACAGCGCCGTTTTCCAATATCTGAAGTTCTGTGTCTTCAACCAGTGTTCATCCAGCATAAAATCTCCCGAGACGAGATCACCTGCACCAATATATTTATCCCTTTATATAATGATTGCTGGGTAGTACCGTGTTTCAAACTATCGTCAGAATAACTGGCGTGTGGAGTCACTGCTGAGACTAAATCTGCTCTCATAGGTAAGAGAACTTTGCCCCATTGCTCTGCTGCCCAGTTCTTGAAGCACTATAAACGATGTCTCCGAAGGATATGCGTTAAACGGACGTATCATACGGGTCTTCAGAAAAATAATCCACCTCTGTATAGTCTTCTGGGTAAGTTAAACCACGACAGTCTTAGTCCTGATCCCCCTGACTGTTCTTGTACAATATTATTCACTGTGCGGTGTCTGCTCCTATTGGCTGTTAGGAGCGTATGACTGTTCTCATTCGTAGTGTTTTCCCCGGACTGCCTCTCTGCTGTATCCGTCGTTCTGAAGGCTTTCCATAATCGTGATACGATACCAAATTTCCGAGCCACCCGTCCTCGAACTTCCCAATTATTCTGCCTCAAGTAAAGATATCTAGTTGTTCTCTGTAGGCCATTTGATCCTCTTCATCGCACGGCGAAATGAAGTGAAACTTCTCAAAATGATTTTTCACTCTGATGATTTCTGTTCAAGTGGTGCTTTTGCTCTGTATTGAAACATAGGCACATAAACATCTGAAATTCAAATGCGAGTGCTGTTAGTATTTGCTCTGACATAGCGCTATACGACGTTTAGACAAGTTATAATGTTTATCAAATATTGTATGTGTTGTTTTATACACCGTACTTAAGTTTTAAAGGGGATGCCTGGCCGAGGCGGTAAAGGCGTGCTCGGTTCGCTCGGAAGGACGAGGGTTCGAATCCCCGTCAGAAAGTCGTAAAATTTAAGAAACGAGATATCCACTTCCGGGGGTGCATATGGCCCTAAGGTTCACTCAGCCTACACCAAAAACGAGTACCAGGTTAATTCCTGGGGGCAAAGGCGGACGGGCGTAGAGCTAACCTCTCTACCCCTTCACGTGCCGCGGTTAACAATGGTGGAAGCCTGTACCTTCCACTCCTCCAAGTCACGGAGGTGACTTTGTCTTGACGTAAGTTTTAAACACCAGGGTAACTGAGTTACTGTTTACGATCATTTTATTAAGTATTCAATGACTTTTGGCTCATAAAGCAATTGATTTCCCAAATTGTTTAATTTACCTGGAATACCTACCTTAGATTATCAGATGTTCGACGTTCTTACATTACAATGAAGTCAAGCGGAACACTCCTCATGTTTTCCATTTTGATCGCTTTTTAATTCCATAATTCATACATATCACTGTACAGTCGGGATCTTTAACAAACAGTAATACTGAAATCTGAAATCGCATACTTAGAATACTTTCGACAGACTATTACATTCCACTCTTCCGACGGTCTTGAATCTAGGATTCTCAACAAAGTTATTTTCTTGTTGTGTTACGAAAATATTTTGATATCACTGAGAAGTTCCAACTTTAGTGTACGATCATCAATCCACCGAAGTTAAATTCTCCTCAATTCATTCCTCCGTTCACTGGCATAAACTGAACATGTGGGGAAACAATAGTACGGTGTGATATCCCACAGTGATTTATTCAAAGTATTTCATGATTTACCCGTATATGCTCCTCCATCGAATACGAATCAAGCAGTGACGTAAAATTTTTAAGTAATTTCGTACGTAACGGGATTCAGCCCCTATTTTCTGAAGCAGGCTAGCTATTCTCTAAATAAAATATCGACCTTATTATAAGACAAGTTTAAAAATTTGTGGCATATAACCCGCGGCATCCACATACATTATGAAAACCCCCTTTTACAATCTCCTCATATTTACAACTGCCCTTGCTAGCGAGACCTATCAGGTATGAGGTAGGCCTATTTTATTGATGTTTCTGCTGTATTTCACCACTTCTGACTTAAACCCATCTGCTGTGGCTGCTTTGCAACCCAGAGAATAAAATAAATATCCATTCCACTACTTGATCTGAAATTCACTTTTTATATACTACGGATTTGACGCCACAAAATTTCAAACTTTGTGGCTTATAAGATATAACCCACGGCATCCTCATACGTTTTGAATACTCTCGTTTACACTCTCTTCGTATTTACAACTGCTCTTGAAAACGAGATCTAGTACTTGCAGTGTACTATGCCTTCTGGTATGGTCTGGAGTTAGTTTCTTTCATTAACCTGTCTCATTCTCATCCTTGGCTCTGACAATATGAAAGTGACTTACAAGGAAACCCTTCCAACAGTAAGTCTCCAACCTGATTGATATTTGGTACAACGACTTCAGCAGGAAAGCTTTATTCCGCCAAATCAAAATTAGATGACCAGTCGTATATTTAGCACTTGTTTTGGGTTGTCAAATTTGCTGATTTAAGCGCCGCGAAGACAGGACTACTACTAATACTACTACTACTAAAATGTTTTCATTCCTTCACTGAAGGGGGAGGCGGGCCACTTATACGGTGACGCCGTATCTCAGACCGGGAGATTTGTTACGGTGAAGGAGAAGCTCGGAGAAGGTGAGGGGGTTGGTGGCCGTGGTCTATGCTAGCAACTGTCCCGGCATTCGCCTTAGTGCAGGAGAATGGAGAACCACGGAAAACCAAATGTGTCCGTGAAAGTTTTGCCAAGTTTGCAGTAAAGTTTCTCACACACACAGGCACACCTTATTCTTCTAACTATTTCATTGTTACTTTGTCTCGCCAACTTACGGTCAGAGCGGAACGCGGGAAATGGCAGTTTGTTTTCTAAACCTGCCGCTACGTGCGATCTGTAGCCGCAGTGCACTCCCTCCGCCGGTTGGCGCGCTATTTCAAAAGTTCGGTTTCTTTGTCAACACACCTCGCTCTTATACTGTAGTTGTTCCATCTTTTTTAGTTGGAAAGTAAACTCGAATGACCTGAAATTTCAGTCATATGTTTAGTGAGGAATTTCATAATCCTCTAAACTTCATGTCAGCTCAGAGCTGGGTGGAAGCCGCACTGCTGTGGGATTCGAAGTTCGATATGTGATTCACATTCTTATTCACCATTTTACGAATTTATTTTCCATCCGTACCCCTCCTGATACTTCAGCACACGTTTACATGTGAAATATCATTTTAACCTCAGTTCCAAATCCAAAGAACTTCGGTTCACCTACCGCATACTGTATATGACAGAAAGGGTGATTATCAGGCCCACTTCAAACACAAACATATATAAGTGGTACTGATGAAATATATGCTCTCAGTCTCTATGAGCCAGCAGTAAGAACAACAACAACAACAACAACAACAACAACAACAACGTTATAGTCAATATCTACAAGCACCGACCAATTCCTTATAGTTTTCTTAACCACGCTATCAACTTCCGATGCTAGAATCATTTTGCGTATAAATAAATATTCTTATTTTCACAGACAGGATATTTTAATACATTTTTAAGTTTATTACCAGGCCACTGTCACTTTACAGTACATAGTCTTAATCCCCTTCGTAGCCGAATTTTAGAGTGTACGAAACACTTGAAATTTCCTTTGAGGAATCCGGTGGAGAACTTTCCTGAACTGAGGATTGTGATACACTTCCTTGTTATATAACCCACCGGGCGAGTTGGCCGTGTGGTTAGGAGCGCACAGCTGTGAGCTCGCATCCGGTAGATAGTGGGTTCGAACCCCGCTGTCGGCAGCCCTGAACATGGTTTTCCGTGGTTTCACATTTCTACACCAGGCAAATGCTGGGGCTGTACCTTAATTAAGGCCACGGCCGCTTCCTTCCCATTCCGAGGCCTTTCCTGTCCGATCGTCGCCATAAGACCTATCTCTGTCTGTGCGACGTAAAGCAACTAGCAACTAGCTATATAAGCCAGTTGAAAGACGATGGCAATTAATGAGAGGGGGAAAAACGTAATCATATATTCGTATCGCAATAACTTAACGGGATTATTTCAAGAGAGAGAAATTGGGTGGACTGTATCTTTGTGTATTTGTGTAGCATGTGATTAAAATGAGCAAATATTTTTTTAAACTTTTAATTTCATCATTTGTTTACATATCAAACTTTGATCTAACCCAACATGATATTTACCAAAAGCATGAGAATATTACATATAAACATCTTAAAAGTCTCTACTGTGAATCCCTCGTTTTATTCACGTCTACTGTGTTTGTGTCGTGATATACTATGTTCTGCACGAGTAACGTGTCCGCTGTCGGGGAGTCCTTGATGAACGTACGTGATCAGTACAGACGTCAATTATCTTGTCTGAACTTAGGTTTATGAAACACTGCTCTGCTACATAAGGTAGTTGAAAATCCATGATAATTAATTAGATGTAAGCAAAACGTAATAGCTTATTCGTATTCCATCACCTAAAGGAGTTCTTCGAAGGGAAAGAAATTGGGCGGGACCAATAAGTCGATATCTAGTATCGGGATAAATCGATGATCGTAATAATAATTACCTATTACGTTCTGCGGTATGGAGTTCAAAACACACTGACTTCAAGTGGACATAAAACCTTTCTTATAAATATGAAACTAAATAAACTTCAGTGGAGGTATTCATGATGATGCTCAATATTATTCGACACCCGTGCCTGTGTTCTTGGATTGAAATTCACTAAACACTGTCCATACACTAAGGTAAAAGAAGTAAGATATATGAACTCTCAGGTCTTTCCGAGGCCATGCTAGATAAATATTCTCGTTTATCTCGATGTTGTAACACGATCATATTCGAAACTATTAATATTTCATCAGTTACTGCAAGTAATACCACTGGATTATTGTCTGAGATATTTTTGATAGTAATTCAACTCATGATTTGATGTCATTACTTCATTTACTTGAACTTTTGGAAAAAAAAAAGGGAATACCGATCTTTGTATGTTCCGAGCTGTCAGTGGAGATATGGCATGGAATGACATTAGTAGACGAATAAGTTTGAGTCATGTCTTTAAAAGTAGGAAAGATGACAATATGAAGATAAAGTTGGAATTCAAGAGGACAAATTGGGGAAAATATTCGTTTGTAGGAAGGGGAGTTAGGGATTGGAATGACATACCAAGGGAGATGTTCAATAAATTGTCAGTTTCTTTGCAATCTTTTAAGAAAAGGCTAGGAAAACAACAGATAGGGAATCTGCCACCTGGGCGACTGCCCGAAATGCAGGCCACGATTGATTGATTGATTGATTGATTGATTGATTGATTGATTGATTGATTGATTGATTGATTGATTGATTGATTGATTGATTGATTGATTGATTGATTGATTGATTGATTGATTGATTGATTGATTGATTGATTGATTCTCATGCTTCTCAGAAATTGCTGTCATGCACTGGATATCTTTCGTGACAATGCACAAGCATAAAGTATTGAGAAATATATGATCAGGTTACATGAACAAGATTTGTGAGGCGTAAGTGATGGTTAACCTTTCGTTGTGTGGAGTTTCACAAATTGATTAGGCGCCGATTTTCCGTAGTGTGCGAGTTATTCTCCTCAGTATCGAACGCCTCCTAGTGGTTTATATTAATCAATTCCCACTTTTTAGTTTAATAAATCGTTCCTTAGTTTTGTTTGTTTCATATATTACATATCTCATGTACCATGTTCATTCCTCAACATGTCCCATCATAATTTCTTTCTTTTTTCTTCCTTTCTTAATCCATTTACGCTCCGGGGTTGGCTTTTCCCTCGGACTCAGCGAGGGATCTCACCCCCAACCGCCTCAAGGGCAGTATCCCTGAGGGTGAGACTTTGGGTCGGGAGGATAAAAATGAGGAGAAGGACCAGTACCTCGCCTAGATGACCTCACCTGGTATGTTGAACTGTGGCCTTGTTGGCGGTGGGGGGGGGGATGGGAAGGTCGGAAGGGATAGACAAGGAAGAGGAAAGACCGTGGCCTTAAGTTAGGTACCATACCGGCATTTGCCTGGAGGAGAAGTGAGAAACCTCGGAAAACCACTTCGAGGATGAGTGAGGAGGGAATCGAACCCCCTTAACTCAGTTGACCATCCGAGGCTGAGTGGACCCGGTTCCAGTCCTCCTAACACCAAACCACCTACATGCCATATGCTACGATACCAACGCCCCTTTACAGGGATAAATAAGCAAATCAGTCTGTGGGAATTATTGAGAATGCAACCTTGCTACATCCCAGGCAATTGGCAATAAACATAAAAATTACTTATTTGGGATTCGTTCCTCCGTACCCTCGAGCTCTGTCCACTATCATATCTCCGACTACTATTGCGAGACTTGACATGCAACGGGCAGTTCTCAGCCTTTACAATAAGTGTTCCTGGTCTTCGTGTACACCTCCTGTTTAAAAGATTCGTGTGTTCGAGTTCCTTGTATCTGTGCTCGATTTACGGGCTCATTCGGGGTACACAAAATGAATTAATTGTGGCGCTTACGATTCCTGCTGTCTTCCAGCCCGTAACCACACATCTCATTATATTACCCCAGTTTAGGGAAAGAGACCGGTTTATTTCAGAATTGTAGTAAACGCGATGGGTTGCATAAGATTAGATCGCAAGGGGTGGGAAGACGACCAGTATATACTCCTAATATAGGAATGCTCATTGCATAACTGGTGGCGGACGACAATAGCTATTGCATAAATTAGATTTAACTTTACTCCTATGCAGGCCTAATGTCTTTGTCAATCTACTAACATATGTACGGATATCAAAGACGCCTCACTGTAATCTTGACATCGTCCGGCTCCTTGCCTGAAAGGTCAGCGTAGTGGCCTTCTGTTCATAGGGCACCGGGTTCGATTCTCTCCTCGGTCGGTGATTTTAAACTTAAATAGTTATTTCCCCTTGTTCGGGGTCTAGGCGTTTCTGCTGTCCCCAAAATCTCTGAAACACCAACACATAACACTATCCTCCACTACAAAAACACAGTTTCCATACACGGCAGATGCCGTTCGCACTCGTTGGAGCGTCTGCCTTACAAGGGCTGCATCAGGATAGTATTAATCTCACTGCCGATACACGTCCACTGTTAAAACTTGAACTCTGCTAATGAAATAGCGAAATATGAAAGAATTATCCTGGAGTTTACATTTATTTGTACACATGTGACGGTGAAGACATACAAGCATGAATGCACCTTCCTTATTGAAAAGCAGCGAGGTAATCAGACAGTGAGCCGGGACACGGTGACGGAAGAAATCACATGTGAGTAACTGGAGACGTTTGGAGGAAACACTACTTGCCGGACGTGTTCATCGGGTAATTATTTACTGGTTAATAAGATAGCGTTGAAGGCTATGATCGGGTTTTATTTTGTATCCGAAGTATGCTCAACGGTGTAAGTTCTTTGATGTCCGACTCGTTGGCTGAACGGTCAGCGTACTGGCCTTCGGTTCAGAGTGTCCCGGGTTCGATTCCCGGCCGGGTCGGGGATTTTAATCCTCATTGGTTAATTCCAATGGCCCTGGGGCTGGGTGTTTGTGCTGTCCACAGCATCCCTGCAACTCACACACCACACATAACACTGTCCTCCACCACAATAACACGCAGTTCCCTACACATGGCAGATGCCGCCCACCATCATCGGAGGGTCTGCCTTACAAGGGCTGCACTCGGCTAGAAATAGCCACACGAAATTATTATTAGTTCCTTGATTACGATACAAGTGCGGTCTCACTGCCTGCCATGTTCTGTATTTGAAGTAGAGAGACAAGTTTTAAGCTGTTAATGTCTCAGCATACTTTAAAGTGGCATAGCTTGAAATGCTGCAATGGTATTTACACAGCATGTGGTGTGATGAGTAAATGAGAAATTCAGCCATCAGCACTGCAAAGGATTTACATTTCTGTTTCTTAATCAACAACGGTTGACGTACCAAACAGCAATTTAAAAAATGATGTATAACTCTATTTTTATGTATCCTTCAATAACCTGTGTAATTAACGTATTAAATATATATATTGTGCCCTTTACAAGGCACCCAATGCGGTGGTCTTCTTTCTTGACATGTGCGCCGGCTACTCCTGCAAAGAATGACATTTAAAAATACCTACCGACTCATGTAGACTCTTCTCCTCAGGGGTGGTGCGTTCTTGGATCCCTCGGGTTGATGGGCCACACGTCGATCGGGGGTGAGGAAATGAAAGATGGAGTAAACTAAACTATTAAATTACGGTACCCAAAGACTGAATTAATTTAAATAAATAAAATGATTTATTTAACAACATTTGCAAAGTGTAAAATGAAATTAGAATGGTGTAAAAAATAATATGAAATGAAATTAAAATTTAAAACAATTAAAAGATCTGCATTACAATAAGTTAATTATCTGCCTTAATAAATTTCGACTGAAGGTCGCTTAAATTTAAATATTCTGGATTACATCGAACCACTGTCTCCATGACAATGACGTGACTACATTCAAAACACTGGTCAGAAATACAGCCTCATTTGAATAAATGATTTACAATACCTTGGAAAATGTCCTCTCAAATAAATTTGAGTAATTAATTAGTTAATTTGTTAATTCGTCAAATTGACATTGACTTTGCGGTATCTATCAAATATTTAACCCATATTCAAATTCAGTTGGGAAACACCCAACTCTAAAATAATAATAGAATGCACTAACCATGTGTAACAATAAAAAGAAGAAAGAAAACCATACACATGGTACCTTATCCGTTATATAACCTTTGCCACATACTTAAGCCACTCGTGGCTGAAAACAAGAAAATTTATTGAACCAAAAGCCTGAGTGCTACCATCACTCATTTAATTAGTTAAACCTTACTTATTTAACTGTGATAGTATGGACGCTTAGAGTACTTAAATTAATTAGGCCAAGTGCCTCAAGTTTACTCCTTAAATGAAAGCGATCCCTTTACATCGTTAACTTTACCTAGTTTGCCGCTACCTGCATTTTCATTGCGAATGCATATTTGTGTGGTACCAGCTCTAGATGGAGGCAGATTCCATCTTATTTATGTAACTCATTTGCGGCACTTATGATACAACTGCTTATTAAAGATCGCTTCATTTGCCTAACTGAAATGTAGTGGATTTCTAAGGCTTGGTGATTACTAACTGTCTTCTGGTGTGAGCATACCACTACTATGGTTTTGACTATGAACTAATCGATGATCTATCACTCTAACACATGAAATCTTATTTACATAAATGAACATGTCAATGGAGAAACACTGCTCCCAAGAAATAATGAAATTAAAATAACCTGACTACACCTATTCTATTTACATAAATTAAATACAAACACTATTCACGTATCATCAGATTCTAAAATAATACGGTGACCAAATATATGCAAAGAAAGGATATTGTAACAAAAATCCAGATCCCAGAAAAAATCGCAGCGCAATAGAATTTTAAAATAAATAAAAATGTGCAATATCGAAATATAAAATATTACCTACACACTGATTCAAGTAGCAAAATTGTGTGAATTTGATGGCAATCTTCTAACCTCAGACGAAAAATGTCTGGACATGACACTATTCAATCTTTACGGACAATAATTCTTGGTGTTACATGTCATCAATGATTATACATGACTGTCGAAACACACATTGATCGGTCGCTCTGTTCACGATTCACTTCGGACTCTAACTTGCATATTTTCCGAGCATCTATTTTCCCTGAAAACTATTTGAAACAATACAGGCTTTTCACCTACAACCATCACACATGTCGTCGCACATTTAACACTCTCGGTTAAATTATTCATCTCTCAATTATATTTATTCATCAATATTCTCGACGTAGTAACTCATAGTACGGCCTCGCTCGTATCAGGCTGGCGAAATAACTGTGTCGTTCACATATCCATTTTTACGACATTATTCATGACATGGTCCAAATATCACATTTTCCATTTTTCAACGCAGACCATCAGGGATATTACTATTACTTTGCTCGTTATTTTGATCATCTACCGTTTCACATATTATGAAATATCAGAGCTAACTTATCAATGGCTTCCTGTCACTAATTATTTAACTGAAATAACGAGATTGCCTCTCAAAAACACGGCTATCGAAATGTGTAACAACGTTTCCATAAAGAAATTAAATTTTGCGTATCAACCATATCGTCGCGAAATACAAAGTATGAGAGCTACCGGAAACGGTCACCTGAATAATGATTACATAACATGAAATAATAAACTGGATGCGCAAATAGCAAAAGTAAACATTTAAACTAACATGGCGGCATCTACAAAATCAAAACGTCAACAAAATAACACTCATTACCATTGTTATTATTATTATCATCACTTTAAAATCTGCGCTACACTGTATGTAAATTTCTCAGTAAAATAGGATTCTCATATGTCAAAATGACTTACTTCAAAATGATCCAGAAATAATATGAAAAACATTTACTTAAGGAAACTACGCAATAACACGCGCTAACACTTATTTATTATTATTATTATTATTATTATTATTATTATTATTATTATTATTATTATTATTATTATTATTATTATTATTACGATCCTAATTTCTATAATTACTATTATTGTGACACTATGGCATTTATATTCCGAGTCGTCAAACATAATTGTCGTAGTCTCACGTTTAACTCAAAAATGAAAATGATATCAAACTACAATTAATACCATCCGACACGTGAATTGTTCACAATCCTATCTAAAATTCTAAACTACATTTTTGATCATCGACTGTTCATAGTCCTACATCTTTACATATTTATGTTCTGCTCATTTACCTTATTTGTGCTGGAGGCAGGTCGGATCACCCTCCGGCCTCCGTCATGATGAATTTAGTACTCCATCTTCAAGCAGATGTGGTTATCCGAGATGTCACACGCACAAACTTGATGCATTTTTACGATAGCGTTGCACACGTCCACATTTATATTAGCACTCGCATTTTAACACTCCTATGAAGATTATTCAATGACACTGCATTGAGCATCTGACGTGAAGTTGAAAGTCTGGACACCGCTACCTGCCTAGCCTCCTACTGTCGTCTCTCTCACCCCTCTCAGTTTGTTTGTGTAAAGGATTATTGGTTATTCACCTTCTCTGACCATAACACTGGACTCAAGGTCTTAGTGCCGCAGCATTCCACTAGCGAAAAAAAAGTCCTTCTCCCTGTAACTGGCTTGACAAATTCTGCTCTTAAATATCTCACTTGCAATAGTAGTTCTATGAGAGTGTGGAAAAATTTAAATGTAATGTTCCCGATGATATGTGGAGAATTTTTATAATAATCGTCCTCCAAAATATGACTTTTCCACGAAATATACAAGCTACACATGAACTAGGGAAAATGTTATGCAGCTACGTGTTACGAAGAGATTCATTGTTCATCACGGTCCTAGCACGTTATAAGTTCATTCAAGGCAAGTGTTGAGAATTTAACTATCATTGTCATTTGTAAATTTAATTGCCTGATTATCTCTGCATAAACTAAAGTTGAATAAAAGTTTGTCAAAGTGTTCATTTCGGCTAAGATATTACTCACACAAGTAAATACATTACTCACTCGGATGCCAACAACTGTCTCTTATCGCGTCCCGTAGAGTCGCCTCCGTACATTTAAGTTCTCCCGCAAGACTGTCGGTTCGGACAAGAGCAGAATTCTCAAACAAAACCGGAGATTCTTACAAGACTGAGGATTCTTACAAGACTGAAGATTCACCACACTGGTGTCGTTGGTTTTGTAAACTGTCCTCCCCCCACTTCGAAAATAGTTCTGTGGAAGGGATGTGGCGTAATAATCCTGCACTTGGGACCGATTTACCATACGCCCGTAGGTTAGAATTTTAGGAAATGTGTTCTAAACATTCCTAATTTTGGTCCGATTTACGTGTTACATTGCGTTATGAGAAACGATCACAGGTTAATTTATATGATGGCGCGCGTCACTGGCTCTGTTTTCTGCAAGAGTATGGCACCTTCGCGCCATGACTGTTCATTTCCTGGGCGATACCACTCTTCCATGTAAAATTGAAAATTTCTTATTTAACCACTGATTAACCACACATTTGCACTGATAAATCATCAAATATTGTTTGGAAGTCAGGACACAATCTTTCACAGCTACTTCTGGCACCAAATCGCGAAATACTAGGTGTAGATTCCCGCTATGACAAGACATTAAAATTTGCAATTTTGTGATTGGCTGAGACGTTCGCGCTCTTAGTAGCTTGGATTCTTCCACTTTCTGCTAAGGGATGGCTGGCATTATTCGTTTCTCTCTCGCACATCTAGGTAGGGCAGATTCCGATGTGCGGATTCACGTAGGAACTGGATATAAAGTTTCCACCTCTCGTCGGCATCATAAACATAATTGGACGTACGACTCAGGCCAGCTACTTCCTGTTCGTGCCTTAAGACGTTTTCTGTGGATATATTTTCAGTCTGAACGGCGCCTGAATGTTGCTTTGTGAGACTGCAAGCTTTTCCCAGCCTTCTGCAGTATTCCCATATGCGAATTATTAAACATTTAATTTATGCATCTATTATGCACATTCGCTTATGGGTGCAATATATATGAAATAACTTGTCCTGACTGACTGACTGACTGACTGACTGACTGACTGACTGACTGACTGACTGACTGACTGACTGACTGATTCATCATCGCCGAGCAAAAACTACTGAGCATAAAGAAATAAAATTTTGGGCATACATTAATATTACAATGTAGATGCTCACTACGGGAGAATTTTCGGATATTCCATCGCTGAGGGGGTGAAAGGGGGAGGGGATTTTTTAAATGGGTGTATCTATATCTCAAAAACTGAATAGTTTAAATACATGAAAATTGGTATTTGGTATCTGTTTTAAAAATAAAGAAACACGTATTCTTTTGTTTTCGGAAAATCCTGTTAAGGGGTGAAAAAATGTGAAAAAAGTGTTGAATACCTTTTATGTGGATACTTATATCTCAAAAACTGAACATGTTACAGTCATAAAAATTGGTATTTGGAATCTCCTTTGAAAACAAAGAAACAAGTATTTATTTGTTTTTGCAAAGTCTACTTTCGGGGTGGTGAACAGGAGTGAAAAGGGGTGAATTCTTAAAATGATAATATCTCAAAAACGTAACACGTTACGGACGTGAAAATTGGTATTTGGAATCTCCTCTAACAGTACAGGAACATGCATTATTTGTTCTCTGAAAATCCACTTAAGGGGAAGTGTTAAAGCGTGTGAATTTTTAAAATGAGCATATATATAGTGTATCTCAAAACTTAACATATTACAGACGTGATAACTGTTATTTTTAATCTCTTTTAAAAATAAAATTAACACGCATGTGTTTGTTTTCGAAAAAACACTTCAGTGTTGGGGGGTTTGTGTAAAAAAAGGACTGAAAAGGGGGATGAATTCTTTGTATGTGGATACTTATATCTCAAACACTGAAGATGTTCCAGGCATGAAAATTGGTATTTGGAATCTCCTTTAAAAATAAAGAAACGCGTACTTTTTGTCTTTGGAAAATCTACTTAAGCGATGGTGAACAGGAGTGACGAAAGGGGTTAAATTTTAAAATGAGTATATCTCATAAACGTAACATGTTACAGACGTGAAAAGTGGAATTTGGAATCTCTTGTAAAGGTAAAGGAACACGAAAAATTTCTTTTGTGGAAATCCAATTAAGGGGAAGTTCTAAAGGAGGTACATTTTTAAATTAGCATAGTCTATATACAGAATAAATATCAAAAACTTAACAACCGAGCTCGATAGCTGCAGTCGCTTAAGTGCGGCCAGTATCCAGTATTCGGGAGATAGTAGGTTCGAACCCCACTGTCGGCAGCCCTGAAACGTGGTTTCCCATTTTCACATCAGGAAAATTCTGGGGCTGTACCTTAATTAAAGCCACGTCCGCTTCCTTCCCACTCCTAGCCCTTTCCTGTCCCATCGTCGCCATAAGACCTATCTGTGTCGGTGCGACGTAAAGCAACTAGCAAAAAAGAGAACTTAACACGTTATGAGACTGATAATATTTTGTTAACAAAAGAGAAAAGTGAAATTAGAAATGTAATAATTTGAAAAATATTTTAATATAAGAGAGCAATTTTTACGCCTTACGTAAATCAAATTACTGATTACAGGAAAATATAAAAGTAAAATTTAAAAGGACGGAACTCAAATCTCGATGCCATTCAGTTTAAACATACTGAATGAAACATAGAACAGATTCTGAGGACTATGGAGAATGGAGACTTTTAAGACTGAAACTAACCGTAAAAGGAGATGAACTCCAGAATTCGGGAATAATATTTAATCCTACTTAAATCCTAAATAAGTTAATATCAACAGGGTGGAAGGTTATTCGTTCGTGACCATCTCAGCAAGAAATTTATTTCCCTGTTGGTCAAGCAGTGATTCAAATAGTAGTAGTCGACCCACGTTAAACACATCAACTATTTAGGGAGACTGTCCGGTAAATATATCTTCAAATACAGATGAATTCCTTCATATAATATAAACTATATTCCATTAGAATTCACTCGATTTCCAAAATTACTTCCCTTGCCCATTCATCGCGAACCTGAAATTCTCAGGCAGAAATGCCAATTAAAAACGGTAAATTTAGAGAAAATGAAAAACTATCGAACTATTGGAAAGTTCTCAAACGTGTTACCTGAGACACAGTGAGAGTAATTGAAGATTTAATACAATTGTATCAAATCTCTCTTAACACAGTGTATAGAAGTAACACTTTCACATTACTAAGAAAAATTCCAGTAATGAAATGAAACTGAAATTTCGTATGGCTTTTAGTGCCGGGAATGTCGGAGGACAAGTTTGGCTCGCCAGATGCAGGTCTTTTGATTTGACTTCCGTAGGCGACCTGCGCATCGTGATGAGGATGAAATTATGATGAAGACGACACATACACCTAGCCCCTGTGCAAGCGAAATTAACCAATTAAGGTTAAAATTCCCGACCCTGCCGGTAATCGAACCCAGGACCCCTGTGACCAAAGGCCAGCACGCTAACCATTTAGCCATGAATCCGGAAAGTCCAGTCATGTCTGGGATATATTCAGTATGGCTACTCAACTGAAGGCACATGATCTTAAATAATTCAGTGTTAGAAATCTTAAAGATGGGAAAACATTCACTCGCTAGAAGTGGAGCTAATTCATAACGTTCAGACTTGATGTCAAGTAACCGCAAGATAAGTTTGCTTTTCTATATTAACTTACAAGACCCTCCATTCTGTTTTCTATTGTATTTAACACAGTATTTGTTTTTTTTTGAACGAACGCTAGTGTTATGCCCTCTTCTTCTATTTTCCCTCTGCTTCGTTTTAATAACTTGCTAGCGAGTGCGATGAAGCTCTGCCACATTGCTCATTAGTAGTATTTCATACGACTTTGTTTTTCTTTCAGAAGCTCACCAAGTTCAGTAGCCTTTTCAAAAGCATGATATTAATAGCAATATAGTTTCATTACTAAGTTCCCTGCTTATGAAAACCGCTGTGGAGGCGGCAGCCGCGCTCGTCTGAGCAAAATCATTAGACTTTGCTACCACAGTTCCATTACCACTAATCCCCTTCTATGTATGTTCATATAATTATCTTTCAGTTTCTTAAAACAATTCCCATACTAACATCATTCGCATACTTCTAATTTCTTATAACGGGGATGTTTGTTCTTACATTAAGAACTGAGCCCCGCAGAGTTAAACGAGGGCACGGCCTACTGTGTTGATAAACCGCATCTCGAGACATTATTGGACTTAATCAGTAAGTAATTTAGAATGAACCCATGACCTTGGTCAGGAAGGATTAAGTCATACTTTTGACCGCTAGTAGAATGCACAGCGAATAAATGTATTAACTCCCTTGGACTACTTTACTTATGAGATGTTGACATGTTAATCAGATTTACGCCCAGGTATAAGAAGCGGGCCTCAAGGGCGGCCAATGATTAGTCCATGAGCATTCAGGGTTATTCACCTAAGGTGTTACACGGAAATGTCGTCTAAACCATTAAATATATCTATATTCTGTTTTCATATTCGTGAATGATACCCAATGATAATGATAATGTACTACTTATTCTCATGGGGTGATTAACAACCGAGATATTAATGCCAACTACATATTTTTAATACACTGACTGACAGAGCAAATGCAACACCAAGAAGGAGTGGTTCGAAAGGGATGAAAGTTGGGGAAAAAACAGAGACGGCACGGACGAATAATTGATGTTTATTTCAAACCGATATGCAGGTTACACAATGCGCACGGCATCGACTCAGTAGGATGTAGGACCACCGCGAGCGGCGATGCACGCAGAAACACGTCGAGGTACAGAGTCAATAAGAGTGCGGATGGTGTCCTGAGGGATGGTTCTCCATTCTCTGTCAACCATTTGCCACAGTTGGTCGTCCGTACGAGGCTGGGGCAGAGTTTGCAAACGGCGTCCAATGAGATCCCACACGTGTTCTATTGGTGAGAGATCCGGAGAGTACGCTGGCCACGGAAGCATCTGTACACCTCGTAGAGCCTGTTGGGAGATGCGAGCAGTGTGTGGGCGGGCATTATCCTGCTGAAACAGAGCATTGGGCAGCCCCTGAAGGTACGGGAGTGCCACCGGCCGCAGCACATGCTGCACGTAGCGGTGGGCATTTAACGTGCCTTGAATACGCACTAGAGGTGACGTGGAATCATACGCAATAGCGCCCCAAACCATGATGCCGCGTTGTCTAGCGGTAGGGCGCTCCACAGTTACTGCCGGATTTGACCTTTCTCCACGCCGACGCCACACTCGTCTGCGGTGACTATCACTGACAGAACAGAAGCGTGACTCATCGGAGAACACGACGTTCCGCCATTCCCTCATCCAAGTCGCTCTAGCCCGGCACCATGCCAGGCGTGCACGTCTATGCTGTGGAGTCAATGGTAGTCTTCTGAGCGGACGCCGGGAGTGCAGGCCTCCTTCAACGAATCGACGGGAAATTGTTCTGGTCGATATTGGAACAGCCAGGGTGTCTGGCACATGCTGAAGAATGGCGGTTGACGTGGCGTGCGGGGCTGCCACCGCTTGGCGGCGGATGCGCCGATCCTCGCGTGCTGACGTCACTCGGGCTGCGCCTCGACCCCTCGCACGTGCCACATGTCCCTGCGCCAACCATCTTCGCCATAGACGCTGCACCGTGGACACATCCCTATGGGTATCGGCTGCGATTTGACGAAGCGACCAACCTGCCCTTCTCAGCCCGATCACGATACCCCTCGTAAAGTCGTCCGTCTGCTGGAAATGCCTCCGTTGACGGCGGCCTGGCATTCTTAGCTATACACGTGTTCTGTGGCACACGACAACACGTTCTACAATGACTGTCGGCTGAGAAATCACGGTACGAAGTGGGCCATTCGCCAACGCGTGTCCCATTTATCGTTCGCTACGTGCGCAGCACAGCGGCGCATTTCACATCATGAGCATACCTCAGTGACGTCAGTCTACCCTGCAATTGGCATAAAGTTCTGATCACTCCTTCTTGGTGTTGCATTTGCTCTGTCAGTCAGTGTATAACGGCACGAGTACATACAACTGGCCTAAAAGTTCAACTGCGTACAAGTTCAAATATGTAAGTATTTTCAAAATCGGGCAGTTACTTTTTGGAATATCAATAAAAACCGCATTTGGGCTCGTAAGTGCCGCATCAGACAGCGTGAGGTCAGCCAACGACGTATTGGCAAGCAAACTGTTTCCTGGCATTGATCCCAGCCACAGAACGGATACCAGGCATGCACTGTATCCTGTGTTTTTTTATTTTTCAATTCATACAGTAGTATGTACTGTACACTCAAACCAGTGACAATTTTAGCTCTCGTTATGCTCCTCTGAAGTCAAAGAAATTATTTTATTTCTTTTAAAAACATCAACCCTTCCTGTCCTGTCATATGTTCGCCTGCCATACACACTTTGCAAACCCATCACATGTGTACGATATGCTTAAATGCCCGTGGCTGGAATCGCACCCAGGAAACTGCTTGCGCGTCAATGTGTCCTTGCCCGACTGCACGCTATCTGATGCGGCATGCAAAATCGCGCATGCTGTTGTTATTGAGATCTCAGAAAGTAACTGTCCGATTTTCAAAATACTTACATATTTGAACGTGTACGCAGTTGAAAGTTTAGACCAGCTGTATGAATTTGTGCCATTCCATTTAAAAATATGGAGTTAGTATCAATCTATCGGATATTAATCACCCCATGAGAACACGTAGCACATTATTTTACAAGCCTCTCGGTATTATTTAAGAATATGAAAACAGAATACAGATATATTTAATGGTTTAGACGTTATTTCCGTGTAACATCTTAGGTTAATAAACCTGTATAACTACAATTCACCAAGCGGGATAGCTGCAGTCGCTTAAGTACGGTGAGTATCCAGTATTCGGAAGATAGTGCGTTAGAACCCCACTGTCGGCAGCCCTGAAGATGGTTTTCCGTGGTTTCCCATTTTCACATCATTCCTAGCCCTTTCCTCTCCCATCGTCACCATAAGACCTATCTGTGTCGGTGCGACGTAAAGCAACTTGAAAAAAACTACAATTCGAACTTAAAACCTGCTGGTTTGATGGCACAATATACCAGCACTGTTATAATAACAAGTGCTTAGTCAAATAATTTATAGGCCTACACTACGGCCAAAAAAAATTTCTCGGTAATTCCGTACCCTTTTTAAACAATCTTGAATAGAAACGTTTGACATTCTCAAAAGTTATTATTGCCCTCTAAACGGTTTCAACCTCACCAGACAGCCAACATTCAAGGCACAAATATTTCAAAATCTTGGTTGAATAGCTGTGTCAAATTCGGTTCTGTTTCCGTGTTCATTACTTAAATAATTTACGTTTACTTTCTAGATTGAAGTCATGTCTGAGTCCATACATTGTCAGCATCTCCTCAAGTACAGCATTTACTAAGTATTCTGCGGGTTATTCATCCTTACTCACCCCAGAAGAGCATTTGATATCGTACAGGGCAGTGTCAAGTGTTAGACCATATCCAAAATGTGTTCCATTTCGTTCCTGCGGTGATGTTATGCACCTGCCAACAATCGTATCATCAGAAAATTCGTCACTAAAAATGACCCGCTTTCCACCTTCCATGTTTTGATTGTTCTGTCATCTAGCTTCGAAAGCGGAATTCTATTGATCGGTTTACAAGATTTAGTAATTGATTTTTTGCAAGGACGCTGGGTGCACCTGGAAACGACTTTATCATGCCATGAATTATAGCACAGTGAACCAAGAGCATGGCGTGCCCTTCGGATGTTAACAACTTCGGTCGGAAGTTTATGAGTTAGACCCTGTACTTCTAACCCGCCGAAGAAGCTTGCAGTATGGTGTGAGTTGAACGTGATTATTAATATAAGAAATTCCCGGAAATGAGGATCGTTTCCCTAAAAGACGTCTTCCAGACAGGAAGCTTTCCAGCGATTACCACAACTTCTCTGCTATAATATAGCGGGTATTCCTTACCACCTTTGGTTTATACCTGTTTCCATGTTCCTCAACAAATACTTCAGACATGGTGTGGAATTATATTACGAGGGTAGCCCAGAAACGAATGCACACCCTTTTTTCTTCCACAATTATTTATTGAACACAATGAAACTTATACACAAGAAAGAATGACGTTCTTTGTACACTCCCGGTTTTTCATCGTAATCTACTTCCCATTCTATGGCCTTTCCCAGCGAGACACAAGGACGTGTATGCCCTGTCGGTACCACTCCTTGTTGTGTTCACGAAGCCATTTCTTCACCGCACGAATCACCTTTTCGTCATCCTCAAAATATATCCCACGAATGGCCCAAAAAAGTGTAAGACTGAGGGATCTAATTCAGGGTTGTAGGGTGGATGGGATAACTCCCAACCCTGTTTCGTGATGTGTTCCGACGTCTTCAAACTTATGTGAGGATGCGTTATACTTTCGAAGCAAACAATCACCTGGGTTGTTATGACGTCCAAGTCGCTGGAAGCGCTACTTGAGTTTGGTTAATGTGTTCACATATGCCTCAGAATTAATGGTGGTTCCTCTCGGCATCACATCAATGAGTATGACACCATCACAGTCCCAAACCACAGTGATCATGACCTTACCAGCGGAAGCAGTTGCTTTGAATTTTTTCTTCTGTGGAGAGTCAGGATGGCGTCATTCCATAGATTGCCGTTTTGCTTCGGGCTCAAAATGGTGAACCCAGATGTCATCACCTGTCACAATCCGGGACTTCCTTTACTAATTGACAGCTCCCGCGCCAATTGTCGAGTCTTTCTGCGTCTGACCTCGCGAATGAACACATCAACTCGCTGTATCTTGTCGGGTGTCACAGCCGTGGGTGACCTTCCCGACCACTGCAAATCTTAGAGCTCTGCCGAACCGCTTTCAGATGGCCTCACCCTCTCTGTCCAGCGACTAACCGTACTTCTGTTGACTGCTGATACTCTACGAACTGCACATAAATGTTTGCTCCGCAGCAAGAAATTTAATGACGACACGCTGCTTGTAACGTACATCACTTACAGACGCCATGTTGAATCATTGCTGCAAGTATGCTATCTGTTGGATGAAAGGGAAACTTTGCGTGCGCACTCACGAAAACTTCAAAGGATTAATATCTAAAATTTCGCATTTGTACCTTTGTTGGGGGCTGAGAAAGAAATGGTGGTGCATTGTTTTCTGGGCCACCTTAGTAATAGACGAATAAGTTTAAGTGTTTTTTTAAAAGTAGGAAAGATCAGAATATGAAGACAAATTTGGAATTCAAGAGTACAAATTTGGGCAAATATTCGTTTATAGGAAGAGTAGTCAGGTATTGGAATAATTTACCAAGGGAGATGTTCAATAAATTTCCAAATTCTTTGAAATTATTTAAGAAGAGGATATATAAACAACAGACGGGGAATCTGCCACCTGGGCGACTGCCCTAAAAGCAGATCAGTCGTGTCTGATTGATTGACTGGATGTACACAGTATATTCGCTCGCAAATAGTTCAGACAGTACAGCGAGAAGATTTCAGATAGGATTCTGGGATGAAATCAGTCGTCCAGTGTGATGATGTTCAAGCATCGGCGGAGAAATTGTTTCTTCTCTTGCGATTTCTGAAATGGCACGATTCTCGTAACATGTGTACACGGTCGGGGCAGCTGTGCTGACAGTACGTTGTTTCCTAGTGAACTGGTCGTGTGTCTGTGTCGTGCTGGAGGCGGATGTCCTTCCCATGGAGCTCGTACGCCTCACCAAATTGACGGTCTCCTCAAAACATCATCACTTCTTATTGGATAATATTCCGACTGCCAGTATGAAGGAAAACTGTGCAATTCTAAGGGTTGCTTCTCAATCCACACAAGTAAATAGTTGTAGCCTCGGTTACTGACCAGTACGGTATCGAGTTCCTCAATTTCCTGGCAAAGAAGCCTCTAATAATGCATGGGCCGAGGTAAAGAGACATAAAAGGTGCTCCTTCCTGTAGTAAACTCCACAGATGTTACACTCCTTATGGAATGGTATACAGTGTGTATGTATGTGTGTGTAGAAGAGGTTGAGGACCAATGAAACCTCGTTCGATGAAACAATGGATTCAGTGCCGTCTTAGCTTCTTTACATGAAAATCATGAATGGCTTCGGGATCGATTTACAGATCAATTGAAGGAAAGGTTGATACGTTAAGAGTGCTTGAATATTACGCTACCATGGCAAGATAGGTCCCTTTGTTCCCACAGTTTATACAGTAGTACTCGTTTATGGTTACGATCAACGTATGTTTACCAATCAGTCAAGAAGAAGGCTATATTTTTGTGTTTTGCAATAATGGTATCATGGAAAACGGTTCTTTACTTCATAGGTTAATATTCCATCTTGTGTAAAAAATTAATTCATAAACATTCTTTCATTATATTGAACCCATGACCTTTGTGCCATAAGGAACCAGAGTGCTAAAGTCATTACATGAGGTCCCATATAAATTACGAGTCAGGAGCTTTACGTACAATTTTTATCTCTGATCAGAGACGGTACGTAGAGGACAGGTGTCAGTTCTCGTACTCACGCTAAAGAAATTACGTCACCCGCACATGAAAAAGGAGCATGGATACAGTGGACAATTTGTTCCAATCAAAAGTACATTTTAAAAAGAATTGGCAACGAAACTGCTGTAATAAAGGTTAGGAAATCGTAAGTAAAACAATTCGGTCATTAATGATACAGATTTTAGACCGCTAAATAGCCCCAGAAGGAAATTTGTAAAAAAACGCGCCTGTTCGTTCAAACTCGGTTACATCGACCAAATACAGTGCCTGTCTTATGGGGTAATTTAACGATTCAATTCGTTGAGAGGAATTCTTAAATGCTCATCAATAGCATTGCTACTAAATTATACCACTGTGTGTTACAGTGACACCTACCTTCAATACAATTTTATAAGGTAGGAAAAGTGTCTATAAAATTCTTGGCGGTAAATGAAAATGGTATGAGAGGGGGAGTAAAAGTTTTAAAAGAGCGATGTGCCATCTTGAAAACACGCATTTTGTCAATTAATTTCGAGGAGAATCCACGCATTTCAGAGTAACTTTATAAACCAGCGTTTGAAAGACTAAGTCACAAGTGAAGATAGGTTTTGGCCGAAGGTGATTGTAATATCATCCTCCAAGAGGAGATCGGTTTTAAACATCGCACCATTTTTCAAGGACAGGTAACAGACGGTCACTCTAATGAAGTGATCCTGCAATTCCTGCAGTTAAATTTATAAATATAAATTGTTATTGCGTGTGTAGATTGTGTTCGACAGACGTGTTCGGCCCATGCAGGGAAGAAAGCGTGTGAAGGGTATTTTTTGTATGACATTATTTTCACGTGAATGGAAATAAAACAAAATAAAAAGAAAAATATGTTTGTAAAGCCACTATCTACCGAGATAGCTAAATAAAAATATTGAGATGCTGGTGAATCCGTAAAGATGGGAGAAGACGTGCGGATAACAGGCATGTGAATTACCACCTTGTTGAATGCTTTTATTTATTTCATGACGTCATTATGTTTTCTTGTGTTTGTATCTGTGGCGCACTTTGTCACCCTTTTATTTCGTGAAAATGTCCGAGAAATATGACAAAAGGCCATTTGTTATATTTTCCTGGATAATCGGGAACATCGTGAAACTAGCGCGTGAAGTGCTGTAAAATACTAGATTTGATGTTTGAGAAAAGAATGAAATGTGTAAAGTATCATTTTTCGTACGTTTATTTTCTATATTTGTGGTTTGTCAAAGTTAAGATATTAATTTATCGTTACATTCTGTTCGATGAAAATACGAAATTCATTTAAGCGTAATCCGTGGTTATTCAGTTAGAGCTGGCGTGAAGTCACACCGTTCTGTTATGTGATGTAAATTTTTAGCAAAGGAAGTTACGAGCGGAGATCGATAAAATTTTGTTAGAGGGATTGCTTTTCCTAAGTCTGTTGAAATCTGTGTAGAATTGATGAGAACTCATGGGAAGGAGGAAAATAATGATGGTGAAATTATGCTTGAGGAAGTGGAAAGGATAGTAAATAAACTCCATTGTCACAAGGCAGCAGGAATAGATGAAATTAGACCTGAAATGGTGAGGTCCAGGGGGAAGACAGGGATGAAATGGCTTCATAGAGTAGTAAGATTAGCATGGGGTGTTGGTAAGGTACCTTCAGATTGGGCAAAAGCAGTAATTGCACCCATCTATAAGCAAGGGAACAGGAAGGATTGCAACAACTATCGAGGTATCTCATTGATTAGTATACCAGGTAAAGTATTCGCTGGCATCTTGGAAGGGAGGGTGCGATCAGTCGTTGAGAGAAAGTTGGATGAAAATCAGTGTGGTTTCAGACCACAGAGAGGCTGTCAGGATTAGATTTTCAGTATGCGCCAGGTAATTTAAAAATGCTACGAGAGGAATAGGCAGTTGTGTTTATGATTCGTAGATCTAGAGAAAGCATATGACAGGGTACCGAGGGAAAAGATGTTCACTATACTGGGTGACTATAGAATTAAAGGTAGATTATTAAAATCAATCAAAGGCATTTGTGTTGACAATTGGTCTTCAGTGAGAATTGATGGTAGAATGAGTTCTTGGTTCTGGGTACTTACAGGGGTTAGACAAAGCTGTAATCTCTCACCTTCGCTGTTCGTAGTTTACATAGGTCATCTGCTGAAAGGTATAAAATGGCAGGGAGGGTTTCAGTTAGGTGGAAATGTAGTAAGCAGTTTGGCCTATGCTGACGACTTGGTCTTAATGGCAGATTGTGCCGAAAGCCTACAGTCTAATATCTTGGGACTTGAAAATAGGTGCAAGGAGTATGGTATGAAAATTAGCCTCTCGAAGACTAAATTGATGTCAGTAGGTAAGAAATTCAACAGGATTGAATGCCAGATTGGTGATACAAAGCTAGAACAAGTGGATTTCAAGTATTTCGGTTGTGTGTTCTCCCAGGATGGTAATATAATAAATGAGATTGAATCAAGGTGTAGTAAAGCTAATGCAGTGAGCTCGCAGTTGCGATCAGCAGTATTCTGTAAGAGGGAAGTCAGCTCCCAGACGAAACTATCTTTACATCCGTCTGTTTTCAGACCAACTTTGCTTTACGGGAGCGAAAGCTGGGTGGACTCAGGATATCTTATTCATAATTTAGAAGTAACAGTCATGAAAGTAGCAAGAATGATTGCTGGTACAAACAGGTGGGAACAATGGCAGGAGGGTACTCGGAATGAGGAGATAAAGGCTAATTTAAGAATGAACTCGATGGATGAAGCTGTACGCATAAACCGGCTTCGGTGGTGGGGACATGTGAGGCGAATGGAGGCGGATATATTACCTAGGAGAATGATGGACTCTGCTATGGAGGGTTAGGGAAGAGGTAGTCCAAGACGGCCATGGTTAGACTCGGTTTCTAACGATTTCAAGATAAGAGGTATAGAACTAAATGAGGCCACAACGCTAGTTGCAAATCGAGGATTTTGGCAACGTTTAGTAAATTCTCAGAGGCTTTGCAGACTGAACGCTGGAAGGCATAACACTCTATAATGTTAATGTATGTATGTATGTATGTATGTATGTATGTATGTATGTATGTATGTATGTATGTATGTATGTATGTATGTATGATGTATGTATGTAAGATTGTGAATTTTGGCTTTGGAAATATTTAGCTCTGATATGCGGGGAGAGATGGTTAATTGTCACAGAGTGTTTGTGTAACAGCGTTGATGATCCCCCAGGAGAGATATTCCGTATTGGTGTCGTGTCGAGATTTTTGTGTCGAGCGAGTGTTTCAAGTCTTGTGAAATGGGAAGTAAGAAGGATTGCGAATCAGGTTGTTGTAATCCTGTAGTCTTGATGCCGAGATGTTCAGTGTAGAAACCCGAGGACTTATTTTGTGTAATTTTTTGAGATGGGAGTAGGGTCAGCCCATAATTGGGATTCTACTTGAAGCCGTAGGACCGTGATGGATAACAATATTTGAGTGACGTCTTAAATTAAATCTCTTTGCATAATCTATGTGGGTCAAGAATTAAATTGCATTGAATTGCCGGCGAGACCGGGTCTGTTGCTTCATTAAACGCCTGTTAAAACCCCACCAGCAGTCATGTGTGTCGTCTTGCGATAACAGAGGTGAGAATTGTGTCCCGTTACCCGGCCAGCTGTTATTTGATTTAGCTCGCTACTAACAAGGAACTAACTGTAACTTGAATTTCTGCATTTGATAGGGTAGATCATGGGAGACTACTGGAAAAAGTGAGTGCAATTGGACTTGACAAAAGAGTGACTGAATGGGTGGCTCTGTTTCTAGAAAATAGAACTCAGAGAATTAGAGTAGGTGAGGCTTTATCTGTCCCTGTAAAAATTAAGAGGGGAATTCCACAAGGAAGTATTATTGGACCAATATGTTTTCTTATATATATCAATGATATGTGTAAAGAAGTGGAATTAGAGATCATCTTTTCGCAGATGATGTTATTCTGTACAGAGTAATAAATAAGTTACAAGATTGTGAGCAACAGCGAGATGACCTCGATAATGTTGTGAGATGGACCGTAGGCAATGGTATGATGATAAACGGGGATAAAAGTCAGGTTGTGAGTTTCACAAATAGGAAAAGTCCTCTCAGTTTTAATAACTGCGTTGATGGGGTGAAAATTCCTTTGGGGATCATTGTAAATACCTAGGTATTAATATAAGGAAAGCTCTTCATTGGGGTAATCACATAAATATGATTGTAAATAAAGGGTACAGATCTCTGCACATGGTTATGAGAGTATTTAGGGGTTTTAGTGCGGATGTAAAGGAGAGAGCATATTTGTCTCTGGTGAGACCCCAACTAGAGTATGGTTCCAGTGTATGGGACCCTTACTAGGATTACTTGATTCAGGAACTGGAAAAATCCAAAGAAAAGCAGCTCGATTTGTTCTGGGCGATTTCCGACAAAAGAGTAGCGTTACAAAAATGTTGCAAAGTTTGGGCTGGGAAGACTTGGGAGAAAGGATACTAGCTGCTCGATTAAGCGGTATGTTCCGAGCTGTCAGTGGAGAGATGGCGTGGGAGGACATCAGTAGACGAATAAATTTGGATGGTGTCTTTAAAAGTAGGAAAGATCACAATATGAAGATAAAGTTGGAATTCAAGAGGACAAATTGGGGCAAATATTCTTTTATAGGAAGGAGAGTTAGGGATTGGAATAACTTACCAAGGGAGATGTTCAATAAATTTCGAATTTCTTTGCAATCATTTAAGAAAAGGCTAGGAAAACAACAGATAGGGAATCTGCCACCTGGGCGACTGCCCTAAATGCAGATCAGTAGTGACTGGTTGATTCTCATCTGTATTAAAATGTTTTTAATCAGATTTCATTATTTCATAATTAAGACTGTCCAATCAGTATGTGCCACACAGTGGTTGTACGGCATGGGCACTTAATTGAATCGGTGTGACCTGCGATTATGTCATGGACCGATATCTCAGTTTGTAATTTACGTTAAAGTCATTGTGGATGATGACCGCAAGGAAAATGATGCTATAATGGCAGATGGCCCTATCTAAGACACTGAGGTTGATGACTCCATGACCATCCAAATTTCTAAGCTGAGGGCTGAACACAAGTTGAATTCATTTTTGAAGCGACGGAATTGAGACGACAAGGGTGAATACAACCATTTTCAGGGATGTTAAAATTTGAGAATCGGAAAGTGATTGTTGTCTGACATTATTCAAGGGTTGTGCAAATTTTAATGTTACGAAGCGACGTGACGGGGATTTGTTATTTTAAGTTGTGAGTCAATTTATGTAGATTGTAGAATATAATGTTAGGATTATCCAAGGCAGTTTCTCAATAATTGTTAGTGTTATAACGTAAGCTTCTTGAGTGACGTCATGAAATAAATAAATAGCACTGGAGACTATAAATGTATCGCATTTTCAGCAGCGATGAAGAAAATACAAGCAATAAACAAAACTAATATTGTAATTGAAATAATTAGGGATTTTTAAAGAATATTTGTTGTTAATGAAGATTATGAGATTACTTGAATTTATTAAATTGTTAAATTCAGTGAAATCGTATTTGAGAATTACCTTAAAAACCAAGTGACTAACATAAAAATGTATTCTGGAAGTCTTAGTTTATTTTGCTGGGAAATCTCAACGTAACGATTAAGGGGATATGTCCGATGGCAAGGGACAATACTGCCACAAGTGTTGTGAGCGTTTGTTACTGTTGTTATCAGTTTCATTTTGATTTGTTGAGCATCAAATGTGCTGGGGATTTATTAATGTGGAAACCTTGGTTATCAACTACTCTACCTTAATTGTGTTCAGCCTTCAGCTTAGAAATTTGGATAGTCATGGGTTCATCAACCTCAGCGATTTAGATTATGGCATCTGCCATTACAGCATCATTTTCCTTGCGGTCATCATCCACAATGACTTTAACCTAAATTACAAAATGAGAGGTCAGTACAGGACATGGTCGCAGGTCACATCGATTGAATTAAGGGTCCATGCCGTACAACCACTGTGTGGCACATACTGATTTGACTGTCTTAATTATACCAAAAGTCCAGAGCTCGTGCTATGGGGGCTGGATTATCATGAATCATTATGATGGTACATGCAGTCTCACATGGAAGCCGATCTTAGGGATCTCCAGATTTTCGTTCCTTCCCTCTTAACTTAAGACAGTGCTTTCTAGTAACGATGCCCCTCAGGCAGTTGAGTTAAGGTCTGCAAATCCAGTATCTCTCATCAGCATTATTATTGTTATTATTTGTTACGGACAAGACCGAGTTCACTGTTAAAATGTCATTTGCCTTTCCGAATTTATTTAAAATTATTTAAATAAACATCGATTTCTTTGACTCGATTCCTCTCATTTAGTAGATATTTTAAGTTACTAAAACCCACCACTTACTTAAGTAAGTGACAAAGAACCCTAGACGACCCAAGAGAAAGATCTCATGCCGAAATGCTAATAGGTAAGGAAGGTAAGTATCCTGCGAAGGATTTTAAAGGGTTCAATATATTATACTTGTAAACAGTATCAGACACGAATTACCTCTGAAATGC
Source organism: Anabrus simplex (assembly GCF_040414725.1). Classification (NCBI taxonomy): domain Eukaryota; kingdom Metazoa; phylum Arthropoda; class Insecta; order Orthoptera; family Tettigoniidae; genus Anabrus; species Anabrus simplex. The sequence continues at coordinate 527,161,815 of NC_090266.1, forward strand.
TTATGTTGATGATAATGTGTAACAAGAGGAAAGACACGTTTCACATAGGGAACTTGGAATACACCCAAGCGCCTACTTATCTGCTGTCATCTGTACATTTGGTTTCATACTAGATCTTTGTAATAGTCTGGCACAGGAGTTTGCATAATTCACAATCTGGGTGAAAGTGAAGTAATGTTGGTACAAATTAAGTGCGTTCATGAGCAAGCGTGGAAATTTAGCAAGTATATTACAACTTATGACAAAAAAGTCGCTTTAACGAGAGAATGCGCAAGATACTTCAGGAGATATGCAACATAAATATTATGAATACAAATTCATTCATTTAAACGTTACTTCATAATAATATTATCATTTAGAGTTGTCCGACTCCGTGGCTAAATGCTTAGCATGCTGGCCTTTGGTCCAAGAGGTCCCAGCTTCGATTCCCTGTTGGGTCGTGGTTTTTTTACATTCATTACTGAATTCCTCTGACTTGGAGCTGGGTGTTTGTGTTGTGTTTAACATTTGAATTCATTTTAGGTACGACCCTATCCTCAGTGACGCCAGGTCGCCTATACGGTGTCTACTCGAAAGACGTCCACTAGGCCTCTGCGGAGGCCTAACACTATTATTATTATTGTTATTATTATTATTATTATTATTATTTTTATTATTATTCACAGTTAAACTCATTACATAAATCTATAAAATTTTCATTCCTCGAGTGATCGAAGTCACTGTACAATTATACTGAAGTCCTTTCCCGTTCTATGAATTGCCAGAATATCGCTCTCGGTTTAATTCTTTAATGTTCAAGTCAAGTAACGCACTCAACATCTGAGGCATCATTGTAAATATTTTTCATAATAAATAAAAAACAGGAACATTATACCTTAACATACATCTGCTTGCTCTATAGGATACAAAGCATTATAAATCCTCCTACTGCGTTAACAAGCCCTCCCTTTAATACTCTAACGGCGAAATGAACATAGTGTACCGTGGTGCTCTTAAACTACACCATTTAGACAAACAGCCAACCAACAAGCTACCCAACATAAAGAGCTGACTTTGTAATGGAATTTTGCTGTAAAGTTTGTTAAAATAAACAAAATACAGTCAATACACCACAACAGACTGGATATTCAAACATCAAGCAAAGTGTGTTGACACTTTGTCAGGTTCATGCTGCATACATCTGGTACAGAGTTTAACAAACAGAGCCCAACCAATGACAGTAATTCCCTTTATTTAGCTGCGACAGTACTTTTCTTTGTCAGAGTTAATAACGTTTTGACGCCTTTGACATCTCGCTAACATGCACAAGTCCAAAATTTAAGATCTTCGAAAGATATTCATGTTTGAGGAACACAGTCCATAACGGAGCTTCGGAGTCTTTTTAATGGCAGATCAAGAAAATTTCACTGTTGAGGATTTTACTGAAGATCTAAAAAGAAATGTCATTCTTATTAGTGAAAAATAGATAATATGTACAATATAAGACGCACGTAAACGTTATGAAGCAACGAACTGGGAAAGTTTAATGCTCACGAACATAATAAATTGACGGAAAATATTGAAAGTTCGACTTGTAAAACTTTAGCTTCTGTATTACTAGATGTAGGCATATTGAATGTTTTGAAGAATTAGAGCACGGATCTTGCACAAACAGTTAATGTATAAAGTTATCATGAAGTAAAAAGGGTTTCTTTAAATGTCTTCAACGAACTATATTTTCATATTTCCAGTGTGCGTAGTTCATAAAACCGAGGATGTAATCTTACGTAAGACATATGAAATGTATACATACATTAGACAACTTCCACCAGCTTAGAAATAAACAGCTTACCTTTAAATTACACATTATATGAAAAGGAATTCAACGTTAAGACCGACAACCATGTCTTGCTATATGTCCGAGAACGTATTAATAAGCAAGAATATAGTTTAAGGTTATATAAGGACGGAGGTAAAGTTGAAGGTGACTGCAGTGATTCAAGCTAGTAGAGAAGTAAACTTATAATCATGATCATGATTTATATGGCCCCGAAGAAAGTTTTTGAAAGAAAATTTCAATAGAATGTAAGGCGACATTGCATCACCTAAGTCATTATAAAGTATTTATCCTGTACATTACTCGTGCATAGGGAATTCAACTTTGTATCTGGTGACTTTGTGCACACGTAAGTGGCTTTTATTAGCTCAGTCCGGGTGTGCTGGCAATAATGTTGTGAATATTCGTTGTAATTCAGGATACTTCAGGATATATGTAAGATAAATATTATGAAAGCAAATGCATTAATTTAAACATTAGTTCATAGTAATTCGTGAAGATCGTCGCCCTTTCTTCTGTGTGTTAATAATTGACCTCGTCAGAAAAAGCTTACGTTCTCAACGCAGAATTGTCCGTTAAAGAGGAGATTATGTGAGGAATCGTCTCGTGAAGTCTCATCGCATATCCTCTATGCTCTTGCCAGTATGTGGACTTTCATGTGTCCAAACACTAGCAACAAGCCGCTCTCCTACACTGTAGGAGTTCGTGTTGGCCATCCAGAATGTGTCACCAGGAGGGATGTTTACGCATCGAGAAGGTCAAGATGAACACCATCATCTTCTTGGCACAAAATTGTGTGTCGTGTGATGTTCTACGAAGAAGCAGTGTATAGAAATCAAGGCCTAATAATCAAGAAAACTTGCTTAAGAAGTAATTATGAAATATCTGACAATCTATGACAGTTGACAGTCACTCAAGTGATAAGTATTAACGCAACCCACTTCTAAGGAAAGTGGAGAATTAAATTATTTTTCCCATTTATTTTCTATCTAATGCATAAAAGGTAAGCACCTAGGCCTACATCCATTGATTTCGTTACCACTACTCTGAGTGCAAAGCTGATGTCATGCTGGTGGCAGCTAACTGTAATGAACCTGGAGACTGATCCAATAATCAACTGATTACAGGGACAGTATCCACTCTCATTGTAGTTTTCAAGAATATTTAGTTTCTAGGAAGCATTTATAGTTCATTGGAATGCAACATGATGGGTACAGTTTATCGTAAAGGCAGAAAGTGAACTGTGGTATACCAAATTACTCTTTTTCGAGAAAATTTGAAGAACTGTTTCAAAATGTGTGAAAGCTTTCTATTCAATATTGTATCCTATGTATATTTATAAAACTTACATATTTAGTGAATTCTTCAGTGCATCGTGCTCCAGGCTAAGGCGACTTCTACGACCTTTCTACTATTACATGGTAGTATTTTGTATACTGCGTACTCTGTTCTATTTAAAACTACAACTGATATTTCTTTTGTCAGACAGAGATTCTCACGAGACACCGTTTCTCATTTGAAGAATATTATTATTATTTTATACCAGTTCTGTTATTTACATGTACTATATGCTCTGGAAGGAGTAAGGGTGTAGTTCATCCCACTCCATGTATTTCCTGACATTGTGAACATGACTTTCATGTATTTTCCTGTGACCACATACTCTTATAAACAAAGATTGTAGATTTTGGCAATCGCAATAAATGCGAAATATACCCAAATGCACCAAAAGAAAGTTTCTTTGACTTTTGAAAGGCAATTAAAATTATCGCTGTGCTTGTTAAACCTAATAAAATGTGAAACTGTGTATGAAATGCGAAGTGATCGTTTTCCCGCGAAATAAGAGTGAAATTATTCTACATGTTTAAAACACACTCTTGTGTATAAGAAGAAAATAATCCTGGTGAGTGTGCGCGCTGTCTGTGTTATACTTTCTGGTAAGAGGGCTGGTACAGATTCTGACGTTTCTTCAAGTACAGGATGCTTCAAATGTCTTGTCATCCATACATAACTATATAGTAGCACGATATAATCCCATACATTAAAAGGTATTCCTATGAGACAGATTTGGTGGATTAATTGCCACCAGGAGGGATGTTTACGCATCCAGAAAGTCAAGATGGACACCATCATCTTCGTGGCACAGCATCATGTGTCGTGTGTCCCGCTCCATGGCTAAGTGGTTAGCGTGCTGGCCTTTGGTCACAGGGGTCCCGGGTTCGATTCCCCGCAGGGTCGGGAATTTTAACCTTAATTGGTTAATTTCGCTGGCACGGGGGCTGGGTGTATGTGCCGTCTTCATCATCATTTCATCTTCATCCCGACGCGCAGGTCGCCTACGGGTGTCAAATCAAAAAACCTGCACTTGGCGAGCCGAACTTGTCCTCGGACACTCCCGGCACTAAAAGGCATACGCCATTTCATTTTCATGTGTCGTGTGTTATTTTACGAAGAATAGTTCCGTCTATTGTTGTGAAGGCATCCGTAACAACTTCCTTCAATTATTTGGTTGTTTTTTATCGTTGCTAGGTCACCCGCTTCTTAATAATACCCCATGCAGCGTTGTCACAGAATGAGAAGGTGTGCAGGTTCTCACCCTACCCACCTGTCTTGAAACACTTCATTAATTCGCACCTTAAAGTGTTGGTATAGTGGGGAGAGGGGTAGGGGTGACCCATGCTATTGAAATAAACAATCTAATAGCAAATCATTCCATTTATCAGGTGCTCAGCGGACAGAGTGGCCCACATCAAAACATGTCGGGGATTATGACCGAGCACTTCGTAATAATGCCGATTTTCATTTCTCCAGAAATAAACATTCCTAGCACGAGTACTCGGGTAAATTTTACATTCGTCGGAGAATTTTTACCACGCTGAGGATGTGTCAGAAGTACGTCAAACAGACTTGCACATAACGAAAGTGTTTTTTATGCCTTTGTCGGCTAAAGTATTTCGAATACGAATACATTTTCATGTGTCTTAACATTGTGGTTTATGCGATTCAAAGCTCGGATGCCCGTTTCCGCAGTGATTTATTGGATGACCGGATCCTGTCGTGAATATCGGCGTCCTTTCTTCTTTTAGTCTTTAATTGATCCCGTAAGAAATAGCTTACGTTCTCAATGCAGTATTGTTCGTTAAGGAGGAGGTTCTTTGAGGAATCATCTCTTGAAGTCTCATCGCACATCCTCTATGCTCCTACCTGTATGTGGACGTTCATGTGTCCAAACACTAGCAACAAACCACTCTTATACACTGTAGGAGCTCTGAAACAGCAGATGAAATGTAACACACAACTTCACTGACAATTAAGGGTGTGACAAGACATTTGGATCACCTTGTACATTGGCCATCCCTCTCTTTTTTGTCCTGTTACCTTCCATGAATAGCACAGGAATGTGTCCTACCTGTTATCCTTTTTTGTTATCTGTACTGTTGTTCTGGAGTTCTGAAATCAATTCTCAGTTCCCGTCTATGGCAGTGGAGCTACTGTATTTCGACGTGATTCTTACATGCTGGCAAAAAAAAAACTGAAAGTAAAATTGAAAAAAAAATGTGTTAAACGTTTACTACAAGTGATCAAATTACAAAATACAATTATATATTGTCTTGAAGACTGATTTCTAAATGCATGTACATACATTTTATAAGTAACAGGTATACATCAATTTGCATGTTTGTTAATATTCAAAACTTCACTTCAGTTTTAAATATTTCTTTAATTATTTTCCAGAAAATCTAACATTTAATTCTCTATTCGAATGTATCACTTCCGTCGCAAAGGGTTACAAAATGTTTTAATTCTAACATTAATAATGTTAGAATATGTTCAATTTAATATTTAACATGCTTGATTCTTAGTTTTAAATGATAACATCTACTATCTCTACTCATAAGGTTTATATAGAAAGTAATTCATTATGTACCAAGTTACTTAATGTGGAGATATATTTAGGATCCACCCAAACTTCGGGCTGATATCTCAAAATAAACGCACACTCACTTGGAAATGCACTTGCACGCTTGCCGTTCGCATTGCCCTTGAGAGGAAGGACACAGACTACAATTATGCAATCGTTGACGTAGGTGCGTTAGCGTGTTTAAGCAGGTCCATGGCCTCTCACACTCCCACTATATGTAAGAGTTCCGCTCAGAACGGTTCTATGCCAACATATTAAAAAAATAAACTTCTAAACTACGAGGAGATAGACGTTCACTTCAAATATTGTCGATATGGTACCTTATCGCTAATTTTATCTACAAAATGCACTCTTTTGCAAGTTAATATAAACAATAAGTGAAATTTAATGACTCAATATTTCCGTTACTGCTGTTCGATTTGCGTTTCTTGCTTTTTCGTGTTAATATGTTCAACAGTTACAGCAGAATAAACCTTGCAATACCCCCACTGTTGAGAAATCTTAGTTTGGTATGGAATGTCAACAATAATGCAAGAATTATCAGCATTTGTAGTGAACTGAACGTTTCTTTGCAGTGGTCTAAGATTAATCGGGTATTGTGGTTCTGTATGAAAAGACCTCAATGATACAAATACAGATTGCAAAATGGTGTCAGATGAGTCCTGGTGCTGCCAAGGAAATAATTTAATGAAGATGTACGCTGTATCAATTTGTCATAAGGGGAAAGAATGCTGTGGGAGAAGACAAGGCTAAAGCGTGAAAGTTCTTGAGACCACCAAAACATGCGCCATTAATTTATTTTGATTTATTTATATTGCTTACATTTCATGAATGTGGGAAGAATTCTACTTAAAGAAATTAAAATAACTGATAAAAATTTATGATGTATAAGAAATATCACTACAGAAACTCTGAATATTTAAAAAGACGTGATAACAATTAGCATATACCCATGCGAAAGAATCAGACATTGAGATTGTCCGTAAGGAGAAAGTTATTAGAAAAAAAAAACAAGCGAAAGGCACGAGATCACAAATGTTAGAAGATAGCTCCTCTATATGTTCTATGTCACTCGATATGAAGGCAATAGTTCCATCTTTGACCAAGGAAGAACATGAAGATATTTGCAGATCTGTGAATAACAAATTTAACATCATCTATTGCTAATGATTGATCAAATGTCGCCATTTGTTCTTTGATTTAATCCTCGAATGCAAATCTATTATATTGTTTGTCGGGGGAACATTTTTGTCAATAATTTACTGTTTGTTGATTGGTACTTAACACTATTCTACTAAATTGGCGTATTTATTAATAATTCAGTGTCTAATTGTACATCGGTTGAGTTACAAGACATCACAACGATTTCGTGAAGCTGTTGATGATGATGATGATGATGATGATTGTTGTTTAAAGATGTCTAACATATAGATCATCGGCCCTTTGTGGTCCGAAATGAAACGAAATATAATATTAATAATTTAAATTTAAATGTTACCCACTTACTAGAGTTTAAAGGATGAAAATTAAGAAAATGATTATGAATTTAAAATAATCAGAGTCTCTAATTCACAATGCCTTATTTTCTTTCAAAATAATTTTAAAAGATTAAAATATATTCAAATGGAATAAAGCATTGCCTTTGAAATGAAATCAAATTTTTGATTCAAATTTAAAGTAAAAAACACATTAAACATACGCAAGGACAGACTAAAACAGAAATAATAGAATAGAAAGGCAGTTAACAATCAAATCAAAATTAAAAGCAAACAGAAAATTGACACTTAAATACGATAAAAACAGGCCACTATCCTCATAAAACGGATGACGTGGTCTACTGACTGCTCGTCAGCTCGTAGAATGAGGGAGATGGTACTGAGAAGTTTTAGACTACGGCGCAGATCGGCCAGGTCCGCACACTCCGTAAAGATGTGAATTACGGCGAGTTGATCACCGCAAGTAAACATCGAGAGGCATTCTCCCTTCCGTAAGTAGCAGTGCGTTGCTACACCATGACCAATCCGAAGACGACATAATACCCCCTCGAAGAGAGGTCTTCCCCACATTAGTAGTTCCTTTAATCGTTCTCAGTTTGTTTGAAAGAGGGACGGCCTTCCACTCCATTTCCCAACAGAACATCACAAAATGTCTCAGCTGAGGACGAATATCACTAGCTGGGTCCTTGTAAGACAACTGGAAAAATTTGACCACCTCCTTGGCATCCCCATCTGCTAACTCGTTTCCCGCTACACCCATGTAGCTTGGGGGGGGGGCACAAATACCTGATTCGGGTGTTAGCACTTCAACATCTGGCCACCAGGCCCTGGTTCCGCTGCACCAGAGGGAGCCGTGGGAAACATGTCGTACACAGCAGAAAGTGCCGACGTTCATTTGACATCACGTGCCACAGTGCTTCAAGAAAATCATAGAGCTCTTCTGTGTATACAGTACAGGTTTCCGCTAAAGGAAAAGTAAACCTCTGATTATCAACAACGAATGCACAGCCTACGTTCGCTTATGCCCTCGAATGATCCGTGTAAATAACTACTGAATCTGGATTCCGGATAACAACGGATAGGAAGAGCCTCCGATGAATGGAGGGGTCCGTGTTCAATTTTGGACCTGCGTGCAGATGATTTAGGTCGCCGTGTTAACCACGGAGCTACCTTGTTTGGTCGTCTAACAACACCTGAAGGTATATCAAACAATCTCTAACTGCTATCCAAGCGCAAACCAACTGGCTGCGTTGCTCATGGCTGAGCAGCCTACAGCCGACATTTTACATTGTGGAATACACAGGGACAGCTTGGGTGAACTTGCATCTGTCGCAAATTTGCAGCATGGGACAATACTGTTTGTTGGCACCTCAGTTGTAGTGGCGTCACACCAAATTCAGCGAGCAGGCTAGCAATGGGGCTTGTACGGAATGCCCCCGATGCTACACAAACTCCGCTGTGATGGATGCCATTTAGGTTCCAAAGGACGCTTTGCCCTCTGATCCATATGCTGCACTTCCGTTGTGAAACATGGATGAAACATGTGCCCTGTAAAGTAGTAGAACCACCGTACAGTCTGCCTCTCACGTAGTGCCACTATGAAACAGCAAAATATTCGGTTTGTTACCGTTTTTGCTTTCTAACTGACGCACGTATGGCTCCTTCGATAATTTACTATCGAAAACGAGCCCAACAAATCGGCATGTGTCAGCTATAGGAAGAGCAACTCCTCCCATGAATAAAGCTCAGGATGGGAGTGAAGAGCGCACTTCCGGAAGGTGTGAACAACAGAGTGCTTTGCAGTTGAAACCGAAAGCCATGTTCTATGATCCACTGTTCCATTCTCCTAATAGCTTGCTGTAATTCTCACTCTACGACTGCCATACTTTGTGAGCTATAATACAGAACGAAGTCGTCTACATATAGTAACTGTACTACTTCTGAACCAGCAGAAGCGACAATACCGTTTGTGGCAATCACGAATGGAGGGACACTGTGAACCGATGCCTGTTGGTCTCCATTTTCCTGAACATGATACTGCGATTATTCCCTCCCTACTCGGACACGGGACAGACGGAGGGACAAAATGTTCGCATTAAAACTGTCAAGTCACTTCAGAATTTCCATTGATGCATGACTCAAAGGATGCCATTTCACCACGTGGTGCCATAGGTATTTAATAAATCGAAGAAAACAGCCACCTAATGCAGTTTTCGGAGAAAGGCGCCGTGGGTAGAACTCTACAGGCGTACCAAGTGGTCAATGGTGGAGTTTGCAGCTCGAAAACTACATTGGTACGTGGACAAAAGTCCTCTTTTCCCCAAACACCATACTATTTGTTGATTCACCATCCTCTAAAATAGTTTACATAGACAGATAGTGTGACAAATAGGTCGGTAACTTTCTGCATAATTAGGATCCTTGTCAGGCTTGAGGAGAGGAATTACTATTCCCTATCACCACTGTGACGGAAACTCATCCTCTATCTGTATTCGACTGAGCACCTCAAGAAGAAATAAGAGGTGTTTCAACATCTGGTTATTCGCACTGGTCCGGGAGCCGTGCCATTGCAAAGCGCTAAGGCGCTGCGGAGCTCCCACTCCCTAAAAGGCACGCCATAATCCTTTGAAGCGTGAGTGGCAAAACTCAGATGATGGCGTTCTGCTACACGCATCAGAGAAAGGAAATCAGGAAGGCAATTCCCAGAAACAGACACATCTGCTAAATGACTAGCTTGATGATTAGCAACCATGGGTGGGTAGTGACGACACTGCCTGTAATCGAAATTCCCGATACTGATGACGATCCTAGTACTCCTGAAATGCGTCGAAGTTCAGTCCACATTTGAGGTGACTGGGTATGTGACGTCATGGACGATACATGTGTTTCCCAAGATACTTTCTTACTCTGTGAAATAGGAACTGACGCCTAGAGCAAAGCTTTTAAATGTTACTAAGTTGGCCACAGTAGGTTGCCGGAGAGTCCCAGTAAAAGATGGAATGGATTCCTCAGCAGCAGCAGCAGCAGCAGCAGCAAGAATAACTTGTATGATATAAGTTACATCATCATCTACGCTTCGGCGATTCACGTCGTTAAATGCAGCTAGTGATGTGGACTTCGGACAATCAGCACGTTTAGGAATCCATCGTGGAGGATACTCGATGGATTTCTTTTTCCCCAAAGTAAGAATAATGCGGAAATTATCACTTTCACAGACGTGATCTGTCAATTTTCTTCGAATGTAATTAATATTTTCAAAACATATGTAGGGCTTACATAGAATATTGGATTGTCTAATGTGTCTAACAATCGAAAAGCGCGTTAACTATATTTCTTTTAATTTAATGCATTTATTAATATAACAAATACATTAAGGAAGTATGTAACCAATTATTAGTTTCAAATACTGTTAAATATATTAGTTACCTTTTTCAATTTTGATCTCCTCTATTAATAAGAACTTGACAATTTACATTGACAGTAGAGTATCATGCAAATATTTTAGTTACCTTGTTTCTGACTACTTATCCTTATCTAATTTCCTTAATTTGATTTCCCTTTTTCAGAAATGCATTATGTTCTGCCTGTCTTCACGATTAACGGGTAGTTTTGTATGTGCTGTAATATAAAGGTGAACCATCTTATATTCTTCGTAGTCTCACAGTGCCTTGTAAATATATCAGATGCCACGTTACTATCCACCTACATCTATCTACATATACAAATAATGTACCTAATGAGTGGGCCATGCGGTTAGGGTCGTGCATTTATGAGATTACATTCGGGAGACAATGGGTTCGAGTCCCACCGTCGGCAGCCCTGAAAATGGTTTTCCGTGTTTTCCAAGGAAAATACATAGGCTGTTCCGAAATTAAGTCCACGGCCGCCACCTTCCATCACCGAAAACCTTTGGTGCGTTAGTGCGACGTTAAACAAGCAGGAAAAAATACATATAATACTCAATATTGCTGCTTCCTGTTTCGTCCCATTCACGTGAATCGATCTCCATGATTTTATTTGTGTTGTTACTTTTCTACGCTAGAATGACTTCGTCACTGTCTTCTCACCCATGTAGTCGATATTCTAATCCCGACCAATGGAAGTCGGATTGTTGACACGAAATATCACGTGCTTGTCTTTCGGATTCCATTTAAAACTGGGGGTCATGTGGCTATGATCACGATATTAAGTGTCGCGTAAAGTTACAGCCTATTTCCTTTGATAATCATGAGAAGAAACAAAATAGCAACATGCAGGGAGAGCGGACCCCCAATATCAGTGTCATGGATGCGAAACCCGGCTACTTCAGGTGAGATTTTCATTAGGATTTTCATTGCGAAGGACATCCAGTCTTAAACCTCCAGCCAAGTTCTAAATGAATTAAGCATACGCGCTGCTTCGACCCCACACGAAAGCGGGAAGGTACGCTAGAAAATAATAATAATAATAATAATAATAATAATAATAATAATAATAATAATAATAATAATAATAATAATAATAATAATTTTGAAAAATTACTCCCATAACTATTGACTCAAAATGAACGGTGCAAGTGTGTTGGAAAAGGATAAACGAGGTATTAGATCAGTTCACTGATATCTTCATAATAATACAGTGATAGTGATGATAATGGAAACCATTTAACACCATTAGACTATCTTCCCACGAGTATTTCAAATGATTGACCAGTGCATGTCGCGATATGCGGTGCTCTAATCTTCCTATCACATGAGTATTCACGTCATTAACCACGATATTAATTCACCGTGCAATGACATGCTCAAACTGTAAACAGCCTATTAATGTTTCGAGGTATAGCCTATAATTCAAAATGCATCTTGCCAATAGAAACAAGAATGCAACAAGTAATATCAGTTGCGTAACGTAAAGTGAACGTTCCTCAAAAATATCATATGACAGGAAATACTGCATTACATTTCTTTTCATTTTCATTTTGACCGTCCAAGTTCTTGAGTTACAGTGATACTGTGTATTTCATTTTTCCCCATATTAAGATAGTCGTTTTACTGTTAGAAATCAAAACTGCGTTACTAGAAGAATCAATATCCCCACCGAACCGTGACGAAGTTACCGGAAGCCACATCAAGTCCACATCACCTGTATTGTATACCGCTTCCACTCTACCTAGCTGCCATCTAAGTGAATCTCTATTGCTAAATGGTTAGCGTACTGGCCTTTGGTCACAGGGGTTCCGGGTTCGATTCCCGGCAGGGTCGTGAATTTTAACCATCATTGGTTAATTTCTCTGGCACGGGGGCTGGGTGTATGTGCCATCTCATCATCAATTCGTCCTCATCACGACACGCAGGTCGCCTACGGGTGTCAAATCAAAAGACCTTCACCTGGCGAGCCGAACATGTCCTCGGGACACTCCCGGCACTAAAAGCCATACGCCATTTCATTTTATCTAAGTGAATAACTCCAGTTTTTATTCTTTTTAGGGACTGGGTAGGTGCAGTCATCAGTGTAGTGCACGTGAAGGCTATCTGAATAATTCTTTTGATACGGTATGTTTGTTCATAATTACTTGTATTGAACCCATAATTCTACGGAGAGAAAAATATTTTTTTCTCAATATTTATTTGGTATCAAGAAGCTACTTTTATGTTTGAGGGCAGCCATGTTGCGCTCCTAAGAGCCCCGATGTCGCGTGGGAAGGATCTCACTCACGGCAAGCTCGTGAAATACCGGGACACCTCGGCGGAACTCGAGTGCCCGACAATTCTTAAATTCATGGAATTCTATACAACGAGGGATTTTTGGCAATACAGTAAATAAAGAAATAAATAAGTTAAATTATTCGTAAACCCTACGTGAAGACAGAGCCCCCAGGGAAAAACATAAATGCAGTTAAGCCTAAGTACATGTTAGCGTCAGATCAGTGAACCAGCTACACGTGCCAAGGTCAGGGGATGAAGAAAACGCGCGAAACGCACGGGCAGAAATAATTTATTTCCCCTGTTGTGAGTGTGGTAAAATTATAAGATTAACATCTAAAATAAGTGCAAGCCTGTCCGGATTTCTGGGACAAGTGTCATCAAAATCGGTCTATTGGACGCAAAATTGGCAGATTACACAATCAAGCTTAATAGTGGGGATAGCGTTCCTTCTGAGATTATAAAAGAAACCCCCCACCGTATTTTTTTCAGTGTCGATCTGGAACTTGAAGCCGCGGGAGCTTGTGCCCGTCGTCATTGGAAATTCGCGCCTGATTGATCGACAAATAACTAAATACATGTCCGTGGCTAAGGTCCACATACTCGGTTAAGAAGAGAAGGTGATTGGAAAAGTTCTGAACGTTTGCCGACGAACTAGGAAAGTGTAGGCGTTGGTTAAAATATACACAGCAGATTTTAGTTATATCATCTCATGTACGTTTGAAAGTGAAGAGGGTTGGGGAAGCTATTCAGAGTAGTTCTGCTCCCTTTATCTGTTGAACACCTGTTTTATTGGAGTAACGGAGAGAGACAACTCTGGGAACGAACCAGACAGTCGCAGCCGACTGCAGAACGAGGGAAGTTCGTGGTGCAAATTACAGAGAAAAGTGCGCGATTTATGTGGTAATTTTAATATCGTGTGTAAGAAGGGTAGTGTTTGTAAGAGTGAGATGTTGGAAATGATAATGTTATCTGCGAAAATGTACGGCTAAGCACGAGGTCTGCTGGTGACGATGTAACCAGAATACTGGGAATGGCGCCATTGTGCAGGTCTTTTTATATTTGTATTATGTTGTAGTTAGTTCTACTGTTCTGTCCCAACAAATTTTTCCAGATGATTGTCGGGTTGATATTTGTAATTATCAGGCGAAAGGTGTTGTAATTTTTGGTCAGCGTGTGAAAATTTCAGTGTGTAAATTTCATGTCAAGAAACGGTAAAATGCGACGTTTAAAATTTGGTGTTAATGTTCGATGAGATATTGTCCAAAGCGTGGATTTTTGGAAAGTTATAAGTGTAAATTAGTCGTGGCGAATATCTAAATTTCAAATATCAGTTGAATTCGGAAATGTTTGTCGATAATAATAATAATAAGAAGAAGAAGAATGTCTACCGCGGGATAAAGAAATTTTTCTATGTTAAAAGTGCATTTAACCAGTATATTTTTACAAGGATCGCAGGCATATTTAGATAATTTCAGTGAAATTTGATAGAGTTACAGTTATTCATGGGAAGAAAAATTTTGAGACATCGTGTATATCAATGATACGAAAAGCCGCGGTGTGTTCTTGGATTCTCGAGGTCCGAAAGTCGTAATAACAGTAAAGTAAGGGATGTGTTTTATAGTGATTGTTGTTTTCACCAGGGGATTGAATTATGAAAAGGTGTCTTGGAAATATAAGAAAAGGGGATTGAGAGCGACGAATTTATATGTATGTGGAGATGAGAGAGATGGATGAAATGAAGCCTGGATTTTAAGTGATACCGTTGGAATAAAGCGAGGATAATGAGTTTGAGACAGGCTATATTTTTGCAGAGGAAGTATTTAGGAAATAGGCTGTGTTGAGGCAGGCTGTATTGTTTTCCGCTACCAATCCGAAATTTGAGACGACTACTGTGTGAAGCACCGTAGATTTCTAGTAATATCCCAAGTGAAAACGACTCTAGTAAAAGGTTAAAAATCTTGGTAGTAAACGTCCAGCGATGTGTTACTTAAAGCCCGTATGAATATTAAGATAATGCGACCTCAAGGATAAAAGAGCACTTTGGACACACGGTTGGGGTGTATTGAAATTGTTCACTGGATAGGTCATTGATATAAATAGTTGGAATTGACGATAGGCGATTTGAGAGTTTCGAATGCGGTAGTGATGATTATTATTTTGAAGGCATCCACTATGGTAGACGTGTGTTGGGAATTGTCATTGCTTCCCTAAAACTTCAGTGCATAGGCTGAGATTGTGTTTGGGGTGGAGAATCGTTCGTCACGTATATTAATTTTTGAGTTCACGTATTGTAACGAGGTAGAGACTTACTGTATTTTTTGACTTGCATTCGTTTGATAGTAAGAGACGTGGTTCCGTCGTGCGTTATTTGTCTGACCAGATTTAGTATTGAATGTCGGAGTTGTTTGAAATTGCTAGTTCGCCTGATATGTTAAGGGAGGAGTAGTACGACCCACTTTGACGCCCGACGATAGAATTTGGAAGGTATCATGTACATAGTGATTAGTGTTAGGATGTACAGATTTCAAGTGAGCCCAACGATAGGTCTGGAATGGCAGCTGTACACACTCAAGTCTCAGATTAGATGTTTCTTTTGTTTTTTTGTTGAAGTGGCCTGGACGAAGGTAGCATCTACAGTATGATATGATTTATGAAGAGGGTCAATGCGTAGCTCTCCTTGAGATAACGGGACCGCTAGTGAGTGAGGGTTGCCCAAATGTTGAACATCGACCTGATCTAGATTAAATATTTTTACTGTAATTCTCCGTGCGTGTTGAGCTTTAATGACTTCGATATGTTAATTTATTTTACGTACTTAATTGTTTTATCGTTTGACGTCCGTTTCGTTTGATAGTGTGCATATTGACACTCAGTGTATTAGCGTGAGACTTGAGTTGCGAATGCGGTTTCGATTCGTCAGCCAGTAACAATATTTTTATTTTCAATCTTGTCGTGCTTTCATTGTATTCATAGTTAAAAGTAATTAAGTAATCACCTTATAAGTAGTGTGTTGGGACAGACAGTAAATATATAGATCTGTACTGGTAGCATTGTTTTTCAAGGGAAAGAATTCCTTAAAGTTGTAATAATTTCTAACATGGACTGGTAATTTTATTAAGCATAACAAACCCATTTCTAACCTGAAAATCGGTTCGATAATAATACTTTTCAAGTGACTTTCCACTTTTTAATTAACTTCAGTGTTTGGCATTTCTTCTAAATGCATGATGAGTAAGTGTTTCCTGCATTTCGCAGTTTTGTTCCTTTAGAACGACATAACGTAAGATCCTCACGGATCATGTTGTTGTTGGTTCCTTCCGAACAGCTGTTTTGGGTGATGCACATTTAGCATCGGGATTACCTTATCGCTTAAGGGTGTCATGAATGACAAATACATGGTGGGATTTTATTTCAATTGTGAATGATGCTGTTAACTCGTAGTGAACACCATGCTTTCCCATAATATTTCGCAACCTATCCAAAGCAACTGATAGTCAGTTTGGTTCGATTAAGGGTCCATTCGGCGGGTGTTCCGTATCCGTAAAGGGTATTCAACTGGTGGATAACCTTAATTGAGAGAAAATCAGGCGTTCTACTTGTTGAAAGTCAGATTTTCCACGGATCGTGTGGCTTAACTCTCAGTTCCCGTTTGGAATAATAGGTGCCCGGTTTTCAGGTCTTCCCTTTTTCAGTTTTTCAGTTTCGCTGTCCACTAATATATTAACTTCTCCGAAGCAACTCTTCGATATTGTAAGAAACCAATCAACGCTATGTAATGTGACTGTGTTTGAGACATTCAAAATCAATAATTTATAATTTTTTTATTTTTCAAGAATGCATATTAAATTAATAATGTTATCGTGCTATTTCAATTTAATAAAAGTTAGTAAGCACATTTTGCTCCTCATTTCAAGTAGTTAGGCTCTCTTCTGAACCCCATCGTTTGGTTAAGATCGTGACCGAATTTATTCCCGCAACGACCCATGATTTAAGAGTTCTAGATTGTTCTACTGTAGCAGCCGTGGCCGACCAACGATGGAATGGTAAGTTCAAGGGTTCAGTATGTAGTTTCGAAGGAGGCGATCGTTGTCCTCGTGATATACCATTCGGTCTAAGGGTAGTGAGTCTGCCTCTCACGTGGAAACCCCAGTTTCGATTTCTGAACATGTTAGGGATTTTTACCGGTATCTGACGGCTGGGTCGAGGTCCACTCAGTCTACGTAAGAAAAATTGAAGGTCTATCTGATGGTAAGGAAGAGGACCCGGCCTAGAAGGCCAAGAATGTGGACCGAGAAGTTTCATCGAGCTGACTACATATTATCACCTCGTAATCTATAGGCTATCCATCTTTCGCTTGGCAGACCAAGGCTAATCAAGGATTTAGTGCCATGTGGTTTGTTTTTCTTTTCGTTGAATTTTAAGAAACAAGGGAATAGTCTCTAACGCCAGTAAAAACAATATCAGACCTAGAATCTGACACTCGGATGTTTGATCAACACAATGTTCTAGGCTTGTTGTAGAGCATGACATAAACACGATCAGTTACCAAGTCAAATTCTGGTAATCACTAATAATGGAGGATTTTTAAGAATAACGCATTAGCGTCGTGCATTTATTATCCAGTAGGCATACTTTATTTTCGTTCAGTTCGAACGGGTGGGGTTTGTGCTTAGATTACCACAGTACTTACAGTCGTTAGCGTGAAATGAAGAGGTCTCAATGAGCATTAGGCTAAATCACTCTGCAATAATATAAACCAGCGTTATAAAAAAGTGTCGTGTACTGTATGCGAGCGCAGCCTGTTGTTGAACTGTCGGCAAGCCGCTACTGACAGAATGTAATTGATAGCTCGCTCTCGAGGCAGCGCGAGGCATTCTGGGTGATGGAGTGCACACGTCACGGGCTCCAGGTCAATTAATAACCAAAACTGCGTTCATTACGCGTATTACGCTTGACTGGACCTTAGTAATAATTTCATGGACTATGCACAATAGCTGGTAAGGGATGCTTTACTCAGTCAGCAGTCACAATTTGCCTAATAATAATAATAATAATAATAATAATAATAATAATAATAATAATAATAATAATAATAATAATACAAATTAAGACTCCTAGGCACCTGAATGTGTGTACATAGCAGAAACATATGATTTGATTTGAAAAGGTGAGCTGGAAGCCATTAGAAGGAGTGAAAGTAAGATAAGGGAAGTTCTGGGCGTGATGTTGAAAAATGGGGAGATGTGATCCAAATCTAACAAAGAATTGTACCAGAAGATTGAAGTAGTGGTTGGACTGGTGAGGAAAAGAAGACTGCAGCTCTATGGTCACTTAACGTGGATGGACAGAAATCGGCAGACGGAATAACAATGATAATATGTGAAATGGTAAAGGTGTGCTAGGATTGCAAGGACGCGTACGTTTTCAGAAATGTAAAACACAGAACGGTTTCGGGTAGTGAGAATTGATTTCGCTAAGATCGGAGTGAAAGAGAAAGACATACAAGACAGACTTAGATTTGGAAAACAAAAAAGGTGTTCAAAGGTTTCTAGGAAACAGAAAGGAGCTAGTGAAGAAGAAAGGATCATTCGCAGAATAATAGAAATAATTAGGAGAAAGAATGGACCGAAACTAGCAGGAAGTGAAGTTAGAAACGACGAAATATTAAGTAAAGATTGTAAGCGTGGTCCGCAGAAGGACTAAGCCAATATGGAATGATAATAATAATAATAATAATAATAATAATAATAATAATAATAATAATAATAATAATAATAATAATAATAATAGTTATAATACCCATATATATAGTTGAAATGATAGATATACCAGTCTGAGTGAACATCGTTCTGTACGAAATATTGATGGTTTTATGGTTAGTGTCGATAATTCACGGTGGCCGCCGAGAACGGCAAATTCCTTGCTTCTTTCCTCACCTTTACGATGCACATCTCAGTATGGAAAGTTGAGTGAATTATCCATTTCGTCTTAGTCCAACAGGCACACATTCACTCACATATTTCAGGCATAATCTGAAAAAGTAGCAGCCGACTCAGTTTGCAAGTACAAATCCAGAACTATTTCATTTAGATTGTTTATAATGATATGCATCCTCCCCTTCGACAATAATAATAATAATCAAATATTGTGATATTCTTAGAAACTTCCCAATGCCATCTTCCACACTATTGAATCACTTCAAAGATTGTCCAGGAAGAATAGCTTACAGTGTTAAAAAGCAAGCAATTAAATCATTAACACTTCATGATGTAGAAACATCCTTAAAGGAGAACTACCATCATAATTTCAATTCAGGAAGATTTGTAGATATATTTTAAAATTTTAAAATTAATTATTCCCTTGAGTGGAACACTCAATTTTCATTCTTTCTCCACTGCGTACAATATTGGAAGAAGTACCGACTTATGAAGATGAATCAATTTATTTGTATAGATTGTATCGTTGCACATCGAGATCGAATTAATGTGATGATTAGGGCACTATAATTACACTCTCATCATCCTAACCATCGCATATCCGCAATATCGACTTCAATTGTCCATATGGTCAGTAGATACAAGATTGTACAGTAATGTGTTGTATTCATTTAAATCTTTTACATATCCCGTTTTATGTAAACTCTGTTTTAATTTCTTTAAAAAATAAGAAAAGAAAACGATACCCTTGCTGAATAATTGACCTAGCTCCATCTGACGATCACCTCTTCGCATCAATGGGGCAAGCACTCGCAGAGCAGCACTTCAGCAATTTCTAGGAAGTTCGAAAATGGCTCGATGAATGGTTTGCAGTTTTGCTGGCATGGTATTCATAACTTACTTGAAAGATGGGCCAAGTGTGTAGAAGTCGATAGCCAATATTTTTTATAAACAAAAAATGGATTTCCCTTGAATATTACGTGTTTCATTTACCGAAAACATGCAAATGCTTATGCATATAACTGATATACTACTTCCTCTGCTTTCCCGGCCTTGTCTCTAATTATGTACGGTCGACAGTAACCTAGATTTAATCCTACTTTAATGGCCGGTTGTCCTTCCTGACGCCAACCCTGTGTATAGGGATGTATTCAATATTGTACCTTTCTGTGGTGTTGATGGTGTGGTGTTTTGTGTGTATTAAAACAGTAACGAACACCCAGTTCCAAAGCGAAAGGAATTAACTAACCGTGGCTAAAATCCCCCCCACCTCAGCCGGGAATCTAACGCGTGGCCCTCTGAACTTGCCGTAAGTCTACTACGCTGACCATTCAGTCTGAGAGCCCGACTCGCAATCTACTCTACTGGCTGTTAATATTATAACAGGAAGAAGGATTCATCCGAATCTGACCGACCATGCAACATGTGCAGTTGCTAGGAAGATAACATTATAGAGTCCAGCAGTGTTGCGTATCACATCTTCCAATTACTGTAGGTCACCGGAAAACAAGGCAGAAAGGGAGAATAGAGTCGCGCTAACTTACAATAATGGAAATGTATTTGTTAGAATGCCTCGATGATATTTAATACACAGATCATGATTGTTTCCTCTAATCTACACTACTTCCTCTGCTTTCCCAGCCTTTTCCCCGCTATTTAGGGTCCGCACTAAAGCAGATTAATTCTATTTTTACGGCTGGATTCCTTCCTGAACAGGTGGTTTAAAATATGCCTCATGCTATAAACAACCATAATCACAAGATTATGACCTTGTTTGTACTCGTAGTAGAATACGGTAGCCATACCAATAGGCTTCCGATTGCGATCGTGGGACAGTTGTGGTATATCGTCATTGTGTGGATCCTTCCAGGATATGACTGCATTATAAATCAAACAATAAACCAAAGTATTAATTTCATATTTCTTAGAAAACTTGAAAGTGATGATCTAATAATCTACGATATTCTGGACTTTCTGCTGGCACAGTCTAGTTTCACAGTGAATTGTTATAAAGATATCATGTATTTCACAACTTTGCCTATTTCCAGCTTATCACATGGAATTGGAAAGAATAAATCATCAAAGAAGTTTCGTATAGATTTTAAACAATAATTCAGCTTTCTAGGGAAAATGAAAAATACGACTTTTCAAGGTTCATTCCTTTTTCTACCTAACACTTTGTGTTCCTCCTTGCTCCAGGCAACCTTCGATCATATACCCCATGTTAGTTTATCGTCCTGAAACTTTCAAGCAGAAAAGTAATTCTTTTTTATTATCTGAGGAACTTAGCCCACACTCAGTATTCCTGGAATCCTTGTTCAGTAATTTAGTATCTACTCATTGCCTTACTTGTAAAATGAATCCTAATAAATATCTTAAACATTTTTCAACACATCAGTTTAAATTCACATACCTGTGAATAGAAAGGTGGTAGTTTCAAAGCATATAAATCAGGAGTACGTAGAATGATATTCAGAACAGGGTGGTTATACGACTTTAAGCTAGGTATAAATCCAGCCTGTAGCTGGAGTTGAAGTGTGTGTTTTTCGGAGTGGTGGAGGGAGGGACCACAGAACGCCACCTCGAAAGCGGCGGAGGATTTGAATTTCAACCCACCTCTACTCAATTGCCCTCACCAGATTGAGTGCATCTAGTATTAGCCATCGCTCTCAATTTTAAATATCAGTGAGAGTGGGGAATTGAGTCCAAGACATTCGTAACATACACCCAGACTACAAAAGTGGTATATTATATTGCATTATATCATATGAACTATCAAATGTTGCTCTCATTCGCGATGTAATAATTATAGTGAAAGACGATCAGTTATAATGTCTGAGATCAAAAAGGATCGTATGGTAGATGAATATTGAATTTTGTATCCGAAAATAACTTTCAACAATGCGATCGTAAAAATTCAATATTCATTGACTTGGCCCACAACGGCGACTTGCACGCACTCTACATTGTGATGGCAGTAGTGACAGACCTCTAGATTACTGTAGATCCGTTCCAACAGAACGACTATGTTCTAATTCACCATAGCTCACCTGGATAGAACAACCGACGCGAAATCGGGAGATTATGGGTTCGGATCCCACTGGTGTCCGGTACATTTCATTGTACATTAGAGTTTCTCACTTCTCGTATATTACTTTCATTGGTGAAACGGTAAATCTAGAGGCTTGCAAGATTTTCGAATCCCTGCCTATCAGGATAGAACATTCCTCAGGCTCTCTATAGCAGTACTTTTACAAAGGAAACTAAGGTTACATGTAGAGATCTATATTCCCGTCACAGTGCTTCAACAGCTCAATGATATCCAAGTTAGCTTTTCAAGAAGTCTCTGCCACTGTATGAATTTGTAGTTTAATTTTACCTAAAATGTACAACGTGCCACATGATTAAACGTTTTACAGCACCCTTCGATTTGTATGGAAATAAAAGACAATTACGCGACCTAAAACTTAGAGTCGCGTTAACGCCGAATATTACCATCGAGTTTATAATATTTTGTTTTCAACACGCCTCAGCAACAGACTTTGGCAACAAAATATTGGTAACAGAACACTAGTGTGACTTCTAATTTCGATTTTAGCAACACAATTTCCCCAGCTTCCCCTCCTAACCACCACTCATCGTCCGCCAGTGGCAGCCAGCCAGGTATAAGCGCAGCTCAGTGTTAGTAATAAATGCTGCTAACATTTCTTAATATTTACCGAGCAAAACTTCGGTTAGCAACACAGGAAATCTATCACTAACATGAGATGTTGATAACAAATTAATAAGCGTTTTTCGAAATGTTACCAACATTTGTATGAGTTAGCAGCAACTCTGCAAACGCAGCTTAAACAGAGTTGATAAAATTACGACACTTCCTGGAGGTACTCTGGAATATCGCCGATGTCTGAGATTGAATATGATGCTAAATAGTTCTATAATATATATCGGCAAAGGCGAACATTAAAGCATTGAAATTTATATTTTCGAAGTGTAAAATATGCTTTCTGCTTAATTAAGTTTCGCAATAACGTCTACATTAACTGTGATGTAGTTGGCGTAAACATCGACTGTTAATGAAAGGTAGCTAAACACTGGGCATTGAGTGACAGCGGATCATGTGACTCATCAGTCATTATATACCGGGATATTATGTAAGTATCGTATTATTAACTTCGTTGTGGGAGAGATATTGTCGATCATTTGAATGGAATCTGTTAACAAATGTTCGTGAGGTACGATGAATAGAAACGCTGAATGCCAGCGATATCAGAATTGCTTAAAAGCTTGGGTTAACGCTCGTCATTGCCAATAATGTAACGTTTTAAACCTGACTGGAACGTCGTTCTCGAATATTCTCCTCTAATGCACATGTCGAACAGCTGCTGGCCTTCACCTTAATCGGAATACAGTAGAGTATATTCAATCGATCATGATTTGCTGGAACTCCACATGATTACATATACAGTATTTCTGTGTGTTATATGAATATGTTGTCAGGCTCCGTAGCTAACTGGTTAGCATGCGGGCTGTTTTGGTACCCGGTCACGTCATGGATCTTAACCTTCATTGGTTAATTCCTCTGTCTTGGGACTGGATGTTTGTGCCGTCTTCAGCATGAGATTTCTTCCCAGGTAGGGCGCTTTCCTCACAACGCGCAGTTCGCCCACGAGCGTCAACTCGAGGAACCTCGTTAGTAGTTCCTGGTTCTTCTTCCAGTTACAATCGTGTTATTGTTTTCTGCACATTACGTTCAGTTTGCCGACGTTTCGAATATATTACAGTATTCTCTGTCAAGGCGACTGAAATACCCCTACTCGATTCGAGGTAATCAGTCCCCCAGGCGCTAATCGACCGATGCTGTAATGTACTTTTTTTTACTATTTGCTTTATGTAGCACTGACACAGATAGGTCTTATGGCGACGATGGGACAGGAAATTCCTAGGGATGAGAAGGAAGTGGCCGTGGCCTTAATTAAGGTACAACCCCAGCATTTGCCTGGTGTGAAAATGGGAAACCACAGAAAAACATCTTCAGGGCTGCCGACAATGGGATTCGAACTCACTATCTCCTAGGTGCGAGCTCAACAGCTGCGAGCTCCTAACCGCACCGCCAACTCGCCCGGTTGTAATGTACTCGAAACGTCGGCAACCTGTACAGAATGTACAGAAAACAACACGGTTCAACCCGAAAGAAGAACTAAGTGATTCTACATACCGCTATATAAATATCATATATTGTCTTCTACGGTATGTTATAACGTTAATCGGGTTGCTCAAACTTGATCATAGATTCCGGTTGCAGACGTCGGTCTTATATTCTAAATGGTCAGGCTACAAGTTTGTTTGATGGGAGGGAGTAGCCAAGGTTTGGATTGAAGAAGTGACTGGGCAAACTTGACAAGTTTCCTGTGGACATTTTTATTTTTTTGATCGCCACTGAAGGAAAGAGATCATTCTACAAGCTGACCAAGCATCAAAACGTCTGGAATATGAATCCTGAGGCTAGCTAAGAGACTGGATACTGAGCGTTTTCTTCAAAATAAAACTGCTGCGTGTAGCAATACTGATCACGATAAGTGAGGGCCAGCTTCCCTCTAAATTCGGTTGGTAGTCGTCACATTTAACAATAAATGGGCGTCATAATAGTCATGATATGCGTAAATGGGAATTTTAAAATATTTATTACAGCACATATTTAACTTCCTTTACAAAATATGCCTTTGGACTAATTGTCAAAACTTATCCCTAGTCATTATTTCACATTTATGAAAGATGTTACTCCTTAGCATACTTTATATGTAATCTCTCGCAACGTGTGAGGATATCTTCATATACCTCAAACTTTTGATATTCAATCATGTGGCAATTTCAGTTTGAGACTTGAGTTTGTGATATTGTGAGTCTAGCCTAGATTGCTAGAAGATTTGGGAGAAAACTTTATGGCAATAGCGTCCTTTCGGCGAGTATGAGTTAATCATTTTGTTTTGTTATTTAATTCGGAATTATTCTGTTTGGTTGGTTGTTTAACTTAATTGAATCCAGTTGTTCTTTTAGTTAATCCCATTTTAATCCAGTTCTATTTGTTCATTAATTTCATTTAATCCAGTTTATTGCAATTTAATTTAAATTTAAATTTTGCTTAATTCGTTTTGTCTTCGTTAACAAATTATATTCATTTAATTTGAATCAGTCTTGAGTAACGTTATTTGTATCTGGCTTAACCCGTAGTTATATCATACCAGCCCCCACATCAGCCCTCGTACGAGGAAACAATGGACACACCACGCCTGAGGTAAGAATTTACGTTTGCGGTGAGTATTTTTTATTTTTCAGCAGCATCCGAGGGTAGAGTCCACAAGAGGATCACCGCCACACATGCCTTGAAAAGGGCACATAGGTGAGGGCGCGCAGTGGTAAGTTGAATGATATTTGAATGTGTTCAAATACGACAGCCTCGTATCGGCGGAGTTACTGGCACATTTGAGAACTTCCGCGATTTTCGCCTCTGCAGCCTCTGCGGAATCCGTAACAGTATTGCAATTTGTGGAACGTAAAACCAGTAACATTATTATAAAATAGGGTGATATTACGAACCACAGACCACGAGTGAATGCACGGTCATACAACACCTCATTGAGCAGAGAAATCACATTTCATTTTGTATGAACTATTGTCCTGTCCTGCTGAAAAGAATGGCTTAAGTTATCTTCTGCAGTAACTACCCAGAAACGAGGAGCAAACAAGTGTTCAATCTATCCTGCATAAGTAATGTGTGCAGTGACTCTCAGCACCATACAACTATTCTTAAGTTGTGCAATGGCAATTTAAGAAGGACATCTGACTTTTCTTATCCCCAACGTCGACTGATTAGTGAGATAGCACAACTAAAGAGGTGAAATGGAATACATTAAAAAAAGCTGTCAGAATATTATACACATTATCATACTGAACTCCTGGTCCCTAGGCCTACTTCGGAAAGTTGCTTTGTACGGTTTGAGATTAAGTAGCATTGCCGTTGACTTCTTAGGAAGGCCTGTCTACTAGCCTAAATTTTCTTTTCTTTCAGAATGCGATAAAACGGTTGTTAACAATTATTTTCACTGTTTCATTTCTGAACCTTCGCGTGTACTCGAAGGAAATAAAACGCAATATTGCATTTTTGAGAACCCAATGACGAAACCATGGAGTCATCACGCCGTTGTCCTAAGTATGTATGTAATGTTAATAACAGAATATCTCAATATACTCATCGCAGTCACGTGTAGTCATACGGAAAGGCTATACCCGTACTAAATAACAGGATGTTATGAATTGTACTCTACATAAATAATTCGCTTGTCAGTTGAAAGCAGAATCTTGTTTTATCTCATAATATTAAGTGAATAACCTGTTAGCATAGGTATCATGGATGATACTAACACCTCAGTTAAAATGTATGCACTGGCTTTCGTACCAAATAACAGGATGTTTTGAATTGTATTACACATAAATAACGCACTTGTCACTTGAAATCTGAATCTTGTTTTATCTCATAATATTAAGTGAATAACCTGTTAGTATAGGTATCATGAATGATAATAACACCTCAGTTAAAATTTATACACTGGCTTTTTTACAGAATAGAAGTCCAACCACGATGAGAACTCACATTTTATCCGCAAGTGAGTGAACAGTTCCATCATCTGAAGCATCTTGAGAATCTGTGCGGAACGAAGGTAATGTTTGTTTGCTCTACAGTTGTATAATGACAAATATATTGTAACAAACACAACTCTTTCACATCGAGAATTATCTCAACGATAATCTGCATCATGTTGGTGGATGTGAGAGCTGTTCAGTGCATTGGGAAACGACCTCCATCTAAGCAAATATTGCAATCTGAAGTGTGTTATGTTTCCTCCTTCGCCTGACACTTGCTTAAACCTGTGTATTTGACGAGGTGAGCAAAGTTTCAGGTGTGTGGGTGGAGCAGTAATCATCGGAAGGACAACACACTCAGAAGAAAGTAGCAATCATTCCTATAGGTGATAACCACACGTCATTTTCCTTCAAAGTCCTTCCAAAATTAAGCTGCAGGTCAAGACATCTTGAGACGCTGATAATGGAAAGTTCTTCATTCTCTACCATATTCCGCTCATTTTTCTTTCATATTACCTTTTACCAAACAATTATATGTTGTTTCATTTGTTTTAATTCTTGGAAATTTATAGATGTAGACTATGTTCAGTATTGTATTTAGTACGCAACCAACGAGAGGTTGCAACATTCCACAAATAACCAGCAGATACTGTAATTCTGGCTGACAGATTTCAGGCTATGCTAATGATTGAAACAGCATGAATTACGTAACCACCCATTTTTACTTTGTGATTGTATATAATTTATTGCAGCCAATGGCCATACACAGTAATGCACAACGATTAGATTACATAGGTAAATAAATTTCATAAAATAACTATGTACACTGTCAGATAGTCATTGTCAAGCACTCACTAGCAGTCATAGTGGGGATCGACTTCCGTTCCGTTTGTGTGACCTCATTTAAAACTCCTTTGGAGCTCCTGTAGGTTAAATCCTCTCATGGGTCGCGTAGCGTTACACATTCCGGAGATAGGCCCTTTGGTTGTTCTACTTGTGGGAATGCATTAAGGCGGGCGTTTTTCTTAGGAAACACATTGATAGTCATAATGATAGTAGGCTATTCCATTGTCTCACGTGTTGGGTGGCTTTTAAGGGGCGAGAGGTTCGACAAAAAATGCTACATCGCAGGACAGGAAACTCTGGAATACCTCTAGAAAGCCAGATCCAGTAGCAACCAATACCATCTACAAAAATACGCTGAGGCGAGGAAAACATACAAAAAAACACTAGGAATGAAAAAGAAAGACCACAAACTACTAGAAGAGAAAAAGCTGATCGAGGAAGCAGAGGAAAAACCCCACCGAATCCTGAAAGCAGGCAAGTCAACACAGAATACCTCTAAAATAAGCCCGCAGCGGTGGACGGAACACTTCCGAGAACTCCTAGGGAACGCATCTTTGAACGAGTTTGATAAAAAGAGACATACCAGAACATACACTCCAACCAATCACAACCGATGAAGTATGGAGAACTATCGAAGAATCCAAAGACAAAAAGGCAGCATGCCCGGACGGAGTATACAACGACCACATCAAGGCCACGGCGGCAGACACTGTAAGAGTGTACTGACGCTACTGTTCAATGAATGCCTGAGAGGCAAAGAGGATCCCGAACATATGGAGGCAGGCCAACCTAATCACAATGTACAAAGGCAACATGGATGATCGCAGCTCATACCGGGGAATAGCCCTGGAGTGCTATATCTTCAAAATGTTCTCAAAGGCCATCCTGGCCAGCATCAGACCAAGAATAATGGAAGAGATACCACCCAACCAATATGGATTCATGGACGGCAAATCGACACTAAAATACATAGGGAAAGTAACAAACGAAATAGACACCGCACTAACACAACCATCCACACCAATTTACAATATATTCATCGACTATCAAAAGGCCTTCGACAGCATCGACAGGAAGATACTAATAGGAAAACTGGAAGCAACACTAACCAACTTGCATCATGAAATGGAAATCATAAAAGTTATACTTAACGTAAACTACGTGAAAATCCACGATGGGACAACAATCTCAGCACCTATAACGCAGACCAAAGGGGTACTCCAAGAAGACCCAATGAGCCCGGTAGTTTTCAACCTGATGACAGCGGACATCGCAAGTGCAACAGAGCCAGCAAGGGTCAGTCATGTAATGTATACCGACGACATGGCTCTGCCATCAAGAGACCCCACCGGAATCCAGAAGGCATTCAACTACCTACAAGAATGGGCAGACAACAACTCGTTCAGTATCAACAGTGAGAAAACAAAAGTGATGAAATTTAGAAGAGGAAGATGACTAGCAAAAGACGACGTTTTCTCAAACGGCGGGGATCAGCTTGAAATAGTACCATCATTCAAGTACCTAGGCATCACGCTACAGACCACAGGAGCAACTTACACACTACACCTCAAAGAAAGAGCTATAGAAGCAACTAGAGCAATGTTCGAAATCCCCGAGCCCCAGAATCTATCGGTGAAAACGGCTGTGGCATTGTTCAAACTCAAAGTTGCCCCAGTAGCCACGTACGGTATACAACTAATCAGACACGAGCTGACCACAGCGAATCTAAAAAGATTGAAAATATCAACGCCAGATACCTCAAACGGATCCTCCAACTATCAAAATATACAAAGAACAGACTGGAGTACACCCTGGTGGATGAGGCGTTCGTCCTAGAGGATATAAAAACCTCCTTCAACCTTCCTGACACCGAAGCATCCGCCGCACTCCTGGAAGAAAGACAACGAAAAGCACAATAAAACCCGGAAGAATTCTATGAAACGGAGGCAGTGAGAAACGACGAATGGAAGGGACCGGGCTACAATCTACGTCACACCTTCACCCGATTTGCCGTCCACGGGTTCCTTGGAAAAGTATGTCAAACCGCTGGATACCACGAACCAGACGAAGAATGTACCTGCCGGCTCTGTGGTGGAAAATGCCCCAGGTACCACCTCATCAACTGCACCGCAAGAACAGTATCCATTACCGCACTCGCTAAAGACTGGTAATGAAGAACCGCAAGCACCTGCAAATGGACGAGGTATGTTCAACAGAGTGTTGCAAAATAGACAAACAGAAGATCTTTCATCACTGTGCCTTGCAATATGCGATCTCAATACAATAGTATGTCGCAAATTAGACAAGCAAATGACTTATCATCACTGTGCATTACAATATGTGGCCGAGGCAGAACTCAGTCCTAAAAGTCCTCTCACAGATGGAACACAAGT